>NW_026947510.1:32652200-33277200 GCF_034190915.1 Cavia porcellus | reverse complement strand
CAGCACTGGCCAGAGGCTAAGAGCTGGGCCCTTAACTGCAACAAGCACAGTGGAACACAAACTGTCTCCACCATTCCTGAGGGCAGGCCAGCTTTTCCTGTGCTTTTCTTTTTGCAGTCACTGTTGGGGATTGGACCCAGGGTGTTTATGCTGAACTACACCACCTGCCCTTTTTTATTCTTTATTCTGAGAAGGTTCTTGTTAAGAACAAGAACCAGGCTGCCTCTGAACTCACTATGTAGCCCAGACTGGCCTCAAACTTGTGAGGTTCCTCCTACTGAATGCTAGGAGTGCATGTGTGTGGCACCATGCCTGGCTGAAAATGAACTTCTCGATGGGTGCGGTGCTCACTTGTAATCTCAGCACTTGGGAGGCTAAGGTAGCAGGACTACTGGGAATTTGAGGCCAGCCTGGACTACATGGTGAGACCTTGTGTGCACCACCATCCCCACCACATAGAAAACAAGTTCTAAAAGGCAACAAGTTCTAAAAACAAGTTGCAGACGTGGTGGTACAAGCCCGCAACCCCAGCACTTGGGATCCCCAAGAAAATTGGAAAATAGGAAAACTGAGTTTGAGACAGAATTACACAGGTGTTGGGAAGCACTAATTCATAATGGCTAATTTTGCATATTTCCCTATGGGGTAACAGGAAGGATTGGGGTTACTGGTACCACCCATCTGAGACTTCCCATCCATTTTTCTAAGAGATCATCTATGCCTTCTTGAGTCATCTCAGGATCATACCTCAGGTCAAGATACATCTAAGCATAAGATTATTTGCGCCCTCTTGAGTCTGAGTCTTCTGATGAATTGTGATCCTTTACTAGCCCCACCTATCCCTGTAGACACCTAATAAATTTTGGCTGCTTGGAGAGTGGAGGGTCCAATCCAGAGACACTGACTTCCCAGCCATTACTGGAGTACTAGACTTATCTCTGCTTATTTTTCTTGCAGTATTTTTAAGACAAACAATCGGGACTCTTTGCCAGGCTCCCGATACACAGGGAGACTGTTACCAAAACAGCAAAACAGATAAAAACCAGAATCTTAAAATCTGCTCAAAGTACTAAGTTTACTCAGCTGACTTTCATTTCAAATCAGCCACTTATGCAACCAGGAGGTTAATTGTCTCTGTGCTTTATTTTCTATAAAATGAAGATACCAAAAGTGATCTACCTCTAGTGTTTTGAGGATCAAATTAATGCCTGAACAAAACTTGGACCGATACCCAAGGAAACTATTACTGTGCAAGGAAAACTCTCTAGGACACTATGGGATACCTAGAATGCATTCTGTTCATTCACCCATGGTCTTGGGTTTTAACTTTTACTGACTTGGTAAATTTAGTAATGTTGTAATAAAAATAAGCTGGCTGTTTTTTTCCCACTAGTCACTGATGTACAGATTCATGAAGGGAAATTAATAAAGATGGCTTCGTCACTAGGAACTGATGACTGCCTGCTTGTACTCACAGTAGTGGACTGCAACAGGCTGAGCCATTCTTGGCAGGGCAGCATCTACAGAGCAAGTGTGGGATGCATGAATGGTGTTCTGTGTGTGTGTGTGTGTGTGTGTGTGTGTGTGTGTGTGTGTGTGTACAGCAGTACTGGGGACTGAACTGAGGCCTTCACATTGAGCTCCATCCCCAGCCCTTTTTCTACTGAGGCAGGGCCTCCATAAGATGCTTCACTGCCCAGGTGGAGCTCAAACTTTCCATCTTTCTGCCTCAGCCTCCTAGAATGCTGGGATCACAGGTGTGAGCCAGGTCACCTGGCTGAATGGTTTTTTGTCTTTTTTGAGACAGGGTCTCGCTATGCAGTTCAGGCTGGCCTTGAGCTCACTTTATAGCCCAGGCTGGTCTCGAACTCACAATCCTCCCACCTCAGCCTCCTGAGTGCTGGGATTACAAGCGTGCGCCACCACGCCTGGCTCTACCTGGTTAAATGTTAACAGATAACATTTCCTTGTGTTTCCCCACTGAAAGACCTCATACTTGAGGTAACCTCTGCCCACCACCTTCAGAAAGCCCAAGGGGAGTGGTTTCTGTTTCATCAGCTCTGCCCAAGTTTATTGCTCTGCCCCAGGCCTCGGGCTGCTTTCCCTCTAAGCACTCAGTTTATCACCCTAACCACCAGTTTATCACTCTAACAAATGATAGCTGCTGGGCAGAGGACAGATGTCCTGTCTCTTGCATCCTACAAAGAATGTCTGCAAAGGCATGCCACTGGCAGAAATTCTAAGTCAGACATGGCGGGAGGACACCCTGGATCCTTCAGTCTTACTCCCAGCTTCCTGACATACCATGGCCCCTGCCTTACCTGCAGGAGGTCTGAACCTAGCCCCGGTAAATGCCTGCACCTTTGGCAGTACTGAACCCTACACACACAGGTATATAAATTAGACCCAAGGGTGGGCATGTGGCTTAGAGGGAGAGCCACTGCCTACCACATGCCAGGCCCTAGGTTCCAGGCCAGGGACCCCCCTCCCACAAAAACAAAAAGAAGCTGGGCATGGTGGTGCACACCTGTAGCACCAGAGCTCTGAGAGGCTGAGGCAGGAAGATCACAAGCTCAAGGCTGAACCAGAAAACTTATTCCATTACACAAACACAAACACACACACACATGCACGCGTGCGTGCACACACACAGCAGGGCGTATACCTCAGTGAGAAGGCCGAGTTCAACCCCTGATAACACATAAAGAAAATGAGAAAAAAAAATTAAAGACTAGACATGGTAAGGGACTAACAATAACAAAATGGAATTCTAGTCATTTGCTGTAATCAAGCGTGAGGGATTTATGCTGAACTAAGGCTGCATATCATGGCTGAAGCGGAGGACAGAGTTTGAGGCCAGCCTGGGTTATGTGGCAGGACCATTTCAGAATACATTTAGTTGATTGATTTCTGCCATTTTCCACTTCATCCCCTCCCCAGAAGGCTGATAAGCTGAGGTGTCCATCAGTTGTCCCTTATACAATTATACTGGGGGTATAAAACCCTAAAAGACTAAGCATTTTCCCCCGGTGTTGAGGCTGAGCCTGATGGTGCTCTACCCCTGAGCTACAACCCACACATCTGAAGGGCCAGGGGCCCAGACCAGGGCCTTGCACCTACTGCACAAGGGTCCTACTACTGTGCTGCAGTCCTAGCCCTATTTGAGACAAGAGCTCCCTAAATTGCCCAGTTTAGCCTCAAATTAAGTATTCTCCTTCCTCAAACTCCACTGAGGACTAAGGGCTGAAGACATCCAAACAGCTAAATACAGCCAGGTGTCGTGAGTGACACAGACCTGTAATCCCAGTATTTAGGAGGCTGAGGCAGGAAGGTTCGGAGTTGAAGCTAGGCTGCATTACAGGGTAAGACTGTCAAAAACAAAAAAAACCCCAATAAAACCCAAACCACCTCAGAGGTAAGCACATAGGGTTTCTAGAGGTGACTCAGGCCCAGGAGACCTATACCTTCCTTCTCCCAAGCCTTGCCTCTGCACTTGTCACGCTCGCCAGGCTGTGTCTGAATGGGTCTGAGTTTTCAAGTCTGTCTCTTGAATAGTTCTGGTAAACTCCAAACACCCACTGCATCTGTGATACTTAGTCAGAAACATCAGCCAAGCTAGTGCTTTGAAGGATGAGCCCTCCACCCCTGGCACCTGCAGAAACTCCCAGAGGAACAGCTCCAGACTTAGCTGGATCAAGACAGCAGCTCATCACCAGATGCAGAGACAGAACCTCAACAGCTCCATCACCTCACTCCACTGGACTCCTGGCTCCTGCATCTGACATGTTGTGCAGGAGACCAGCTACGCCAGTGTCTGGGCCTTTATTTCTCACCACCCAGACACTGGCAAGCTGTCAGAATTATACTCTAGGGCTTTGTGAAGACAAACTGTTCATTGAATCAAGAACAAATGGTTTAAAGTTAGGCATGGTGATGCATGCCTGTAATCCCAGCTCTCAGGAGGCTGAGGCAGGAAGACGGGCAGGGTTCATGGTCAGCCTGGGCTACACAGTGAGACTGTCTCAAAATAAGGTTGTTTCTTTTTGTACATAAGGAGAGAAAGAGGGGCTGAAGAGAGGATACAGGAAACGGAAGAAAATTAAGATGTATCATGTACAAGTATGAATTCCCTATGATGAATGTGACTATGTTTATCTAAAATGAAGATATAGCACGTAAGTACAAACCCCCTATGATGTTATGTTTCTCTAAAATGCACCAACAAACTTGTTTTTAAACAGTCAATTTTAATAAGATCATCTGGCAACAAACAGTACATCAAAATTTCCTTTTATTGTAACTCAGATTTCTAAGAATCAGAAAATCTATTTATGCTTGGGGTTCATCTTAGACTTTTAAGCTTTTAAAATAGAGTAGATTTGAGACCTACTAGAGCCCTCTGGGTCAATCAAAACGCAAAGTGTGTCGACATCCTTCGTTTGAACTACAGATTGTCTAAGACTCAGGCCTCCACTAACTGTGTATTCTACTCACTCCCTATTCTAGCGTTCTCAGAAGGATCCCATTGATGAGTGACACAAAAGCTGCACGAGCACTTGAAAGGCACGCTTCTTGGTTTATCCTGAAAGAAATAAGACAGATTAACTGGGATATTACATCCAAGAAATGTCATACATAACTCTCAAATCTACTATTTTATTAAGAAATATTTTGGAATAAAGAGTATCAAAATACAAGGCAGAGGGCTGGGGATTTAGCTCAGGTGCACACAAGTGCCTGCTTGGCAAGGGCAAGTTCATGAGTTCGATCCCCAGTACAAAAAACAAGCCAGGCATGATGGTGCACACCTTGTAATCCCAGCTCTCAGGAGTGAATGGGAGGCATCTGCTTAGCATGTGTGAGTGAGGTCCTGAGTGTGCTCTCCAGCACTGGGGGGAAAAAAGAAAACTAAAATAACAGGTACCAAACTGGACATGATGGTGCACTCGGTACCCTGCAATTCCAACACTCTGGGGGGCTGAGTCAGGAAAAATCACCACTTTTAGCCCAGCTGAGCAATTCAGCCACCTAGTGAGACCCCAAAAGTCTCAATAAAATGTAGAAGGGATGGGGGCGGAGCTCAGTGCCAGGCCCAGGCTCCAGCTGCACACCTCCTCCCCCCCAATCAACGTGGACAGAATAGTGGGAGACAGCTCGCCAGTTCCCTCCAGTCTCCAGACAGAGCCCCGAGCACAGCACTTGCCTTGACACCCTTCGGACTCTTGTTTCTCACTATTCCTCTGAGGAACTGCATAAAGAGAAAAAAAACTCATCTGAAACTAGCAAGAAAGTCACACACGAAGACACAGTCAAGGGGTGTCTTGAAGGGCCCGCCCCAGCCCACCTGGGGCTGGCACACTCACCAGCCAGGGCTCGGCCCTGAGCAGCCTACGTATCAGCCGGTCCCTGCGCAGCTCAGACTGCACGGTGCGCACACCGCGCCTGCGCAAGAGGGGAGGCACCCGCCGCAGGTTCGGTTCCTGGCGCCGTCGGTCGCGCCTGTCTTCTCTGTCCTCGCTCTGGTCATCCCGCAGTTGTGGTGGCGACACCTCGAATGGAGTAGGGCGCAGCGCACCAGGATTGAGAGTCAGGTTGCTGAAGTCTGTGACCAGCACTTCTGAGCCCTCTGCAAAAAAGCCGGAGATGCATAGGCACCTGTGAGACCCAGGGTGGCCCGCGAGTCATTACTGGGGTCCTGGGGGGAGGTCGCCATCCCCGGGTGCTGCACCAATGAGGGATATCACTGCAATACCATGGTCTGACATTTAGGGCCCACTGCCAAGGCCCACTGAACGCCTCGCCAGAGTGTGTGTCGGACCTGCACTGGGAATCCAAATGGTTGTCATTCTCTCTTTCTTGGTATTAGATTTCATTCATTGTTTCACTACAGGGTCTCTACAGTTCAGGCTGGCTTTCAACTGGCAGCGATTATCCTGCTGGAACGAGAGGTCTGAGGCCCACACCTGAAGTGCTGGCTGTCTTAAATCCAGCATTTTAAAACTGAGTGTGAGCACCTGTAATCTTGGGCTGAGGCAGGAGGATCCTAAATTCAAGCCCAGCCAGACCCTCTCTCAAAATAAAAAAGGGCAGGAATGTAGCTCAGTACAAAGGCCCTGGGTTCAGGCCCAGACAGGGAGAGAAAACAGGAAACGTTACTTTGGGCAGTAAGGCCCTCTTCCTTTCCTGTTCCTGAGACCCTGTCCACACCTGCTGCACAGCCACGGAACAAAAAGCCTCAGTTTCAAAAGGTCAGTAAAAGGCAGACTGAAGGAGAGAGAGATTGAAGACATGGGTTAACCTTTTCAGGTTAACCTTAATTTTTCTTTCCTACTAAGTTAACTCAAACTCTTGTCAAGACTTGGAGTGGTGGCACGTGTCTGTAACCCCAGCACTAGAGGCTGAGGCAGGCGGATCAGTGTGAGGTGGAGGTCAGTCTGAGTCTGCAGGCACAACCTAGCTCAGGCAGGGGCGGTCAGGCCCACTTCTAGTCCCACAGTGGGTAGTTTGGGTCGTTAACCTGGGGCATCAACCACCGTCCCCCACACCCACCCAGCCCGGCCTGCCTTCTGAGGAACAGTTTCTAATGCAAAAATGAGTTCCCCACAGAAGATCCCAGGGATCTGAGACCTGACCGACAGCTTCCCTGAAAAGTTTTCTAAGAAAGCAGCCATGAGCCGGTGTGCGAAGCAGGCCTGTAATCCCAACCCTCTGGGAGGCAGAGGCAAGAGGATCACAAATCTGAGCCCAATTTGAGCAATCTGAGGATTTAAGGAGACATTATGTCTACAAACAGAAGCAAAACAAAACAAAACCAACCCAGCGCCCCGCGGTCAAGCCCTCACTGCTCATTTACATTACACAGTCCTGCCTGCTGCTTCTTACAAGCAGACACTTTTCACCCTTCTGCCTTTTCTATTAACATTCCAAAGGAGAAAGGCCACTCGACAGCCACTTCGAAAAAGCTACTGGCAATTCTTCAGTTTTTCCCCTTCCTGACCCCACTAACCCACGAGCTCCCCAGGGATCGGCGGTCCCTTTCCAGGCTCTCGGGGCCCTTCAGGTGAGAGGGGACCTGGGGCCCAGGCTAAAGCCACCCCTTCCCAGCCTGTTCACCTGCGTCCCGCGGCGAGGTCTCCTCGTAGGCCATCGGAAGAGGCTGCGGGCTCGGGGTTGGAGACGCAGGCTCCATGGGCTGAGTGCTGAGCTCTCCGGAGCTCGCTACAGTGTGGCGGGGAGGAGCTCCAGGCCCTGAGGCAGACTCACCTCCAAGGCCAAAGCAGACAGAGAAACCAGCTAGTCTCCAAACCCGTAGGGCCTCCTTTTAAAACAGCCCAGATAAGCCCGCCTTCCAGGTATTTTAATGTTAATAGAGGGATGATTAAAGGGTCCACCTGGGTAAGGCAGATGGGCGTGGTGAGGCCTGATAGGATAATTCATCCTCTCTTTGTCTCAGTAATCATATCCCTGTAGGCGGGGTGGTGCATGCTTGTGTAATCCCAGCAATGGGAAGGCTGAGGCAGGAGAGTGGCACATTACAGCCCAGCCTGGGCTCTGCCTCAGTGTACAATGATGATGATTAATAATAACACAATGGGGCTGAGTACGTAAAGAACCTGGGTTCAACCCTCAGTACCACCGAAAGAAGGTAAATAAATACATAATCATATTCAAACTGGGTGTGTGAACCCAACACCCTGGGAGGCTGAGGCAGGAGAATCACAAATTCCAGTTTAACGTGGGCTGGTGACATAGTGAGAGCCTATCTCAAGAATTTTTAAAGAAAAAAAATTTTTTTAGAGACTGGGTCTCACCCTCCTGGAACTATGGAGTAGCCCAGCTGGCCTCCAAATTTGGGGTTACTCTTTTATGCCTCAGCCTCCAAAGGGCTGAGATTATAGGCATGCACCACAAGGGGCTTTACATTTCCTATTTTGAAATAGGTTCTAATTCGCTAAATTGCTCAAGATGGGTTTGAACTTGTGATCCTCCTGCTTCAGCCTCCCAAGTGCTGGACTTAGTTCTGGGCTATCAGGCATCTGGGCTACCAGACCAGGTTTAGGTGTGCATTTTTAAATAAGTATTAATTCTGGGTTGTTTCACAGGCTATAAATTTAATCACAGCTAACATTTCTGAGCAATCAAACTTTATAAATCGGTACTATCTGCACACCAAAGAAATAGCTGGCTGGAGCTCCAGCAGAGCCTCAAAACTGCCCTGGCCGCCTGGGGCAGGTGGGGACCTCCACGCCCCGATGCGCCCCTGGTTCCCCCACTCAGATGCCTCTGCCTTCCTCTTTGGCTGAACGCTAAAAACAGACTCAATTGTTTGTTTTTTGTAATAAACAAAAGCTGAAGATCTGGGATCCAGAAATACGTTAGTGGCTGGGGAAGTGGGTCAGCGGTGGAGCGCTTCAGACCCGAGGTTCAGCCCTAGCACCGAAAATAGAAAAATTAGTGGGGTTCGGGTCCTGCCACAGGACTTGGCCGCGTGGGTCTCGAAGGTGGAGTCCCCCTGGCAGCCAAGCCCAGCAGCACGCGGTTCCCTGGGGTGTACGATGCCCGGCTCACCCAGACCTCGGGATCAGCCCGCAGCTGTTCCTTTGGTGCCAGCGATCGCCACGGCCCCATGCTTTAGTTTTGAAAAACGGAATCAGTTTCTCTTCATCAGTGATAATTTCCAGAATTATAACATACAGCTGGTGGGGGGTTGGGCTGGCTGGTTAGAAGGCAGTGAGGAGAAAGCAGCTGCGAAACGCGCAACTCCTTTAGGAGTCTAAGTCCTCCCGGCATGGGGTGCCCACCTGCGACCCCAACCGCTGGGAGGCAAATGCAGAGGCGTTTCCCCAGCCTGG
Source organism: Cavia porcellus (assembly GCF_034190915.1). Lineage (NCBI taxonomy): Eukaryota > Metazoa > Chordata > Mammalia > Rodentia > Caviidae > Cavia > Cavia porcellus. The sequence continues at coordinate 33,268,348 of NW_026947510.1, read as the reverse complement.
GGATTAAGTAACATAGCATAGAAAAAAGGAGGTGGAGCCAGCCTATGTCCTGGGTCCCAGTCCTAGTACAAAAAAAAAAAAAGAAAAAAGAAAAAAAGAAAGAAAAACAAAAGAAGGAAAGTGAAAGAAATACTGGGCTCTTTCCCAGACACTAATTAGATAATTTAAAGGAGCAGTTGTTGCCAGGCAAGATGGTACCCCTAGCGTCTTTTTGGAGAGGGTGAAGCAGGAGGATCAGAGCACAAATTGGGGTTCCACCGAAGCAATTTAATGAGACCCCATCAAAACAATTTTTTTTAAAGGACTGGGGATGTAGCTCAGTGTGATGCTCTACCACAACCACCCGAAAAATTTGAAAATAAAAGCCAATTGTGGTGGCACAGTCCAGTAATCACAGCACTCTGGAAGGCTGAGACAGGAGGGTCAAAAATTTGAACCCAGTTTGTAATTTAGTAGCTTAGTGAGACTTTGTCTCAAAAATAAAATCAAAACGAGGGGCAGGGATATACCTAAAACAAACAAAAACAAAACTGAAGACACTAATTTCAATTTCCAGTGCAGGGTGGAACTGGGGGGAATTTAAAGTTTAGGGGTGGGGAGTAGTGGTAGAGCCTTGCCTAGCGTATCCAAGTCCCTGGGTTGGGTCCTTGTACTGCAATATATATATGCAATATATATATATGCAATATATATATATGTATATAAAACTGAGCTATAAGAAAGCAGAACAAAGCTGGACGTGGGAGTGTATGGTTGTGATCTTAGCTACACAGACAAGAGAATCACAAGTCTGAGCCCAGTATGGCAATTGAGGGAGACTGTTTCAAAGCAAAGGACCTGAGGGCTGGAGATGAGCTGACCACAGTAGTGTGGACCTGTAAGCCTAGCACTCTGGTAGGTTGAGGCAGAAGGATTGCAAATTGGAACCCAGGCTGGATGATTTAGCAATTTAACTAGACCCAGTTTCAAAATAAAAATAAACAAAGGCTGGAGGTATAGCTCACTGCAAAGGCCCTGGGTTCCATCTCCAGTACCCCAGCAGTGCAAAACAAAGCAAATGTCTGTGGATGGCTATGGGCCACTGTGGCCTATAGAATAGGCAGGGGCCCACTGGCCCTACTCTTCCCTTTTTTTTTTTTTCATCTTTTTCTTCTTTCTTTCTCTCCTTCCTTTACTCTCTCTCTCTCTCTCTCTCTTTCTGTCCTTTTACAGAAGATGGGATCACAGATATTCAGCCATAGCCTGAGGCAGAAAAAATGGAGAGCTAGGGAAAGCAAAGAAGCCAGGCTTTTGGGAAGGGTCAAAGCCACCCAAGGTCATCTGTCTCTGTTTACACAGTCAGGCCTGTTTGCTGGTCTCTCAATCCATCACTGCCAAATCCTTGAAGATACTGTAAGTCCATAAATTAACCTAGGTGATAAAGAAAATGGGGGCAACCTCATTGATTAACAGATTTATAGGCTTCAAATAATGTTTTGGGGAAAACATGTTTGATCACTCACCTTTTAAAAAAAAAGTTATGCAATGCATTCCCCTAAATTTTTTTTTTTTGTTGTTGTTGTTTATCGGTACCAGGGATCAAACTCATGACTGCCTGCTTACAAGGCAGGCACTTATGCCACTGAGCTAAATCCCCAGCCCCTCCCCTAAAATTTTTTCTGTGTTCAATTATAGTATTTTGTTGGTACATTTGAGGTATGTGATGATCACCTTGCTCCTGGGAGTTTGTACATAACACAGCTTGGTTCGCTTTTTATCCCTTTCCCCTCCTCTTTTTCCCCTCTGATTACTCAGTTTAAAGGAGCCCCCCCTTACCAACACCCTTACCAGCACTCCGAAGGCTGATGCAGGAGGATCCCTGTGATTTGGGAGAGTGTCAGCTTTTTTTGAGGGTTTCACCATATAGTTCAGGCTGACTTTGAACTCATTTTGTATCCTAGGCTGGCCTTGAACTTGCGGCGATCCTCCTGCCTCAGCCTTCTGAGTGCTCTGTTACAGGCAACTGAGCTAGTTAGAAATATAGGCAGTCAGACGGGGCTAGGCCCTCAAAGAAGCCTGGCACAGAGGTCCGGATGTCTGATGATCTTGGAGGAGACACACACCTCTTGCTGTGGGCCAGATCTCAGGACAGAAGGCAAAACAAATGCAACCACACCCTTATGTATAACCCTTAGGGATTTAGTCTTGATCACTTTGAGAAGTCAGGAGTCACCATTCCAATCTAGGGAAGAGTCACTCTTTCTAAAAATGCCCACTCTCTATGTGACTTGCTTTCTCATTTGTCCCTAATGTAATCAATTTTACACAGGTATTAATCTTATTGGCTAAACATAGCAAGTTCCCAGTTTTCTCCCATTTTAGACCTGCCTTACCTCATGCTTTTATTCTATAAAAATCCTGAGAAAATACAGATCTTTGGCAGCCAACTTGTTACCCCTTCTGTCTCTCTCCCCAACAGTAGCTTTCTTTCTCTCAATAAATATATTCTGCTCTTAACCTCCATTGTTCCTAAAATTCATTCTTTAATTTTAGAGAACACGAGCTCATACCGGGCATAAGGTAGGCCAGGAGTTTCATTCCCCTGTATCACTAGGATCACAGGCATTTGCCGCTTACCCAGGTTGCTGTGAAGTTGAGGCCACCCTGGGCTACATAGTGAGTTCAAAGCCAGTCTGATCTACATAGCTACAACCTGTCTCAGAAATCAAAAACAAAAACAAAGTAAAGGGAGGCACCTCCAGGACCCCATGTATTTCGATTCCCAGTGACCCCCCAACACAAGAACTCATAAATGGAGGATCGCCAGGAGTTTGAGGCCTGCCTGAGCTGAGGCTGAGGACAGTGAGACTGTCCAAAAAAAAAAAAAAAAACCTCCACAACCCAGAACACACTGCACCCCTCTCTTAAGCACCCACACTTGTTTTCTGTATGTACTGCTTTGACTCTGCCTGTGTGACTGTCATTGATGTGTGCTGAAATTCTTTTTTTTTAAAACAGCATCTGACTGTGTAGCCCAGGCTGACTTTTAACTCAAGATTGTCCTGCTTCAGCCTCCTGAGTACTGGGTCTTAAATGCTTCCTGTGTGAGGAGAGTGTGCAGCTTTACTCCACAGAGGTGGCCTGGCTACGTGAGCTCACTGTTTGAGAAGACCTGTTGGGCCCAGCTGACAACAGACAGGTCGCCAGTCCTTGGAACCCTGTGTCCTGGGACGCATTGCTACACTTTTATCTCCTCTGGGGTGATAGGAGTTCATTAATGGGTGAAGGACTAAGACTTCACTGGGTTACTGAGGAATTTCAGCTTGGGAGCAGTACTGGTGCTGAGCTTCAGAGATCTGATAAAAATGGGTTAAAGTACATAGTAATGTATCACCACAACTCCTTATCGGTAGCTCTACAACACTTTGGGGTGCATGTGAACCCCAATGGAACAAGCCATGAATGAAAGGATGTAGTGTTTTAGCCAAAGTGCCAGTGATCATGAAATTAAAAAAGCAGGGTTTGGTGGCATATACCTTAGTCCTAAGGACTCAGGAGGCTGAAGCAGGAAGATCACAAGTTTGAGGTCAGCCTGGGCAACCCAGCAAGACACTAAAATGAAAAGACAAAAGGTTCTGGGGATGTAGCTCCATGTTGCTCAGTGGTAAAGCACCTTAGAGTTCAAGCCCCAGTATCTAAACCAAAGGTCAAAAACTTTGCCCAAGGCTTCTGGAGGCTTCTACCAGTGGAAGGAGATGACAAACTAAGGATTTCAGTCAATCATGCAACCCTAACAAACATCTGAGCCTGGCATGGTGGCACAGGCCTACACTTCTAGCACTCTGGATGCTGAGGTGGGAGGATCACCAGGAGTTTCAGGCCAGCTTGGGCTATGTAGTGAGTTCAAGACCAGCCTGAACTACATAGCAACACTCTGTCTCAAAAAACAACTAAGCACCAACACCTGGGAGGCTGAGGCAAGAGGATTGCTGTGAGTTCGAGACCAGCCTGTACTACATAATGAGTTCAAGGCCAGCCTGAACTACAGAGTGAGATCCTGTTTCAAAAAACAAAAAAGCAAGCAAGCGAACAAACAACTGAAACATCAGTGTGATATAGCTCAGTGGTCCAGCTGCAGTTTAGTGTCCCAGGGGACCTGAGCCCCATCCCCTGAGCCAAAATGCAAACAGAGCAAAACAGCAACAATGGCAAAGAAATAAAGAAAAACTGGAAAATAACACGTCTATCTATTGAGCATGTATTCTGATTTATCCAGGCAGAGGGATTAAATCAGTGACACAGAAAGAAATCCCTGTGCGGTTCAGTTCCATCTCCAGTACCAGAGGGAGGAGGAAGAGAGGGGAGGATCCTAAGCATCTTCCGAAGCAAAGAACTAGCTGGGTGTGGTGGTGCACACCTGCCATCCTCCCCCTCAGGAGGCTGAGGCAGGAGAACACAAATCTGAGTCCCGGCCTAGAGATGCAATAAACCCTGTCTCAAAAACAAAAAGAAAAAGAAAAGCAAAGAACTCACACAGGCCTGCAATAGTTTTCAGAAAAGTTCTAAACCCTCTACATCCACTCTTTCTTTTTCCTGTCTTCCTTTCTTTGTGTTGTGTTTCCTTGTGCTTTACTTCTGCTCATTCTGGGAATTGAACCCAGGGCCTTCACACGAAGATACAGAGCTACATCCCCAGTCCTTTTTCGTTTTTTAGAGAGGACCTCACTGTGTAGTAGTGCAGGCTAACCTCAAACTCACGGCAATCCTCCTGCCTCGGCTTTGTGAGTGGTGGGATTACAGGTGTGTGCAACCACACCCAGCTTCCAGACCTTCTTTAATCTTGTAAATTTTAAGACAAGGTCTTTTGAGCTGCTCAGTGGGTTTGAGTTTGTGTTCTTCCTGCCCCAGCCTCCCAAGCACTGACATGCAGAATTTTGTTTTGTTTTGTTTTGTTTTTTGTTGTTTGGGTACCGGGGATCGAACTCACGATCTCATGCTTGCCAGGCAAGTGCTTATTCTGCTGATATTTTCTACCTTTACCTAATTTGGTTTTGTTTTATTCATGCTAGTCAGTCATTCTACCGTCTCCAGCTCTCTTATCTACTTGAATTTGTAAATTTACTCAACTGTTAAACATTTTTATATGGGATATGACTATTCTTCTCTCTCTCTCTCTCTCTCTCTCTCTCTCTCTATATATATATATATATATATATATATACATATATATATACATATATATATATATATATTTTTTTTTTTAGGCAGATTTATTTACGTCAATGAACACTGATCGGGATCATCCCCAGAATATCACGCCTGACGTCTGACGGTCTGAGGCCTGTGTAGGATAACCCAGTGGGAAGTGCAGAGGCAGAACAGCTTGTGAGTTGGGGTTGGTTTATACATTGTGCACAGCCAATTAAGCATCACAGTGGCTGTTTTTTTTTTAATCCATTTTATTTCAAGGATAGAAAAAAGAAGGAGGAGAAGAAGAAAAAGGGGAATAAGAAGACAAAGAGGAAGGAGAAGAAACTACAACAAAATTTTTTTTTTGATTTTTTTTTTTTTTATTTAAGAGGAAAAAGAGAAAAACACAAAACAAACCAAAGCGGCGCAAGGGTACACGCAATACAGAACTACAAAACAAAACAAAACAAAACAAAACAAAAAACCATAACAGTAAGAAATTACCTGCTAGTAGATTACACACTATTTTCTTGAAAATAGTTCCTCAAATCACAGTATCAAAGAACACAAGGTGGACATTCAAACAGGGAGACTGCAAACAGCTGTGTTCAATGTTCCAAAAACATTGATAAAGTCAGCTATTTAACACCCCCAAATACACTTGCTGTTATATCCGTTAGAGCTCCTTTTCTTTTTTTTTTTTTTCCCTCTCTTTTTTACAACAAAATTTACACATCTTGGATTTTATTACTCCTTAGTGCTTATTACTTTTTTTGGGGGGGGGAGAATACAGTCAAATATGGCAAAACAAAGCTGTCAGTCAATACCAAGGATAGACGTAGCACATGGTGTAGAACAGAGTACAAGTTTATCAACAATGGTTATCAACGTTGTCCCTTGTTTCCTTAAAAAGAATTGTCTATCTTATTAGATATTATAAAGTTGGACAAAACAGTAGAGAACAAGACCAATAAAACTTAGGCATTGTAAACATTACAGGACTTCCAAAGAAGACAATAGTCAAACCAGAATGGGTATCTTAGTGAATCTTATTGTCTTCAAAGTAGTTGCCTATGTCTTCAAACTTGATACTATCATATAGAATGGAACAGAGTCTAATCAGTCAAAACAAGATCGTGGGAGTACTACAGGACTTCAAAACAAGTTAATAGGAAATCGAAAAGAGTTACTATTTATATATCCTAATTTTTTTGAATTTTTTCTTTAATTAAGACAAACATAAGAAATGACTAAATAATTTTTTTTTGAAACAATAAGGGGAGATTGAGATAAAACAGGACATAACAATATAACAATAGAGGTCACAGCATGACTGTTTCAATAACCTAGTACTTCACCACCTTATAACCTGACTTAATAGTAGTTACCATAGTGTCTTTTTCCTTGAAATATTTGGGTAAAACTTCATATACTCTAGCTTCAAATATTTTCATATCAAGAAGCCCAGAATAAAGCCTTTCTAATTAATGAGTGAAAACTTTATAAGGCTTCAAGGCCACCTAATGGGGAATCATGATTACCACATATTTTTATATATTTGAATCATTACTTACATTAGGGAAACTATTCGGTGTTCACACATGCGAGATTGATTTATTTCACTTATGAGTATGGTCTCAAGCTGTGCCCATTTATTGATAAATATCTCAATGTGATCCTTCTTTATAGCTGAATAATACTCCATTGTATAGAAATACCACAACTTTTTTATCCATTCCTCAGTTGATGGGCACTTGGGTTGTTTCCAAGATCTGGCGATTACAAATTGTGCTGCTATAAACATAGGTGCACATATATCACTGTGGTATGATGCTTTCAGTTCTTCTGGGAATATGCCTAGAAGTGGAATAGCTGGAATAAATGGGATTTCCAGTCCCAACTTTTTGAGAAATCTCCAGACAGATCTCCACAAAGGCTGTACCAGTCTACACTCCCACCAGCAGTGCAGGAGAGTTCCTTTTTCCCCACAGCCTCTCCAGCATTTGTACTACAACAAAATTTTAAAACATGTCAGTCAGGATATATGTTTTATTTTTTTAAAATTTTATTGAAAAGGAAAAAGAGAAAAAACAAAACAAAACAAAGCGGTGTAAGGGTACAAGTAATACACAACTACAAAAAAAAAACAGTAAGAAATCACCTGTTAATAGATTGCATATTATCATCTTAGAGATAGTTGCTCAAGTCACAGTATCAAAGCATACAAAGTGGACATTCAAACAGAGAGACTGCAAACAGTTGTGTTCAATGATCCAACCAAAAACATTAATTATATGGTCAGCTATTTAACACCCCTAAACACACTTGCTGTTGTATCTTTTAGAGCACTTTTTTTTCCTTCTCTTTTTTACAACAAAATTTACACATTTTGGGTTTTATTACTCCTTAGTTCTTATTACTTTTGGGGGGGGAGAATAAAGTCAAATATGGGAAAACAAAGCTGTCAGTCAAAACCAAGGATAGACATAGCACACGATGTAAAACAGAGTACAAGGTTATCAACAATGGTTACCATAATGTCTCTTGTTTCCTTAAAAAGAATTGTCTGTCTCATTAGGTATTATAAAGTTGAACAAAACAGTAGAGAACAAGACCAATAAAACTTAAGCATTGTAAACATTACAGGACTTCCAAAGGAGACAATAGTAAACCAGAATGGGCATCTTAGGGAATCTTATTGCCTTCAAAGTAGTTGCATATATCCTCAAACTTGATACTATCATACAGAACGGAAGAGTCTAATCAGTCAAAACAAGATAATGAGAGTATTACAGGACTTCAAAACAAGTTAATAGGAAATCAAAAAAGTTACTATTATATATCCTGCTAATTTTTAAATTTTTCGCCTTAATTAAAAAGCCCATAAAAATAACTAAATAATTTTTTAATGAATAGGGGAGAGATTGAGATAAAAGAGGACATAACAATATAACAATACAGGTCAAAGCATGACTGTTTCAGCAACCTAGTGCTTCACCACCAAATAACCCGACTTAATAGTAGTTACCATAGTGTCTCTCTTTTTCCTTGAAATATTTGAGTAAAGCTTCATATACTATAGCTTCAAATATTTCCATATCAAGAAGCCCAGAATAAAGCCTTTACAATTAATAAGTGAAAACTTTATAAGGCTTCAAGGCCACATAATGGGGTATCAGGATTACTACATATTATATATTTGAATCATTATTTACATTAGGGAAACTATTCGGTATTCACACATGCGAGATTGATTTATTTCACTTATGAGTATGGTCTCAAGCTGCGCCCATTTATTGATAAATATCTCAATGTGATCCTTCTTTATAGCTGAGTAATACTCCATTGTATAGAAATACCACAACTTTTTTAGCCATTCCTCAGTTGATGGACACTTGGGTTGTTTCCAACATCTGGCGATTACAAATTGTGCTGCTATAAACATAGGTGCACATATATCACTGTGGTATGATGCTTTCAGTTCTTCTGGGAATATGCCTAGAAGTGGAATAGCTGGAATAAATGGGACTTCCAATCCCAGCTTTTTGAGAAATCTTCAGACTGACCTCCACAAAGGTTGTACCAGTCTACACTCCCACCAACAGTGTAGGAGAGTTCCTTTTTCCCCACAGCCTCTCCAGCATTTGTTGTTGTTGGTTTTCTTGATCCTGGCCATTCTTTCAGGAGTGAGGTGGTATCTCAGTGTGGTTTTAATTTGCATTTCTCTAATGACCAATGATGATGAACATTTTTAAATGTATTTATTTGCCATTTGTATTTCTTCATCTGAGAAGTGCGTATTCATCTCAGATGCCTATTTTTAGATTGGATCTTTGAATTTTGGGGGTCTGAGTTTTTTTAATTCTTTATATGTTTTAGACAAGAGTCCCTTGTCTGAGAGAGAGTTCACTAAAATCTTTTCCCAGATTGTGGGTTTTCTTTTCACTATGCTGGAGATTTCTTTTGACATGCAGAAACTTTTTAATAAGAAGTGATCCCAGTTATTGATTCTGGGAAGTATTTCCTGTGCAGTTTGAGTCCTGTTCATGAATTCTCTACCTACTCCTATGTCTTCAAGGTTTCTACCCAATTTGTCATCCAATAGATTTAGTGTTTCTGTTTTAATATTCAGATCTTTGACCCATTTAGATTTTAATTTAGTACATGGTGATAGACATGGGTCTAGCTTTAGTTTTTGGCCAATGGAGAGCCAGTTTTTCCAGCCCCATTTATTAAAGAGAATGTTGTTATTCCAGTGAACCTGCTTGGCTCCTTTACCAAAGATAAGGTGGTTGAGTGTGTTTGTAGTTGTGGTTGTATCTTCTAATCGATTCCATTGATCTTCGGCTCTGTTTTGATTCCAATACCATGTTGACTTTACTAATGTTGCTTTGTAGTATAACTTGAAGTCAGGGATTGTGATGCCTCCTGCCTTGCCTTTGCTGCTTAGAATTGCCTTTGCTATTCTAGGTCTCTTCTGGTTCCAAATGAATTTTAGGAGTGATTTCTCTAGATCTATAAGGTGTGTTGATGGTATTTTTATTGGGATTGCATTGAATCTGTATAACAGTTTTGGGAGAATGGCCATTTTCACAATGTTTGTTCTTCCTATCCATGAGCAAGGGATGTCTTTCCATTTTCTGAGATCATCTTCCATTTCTTTTTTCAGTATATTATAATTTTCACTGTATAAGTCTTTTACTTCTTTCGTAAGAGTAATTCCTAAATATTTCATTTTTTTGCTTGCTAATGTGAAGAGTGTGGTTTCTCTTATTTCCCTTTCTGTGATTTTGTTGTTCCTGTATAGGAATGCTATTGATTTCTGAGTATTAATTTTGTATCAGCTACATTACTGAATTTATGTATTGTATCTAAGAGTCTTTTAATGGAGTTTAGGGGGTCTTCTATGTAGAGTATCATGTCATCTGCAAACAATGATAATTTAACTTCTTCTTTTCCTGTTTTTACTCCTTTTATTTCTCTCTCTTGCCTAATTGCCCTGGCTAGTACTTCCAGTACTATATTAAATAGGAATGGTGATAAAGGACATCTTTGTCTTGTGCCTGATTTTAAAGTAAAGGCTTTCAATTTTAGGCCATTTGGTATGATGCTGGCTGTTGGTTTGTCATAAATGGCCTTTATTATATTGAGGTAAAGACCATGTATTCCAATTTTCTGTAAAGTTCTTATCATGAATGAATGTTGGACCTTATTGAAGGCTTTTTCTGCATCTATAGAAATGATCATGTGATTCTTACTTTATTGATATGGTGAATTGCATTTATTGATTTATGTATGTTGAACCATCCTTGCACTCCTGGGATGAATCCCACTTGGTCATGATGTATAATCTTCTTGATGATTTGCATCCTATTTGCCAATATTTTATTGAGGATTTTTGCATCTGTGTTCATTAGGGAGATCTGTCTATAGTTCTCTTTTTTTAGTTGGGTCTTTCTCAGGTTTTGGTACTAGAGTAATATTTGCTTCCAGGAATGACTTAGGAAGGATTGCTTCCCTTTCAATTTCATTGAATAGTTTGAGGAGTGTCGGCATTAGGTCTTCTTTGTATTTCTTGTAGAATTCTGCAGTGAATCCATCTGGGCCTGGGCTCTTCTTTGTAGGTAAGGACTTAATTACATTTTCAATTTCATTAACAGAGGTTGGGTTATTCAACAGATTTACATCCTCTTGATCTAGCTTTGGTACTTCATATGTTTCTAAGAATCTGTCTATTTCTTCTGTGTTATCAAACCTTTGAGAGTAGAGGTTTTCAAAATAGGTGTTGATGATCTTCTGTATTTCTATTGGGTCTATAGTGATTTCACCTTTTTCATTTCTTATTGCATGAATTTGAGCTTTTTCTTCCCTTTTTTAAATAAGGTTGGCTAGGGGCTTATCGATTTTATTTATTCTTTCAAAGAACCAACTCTTTGATTCGTTGATTCTTTGGATTGTTTTCTTAGTCTCTATTGTATTGATTTCTGCTCTGATTTTTATAATTTCCTCCCTTCTTTTGGTGTTGGGCTTGACTTGCTCTTCTTTTTTTCGCTGTTTGAGGTGTAGCATCAAGTTATTTATTTGTATTTGTTCTGATTTCCTGATGTGGGAACTCAGTGCAATAAATTTTCCTCTGAGGATGGCTTTCATTACATCCCACAAATTCTGGTAAGTTGTATCTGCATTTTCATTTTCTTGTAGGTATTGTTTAATTTCTTCTTTAATTTCTTCTGTGACCCACTGATTACTCAAGAGTGTGTTATTCAGTTTCCATGTGTTTGCGGGATTTTTGCAGTATCTTTTATCATTAATTTCTAATTTCAGAACGCTATGATCTGATAACATGCAAGGGATGATTTCAACTCTTTTGCATTTGTTTAAATATGTTCTGTGAGCTAATATATGGTCTGTTTTAGAGAATGATCCATGTACTGCTGAGAAGAATGTGTATTCTGATGTTATTGGGTGGAACATTCTGTATATGTCTATCAAATCCATTTGTTTGCAAGTGTGATTCAGTTCTGTTATTTCTTTGCTCATTTTCTGTCTGGTTGATCTGTCCCTTGGTGTCAATGGTGTATTAAGATCTCTAGTTACAATTGTGTTACTGATAATTTGAGTTTTCATTTCTGTTAATAGTTGTTTTATATAACTGGGTGCTCTGGAGTTTGGTGCATATATATTTAAGATAGTTATCTCTTCCTCTTGGAGTTTACCCCTAATGAGTATGTAGTGACCTTCTTTGACCTTTATGGTCATTGTTGTTTTAAAGTTCACGTTGTCTGCAAACAGAATGACTACACCTGCTTTTTTTTGGATTCCTGCTGCATGAAGTATTGTTTTCCATCCTTTGACTTTCAGTCTGTGAGTATCCTTCTGGGTTAGATGGGTTTCCTGTAAACAGCATATGGTTGGATTTTGTTTCTTGATCCATTCTGCTAGTCTGTTTCTTTTGATTGGTGCATTGAGACCATTTACATTAATGGTTATTACTGTTAAATGCTGGTTTATTGTTGACATGTTATCTCTCTGCTGTTGCATCTTTATCTTTCTGTTCTGTTTAATTATCTGCTTTGCTTAGTGGTTTTTTCCTTTGTGTATCTAAACTGTCTTTCAGTATTTTTTGCAGGGTTGTTTTGGTGCTCATGAAGTTCTTTAGCTGTTCTTTGTCATGGAAGTATCATATTTCACCATCAGTTTTGAATGATAGTTTTGAAGGATACATCAGTCTAGGTTGGAAATCCTTTTGCTTTAAGATCTGGAATACTTCACTCCATGCTCTTCTTGACTTTATCGTTTGTGCTGAGAAGTCTGCTGTGATTCTGATAGGTTTTCCTTTATAAGTGATCTGTCTTTTCTCTCTGACAGCTTTTAATAATCTATTCTTGTGTTGGATTTCTGGGATGGTGATTATTATACATCTGGGTGTAGTGTTATTTCGGTTATTGTGGGGGATAAGGTGTCACTTTGTAGGCCCAACCCCCTCTAACCTGCAATTTACAATAGCCGCCCTGGTATGCGAGAAGGAGGTAGAACGGGAATGCCCGTTCTCAGTGAGCCCTCACCCTCTGGAATCCATACTGTGAGCTGGCTTTGTTTTGCAGAAGTCTTGAGGAAGTGGCTGGCCACCCTTTGTGACACTAACAGCAGACAAATTAACAACATTCTTGAGCTAATGAATTTCTTCCTGGGCTAGAGAAGTTGTGAGAACTGGTTGTGATTATTTACTTCACTTAGATAGTTTTAGAATAAACATTGTAGTCTGTCACGTTGTAGCTTGCCACAAAGAATGCCTTTTCACTACTTAATTATCTGGGCTCTGTGAATTGATCGGGTTTTCTATATATGAATCCTAAAATAAAGATTGTGCGTACAGTGCAGTGCAGTGCAGTGTAACGCGGTGCAGACAGCAAAGGTGTCTCTCCTGTCTTTCTTTTCCAAGCGCTGTACCCCCCGTGTCCCGACAAGGCGTGCGTGTTTACCTTGCCCGGAGTTCAGAGTGCTCTAGACACTCACGACAAGTGGCGCCCGAATTCAGGGACTCCGAAGGTCGCTTAGGAAGGTAAGTATAATTTTATTACGGGGAAATGGGACAATCTGCTTCCTCTCCTTTCTTAAAAATTCTTAAACATTTATTATCTATATATGGCATATCGCTCAGGTCAGCTGACTTGGATATGTGTATTGATACAATTAAAGAATATAATCCTTGGTTTCCAGATGAAGGAACTTTGGATGTAGAAGTATGGAGGAAGGCAAGGGTTAGTATAGAAAGGGCTATGCAACAGGAGGAAAAGATTCCTTTACGTTTTTGGGCTATTTGGTCGGTTGTGTACTCTTTATTAAAAGCTATGGAAGATGAACATATTGTAGAAAATCTTCAACTAGAAATTAAGCCAGTTATTCAGGAATTGCCCCTCACAGAGGAGGAGCAGAATGTAGTTCAAAATGACGCTATCGCTTTAAGTAGTGAAAAGGCGTCCAAACCAAAAGTAAAATCCGCTACAGCCGACTCAGCTTTAGCTGCCGCAGCAATATCAAATTATGACAATCGCCCAATTTTACAGGCTATACAGCATTTAACACAAGAGGTGAAACAACTCTCCGTTAAGCAGAACCCGCCTGTAGTTCCCTCTGCACCTCCTCCATCTAACCCTAATTGGAGTAAAGCCAAGCTAGCTTTGGCTGATTTACCAAAATTAGGGGATTCTGATGAGGAAAAGCCTGCCTTTGCTTTCCCTGTAATCAGGCCTCAGCCAATAGATGGAGAGGCAGTTCCCCCTAGATGGGAAGCATTTAATATGGATGATTTAGCAAAATTAAAAAAGGCTGTAACCCTTTATGGCCCTCAGGCTCATTACACTAGAGAATTAATAACATCGGTAGCAGATCACTATGGTAATCTTGCTCCTTATGATTGGAAAGCCTTGGCCAAAATTCTTTTAAAGGAGCCAGAATATTTACAGTGGCACATGTGGTTTATGGAAGGTTGTGCGGAAAAGGCAAGACAAAATGCTGACGATCGAGATCCGAATATTAGACTCCTTTCTTATCCCATGCTCTCTGGTACAGGTTTCTTTGATACTGTTGAGCATCAGGCAGGAGCTCCAAGAGAGATTCATGCTCAATTAAAAGATATTGCTTTAAAAGCTTGGGATAAAATACGGCCTAAAGGATCAGAATATGGATCTTGGGCTAAAGTTCTGCAAGGAGCCAATGAACCGTATGTTGAGTTCGTTGCAAGACTTCAAAATGTTATAGAAAAAACAGTAGTGGGACAAGACTTACAAGAGCATCTCTTAAAAATGTTAGCTTTTGAAAATGCTAATGATGAATGCAAAAGGGCTTTAATTCCAATAAAAGATACTGGAACGATTGACAATTTTATAAAACAATGTAAAGATTTAAATTCAGAATCTAGGAAAATGCAACTGTTTGCTGAGACCATGGCAACCACGTGGACTAATTGGCAATCTAAAAAGGAACAGTCTTTAAAATGTTTTAATTGTGGTCAGATAGGACATGTAAAGAGGGCCTGTCCAAAACTTGTAGGCAATGATCAAAAAAAGAGATCTAGAGCTCCTGGCTTATGTCCAAAATGCAAGAAGGGAAATCATTGGGCTCGTGAATGCAGGAGTAAACAAGTTAATTCAGCTGAACAAAAGGGAAACGGGAGAACGGGCCCTACCCCGGGCCCCGGACAAATCAATGGGGTAACTCTACCGTATTCTCCCTACAGCCAGCCACCCAACACAGTGCCGCAGTGGACATACCAGCCTTAAAAGATGTAGAATTAAGAGGAGGACAATCTCCCGTGAGAATTCCTACAGGAATTTTTGGTCCTCTGCCTGCGGGAACTTTTGGCTTGCTCACGGGTAGATCTAGTTTAAATCAAAAAGGCATTACTGTTCACTTAGGAATTATAGATGCAGATTATACTGGAGAAATTCAGATTCTGATGTCCTCACTTACAGATTATAAATTATTAAAGGGAGAACGTATAGCTCAACTCATTTTACTGCCTTATATCCCAATAGGATCCTCTGTTGTTCAGCGAACAGGAGGGTTCGGCAGCACTAACCCTATTAATGTAATGTGGACAGCTAAATTATCTCAACAACAACCTCTTATTAATATTTTTATTGAGCATAAGAAAATTCAGGCTCTTATAGATACAGGCTCGGATATTACTATTGTTAAACCTACTGATTGGCCTTCTCATATTACTTATACTATTATTCCATGTAATATAAAAGGAGTAAGTAAAACTCCAGTAAATACAATTGGACAAGCCACAATGCATATACATATAAAAAATGAAGAGGGTCAAGTTGCTGTTATTAAACCTTATATCTTAGAGGTACCAGTTTCTATTTTAGGAAGAGATGTATTAGAACAATGGGGAGCTTATATACATTTTTAATATTTTGCATGTTTCTACAGCCTAGGGAAATGAATCCTTTAAAGCTTAATTGGAAAAATGATGACCCAATTTGGATAGATCAGTGGCCTATGACTACTCAAAAGTTACAGGCAGCGCAGGAATTGATTGATCAACAGCTTTTTCTACATCACATAAAACCATCCACATCTCCTTGGAATTCTCCAATATTTGTGATAAAAAAGAAATCAGGCAAGTGGAGACTTTTAACGGACTTACGTGCTGTAAATTCATCCTTAATTCAAATGGGAGCCCTTCAGCCCGGTATTCCTTTACCCTCAGCGCTCCCTGCTGGTTGGTTTGTATATGTTATAGATTTGCAAGATTGTTTTTTTTAACATCCCATTACATCCAGAAGATAGAAAACGGTTTGCTTTTTCAATTCCTCAAACAAATTATCAAAGACCTTATCAAAGATATCAATGGAGGACTTTACCCCAAGGAATGAAAAATTCCCCAACTATATGTCAAATTTATGTTGATGCAGCATTAAAACCAGTGCGTGCACGATGGCCTCAGGTTTATACGGCTCATTTCATGGATGATATTTTATTCTCATATAGTGATAGAAATGTTTTAAAAGATATTTTAAAAACTTTACCTCAATATTTTTCTCCGTTTGGACTTGTAATAGCACAGGATAAAATTCAAAAGGAAGAAGTTAGTCATTATTTGGGATATATTCTTACTAGACAAAAGGTGATTCCACAAAAAATGTCTATTAGGAGAGATAAGTTATCCACTTTAAATGATTTTCAAAAATTATTAGGGGATATTAATTGGCTTCGTCCCACACTAGGTATTCCTACCCATGCATTACAGCATTTGTTTGCTACTCTACAGGGCTCTTCAGATCCATCCAGCCCTCGTTCTTTAACAGCAAAAGCCGAGCAAGAATTACAGTTTGTAGAACAACGAATTAAAGATGCATTTTTAATTAGGATTGATCCTAAATTGCCTCTAACTTTATATATTATTAATACTTTTCAATATCCCTCTGCAGTTTTAGGTCAAAATGCTATGCCAGTAGAATGGGTATTCACTAAAACTAAGCAATCTAAAAATGTTATGCCTTATATTGACATGGTTGCAGCTTTAATTATGAATGGTAGAGCTCGTTCTATAACTTTGATAGGAGAAGATATAAACAATATAGTTATCCCTTTAACTAAGGAACAATGGGAATATTTGTTGTCAATTACTAAAACCTTACAAATTGCTTTAGCAGATTTCATGGGAACTTTTTCATATCATTTTCCTAAAAGTAAATTATGGGATTTTTTTAGACGTCAACAATTTGTGGTTAATACCTTATTAGCTGTACAGCCAATTCCACAAGCTTTGACTATATTTACAGATGGATCTAAAAATAAAGCTGCATATTGGACTCAAAAATCTTACTGGGTACGTCAGACAAATTTTAACTCTATACAACAAAATGAACTTTTTGCTATATTACAAGTGTTTTTAGATTTTCATAACCAACCTATTAATATTATAGCCGATTCGGCCTATTCTGTTGGAGTAGTGACAAATATCTATTCAGCTGTGTTATATTCTAATAAGCCTGCTTTATTGTCTTTATTTCAAAATTTACAAATACATGTTCAAAAAAGAAATCATTCTTATTTTATTACTCATTTACGTTCTCATTCTCAGTTACCCGGACCATTAGTATCAGGTAACAATGCAGTGGATTCCTTAGTTATGTTCACCACACCCGTTAAAGAACATCAATTTAATCATGCAAATGCAGGACATTTGCATCTTAAATATAAGATACCTTTTACAAAAGCTAAACAAATTGTAAAAGCCTGCCCTATTTGTAGACCATTACATTTAAGAATTATTCCCGCAGGTGTCAACCCTCGAGAAACTCAACCTAATGAATTATGGCAAATGGATATTACACATGTACCTTCTTTTGGTCGGCTTTCTTATGTACATGTAGTTATTAATACCTATTCTTCATTTCTATGGGCTACTGCTCAACAGGGAGAATCCACTAAAAATGTTATTGTACATTTATTGGAGACTTTTGCAGTTATGGGAATTCCTTCTAAAATCAAAACAGATAATGGACCTGCTTATACTAGCAGAACATTTAAACAATTTTGTGATCTCCATAATATTATTCATATTACAGGGATTGAATATAACCCCCAGGGTCAAGCTATTGTTAAAAGAGCACATGGCACTCTTAAGTTGCAAATTAAAAAATTAAAAAGGAGGAGTCAGGAGGATATTCAGATACCAATACTGTTTAAATTGCAAAACAGTCCAAAAACATTACTGCATCAAGCATTGTTTATTTTAAATTTTCTCAATTTACCACAAGGTGAAATATTAACAAGAGCTGAAAAACATTTTGAACAGCAACAACAGCCTTTTGTGATTAATGAACCTATTTGGACTAAAACAGCTCCAGAGGCTGAATGGGAGAGGGGCACATTGCTCTATAGGGGGAAAGGTTTTGGTTATATCTCCACAGAAAATGGAATTCAGCAGTGGGTCCCTGGACGATGGATCAGGACCCGCGTCTCCAGATCCTGTTCACCAGCCCCGGAGACAACTCCCCAAGGAACCGGAACCGTGCCTTCAGAAGCGAGCGCGAAACCAGCTAGAAGCTGAGGATGCTGAGTTTGTTCCTATCGCAGCCATGGCCAGATTACAGCTAAGAAAATCCCGCCGCTCACAGCGACCAAATTTAAATCCCCTCCCTACATGGGGACAATTAAAGAAATTGACCATAGAAGGGCAACGGCTTGTCCTTCAAGCAGGAAAGCCTTTAAACCCTGAAAACTTGTTTTTAGCTTTATGTGCCTTGCTCACCGTTGCATCGGGGACTGAGGTACCTCCGCATTCGTACTGGGCATATATTCCAAACCCCCCTTTATTAGAACCTGTAAAATGGGGAACTAGTGATATTTTACTTTATACCACACCTAGAGAAATTTTGTCAGCACCGTGGGCTGATTTAACCCCCCACAATCAAGATGATGGGACACTATTCAATTTTACTTATTATGGTAATCAAAGGCCTATTTGCATTGGGGAACCGCCTTGCATCCCTCTGGGATGGCAGTATTGGATTCAACATGGAATAAAAGCAGGCAACAAAAGGACAAGGCTTCAAGCCTTGGCTGCTCAAACCTTTAATGTTACCTGGAGAAATTTAACAGCACCTGATACAAATACATTTCCTGTATGCCCTGAATTTACTTATAAAAATATTTCTTATAATCCCATAATTTGGCAACTATGTATGGGAAAATTTGCTAAAAATATTGATGGGTATATTATTTGGGGACCATTTGGAAAATTCGTTAATGGATGTGCTGAATGGAATGAGACAAGATGTAATCTCTCTGTTGTGTATAGTCTTCCAGATCCAAAAAAAATAACTGACGGAGCTCCTATATTTCAACAAAAGACGGCTCTCTTGTGGTGGGGAGATGGTGGAATCGCTAACCCTGCTGTTGCAGCCGAAGAATACCCTCATCACCTTCAAAATCATATTTGGAAGATCCCAGCCGCTATGCAACCTGTAACCTTGTACAATGTTTCATATTCAGGGACTAGTCGATCTGTATCTACTACTTATAATTTTACTAGGTTTAAAATGTATAATATTACTGTTTGTGCACCTCTGCCTTATGTCTTTTTAGTGGGAACTTTTAATTTTACACATTTTTCTTGTACTTGTTTAAATTGTCAATTGTTTACATGCTTAAATAACACACTAAATTTCACTAAGCCTTATACAGTTATGCTGTTACAACAAAAAACTCATATTTGGTTGCCTGTAAATTTAACTCGACCTTGGTCTCAAGACCCGGTAATTTCTGTTACTACTGAATTTTTTAAACATCTGTTAAAACGTACAAAAAGATTTATTGGAATAGTGGTTGCTGTACTGTTAAGTCTGATAACTGTAGCCTCTCTAGCAGCAGTCTCAGGAGTAGCTTTACAAACCTCTTTGCAAGAAAAACATGTTGTCGAATTATGGCATGAGAATTCTCATGAACTTTGGTTAACTCAGTGGCAGATAAACGCCAGACTACAACAACAAATAGACCTCCTTAAACAAACAGTTGAATGGATGGGTAGAAAAATATTGGCTCTTCAGCATCAAGTGTTTTTAAAATGTGATTGGAATTCAACTACTTTCTGTATAACCCAACGACCTTATAATCAGACAAAACATGAATGGGAAATGATTAGAATGTATTTAAATGGAAACACCTCTGCCCAGGAGGAAATAAAATCTTTGCATAATCAAATTGACAAGGATTTTGCAAAGCAAAATGATGATGAATCTCTAGCACAATTCGCGCAATTGCTTGCTCAATCTTTGAAAGGATTAGATTCCAAAGGAATCTGGCAGAGCATTACCCACACTTTTAGTGGCATGGGACTTAGTTTAATTATAGTTCTCATTGCCATAGTTCTTGTGTATTTTTACTGCATAAGACAAAATGCTATTAATAACCTGATCTTATGGAAATTGTTGTTAAAAAATAAAAAGGAAGGAAGTGTGGGGGATAAGGTGTCACTTTGTAGGCCCAACCCCCTCTAACCTGCAATTTACAATAGCCGCCCTGGTATGCGAGAAGGAGGTAGAACGGGAATGCCCGTTCTCAGTGAGCCCTCACCCTCTGGAATCCATACTGTGAGCTGGCTTTGTTTTGCAGAAGTCTTGAGGAAGTGGCTGGCCACCCTTTGTGACACTAACAGCAGACAAATTAACAACATTCTTGAGCTAATGAATTTCTTCCTGGGCTAGAGAAGTTGTGAGAACTGGTTGTGATTATTTACTTCACTTAGATAGTTTTAGAATAAACATTGTAGTCTGTCACGTTGTAGCTTGCCACAAAGAATGCCTTTTCACTACTTAATTATCTGGGCTCTGTGAATTGATCGGGTTTTCTATATATGAATCCTAAAATAAAGATTGTGCGTACAGTGCAGTGCAGTGCAGTGTAACGCGGTGCAGACAGCAAAGGTGTCTCTCCTGTCTTTCTTTTCCAAGCGCTGTACCCCCCGTGTCCCGACAAGGCGTGCGTGTTTACCTTGCCCGGAGTTCAGAGTGCTCTAGACACTCACGACAGGTTATGACTATTTGGAGTTGTATATGCTTCAGTGATCCTGATGTCGGTTTCTCATCTCATGCTTGGGAAATTTTCATCTATTACTTCTCTAAATATCCTCTTGACATCCTTTATGTTGTCTCCTTCTTTTTCATTAATCCCTATCATTCTTATGTTATTTTTCTTTGCATCATGTTGCTGTTGTTGAATTGCTGTTTCCTGATTCCTTATTATTTTTAAAAGATCTTTCCTGTTCACTAGCTGCAATCTTGTCTTCAAGATCTGAAATTCTATCTTCACTTTCATTGAGGCGGTTTTTACAACTTTCAGTGGAGTTTTTTATTTCCTGTATATCTCTGTGCATCTGCATTATATATTCTGTTTGTTTCTTATATTGCTCATCTAGGGATTCTATCTTTTTGTTTAGTTCCTCCAATTTTTTAACTGTGTTTTCTTTAGATATATTCAGAATGTCTCTCATTTCTTTTATCATTTCTTGTTTTACCTGGGAGATTATTTCGAGTTTGAATTTCTTTAAAGCTTCCTGGAGTTGCTTGTTAATTTCAGTAGCTATTGTGTCCGATATCTGAGGTGAATGGCATATATTTTCTGCTATATACATTGCTCCTAGGGTTTGTTGAGATGGGCTGGAAGTTTGAGGTTGTAATATTTTCTTTCATTTTTTCATTTTCCTATATTTCTGTGTTTCAAGTGTTATTTGAAAGCTTTCTCAAGGTCTGTTGGAAATCCCCTTCTGTGTTTGCAGCTTCTGAAACTCTGGCACCCCGTTACCCCAAGCCACTGGGCCTGTAGAACCAATGGCCCTCTTCTGCCTGTTTAGAACTCCGTAGTTCCAGATAAGCTGGGCTTAAGGGACACTGTGCGCCCACCTGCTTGTTGGAAGCTCCACAGTTCTCCAAGTGCAGCCAGGATGGGGAGGCGGATGTAGATGCCCCAAACCACTTATCCACTTCACTGTACCAGGAAGCCTGGGAGGGTCCCGCACAGTCTGGGCTTTGGGCAGAGTGCACTGAGCACTTACCACAGGCCACGGGGCCTGTGGAACCTGTGATGTTTCCCTGCTTGCTGAGATATCCTCAGTCCTCCAGATACAAGGGGAGGTGGATGTAGGTGCCCTCTATTGATTGATTTCTTGACAGTAGGTGGTAGTATGTGTCCCGGGCGGGAGAGGCGGCAGCAGGGCCGGCCTCCGCTCATCTGGATGCTAGGATATATGTTTATATTTATTCTTATTCTTGGACTAATTTTCACAAATGCCCAATTTTTTGAGGTAGATTACTGTGGTAATGAATGTCTTTTGAATATATTGACTTATACATTAAAGGTAGTAATTTCTTTGATAAGATTAGAGAGTTTTAAACTGTGTGTAGGCCAGCACTCTCAGCTACCAAAGAGGCCAAAGCAGAAAGATCACAACTTCAAGACCAGCATTGGCAATTTAAATTTTTTGTTTTGTTTTGTTTTTTGAGACAGGGTCGCACTGTGTAGTTTAGGCTGGCCTTGAACTTGTTACAATCCTCCTGATCAGCCTCCTGCATGCTGGGATTCCAGGTATGTACAACCACATTTGACAGCCTTGGCAATTTAGAGAGAAATAAAATAAAAGTGCCAGGGATGTTACTTAGTGAAAGAGCAGCTCTGAGTTTGATCCTCATGCTTTAAAAAAAGGAAAAATGGACCTCGAGGGACCTGGGAACTCCAGGCAGAGGCGCATCCGCACCAGCCTAGACCTGGGCCCCACCTGGGACTCCCACCATGTCCACACACCACCTCATGGGACCTGGGAACTGCAGCAGGAGGTGAGCACGGGCCCTTCCCATGTCCCACCTCAGGACCTAGGAACTCCAACCTGTGACGTGAGCCCCTGCAGTCCCACCACTGCCATCAGGACCCCCCCCCCACCTCCTGGCCTACCACTGCTGTTGATCTTCAGCTCCCACGCCTCCCTCCAGAACCTTGGACTGCAGTGAATTAATCATGCAGTATTGAGGGGAAACTCAGCAAGAAGAACTCAGCAGGCTGAAGTGAGTTTGCCCCTAAAACAGGAATAGAGTTTGCCACCTTCAGTGAGCAAACAGGAGCAACACAGAAGCCCCCTCCAGAAGTAGGCCATAGGTGAGCTTGGCAAGTGGGTGGGTGAGTCCTTCCTCCACACAGAGAACTTCAGGTAGGTTGTAGAGGGTGCCAATAGGGCCTCCCCCAACTTGGAGAAAATTAAGGGACACCCAGAGACACAGAGGGATCCCAAATGAGACAAATACTTTAAATAGGGAGATCTGGTGACTCTGAACAACCTGAAGACGTAATAACAGCAGGAACTAGGGGTTGATTTCCATTAGTACTGCTAGGCTTGTCGGCCCAGGAAGAATATAGGACTTACGCAGTTGACTCTGCAGGGGGAATTCAGGAGACTGGCCCACCTCTTCACTGTGGGATCCAGGAACAGGACAAACATCAACCTTACAGTAGGACCCCAAAATACGCACGACCAACAGTTGACACCAGTGGGATTGAAGAACCAAATATTAATCCGAAAGGGGGAAATGGCAAAACCAAAAAGCAAAATGCAATCTCAAACATCTAGTCCACCAGGAGCAAGTACAGGAGACATTAAAAATAGAGGACTTCAAAAGTAACGCATTTTTTTTTTTGTAATTTAAGTTTGAATTTATGTTTGGAAATAAAAACACAAATTAAAAAACTTTTACAAAATTCTCACACAAAGACCCATTTTAGGATATAATTACATACTGCATTTACTTAGCAAAAGTTAATAGCTCTTATCAAAGCAGATAGTTGTCAATTGTAAATGTATACTCCTTTCTTTGAGCCAAAAGGAAGTCCACGTGAAATGTCACTGAAAGTTTGTGAAGCAAGATGCAGTCGCTGTGTCAGCCGCCTCCATGAGCCAGGAGCCTTGGAGCTGGTCTCCTCGGCTGGGGCTGAACTGCAGCCTGTAGTTTCCCCGTATGCATAGAGGGGTTTTCACTGCATGCTTCTGAAGCCCTATGTGCTATGGTTCTTTCACTTCAGGGAACAGTACAAAATGTTACCACTATTTTTCCCTCTGATTGTAAATTTCAACTGACTGTAGCATGCTTAAAAATTATACTACAAAAAATACTACAATTTTCATGGCTCTTTGTAAAAGCTCCATTTTAAGAAATTCTCACTTGGTTCACTTTTTTTTTTTTTTTGTCTTTTTCCTTTTTATCGGTACCGGGGATCGAACTCATGACTGCCTGCTTTCAAGGCAGACGCTTATGCCGCTGAGCTAAATCCCCAGCCCACTTGGTTCACTTTTTCACATGCCTTTGGAGTATCTTCCACACAGACTGCATGCTCCTGGAGAAATCATCTGGCAGAACTTCTCTAAAGCGGCATCTGTAGCTCTGCAAGTTTCGATAGAGCCACATCTCTGCTCACGTTCAAACCATCTTCTGTCAAATTACAGATTGCCCAGAAGTTCCATTTGTTCTTTCCTTACATTCCACTGTTTCTTATACAGACAATATGTTAATATGTTTCTGCAGAATTTCTTTATATCCCTCTAGTAACAGTTTGAGACTTTTACATAATAGATCTTCAGATATTTTGCTGGTGTGTAAATTTCATCTGATTTGTGTGCTAACAAATGTTGGTAGATCTTAGCACCTTATAGTTATGACTGTCTCTCCATTAATATTGCATATTAGCCTTAAAGGAATCAATTCAATTTTTTCATACTTTCTCTTAAATATATTCTTTCCTTATTAAGTATAGACATATTTTTAAAAGAAATACGTGCTGAGAACAAATATCATGAGCTATAATAAGTGATTTAAATGCAGCTGATTTCTTTTTTTATATCAATTCTAACATAAAGGTTCAAGCCTTTGAGCATATCCATGGATCCTCAAGGTCTAAAATACTTTAGTATTTTAGTATTCAGTATTTCTAGAGTCTAAGAAAAACTAGAGTACACAATCTTACATGTGTAGGGGAGTGCCATTAAAATCACTACTGCAATGATTAACTTCCTCATAATTATTTGAAAATTCATAGCATAATGTTTCTAATTATGTTTCTAATTATGAAAGATATAAGGTTAAAATAATTTATTTTCATTATGATTATATCAATATTCATATTTCTTTATTCCTAATTAAATTCAATTTCAACTACCTGATTCTGAGTTTGAGGTAGCTTCATGGTGGTTCTTTTGCTAGGGAAATGGTATGGTCCTGAAGGATTCAATTAGAGAAGGAAATACAGTATCATTTATATTGTTTCCTCACTTGGTATATTAACATAAAAAAGTCTACCATTTTTTAATGATAAAATACAGTTCTTTTGTGAGCATGGACATAATACATGGAATTTGTTTCTTTGCATGCAAAGTGGCCTCATAGGAAAAGGACTCAAATTCTGTTGCTACTTTCTGGTTAACCTAAGTAAGAATGTGCATAACCTCAAGCTTGTGTGCATACAATTTCAGCATAGCACAAAGTGACTGAATGAACTAGGATTTGTCCTTCGAATTTTGCCAGGAATAGTAACTGGTGCTGTGGAATATGCATACAAAAAGTTGGCCTTTACTGATAATTTCTGACATGTATGTCATCATCAACACCACTACCCATCTCAATGCCACAGTACAGTTCTGTGCCCTGGCAAGCCACAAGGCTTCCACAGCATCCATAGCAGAACCCACTTCTTTGCTCTGCTCAGTGCCAGCATGGCTCAATAGTAACACATTTGAAATCTCTGAAAATATAGTGAGAGAAATAAAAAAATAACTCCATGAGGCTATAGAGGAAATCAAATTAGAAGTAATCTTTCATGTAAAAACAGAAATAACAACCTTAGTAAAGGAGTTGCTCAGCGCAGCTAAAGAAGAAATAGATTTTAAAAAGTAGAGAAGCATGGGAAACTGATTGAAACCTTGAATAAACAATATAGAAAACAAGCAGAATTCATGAAACAAACTCAGAGACATCCAAGAAACAAAAAATTCTACTGAAAGCTGGCAAAACTGTTTAAATGAAGCTGAGGATAGAATTTCAGACCTTGAGGACAGGATCACAATTAGCAATCATGAAAGGATAGAACTTTTAAAAATAACAAAACAGCATGAAATGACAATTCAGCAGCTCCAAGATGATGCCAAGAGAAACAGTATAAAACTATATAAGCATTAGTGAAGATGCAGGAATCAATGCAAATGATATAACTAAAATATTCACAGAAATAATAGCAGAAAATTTCCCAAACATGGGGAAAAAATCTGATATGCAGATAAGTGAGGCAATGTAACACCAAACAATCACAACCAACATAAATCTATACCCACACAGATAATAATTAAGATCCCAGACATGCAGCATAAAAACAGAATACTGTTAAGAGAAAAAGCTGTTAGAGAAAAGACATGACTCACCTATTGAGGAAAGCCCATTAAAATCACAGTAGACTTTTTCAGCCCAAACCCTCAAGTCAAGAGGAGCTTGGAGTGAGGTATTTCAAATCCTAAAAGAAAACAACTTTCAACCCAGACTAATGTACCCAGAAAAACTTTCATTCAAATTTAATGGAGAAATAAGATACTTCCATGACAGGGAACAACTGAAGAAATCCATGTCTACCAAAGAGTGTTGAAAGACATACTAGATAGAGATAAAAATGACCACAAGTCCCAGAACAACAACAGAAAGCAACCACCAGGTAGGACAAACAATTAAACAAAGGAAAAAGCAGAAAGCAAATAACTAGAATTTAACATGGCAAAGTTGAGCCAGTATATATCAGTAATATCCATAAATATAAATAGGCCTCAATTCACCTATCAAAAGAAATAGGTTGATAGAATGGATCAAGCAACATGATCCCACAATATGCTGTATACAAGAAACACATCTGACCCAAAATGAAACTCATAGATTAAAAGTGAAAGGATGGAAAACAGTATTCCACACAAGAGGAACCCAGAAAATAGCAGCGGTAACTATTCTATTTGCACACAATGTGAGCTTCAAACTAAAATTATTAAAAGAGATAAAGAAGGTCACTACATACTCCTTAGTAGGAAAATTCAAGACGAAGAACTAACAGTTATAAATATATATGCATGGACATGAAAAACCAAATACACAGGAACACAATTATAACAGGGGACCTTAATGCCCCATTGTCACAAAGAGATAGATCAACTAGACAAAAATTCAGCAAAGAAATAACAGAACTGAATCATAACTGTGAGCACTTGGACTTAGTAGATGTCTACAGACTGTTCCACCCAACCACATCAGAGTAAACATTCTTCTTAGCTGTACATGGACATTCTCCAAAATAGACCATATATTATCCCATAAAACATTCTTAAGTAAATGCAAAGGGATTGAAAGTATCCCATGCATGATATCTGATCATAGTGTACTGAAAGGAAATTAATGGCAAAAGAAAGGGCAAAACCTTCATACATACATGGAAATTAAACAACAACCTTCTAAACAACCAGTGGGATACAGATGAAATTGAAGAAGAAATAAAGCAATACCTACAATTCAATGAAAATGCAAAAACAACATACTGCAATCTGTGGGATGCATGAAAGCGGTCTTAAGAGGGAAATTTATAGCAATAAATTGTCATATCAAGAAAATAGAGCAAACACAAATAAACAACCTAATGTTTCATCTCAAGCTTCTTGAAAAAGAAGAGAAAGTTAAACCCAAAGCTTATGGAAGAGAGGAAATTGTAGTTTAGAGCACATACAGTATACGAAGTTATACTCAAAGATTTCAAGGAAAGAGACACTATGGTAACTACTTTTATGTGGGGATATCTTGTGGTGAAACACTATTTTGCTTAAATGATTATGTTTTGACCTGTGCAGTTCTGTTGTTATACCCTCTTTTATCTCAATCCCCTTTTTTAAAAAATTTATTTACTTTTACTTTTTATCTTTTTAATTAAGGGAAAAATAAATAAAAAATAGCAGGATACATTATAGTAACCTACTTTGATTTCCTATTAACTTGATTTGAAATCCTGTATTGCCCTCACCATCTTGTTTTGCCTGATTTTCCCCTATTCTGCTTTGCTTGATAGTACCAAGTTCAAAAGTATAAGGCAAAACTGTGAAGACAATAAGATTCATTATGACGCCCATTCTGGTTGACTATTATCTTCTTTTAAAGTCCTGTAATGTCTCCAATGCTTTGGTTTTATTCTTTACTGTTTTGTTCAATTTTATTATAATTGACAATTCTTCTTAAAATAGCAAGAGGCAGTATGGTAACCATTGTTGATCACCTTGTATTTTGTTTTTACATTATTTATCGTGTCCATCCTTTTGATTTGACTGACTCTGTTCTGATATGTCGCATTTGGTTTTACTCTCTTCAAAAAAAGTAATAAGAGCTGTGGGAGTAATAAAACCCAAAATGTGTAATTGTCATTGTACAAAAGAAAAGAAAAGAAAGTGCTCTAAAGGTTATAACTGCATATATGTCTAAGTGTATAAGATAGATAACGATATTACTGAGTTATTTTGGATCATTGAACAAAACTGTTTGCACTCTCACTGTTTGAAAGTCCACTTTATATGCTTCAATTTTGTAACTTCAACAACTATTTCTAAGATGAGAATATGTAATCTATTAACTAGTGATTTCTTACTATTTTTTAAAATTTGTACTACTTGTTCCCTTTTTCTGTTTTTTCTTTTTCTCCTTAAATAAAGAAAAATTCAAAAAAAAGATTAGAGCACAAATCAATGCATTTGAAACTAAAAAAAAACCATACAAAGAATTAATGAATCAAAAAGCTGTTTTTTTTGAGAGAATAAACAAAATTGACAAGCCTATAGCTAACCTTATCAAGAAAAAGAAAGAAAAAAAAACCCAAATTCATGCAATAATGACTGTAAAAGGAAAAATTACTACAGATCCCATGGAAATTCAAAAGATCATGAATGAATGCCTACTTTGAAAATCTCTACTCTCTAGAGTAGAAACAAAGAGGAAATGGACAGATTTCTAGAAACATGTGACCTACCAAAGCTCAACCAAGAAGATATAGCAATTTTGAATAACTCAATATCAGCTATTGAAATTGAAAATGTAATTAAAAACTTACCCACAAAGAAAAGTCCAGGTCCTGATGGATTCACAGCTGAATTCTACAAGAAATTTAGAGAAGAGTTGACTCCACTACTCCTTAAATTCTTCAATGAAATTGAAACGGAAGGAATCCTCCATAAATCATTCCTGGAGGCAAGTATCACTCTGATACCAAAACCAGAGAAAGACCCAACCAAAAAGGAGAACTATGGGCCAGTCTCACTAGTGAACATTGATGCAAAGATTCTCAATAAAAAACTGGCAAATAGAATGCAGCAAATCATCAACAAGATTATACATCATGACCAAGTGGGATTCATTCCAAGAATGCAGGGATGGTTTAGCATATGCAAATCAATAAATATAATACACCACATCAACAGAGCCAAAAACAAAAACCACATGGTCATCTCAATAGATGCAGAAAAAGCTTTTGATAAAATCCAACACATGTTCATGATAAAAACCCTTCAGAAACTTGGAATACATAGTGTCTATCTCAATCTCCTAACAGCCATCTATGACAAACCACAGCCAACATTATACTAAATGGACAAAAACTAAAAGCTTTCACTCTAAAATCAGGAAAAAAACAAAGATGTCCACTATCACCACTCTTATTCAATATAGTTCTGGAAATACTAGCCAGGGCAATCAGACAAGAGAGAGAAATAAAATGAATAAAGAAGAAGGGAGAAGTTAAATTATCACTATTTGCAGATGACCTGATACAAGACCCAAAAAACTCCATTAAAAGACTACGGGAGGTAATAAACAAATTCAGCAGTGTAGCTAGAT
Source organism: Cavia porcellus (assembly GCF_034190915.1). NCBI lineage: Eukaryota > Metazoa > Chordata > Mammalia > Rodentia > Caviidae > Cavia > Cavia porcellus. The sequence goes on along the minus strand of NW_026947510.1, from coordinate 33,238,727 downwards.
ACAAAGTCAATGCTCAAAACTCAGTATTATTCCTGTATACAAACAAAAATCTCACCGAGAAAGAAATTATGAAAATATCCCCCTTCACAATAGCATCTAAAAAAGTGAAATATTTAAGAATCAACCTAACGAAGAATATAAAAGACCTATATGCTTATGCTATGCTAAAAAAGGAGATTGAAGAGAATATTAGAAGATGGCAGGATATTTCTTGCTCTTGGCTAGGAAAGAACCAACAGTGTGAAAATGGCCATACTCCCAAAACTGTTATACAGATTTAATGCAATCCCAATCAAAATACCATTGACATACCTCACAGATCTAGAGAAAACACTCCTAAAATTCATTTGGAAACAGAAGAAACCTAGAATTGCAAAGGCAAATCTGGGCAACAAAGGCAAAGCAGGAAGCATCTCAATTCCTGACTTGAAACTATACTACAAAGTCACAGTGATAAAATCAGCATGGTACTGGCAAAGAAATAGACCTGAGGATCAATGGAACAGATTAGGATATTCAAACACAACTAAAAAGACACTCAGCCACCTGATATTTGACAAAGGTGCTAAACATGTTCACTGGAAGAAGGATAGCCTCTTTAATAAATGGTGTTGGAAAAATTGGCTTTCCACATGCTGAAGACTGAAACTAGACTCATACATATCACCATGCACAAAACTAAAGTCTAAATGGATCAAAGATCTAAATATTAAAACAGAAACACTAAATCTACTGGTAGACAAAGTAGGTAGAAGTCTTGGAGACATAAGGGTAGGCACAGAATTCATGAACAAAATGCAAACTGCAAACTTCAAAGAATCCACAATTGGGATCTCGTATTATTGAAAAGTTTCTGCACTTCAAAAGAAATCACCAACAGAGTGAAAAGAAAACCCACAGAATGGGAAAGAATTATAGCCAGCAACCCCTCTGACAAAGGGCTTATATCCAGAACATATAAAGAACTGAAAAAAATCTAGCCCCCAAATTCAAAGATTCTCTCCAAAAATGGGCATCTGAGATGAACACACATTTCTCAGATGCAGACATACAAATGGCAAATAAATACATGGAGAAATGTTCACCATCACTGGTCATTGGAGAAATTCAAATTAAAACAGAATTGAGATTTTTATCTTACTGCAGAAAGAATAGCTGCCATCAAGAAAACCATGGATAACAAATGTTGGTGAGGCTGCAGGGTGCTGGGGGGCAGAGAACACTGCTCCACTGTTGGTGGGAGTGTAGACTGGTGCAGCCTATGGAAATCAATATGGAGATTTCTCAGAAGACTAGGATTGGAAGTTCTATTCAACCCAGCTATTCCCCTCCTAGGTATTTTCCCAGAACACCTGAAAAGGTCATGTCACAATGATATATGTGCACCTATGTTCATAGCAGCACAATTTGTAATGGAAAATCTTGGAAATAACTCTGCCCATCAACTGCAGAGTGGATGAAAAAGATGTGGTATTTTTATACAATGAAATATTACTCAGCTATAAAAAAAGATGGTATTGAGGCCTTCATATTGAAATGGAGGCAACTTGAGACTATCCTCATAAGTGAAATAAATAAGAATCATATTTACAAATATCACATTGTGTCTGTAGTATAAAAAGTAGAACAGTAGGAGTAATAAAACACAAAATGTGCAATTGCTATTGTAAAAAGAGACAAAAAGAAAGTGCTCTAAAGGATACAACTGCATGCATGTATGTTTAAGTGTGGAGGATTGATGATCATATTACTAAGTTTTTGTTGAATCATTGAACAGAACTGTTTGCAGTCTCACTGTTTGAATGTCCACTTTGTATGCTTTGATTTTATAACTTGAACAACTATTTCTAAGATGACAATATGTAATTTATCAACTAGTGATTTCTTAATGTTTTCTTTTTGGAATTCTGTATTGTTGCTACCCTTTTTTCTGTTTTGCTTTTCTTTCTCTTTAAATAAAATTAAAAAAAAAAAAAGGAAAGGTGGAGGAGCCTGCATGGCGGCACAGGCCAATAGTCCCAGTAGTCAGAGTCAGGAGGATCCAAATTTAAGCCCAGCCCAGGCAATTAGGGGATTTTAGTCTCAAAAATAGAAAAACGTTGGGGATGTAGCTCAGTGTGAACATTCTGGGTTCAGTCCTCAGTACTGAAAAGAGAGAGAGAGAGAGAGAGAGAGAGAGAGAGAGAGAGAGAGAGAGAGAGAGAAAATGGCTGTTGGATTTGTAAGGCGACGGTCATGGGCGATGTGGCTAGGAGCAGCCTGTGCAGGGAAGAAAGAATTGAAGGGCTGGGGTCCTTGGCCAAAGCTCGATACCCCATGCTCTGAGTGTGTTGTGGCTTGTGTCTGGCTGTCCCCCAAAGCCTCATGCAGTCACTGGTGGAGCTTTTTAGAGGTGGCTGGATCTGGAGTGTGTGACACTGGGACTACTGGTATTGCACTCTGGGGTTTGTGCCATCTGCAACAGTCTAGGTGGAAAGTGTGCGACAGGAAGAGGGTTGCTGCCTCTTGGCCCACTTCTTTGCTGTGGACTGTTCCCCTCTGTCAGCTGCCCTGCCTCACAGCCAGTGGACTATGGACTGAACCTGTACAAACTGTGAACTGAAGAAATCTTTCTTCCTTTAACTTTGGGTGCCGGGTGTTTTGTCTCAGCAAGGAGAAAAGTAACTAAGACAGAGTTCAATCCCCAGAACCAGTAGGGAAAGAAAAAAAATCACAAATCAGAGATGACAAACGTGAGCCACTATCTGAGGGCCTCTTGCTGGGATGGGATGCCGCAGGACATGTGGGATCAGGGTGAAAACACTTTAACACATTGCTGTTTTGGTGGTAGGGATCCCTCCCAGACCCTCATATGCACCAAGCACATCCTCTAAATTACACCTTCAGCTTTATCAGAGAATTTGCGATGGAGCAGGCATGGTGGCATGTGGCTGCAATCCTTGCATTCTGAGGTTGAGACAGGAGGATCACAAATCTGAGGCTGTCTACCAAGTTCAAGTCTGGGCCTGCACTGCATAGCAAAATCCTGTCTCCAGAACATTTTTTTTCAGGGTCAGGGATTGAACCCAAAGCTTTTGCATACAGCATACCCAAGCCTTTTCTTTTATGTTTTATTTTGAGACAAGATCTCACTAGATCAGTAAATTGTAAAGACTGGGCTTAAATTTGTGACCCTCCTGCCTCAGCATTCCTGCATGCTAGGATTACAGTCATCCACCATAATGTTGGGCTCAGAGTTTTGTTAACTGGGACAAAATTCTGCAGCTTGGTTGTAGAAAGCTTGCCTAGCACATGCAAGGCCTTGACTTCAATTCCCAGTACACTCACACTATACACACACACACACACACACACACACACACATACACACGAGGAGTCAACACAAGCGTTCTACCACCAAGTTACACATCCAGCTTCTGCAACTTAAAGTTTAGACATAAACCAGGAAGAGTGGCACATGCCTATAATCCCAGAATTTGGGAGGCTGAGGCAATAGGATTATGAGGAGTTTGAGACCAGCCTGGGCTACATAGTAAATTCAAGGCCAGCCTGAATTACAGACAAGATCTGGTACCAGCACAAACCTTGCTCTTCAACTCAGAACAAACAGGAGTGTAACAATCTTAACTATAACAAAGGTTATTATCAAGAAATCAACCAATAACAAGTGTTGGTGTGGCTATGGGAAAAAGGAACCCTTCTTCACTGTTGATGGGAATGTAGACTGGCACAACCACTCTGGAAATCAATGTGGAGAGTCCTCAAAAAAACTGGAACTAGGGGGCTGGGGATTTAGCTCAGCGGCATAAGAGCCTGTCTTGCAAGCAGGCAGTCGTGAGTTCGATCCCTGGTACCGATAAAAATGAAAAAGACAAAAAACAAAACAAAACAACAACAACAAAAAAACCTGGAACTAGAGGTCCCATTAGACCCAGCTATTCCTCTTCTGGGTATCTTCCCAAAAGAATTAGAAGCATCATACCACAGCAATATATGTTCATCCATGTTTATAGCAGCACAATTTATAACAGCCAGATCTTCAAAACAACCTAAATGCCCATCCACTGAGGAACGGATAAAAAAAGATGTGATATTTTTCCTCAATGGAGTACTATTGAGCTACAAAGAAAGATGAACTGGAGACTTTTATAGGTAAATGGATGCAACTTGAGACCATATTCATTAGTGAAATAAATCACACACATGTGTAAATATTGTATTGTCTCATTAGTGTGAGAAGCTGAAAGAAACAACTTATGTATATGTATACTATATATACACATATAAAAGGATAATTAAGATAGTTATATTGCTGATTTCTCTGAGTTCACTGAAGAAATAGATTTGTGCTGGTGTTGCTCGAACAATTCAACACAGATGTCTTGTGCTCTGGTGACTGATTTAGGATGAAAATGTGTCATGTGTATACCATTGTTCCCCTGATTGACTGACATATTTTGAAATTTTGTTTTGTTTTCTTATTTCCTCTTTGAAATAAAATGGGTTTTAAAAAAGAAAAACAATGAAAAAAGAAAGAGAAAAATGAACCAAGGAATTTCCAAAAGAAGTTTAAATAGCTATGAAATATAATAAAGTATTTAGTAAGCTTTTTTTTTTTTAGTACTGAGGAGCGAATCCAGAGTCTATTGAGCTACATCCTCATTCCTTTTTTTAAACTTCATATTTTTGGACTGAGTGTGGTGGCACACACCTGTGACCCCAGCATTTAGAAGACTGAGGTGGGAGGATCCCTAGGATTTCAAGGCCAGTTTGGGCTACAAAGTGAGTTCAAGACAAGCCTGAACTCTACAGTGAGACTCTGTCTCAAAAAGAAAAACATATTTTTTAATTATTCTTTTTTTTTTTTTTTGTCTTTTTCATTTTTATTGGTACCAGGGATTGAACTCACAACCACACACTTGCAAGGCAGGTGCTTATGCCGCTGAGCTAAATCCCTAGCCCCAGAAAAACATATTTTTGAGACTGGATTTCATTAAGTTGCTACATTTCTAAACTGGGCTTGAATTTGAAATCTGTCTGCTTCAGTCTCCCAGAAAGCTGGGGTGACGGCCTTGTGCCACCACACCTCCAATGAATTAATTTTTTATTGGTTGTCTTTCTGAGACAGGGTCTTGCTGCACAGTTCAGACTGCTCTTGGGCTCACTTTTGTAGCCCAGGCTGGTCTCAAACTTGCAACAACCCTCCTGCCTCAGCCTCCTGAGTGCTGGAATTACAGGAGTGCTACCTCATCCAGCTTTTTATACATTTAAATAAAAACAGTGATGGATTTCTGTGTAATGGTGCAGGGGAAGGGAAGTCTTCCTCAGTGAGCAGAGGAAGGGTCTGCAATACAGGAGACCTTTGCCCTCCTCTGTGAGACTCCTTAGCACAGCAGCAGCCAGGAGGGGGTGGCAGGAAGTGAGACTGCAGGGCAGGGACCAGGAGTCCCCAGAGAAGAGCAGGTTTTTGTTGTTTTGGGGTTTTTGTTTTGTTTTGTTTTGTTTTGGTACTGGGAATCAACCTCATGACCTTGAGCTTGCCAGGCAAGTGCTGTGTTGCTGAGTTATATCCCCAGTGTAGGGAATTTTTTGAAACAGGGTTTTGCTGTGTAGTTCAGGCTGGCCTTGAACTCACTATGTAGCCAGGCTCGATCTTGAAGTGATCTTTCTGCCTCAGCTACCCAGTGTGGGGCTTACAGGGATGCACCACCATGTCTGGCTGGATAAACCCTTCTTTAAAAGCTCAGAAATTATTTCTAGCACAAACAAGGGTAATTCTTGGTGGCATTTGAAAATCTTCTACTACTCTGAGCAAAACCAAATCAAATGAATGAAAGTCAAAACCAGAAATTCACTAAGGTGAGCATGCAAAAACTTTCCAAGATTTGTGCCTTTTATACATGTACCATATTTCGTGCAGCCTTAAATCCTGATGACCTCACTGCAGACATGGACTTGGGCATTGAAGGCTTCTCTGCTATGAAACCGTATGTGCTTCCCATACAGCGGCATGTGTGTGCTGGAAAGTGTGCACTGCTGGGGAGTGAGCCTGGGGATGCTCCGCCACTGACCTACATCCCTAACCCTCTTACACATTTTTATTTTGCGACATGATCTCACTAAGTTGCCCAGGTTGGACTCCAACTTGAGGTTCCCTGCCTCAGCTGCCTGAGTAGGTAGGGCTACAGTCATGCACAAGTCCAGCTTTAGGTCAGTCGCTTTTCTTTCCTTTTCTTTTTTATTTTTGTACTGGGAATCAAATTCAGTACTTTGCACCTGCCAGGCAGGCACTTGTGCCACGGAGCTTCACCCTGAGCCCCTAGACTGGTCTATTTTCAATTAAGAAGATAAAACTTTATGAGGATTAAGTGACATACAGAGTGCTATGCAGCTAGTAAATAATGGAAACAAAATCACCTGGTCAGTCTGATTTAGGACTTTTATTCAAGAAGCTCAAACAGGGTGTGGTGGTGTACAGCTCAACCCCAGTTGCTTGGGAGGCTGAGACAAGAGGATGGATCTCAAATTGATGTGTCTGGGTAATTTAGAGACTCTGGTCTTGAAACATAAAAAGTAAAAAAGGGCTGGAGGTATGGCCCAGTTATGAACATCTCTGGGTTTGATCCCCGGTACACACACACACACACACACAACCTATGTATTTCACTAATTATGAATTTCTTCTTGTACTGGGGATCGATCTCATGACCTTGCACTTGCCAGGCAGGCACTTAGGCTGCTGAGCTAAATCTCGGGCCCCCTAATTATGAATTTTAAGGCTAAATTGTTCACTGTTATGTTCCTAGCATTCATCTCAGGGTTTTTGACACAACTGACGGTTTAATAACTGTTGAATGAATAAATGTGTCTGCTTCCACTTCTCTCCTTCCCCTCCTCTCACCTGCCTCTCTCTCTCTCTCTCTCTCTCTCTCTCTCTCTCTCTCTCTCTCTCTCTCTCTCTCTTTCTCTAACTGGAAATCAAACTCACAACCTTGTGCTTGCCAGGCGGGCACCGTGCTCCTGAGCTAAATGCCTGGCCCTCTTGTTTTGTTTTGCTTTGAGACAGGGTCCTGCTATGTAGTCCACACTAGCATTGCATTCTCTATGTAGCTCAGGCTGGCTTTGAACTTATAACAATCCTCTTCAGCCTCCAGGAGTGCTGGAATGTCAGGCGGGTGCCACCAGGCTCAGCCTCCCCTTAACGCGGATCTAGAAGCCGGGGCGTGGTGATTCCAGCCTAACGTCCCAGAATCTGGGAGGCTGAGGCAGAAGGATTATTGTGAGTTCCAGGCCAGCCCGCACCACAAAGTGAGTTCGAGCCTGAAATGCATAGTGAAACTGTGTCAAAAAGACCAGAAACCAACCAACCAAACCAACCAAAACCTGAAGGACAACCTTCGGGTTGTTGTAAGGTTTATGTCCACACACTGCTAATTTTTTTCCTGGGGCGTAGCGCAAGTGAAGAGATCAAAGCAGACATGGGGCACATGCCTGTAATGCCAGCACTGTGGGTGGCCGAAGCAGGAGGATTGCAAATTGGAGTCCTGCCTGGGGAATGCAGCAAGACTCTGTCTCAAAGTTTAAAAAAAGCAAGCAAGCAAGCAAGCAACGCAAAGCAAAGCAAAGCAAAGCGCTGGCAACGCAGGTCGGCGGAAGGGTCGGGGTTCGAGCCCCAACGCGGGAAGGGGTGTCTGCTTCTTCCCGCCCAATGGCCTGGGAGGAGCGGGTGGGAGTGGGGATGGGGGTGGGGGATCGGCAGCCACCTCCTCCCTCGGCCGCCGCCCGGCTCAGCGCCGTGGCCATGCATGCTCCCCGGCGCGCGCTGGCTCCCGGCGTCCTGCTGACCCTGGCCTTGGGGCAGGCGCTCGCGTTGGGAGAACGCGACTTTCTCCGGTTTCTAGGCTTGGATGCGGCGCCGCCGCCCCGCCAGCCACAGCCCGTGCCGCGCGTGCTGCAGAAGATCGCGCGCGAGCGGGAGGCCGCGGCCGACGCGGGGCTGGCGCGGGCCCCGTGCACAGTGGCCGAGCTGGGCGCGCCCGGGGACGCGCTGCGAGCGCTGCCGGACCGAGGTGGGTGCGGGCGCGGGCGCGCGGGGCAGAGGGAGCCGGGCTCGGGCGGGGATCGCGCTTCCCTTCTCTCCTAGGATCCCAGCCGCCATGCCAAGGAAGCCAGGTACATATTCTTACCGACTTTTGAAGCAGGAAATTAAGGCCAAGACGGGAGGTCACGTGTGACCTGTTCAAAGTCAGACTGCTAGTGTGTGAACAAAGGAGTTTTCTTTTTTCTTGCAGAGCCAGGGATGGAATCCAGGGCCTAAAGCGTTCTGGGCAAGCGCCATCCCCAGTACCATACAGCTACATTCACAGCCTCTCAAAGTACAGTGCTACTGGGGATTGAACGCAGGACCTTTGCGCTGAGCTACTTCATCAGCTCCTTTTTCAGTTTTTTTTTTTTTTTTTTTTTTTTTTTTTTTTTTTGAGATAAGGTCTCGCTAAGTCGCCGAATTGCAGATAAGGCTCAAGCTTGTGATCCTTTTGCTTCAGCCTCCTAGAAGGCTGGGATTACCCTTATTCTTTCATCCACAATATACACGTCTTTCTTTGGGGTGTGTGTGGGGGTGGGGGCTGTCATTTTGAGACAAGATTTCACTGCAGTTCAGGCTGGCCTTGAGCTCACTTTGTAGCCCATACTGGTCTTGAACTTGCAAGGATCTTCCTGCCTCAGCCTCTAGAGTGCTGGGATTAAAGGCACGCGGGCCAGTATGCCTGGCTACAATGGCTATTTCTGAGCCCTAGTGTCTTTTTTATGTTAAGCAGGGTTGAACTTTTGGAGCTTAATTTGCCCAGAAGTCTCTAGGTCATCTTTACAGATCCTTCCAGCCATCCTTTCCCTCATCTCCCATCTAATTCTTATTCAGTCTGAGATGAGGGTTGAACATCTGCATTTCTATGCGTCCTCTCCGCAGTTGGGTTTGAATGTTTTTCCTAGGAGCATTATTGGAGCCCTGCTGTGAGCCAGGCTCCTGCGGGCCCGCGAAAATCCGAAAACCAACAAGGAAGTCTGCCCTTAGTTACTTAATGTCTTTGGCCCGTACGTCGAGGTCAGGCCATCTGAACTTCTCAAAGTTGATAGGGAGGGGGAGACAGAAAGGACGTCCAAGCTTCCGATGGATACTGTAGGTCTCCAGGCTCTGGCGGGTGGGATCTGATACACTGCTGAAGTTGACGGATCATTCTGCCGAACATTCACAGCTCCATGTAACCGACGCCCCGTGGTGGCTGTGGACATAAAATATTTGGGCGAGAGCACGCACTTTTCCTGTTAATTTAGGATAATTTTTTAGGAGATTGTTAGATCAAAGGGCAGGTCCATTTAAACTTTTGAGACAAAGTCTCACTATGTAGCTCAGACTGGCCTCACTCATTGTGTAGCCCAGGCTGTTCTGAAACTCTCCATCTTATTGCATCAGTCTCCTGAGTGCTGACATTTAAGCTTTTGATTTGTGGCCAACAAATAATCTCCAAAATTTATATCCCACCATAAGTGTGTAAGAATTGTCACTCCCGCCGGCATGATGTGAACTTCTGTAATCCCAGCACTTGGGAGGTCGAGGCAGGAGCGTGGGCTGCACAGTGAGTTCAAGGTCAGCCTCTATAAACTGACCTACCGCGATCATACTGTTTCGTTTGCTGCTGGGACACAGTTTTGCTACGTACCTGAACTCCTTCTCCTCTTGCCTCAGCCTTGGAAGGGGTAAGGTTTGGAGAAAGTGACAATTCGCCACTCTGGCGCTGTGTGTGGAAGGCTGGAGCGGCTGTGAAGCGCGCAGATGGTGACTTGCGTCTTCTCTTTCCCACGCAGGCTTCCTCCTTCCCTCGGACTCCTGCCTGCAGCGGCTGCTCTCCTTCAACCTCTCTGCCATCCCGGACCGGGAGCAGCCCACCGCGGCAGAGCTGGGCTTGGACTTAGGGCCCAGCACCTACGAGGAGCTGGACCCGGCGCTGGAGCTAGTGGTGTCGCTGGTTCCGCAGCCTCGTCCGCGGGCAGGGCCCCCGCGTGGGCGGGGCAGAGCGGTGGCGGAGCAGTCAGTGCCCCGGCCCCACGGCGTCCTCCGCGTCCGCCTGCAGGGGGCGCTGCAGGACGCGGGCCGGCGCCAGTGGTCCCGCCTGGGGCTGCTGCTGGACGTGCGAGTCGTGGAGGATGGGGAGCCTGGGCGTCACCGTCACCCCCGGGCCCTCTGCGCCAGGCTGCGGCGGACCCTGCGTGCAACCCTGCTGGTGGCGACCCTGGATCCTGCGCGGTGCCGCCACCCTGCCCGCCCGCGGCGGGCCGTGCCCGCTGCCCCCCAGGCTGCCAGCCGGAGCCTCTGCCATCGCCACCAGCTGTTCATCAGTTTCCGGGACCTGGGCTGGCACAAGTGGATCATAGCGCCCAAGGGATTCATGGCCAACTACTGTCAGGGCGAGTGTCCCCTCTCTGTGGCTGCCTACCTGAACAGCTCTAACTATGCCTTCATGCAGGCGTTGATGCAGATTGTGGACCCCACGGTGTCCCCAGCTGTGTGCGTCCCCACCAAGCTCTCGCCCATCTCCATGCTCTACCAGGACAGTGGTGACAACGTCATTCTGCGTCACTACGAGGACATGGTGGTCGACGAGTGCGGATGTGGTTAAGGGGCAGGCATGGGGACGGTTGGAGAGGGCCTGGGTGACCAAATAAAGTGGAGACCTTTTGGATCTGAGCGTGAGTCCATCGTTGTCAGCAGTGCCTGTGATCACGCATACACTCACCCTGCAGTCCTAGTCAGGCACGTAACAGGACCGTTGGTTCTGGACTGAAGGATTAAGTGGTATTTACTGGTGGCCTTTGTATGGGCAGCCATGATTCTGTGTGTGACTTTGCATTTGTTTCCCTGTCCTTTGAGATAGGCATTGTTATTTAGCTTTAAAGATGAGGAAACTGAGGTACAGATGTTAAATTAACTTAAAGTCACAGTTTTTCCTGGTAAACTTACATATTAAACAGTGTTAGTTACAAAGAAAAATTAGGAGAGAGAAGGGAAAAGGATGTAAATAGAATTAAGATACATACATGTACCAAGTCCCCACAATGAATGTAACCATTATGTATGGCAAGCATGCACTAAAACAAAAAATAGAACTGAAATAAAAAAGATCAGGCATGATTGTGGCACACAGTTCTAATCCCAGCATTTGAGAGGCTGAGGCAAGAGGATCGCCAGGAGTTGGAGGCCAGCCTGGGCTACACAGTGAGACCCTGACTCAAAAAATAAACAGATAACCCCCACTAAAATCGGGTCAGTTCTTTCTGGTTGAAAATTTATCACTGAAAGTATTCAGTCATTACTTTTGTCCTTTTATGGTAAGCACAATTTTGTCTTTTCGAGAAAGATGCACGCAGATCCTAGGAACACTTATTTGAGAATAATTGCCTTAGCTACAAACTGCTTTCACCTTACAGATAATAAATAGTAATTCTGTGATGAGTGACATGGGATTTCAGACCCTTGAAGGATAATTATCCTAAGACTCCTGAACCATGATAGTGAAATCCATAGCTCTTGTTGGGTATAAGTACCCTGGGTATTAAACCTTATCAAAGGAAAATGGAATTGTGACTAATCCATGGATGAAGATGGCGTCCTATGATCCTGTCATCTCCCCAGCCCTGCCGGTGTACACCTGAGACCTCTGAGGGACATTCTAGTAAATCACCACCCCGGGCAAGTGATCTGCTGCTCGGCTGTATCCCCAGGCTAGGAGGCTGCACCAGGGGAATGGGCGAGCTGGTTCTAAATGTATAGATGCACAAAGCACACAGCATAGCCAATGGAAATCTGAAAAGCTAAATCGCAAGCTGAAGGACTCATGCTACCCAATCGCAAAACTTACTGTGAAAGTTAGATTGAGGCACTTCCTGCTTTTGATTCTCCCCACCTCTTCTCATGAGTTTTGGGGTCCACACCTATAATCCCAGCACTCTGAGAGGCTAAAGTGAGAGCCCAGTTTGGATAACAAGAGGGCCGGTGTGGTGGCACACTCCTGTAATGCCGGAGGCTGAGGTAGGAGGATTGTTGCAAATTTGAGACCAGCCTGGGCTACAAAGTAAGCCAAAAGCCAGCCTGAAGCACATAGGAAGACCTTGTCTCAAAAAGACAAAAATAAATAGATAAATAAATAAAAAAGAAAAGGCTGGGGGAGTAGCTCACTGTAAAGACCCCCAGTTATATCCCCAATACCAAGAGGAAAAAAAAAAAAAAACAAACTACATGAGTAGTGGCATAAAGGATCAAAATGCACAACAAAAAACAAGTACTTCCTAGATCCAGACAAATGTGGACAAATAATTTCTTTCTTTCTTTCTTTTTTTGTACCAGGCATTAAACTCATGACTTTACACTTATCAGGCAAGTGTTTGAGCTGCTGAGCTAAATCCCCAGCCCAGAATAAATAATTTTCAATAAGATTCACAAAGCAGTTTTATGGTGGAAAGGAAAACCTGGTCAATAAGTAGTGCTGAAATAACTAATAATAATAAGATGAATTTATCACCTTATACCATGCACAGAAAATAATATACAATGAATCAAAAGTTCTAAATGGAATTATGTTATTAATTATAAAGCCTTTTTAAGAGATATAAATCTAAGAGAAAAATCTTGGTGGCTACATTGCTACCCTCAATGCATCTAATTTTAATTCCATAGAATTGTAGAACAAGAAAAGCTCATGTGCAGTAACAAAAAGGAGCTGGAGATGAACGCTTGGCTGCAAGGCCTGGCTTTACTGCAAAGGGTTACACGAGAACCTTGGGATGATGCTGGTGACCCATGTCTGGATTGGGGCCATAGTAGCATGACTGTACACACATGTTCAAAAAAAAGCCAGACATGGTGGCACACCAGTGAGTTCAGCTTGTGTGGAGGTTGAATCAGGAGGATCATGGGTTCAAATCCAGCCTAGCCTTCGTATCAAGTCCCTATCTCAAAAAATCCTCCCCAGCTGGGCATGGTGGCTCACATCTGTAATCCTATCACTTGGGAGGCTGAGGCAGGAGGATTGTTGTGAATTTGAGACCAGCTTGGGCTACAAAGTAAGCTCAAGGCCAGCCTGAACTACATAGAGAGACCCTGTCTCAAAAAAAAAAAAATCCTCCCCCCAAAATAACAAAAACACAACCAAACACCAAGAAAGCTCTTTAAACCTCATACTTAAAATAGCTGTTTTGCATGCAAATAGTAACTCAAAAATAGATTAAAAAGTAGAAATTCAGAGATCATTTTAAGCCATCATGTTGGTAAAGATTCAAAAAAAGTCAGCAGAAAAATGTGGAACATCTTTCTTTTTCAGGCAAGAACTGAACCCAGAGCCTCCCCTAGGCTGAGAAGTGCTGGGTCCCTGAGCCGCACCCCAGCCCCTGTGTGTCTGTTTAGGACACGTGAATCTGGGAACATTAGAACTCTTTTGCAGGACTCAGGTCCTTTGGAGAACATCCTCCACCGGTCCTCTATCTTTCCCAGCCCCTAGATGAGGCAGGGCGACCGCTCAGCTGCCCCACCATGAAGCCGCTGTTCTCCTGCAGCCCAGTTCTGGTTCTGTTCCTTTCTCTGAGTCCTGAATTGTGTTCTGCCTCAGAAAAACAATCTGACTAGGGGGCTGGGGATTTAGCTCAGTGGCATAAGCACCTGCCTTGTAAGCAGGCAGTCATGAGTTCGTTCCCTGGTACGGATAAAAAGGAAAAAGATAAAAGAAAAACAATCTGACTGTTCTTGGACCACTCTTCAATTTTGTTTGCTTATTCCAGTTAACTTTTTTTTGTCTCTAAAAGAAAATTTAAAGCTGTAACTCACATGCATATGATTTACTGTTTGAAAGTCTTGATCCAGTGGTTTAGAAAGTTGTTTTTGCCAGCCATGCAGCCATGTTTACTCTCCAGTTCCAGAGTGGAGCTATGCAGTCTGTGGCCTTTTGGGACTGGGTTCTCTCACAAGTGTTGATGCTTTCCGGATTCGCCTCTGGTGTAGCGTGTGTCAGTGTTTCATTCCTGCCCCATGCCTTGGGGCAGGCCGCTTATCCCAGTGCTTGAGAGGCTGAGGCAGGAGGATCCCTGTGAATTTGAGGCCAACTTGGGCTATGTTGAATTAAGGCCAGACTGAACTACAAATGAGACCCTGTCTCAACGTAAAAAAAAAAAAAAAAAACAAAGTGAGTGTGTGTGTGAGAGTAGCTCTGTGCAAAGGCCCTGTGTTAAATTCCCAGTACAGTGAGGGAGGGGGATACTTAATAGAATTTAGAAAACAAGATATAAAAGTAATAAGCAAATGGAAATATACTTAACTTGATTAATTATTTGAAAAAGGTAATTAAAAGCTATTGCAACTAAAGAATATTGTATGTAACTAAAACATACATCTTTTCTTTTTTTGTACAGCACTGAGGATTGAATACAGGGCCTTTAGACTGAGCTACATTCCTCACCTCCAGCCCCCTTCCCTCCCATCTTTTAATTTTCGGGCCCTGGAATAGCTCATATTTCTGTAATATGAACTTTTTGGGTATGATAGTATGCATAGGATAATTTTAATTCCTTTTCATTTACTTAAGTAGCTTCTATCAGCTAGTATGTGGTCTATTCTGGAGAATGTCCCAGCGCAGCTGAGAAGAATGTGTATTCTGATGTTCTGGGGTAGAACACTGTAGACATCTATTAAGTCCATTTGTTTAAAAATTTGGTTCAGTTCTGGTATTTCTTTGTTGATTTTTGTTTAGTTGATCTATTTGTGACAGTGGAGTATTGAAGTCCCCTATTACAATTGTATTAGTGCTTATTTGATTTTTTAAAATTTTATTTAAGGAGAAAAAAACAGAAAAAGGGTAAAATTACACAGAATTTCAAAAAAAATAAAGAGTAGAAAATCACTAGTTAATAGATTACATATTGTCTTCTTAGAAATAGTTGTTCAAGTTACAAAATTAAAGCATATAAAGTGGACATTCAAGTAGTGAGATGCAAACAGTTCTGTTCAATGATCCAACAAAAACTCATTAATATGGTTATCTATCTTATACACTTAAATATACATGCAGTTATATCCTTTAGAACACTTTCTTTTCCTTTCTTTTGTACAATGACAATTACACATTTTGGGTTTTATTACTCCCACAGTTCTTATTACTTTTTTTTTAAGAGAATAAAACCAAATGTGACATAACAAAACAGAGTCAGTCAAATCAAAAGGACAGACATAGTACATAATGTAAAAACAGAATACAAGGTGATCAACAATGGTTACCATACTTCCTCTTGCTATCTTAAAAAGAATTTCCTATATCAACAGTTATAATAAAATTGAACAAAACAGTAAAGAACAAAACCAATAAAACCAAAACATTGGAGACATTACAGGACTTCAAAAGAAGATAATAGTCAAACCAGAATGGGCATCATAGTGAATCTTATTCTCTTCACAGTTGTTGCCTATACTCTCAAACTTGGTTCTATCAAGCAAAACAGAATACAGGAAAATCAGTCAAAACAAGATGGTGAGAGCAATATACGGGTTCAAATCTAGTTAATAGGAGATCAAAGTGGGTTATTATAATATATCCTGCTATTTTTTATTTATTTTTCCCTTAATTAAAAAGATACAAATAAATAATAAATAATAAAACAAGGAGATTGCGATAAAAGAGGACGTAACAACAAAACAGCACAGGTCAGAACATAACCATTTAGGCAAAATAGTGTTTCACCGCAAGATATCCCGACATAAAAGTAGTTACCATAGTGTCTCTTTCCTTGAAATCTTTGAGTATAATTTTCTACAATGAAGCATCAAACATATCAAGACAATGTAAAACTATTCAAGAGAATGACAGTATTACAGGGTATTTAGAACCAACTAACAAAAAATGAACAATGGTTTCTGTATTATCTCCTTGTCTATAAAAGTTTTTGTTTATATTATCACATATAATAATATCCAATAAGATACAACCTGTTAAGCCCGATGGAGACAGAAGAACAAAAGCTTGATGGGACTTCAAAACAAGATGATACTAAATCAGCGCTAGCTATTATGATGTCTTGTTTTCTCCAAAATAGCTGCTCATACCAGCCAACCTTCTCTGCCTCATTTCTGTTGAGCTCTTTTTCTGTCATTAGTTGTCAGTTTGTCTTCTTCATTTCTCTTTCTGCTTCATTCGTTGTGGCCTCTCTGACACTGTTTCTGGAATCTTGGTATTTTTCTCTTTTAGAATGTCCTGCAGTATTCTCTGTAGAGTTGAATTGGTGGTTGCAAATTCCCCTAGTTCCTCTTTATCCTGGAAGCACCTTGTTTCTCCATTAATTTCTAGGGACAGTTGTGCAGGATATATCAATCTTGGCTGGAGGTTACTGTCTTGCAAAGCTTGAATTATTTTGCCCCACGCTCTTCGTGATTTGATGGTTTGTGCCGAGAAGTCTGCTGTAATTCTGATGGGTGTTCCCTTGTAAGTGATCTTTTTCTTGTCTCTGACAGCTTTTAATATTTTGTTCTTATATTGGATTTCTGGAAATTTGATTATTATATGCCTGGGTGTAGTTCTGTTTGGGTTGTATGTGGCTGGGGTCCTGTATGCCTCATACATCTGAGTATCTTTACCTTTTCCCATATTAGGGAAGTTCTCCTTAATTATTTCTGTGAATAGCCTTTGCAGTTCATTTGTTTGTATCCCTGCTTCTTCCTTTACATTCTTAATTCTTAAGTTATAGATCCTCTTATCATCTTCTAGTCTTTGTATTGTTACTGCTTGTTTCCTTGTTATTTTTAAGAAGTTTTTTTCCTTTCATGCGCCCACATTACAAATTTGTCCTCCAGTTCAGATAATCTATTCTTAGTTTCTTTCAAGCTGTTATGCCAGTTTTCAATAGAGTTTTTAGTTTCCTGGTAATCTCTTTGGACCTGCTTCATGTATTCTATGTTTTCTCTATTTTCTCCAACAATTCTCCCCTTATTTTCTGTTCTTCCATTCCACCATCTGTTTTTTCTTGGGAGTTGCCTAGCATTTCTTTAAATATTCTACTTATATCTTGCTTTACTTGGGTAAATACTTCACTTTTGAACTCATCTATGAGGTCCTGGAGATATTGCTTTATGTCTATTGATTGCCTTGCTTAATATTGCATGTTTTCTGTCCTCATTCTCCTTTGCATTTACCTTTCCTGGATCAATGTTCTCAGGACTGGGGTCTGACGACCCTTCTTCCCACACTGTTTGCTCCTTCTTCCCACACTGTTTGTTCCTTCCATACAAGCATATATAGGAGGCCCAGTTTCTTTCTTTCTTTGTGGGTTACAGTTTGTTTGAATCATGCCGGCTAGGTGTCCCCGCCCACTGCAGTATACTAGGGGAGATACAGACCTGGGCAACTTATGCTGGGTCTGCCCCTCCAGGTCAGTCAACCTGCTGAAGGCTTCACTGCATTAGGGTGCACTGCCAGGTGCAGGGACCTGGTTTGGGCTAGCCTACTGGATCTTAGTTGCGGCATCTCCCAGGTCAAGCACTCCCCACTCATCCCACTTGAGAGGGGATTATGTGAGTGAAGTCACTGCAGCCTCCTCTTCTGGCTAGTCTGCTAGGTCCCACAATGTCCTCTGTTGGAGCTCCTTGTCTATGGAAGGGTCCCCATTCCTCTCACTCACCTCAGGTCAATGCAGGGCTCCCTGCCAGCTCTGCTCTCAATTTGGTTTGCTGATTCCCACTATCAGAGCTTTCATGTCTCTATCCCTGCTGTGCCAATTCAGATGCCACAGTGGTGGCAGGAAATTCAAGCCATGGTTTCCAGAGGCATGGGTTCCTGTGGCAACACTGAGACTTTAGCTGTTCCAGTTGTAGCACCAGGATTGTATTTCCAGTTGGTTTCTCTCAGCTCAGTTCATTCCTGGGTCAGCAGGGTATATCTCCCTGTGCTTAGGACTCCCCACACTGCACCATTACTGGAATCTAAGCTGGCTATCTCAGAGAGCCTCCGTAGCTGCTGTTATCTACCCACCATGTTCTCCCGCTAAGTCAGCTTATTTGATTTTTTAATGTGTGTTAGTATTTCTTTTATATAGTTGGGCACACTGGTATTTGATACATATATATTTATGAGTGCTATCTCTTCCTCTTGGCTTGTTCCCTTTACAAGGATGTAGTAACCTTCTTTATCTCTCTTAATCAATGATCACTTGAAATACACTTTGTCTGCAAATAGACTAGCTACCCTTGCCTTTTTCTGGGTTCTTGTGTGGAGTGTTGTTTTCCATCCTTTGACTTTCAGTCTATGAATTTCTTTTCAAGTTAAATATGTTTCTTGTTCAGGTATAGTTGTGCAAAGCTATAATACTAGAACTTGGGAGGCTGAGACTAGAGGTTGGCCATGAATTTGAGGCCAGCCTGAACTGTACAGAGAGTTCAAAATCAGCCAGAACTACAGAACAATATCTTGTCTCAAAAAATAAAATAAAATAAGTGTTTCTTTTATGTAGCATACTGTTGAATCTTGCTTCTTGATCTGTTCTGCCAGTCTGTTTCCTTTGATGATGAATTGAGACTCAGCATTGATGGGTATAATTGATATGTATTGATTTATCCTTGTCATGTTATTTTTCTGTTGTTGGTTCTCTTTTCTTCTCCCTCTATTTAATTGCTTGCTTTGTCTCATGGATTCATTCTGTTGGGGTTCATGGAATTGTAGTCCTTGTTAGCTCTTTCTAGAATGTCTTTCTGAACATTCAGCATGGTGGTTTGGTGGTCATAAATTTCTTTAGCTGTTGTTTGTCATGGCAGTATCTTACTTCTTCATCAGTTTCTACATCACTCTTGAACATTTGGTGGGATACATCAATCTGGGTTGGAGATTGTTTTCTATTAGGGTTTAAAATACTTCACTCCATGCTCTCCTTGACTTGAGGGTTTGTAATGAGAGCTGTGATTCTGATGGGCTTTCCTTTGTAGGTGATTGGTTTCTTTTCTCTAACAGCTTTTACTATTTTGTTCATGTGTTGAGTTTCTGGAATCTACTTATGTCTTAGTGTAGATGTTTTTGGATTGTGGCTAACTGGAGTTCATATGCCTCACTAATCTCTCTGTCAAATTCTTTTTCTTTGCCACAGAAGTTTTCTGCCATTATTTCTCTCAACAGGTTCTTTTTTTGTGTCACTTGCGCTGTCTCCTGCTTTTTCATTGACTCCAGTCTATTTTATGTTGTTCTTCTTTGCATCATCTAGCAGCTATTGGATTGATTTCTCATGGTCCCTTCCTATTTTCAAGTCTTCCTTTTCATGATGGCTAACTACTCACCTGTTCTCTATATCTGAGTCCTCATGTTGGCTTATTCTGCTGCGTATACTTTTGATGGAATTTTAAATTTCCTAGATATCTGTTTAAATCTGTTTCAGGGATTCTATTTCTTTCCTATGTTGGGCATTAATTGTTTACATTATTTTCCTAAGCTCATCTATTTTTTATCTGTATCTGCTCTGGAGTCTTCCATCATGGTCACCATCTCTGCAGTTATCTGAGGAATTACCTCTGATTTGATTGTTTTTCTAGAACCTTGTTCATCTGTTTCATGACTTCCACTATCATCACTTCAGTAAGTCTGGATTGATGACTTTTGAACCGTTCTACCTCATTGCTCCATTTGCCTTTCAGGAGGTGGGAATCTGGGTTGTGTCTTAAGTGTTTTGTTTAATTCCTAGGCTGATGCTTATAAATTGCCTCTGGCAAGTAGTCTTATTGCTGATAATTAGAACCTTTAGGACATACCAACTTCTCAGAAATGTCTTCCAGATGTAACTGTCTTTTGGGTTT
The DNA here is from genome assembly GCF_034190915.1 of Cavia porcellus. Classification (NCBI taxonomy): domain Eukaryota; kingdom Metazoa; phylum Chordata; class Mammalia; order Rodentia; family Caviidae; genus Cavia; species Cavia porcellus. The sequence continues at coordinate 33,218,869 of NW_026947510.1, read as the reverse complement.
TGAGTCTGTACAGCAAGATCCTGTCTTTTCAATTTATTGGAGATGAGCTGCTGCTTACTTGGCCCAGGCTCTGGCTGCTTTTCACTGACCTGCATTATTTTCTGTGACTCTTAGGCAATCTCAGTCTTGGTATACTAGGAAGATCAACTGGTTAGAACAATTATGTTCTAGCTAAAATGGTGCAGTCAACAATGACAGAAGCATCAAATAGTCTAGAAAATGGCAAACTGAGGTAACTATTAACTTGTCACCTTGAACCATATGAGCCAGATTTGTGGTTATAGAAGAAAATGTAAAACAAAGCAGAAACTTGTACACAGTAAGTACGACCTCAGTGGCAATTTTGCCCTCAGGGGTAAAAATTTAAAAGGGGTAAATGGAGAAATAGAAGGAGAAAAGATTAGAAGTCAGTCTGGAGGGTGACAGAAGATTACACGAAGTTTGGGATACTGGTGACAAAGACAGGAGGGGATTAGAGAAGGAAGGAACAAAAGCAAGAACAGAACAACAGAAAACCTAGAAAGAATATTCACACCCATATAAAGACAAGAACAAAATGAAACAAAACAAAAATGAGAGAAAAAAAGAAGCAAATAAGAAAAAACAGTCCCCTTCAAGATGTATCTCTGCTGTCACTGGCAGACAACATGGGCAGAAAGAGTCCAGATCCGATCTGATTAATCCCATCAAAGCAGCCCCCGTAACTGTACAGCAGGAGAGGGCATAATCCTAGCAACCCGAACCTTTAGGTCCACAGACGTTCAGGCCAGTTTCTGGTTGTGAGGCTGGAGCCTGATTTGTTCAGGGTGCAACGCTGTGTGCCTGCTGTCTTAAACTTTGCTCCCTGCCTGCTTGAACTGGGCGTCTTAACCTTCTCCTGAGTGGAACTCAGTTCTTTCTCACCCCGACACTGGGAGCCACTAGATGGAGCCAGCCTGAAGCTACTCTGAGTTTAAGCTCAGTTGGCTCCTCTCCATCATGGTCACTGGCCAATCACCCTTTCCTGAGGGACAGCTGCGCCTGAATAACTCCCCACCCAATGCAGTCAGATGCATCCACTGCTTTGTTCCACTGGTACAGGTCTCCACGGACCCCTCTCGGGCATCTGCAGGTTTGAGCCAGCCCTCCCCCACGGTGAGTCAGGGCTCAGGGAGAAAGTGCTGCTCGCCACCTCCTTCTTCTTCACTGAAGTCTCTCTCTCCATTCTCCTCATGGGCTTCAATTCTCACCTCAGATCCTGGTTGGGTCCCAGGGACCCATTTCCGTCATTTTTCTCTTCATCGCATTACTGTATTCCAGTGTTTGGACACCAAATTTCAGAGAGGCGCTTTCTCTGATGCTCATCACTCCAGCATCTTCACAGAAGTTTCTCTTTTCCCCATTTAATATAATGTTGGCTGTTGGTTTGTCATAAATGATGTTTATCAGTTTGGGGTACGGCCCTTATATACTTATGCTTTTTAGGCTTTTTATCCAGAAAAGATGTTGCATTGTGTCAAAGGGATTTCGAATGTCTATTGAGATGATCATGAGATTTTTGTCCTTGCTTCTTTTTATGAGATGTATTACATTTATTGATTTGAAAATGTTAAGCCATCCTGCATCTCTGGGGAAAAAATCTACTTGGTCGTGATGTATAATCTTTTTGGTGAATCATTCACTGTCTTCTGTTGTCACTATCTTGAGGATTTCTACATCTCTATTCATTAAAGAGACTGGTCTGCAGTTCTATTTTTTGCTGAATCTTTGTCTGGTTTTGGAATCTGGATAGTAGAAGCTTCAGGTATGAATTCAGGAATTCTACTTGCCTTTCAATTTCATTAAAAAGGTTGAGAAGTATTGGTGTTAGAATCTCCCTGAAGTTTTTGTTGAACTCAAGCACTGAACCCATCTGAACTTGAGATTTTCTAGTTCATAGGATTTTTCTTCACTGACTGATTTTTTTTTTTTTTTGTACAGCGGGTGGAACTCACAACCTTGCACTTGCATGTACTTAAGCCACTAAGCTAAATCCCCAGCCCTCCATAGGACTTTTGTTTTTGTTTTCTGTTTTTGGAGCTAGGATCTCACTATGCAGTGCAGGCTGGTCTTGAACTCACTGTTTTGAACCCTGGGCTGGCCTCAGACTCACAGCAATCCTTGTGCCCCAGCCCCTTAAGTGAGGGGATTACAAGTGTGTGCTGCCATGCCCAGATGGTAGGGTGTTTTTTTTTAATGACTACTTCAATTTCATTGCTTATTATTGTATTATTCATTTAAAAATCTTCATCAAGTTGGATGATTCATGTATATATATACATGAATCACCCATTTCTTCTGAATTCTCCAATTCATTGGTGTACAGAATTATGAAATAGTTGGTAATAATTTTTTTGATTTTTGACAGTTTCTTTTTTGTTTTCTCCTGTTTCATTTGTAATTCATTTATTTTGAAACACTGTCTCAAAACACTCAAAACAGTGTCAGTATTTCAGGGTGACCTGAACTCAATTTGTAGCCTTGGCCTTGAAGTGTTCCTCCTGCATCAGGCGCCCTGGGTGATGGGTTTACAGGTGTGCACCACTGTACCTGGTTGGTATTTTTTTGTTTGGGTTGGCAATGGATTTTCTGTTCTGTTTATTCTAAGGATGAACTCTTTAATTCATTCACTCTTTGTGTGTGTATTTTAGTTTCAGTTTTATCAATTTCTGTTCTCATCTTTATAATTTCCTTCTTTGTATTAGCTGTGGGTTTGAATTCTTATTATTTTTCTAGGACCCTGATGTTCATCATTAGGTTGTTTATTTGGTCTTGCTCTGCTTTTGCAATGTGGGCATTCACGTCTATAAACTTGTCTTGGGAGGGTTTTCATTGTGTCCCATAAGTTTCGGTAGGTTATGCTGGTGTTATGGTTTAGTTCTAAAAACTGCGTTACTTTTTCTTGATTTTTTTTTCTGTAACCTCTTGTTTATTTAAGAATATTTTGTTTAGATTCCATGCATCTGCATAATTTCTATGTTCTTACTTTTATCATTGGCTTCTAACACTATTACACTATGATCTGATAATATGCATGGTATAATTTCAATTCTTTTACATTTGCTTAAGCTAGCTTTACTGGTGAATATATAGTCTTTGTGCTGCTGAGAAGAATTTGTATTCTGTTATTGGGTGGAAAGCTCTGTAGATAGTTATTAAGTTCATTTCTTTGGAGGATTTGTTCATCTTAGATATTCCTTTGTTGATTTTCTGTCTAGTTTTTGTTTATAATCATGGGTGTTGACATCCCCACTATAATTGTGTTTATGTTTATCTGATCTTTATGTTCAGCAGCACTTGTTTTTTTTTTTGTTTTTGTTTTTGTTTTGGTCTTTTTCCTTTTTATCGGTACTGGGGATCGAACTCACGACTGCCTGCTTGCTAGGCAGGCGCTTATGCCACTGAGCTAAATCTCCAGCCCCCCAGCAGCACTTGTTTCCTAAAGTTGAGTGCACTGTTGTTTGGTGCCTGTGTGTTAATAATTATTTTCTCTTCCTATTGAAATGTTGCTTTAACCAATGTGTAGTGACCTTCCTTTCCTCTTTTGATCTGTTTTGACTTGAAGTCCACTTTATCTGAACTAAGATAGCTGCAGCAACTTTTTTTTTTTTGAGAGGTTCCTGTTTTATGTTAATTGTTTTCCAGTTTTTGATTTGCATCAGGGTATGCCGTGCATCTGGTAGAGACCTGCTTATTCCCATGAGGAAGGATACTGCTCATCCTGCCTGGACCTGCTTCCTCCCATGGAGGGGGCATCGATCATCAGACCTGGGCTACTCGCTTGTGTGCATCTCAAAATTTACTTAAGATAGAAGACGGATGAAGTGGCCAATAGCATTAATGGAAAACAAAGCCAGATGACGAAGCTACTGCCTAGGTGCTTCCTGTGAGCGTGTCTCACTGTGCGACTTTCCTATTGCTGCTGTAAGAAGTCCCTGCAGACTTCATGATATAGAGCAGAGCCAGTGTTCTCACAGTTCTGAGGTCAGGCTAGGAACCTTTTCATCAAATCAAGTGTCAGCGGCCTGCCTTCTGGAGGTCTCGAGGAACCCACGTCCTCACCTCCTTCACTTCTAGCACTGCCGAGCTCCCTGACTCCCGGCCTCGATGTGAGTCCGTCATTTCACACAGATCTCTGCTACTGTCTCCGCAGTCTCTAAGACCCTTACCACAGCTGCCTCTGCAGAGGGCCTTCTGTCACGGGAGGTGGCATCCTCACAGATTCCATTAGGATGTGGATGTCTTGTTTATTTTCTGGTAGTGGGGATTGAAATCAGGGCCTCATATGACTAGGCAAGAATCCTAGAGCTGAGCTACATCTCCAGTGCTTTTTATTTTATTTGGAAGCAGTTTAACTTCAAACTTGTAACCTCCTGTCTCAGCCTCGGCAGCAGCTGGGATTACAGATGTGTGCAACGTGGCTTCTGCCTTGTCTTAAAAACAGTCGTCTACTACTTCTCTATCTTTCGGGGGCTCCAGCTTGGCCTCCAGGGCTAAATAAAGCCTGTGTTTAGGGCTCAGGCTTAGGTTCATGGGGCCTCATTGTTGGATACCACTACAAATCAGTTCTGAGCAGGATTTAAAATTAACTAATTGGTTTTCCATGTTGATCTGTGAGTCTGTCCTAGGCCTCTGCCCTTGCCTGGTAAGTGGGGCTGATTCATAGTAAGGGAACCTCTATGAATCACTGGTCCTGACTGAGGCCTGTAGTGGCCTCCGAGGTCAGAGATACCTCAAAGGGCAAGATAAAGCCACAGCTGTGGACACTTGGCTCCAATGCCAATTAACAAGGTAGAGACTGCAGCTGCAGGAATTATTACAGTCTCATTTTTACCATGTCTTCATGATAAGACAGTGCTACTGAAATTATTTGATTCTTTACTTGGATATATCTTTGAAGTGACTCCCAAGATCCCGCTCATTGTCTACGCTTTCCTCAGTTTCCCTGACTTTTGTCCTTGGTCCTAATAAAAGTGGGCTGATCCAGAGAAGTCTTTGTCTTAGCCCCCAGAATCTTGAGCTCAACTAAAGGGTTTAGGGGTCCCTCCTGGACCCCTAAATTCATACCACTTGTTTCAATTTATTTAAACCTCCACCGTACACTCGTTTGGGAGATGGAAGATCTAGGTCAGGACCCGATACCTGGTGATCAAAGTCCAGGGCTCTACCCCTGAGACCCTGGAGGCGTCTCAGAGCGGATGCTGAGCCCAGAGGAATTCATGACTTGAACTTGACTCAGGGTTCAGGAGGCAGAAGGCTGTAGCTATGGGGAAATGAGCATTCACACGTGCAAGAGGAGCAGAGGGCAGGCGTGGCCGTGGTCCCATACTTTACCTTAGCTTCCAGGAGGCAGTGAGAGCACTAGAGACCTGCACTGTGGTTGCTTGACTGGAGGCCGGGGCACTGGGGTCACAGGCCCCTCCCATGTCCAGTATCAGGCACAGGGTGTGGGTATGGGTGCTGCCCATGTCCTCCCAGGTAACCCAAAAACTGGCAGGTTACAGAAACAGGTTCAGCCTCGCCCACCTCTGCACAGTCTCTCTGCTCTCTGGTAAACAATGACAGATCAGTTTCATGTTAATTTGCAGGAAAAGGAAACTTAAATAAGCTCAGGTGTGACCAGAGCAGCACTTGGAAGCTGACAAGGAAGCTTGATGTCATTCACATCATCATCTTTCTTATCTTATCCCAGTTTCCCTTCCAGGCCACACCTTGTGCGTGTAGCCCAGACTCCAGAAACCGGGGTGACCTGGCAAGCCCAGGAATGAGTCACACCCCGTCCTCAAAAGTGGCAGAGGGCTCACTCGAAAGGCAAAGCGCAGGTGCATGGCTGGCAGGAGCCACACTGCACACTCCCGAGAGCCGCACTGCACAGGAAGGAGGCAGCGAGAGGGGCATGGCTTCCGGGACAGGTAGAGGGGTCCCCAGGCCTGACACGGGGCCAGAGCCTTGCTTTTGCTCTGCCTCCCGGGGCTGGGACTGCAGGTTGCCACTGCTGCCCCCTGTACACTGCAAAAATTGTGTGTGTGTGTGTGTGTGTGTGTGTGTGTGTGTGTGCCCGCGCGCACTGTTTGCCCTGTGTCCTTGGCTGTTCTCCAGCTTTCCTTAATATGTTAAGATTAATATATTAATGTTATTCTTAAACAAGCTGTATTACTGTGTTGGGGTGATTTCAGATGAGGTGGGATTGGAGCTGGATCCTAAAGGAAGGATAGAATTTGGACTGGCAAAACAGGAGTCAGGTGTGGTGGCAGGGCCGGCAGTCCCAAATCTCCAAGAGGCTGAGGCGGGAGAACCTCAACTTTGAGAACCCATTGGGCTATTTATGGGGACCATGTCTCAAAAAATAAAATAACACGAAATAAAATACACTGGGGTGTCACTCAGTGTTCGTACATCTCTGGGTTCGATCCCCAGTACCACTGAAAGAAAAAAAAAAAACCAGATTCCTTGTTGACTAAATCCTGTTGAAATAATTAATCTGAGAGTTTGCAGAGACATGTGTTTAGAATATAGTAGGTAAACTAGTCAGGCTAGAGACAACTTTATGGAAATAATTTCTGCAGTAAGGCTACAAAGCAAATCTGGAGTGATACTGTGGGAGTTTTGAGTGCTGATGTAAAGAAATGGAGATTTGTCTGGCATCGTTGTCAAGCCTCAGTCCCAGTACTCTGTCTGGGAGGCTGAGACAGGAGGACCATAAGTTTGAGACCAGCCTGGGCAACTCAGCGGGACTTTGTCCCAAACACAAATACCAACAACAGCAGCAGCAACAGGGACTGAGGATGTGGCTAATGGCCCAAGCCTTGAGTTCAGTCCCTAATAATGCCAAAAACAAAGAAATGGAGACTTATCTTTTTATTAGAGGCAGATCTCTGAGACTTTCTGAGTTGCCCAGATAGATCAGAAAGAGTGCTTTATTTATTATTTATTTACTTGTTTATTTATCTTTGGTACCAGGGATCAAACTGACAACCTCACACCTGCCAGCCAGACATGTACGCCTAAATCCCCGGCCCCCAGAAACAGTGCTTTGGACTCAGTCACCTAGGGAGCATGGGTTTGGGTTGGGAGCCACCAGAGCAGTCACCTCGGTTGCAGCCAGATGGGAGTCACAAGGACGGCAAGCTGGGCAGAGCAACAGTGTTTTCTCCACTGTGTTCCCCTCTATTAATAAACTTGCCTGTAAGTGGGTGTTGGGGAGAGACCAAATGCATTGCTATGTCCGGGTATCTTTTTTGGACTTTCCTGTGAGGGAGGTATGTGGGGTGTTTTCTTTCTTCTCCTGTCTTATAATCTCCCTTCTCTCTCTGTCTCTATCTCTCTTGCTCTTACTTGTGGTGATAGAAATGAAACCAGAGCTTTATTCATACTAGGAAAGCACTCCACCCTCCCCTGAGCCATGTGTCCAGCCTGTGTCCTCTCTCTGTTTCTCTCTGTCTCTCTCTCACTGCCTCTCTCTGGTCTTGCTATTAGTTCAGGCTGCCTTATACTGATACTGATTCTCCTGCCTCAGCCTCCTGAGTGTGAAGATTACAGGTACGCACCACCATTCCCAGCACCTTCCTCTCTTTGAAGACAGGGCCTCACCATGTAGTTCCTGGCTGACCTTAAACCCAAGATCGCCTTCCTCAGTGTCCTGTGTGACTTTACAGGTGTGCACCACCACTCCCAGCTCTGGCCCTTGTTTGATTTATTTACTTATTTATTTGGTACTAGGAATCAAACTCATGACCTTGCACTTGCCAGGCAGGTGCTGTGCTGCTGAGCTAAATCCCTGGCCCTTCTTCTAACCGTGGCTGTGTGGCACCATCTCCTGTCAGTGCAGGAGGCTCTGCCTGGCAGATCAGAGTTTCCCGGTTCTGTTTTATTTCCTAGAATTAGGCCAATCCCTTCCTTCCATCTGCCTTCCTCCCTCTCTCCCTCCCTCCCTTCCTTTCTCCTGTCCTTCTTTCCTTCCTCCCTCTTTTGCTTTCTGTCTTCCTCCCAGGCAGAGCCTCTTCGCTGACAGAAGATGGCGCCACAAACAGCCCCCATCCCTCTGCGCACCCTGGGGATCCAGTGCACACACACCATGAGTTGTTACACACACACACACACACACACACACACACACAGTCTTGGGTAGAGCACATCCTGCCGTAGAGGAGGTGTCTCCAAGGACTTCCCGATCTTGTGGGCTCCGCACAGCCTTGAGGGCTAAGGTGAGGCTGGGGTGGGGGGACAGAGCCTCTTACTGGTGTCTGCTGGTGGCTGCTTCACTCTCAGAGCAGGGAGGGCTTTTCTGCACTTTTCCGACCCACTGAGCATAAGGGGTCTGGTGGGCTCATCTTGTGTTGTCTCAAAATTCACGCATCTGTGCTCAAAGGGAGAGATTGGTGATGGTGACTGGGCCTCGTGACTTTTGGCCCTTTTCTTCTATCTCCTTGGACAAACTTAAACTTCTGGTGACCAAGGAGCGAATGGCTAGGAGAACTTGTCTTTGTTTGTTTGTTTGCAGTGCGAGGCAAGCGCCCTACCCCTGATCAAACCTTCAACCCATCATTCTTCAATGTCAGCCAGTTTTTCTCTGGACTTCTCTAATGTTTATTCTTTTATGAAGAGACCATCTGGTATAGTGAAGAGGGCTCTATGATATCAGACATGTGTTCATAGTACAGTTGCTCTTTTCTTTCATTCTTTTGCTCTTTTTTGAGACCGGGTCTCACTATGTAGTTCCAGACAGCCTTGAACTTGCTATGTACCCCAGGCTGGCCTCAAACTCATGGCAATCCTCCTGCCTCAGCCTTCTCGGTGCTGGAATTGCAGGTGTGCACCACCACACCCAGCTACAAGTTATCATTTCTTAGGTCTCATTGAAGCTGCTAATTTTGAATGAATTTGAGTTCATTGTTTCACTAAGTTGAAGAATGAAATCACAGACAAATGAAGGAAGTTAGGGAGTATTTATTGGAAATAACAAGAAAAACAGCTCTTGGCAGATACTCAGCAGGAAGGTACTCTGGAGGAGGAATTTTTTCACTGTATTTTCTCTGTTTTGGCCTTATATATAGATAAGCGGAGGATGGAAACTTGATTGAAACAGTGGCTCTGTGTGTTTAGGGTTTAAAGAAAATCCCTCAGCTGGGGGATTTTCAGAGCCCAAGGTTCAGACAGGCATGCGTAATTGCTCAGCTGGGCAAAGTGAAAGGAAACTGCGCTCCAAGGAAGCCAGTTGCTCTGCAGTTCTGTGCCTTGCACTCCGCTTGGAAGTGGGGAGGAGCTGTCAGCCAAATTAGCATATTCTGGGGAAAAGTCTTCCGAGGAGGAAGAGTCCTTATCTGCTCTGTTTATTTGTAACCTTCCTCCTTCCTCCTGTGGTTTGTTTTGCTGCATTACTAAGCCTAAGGAGCCACATGACCTGCATTAGCTCTTAACCTGTGTTGGTTTCTTTTTCTCCAGCCAGCTGTGCCTCTGGCTGCCCGTTTAGCTGACTCATAAGCTCACCAACAACTGTCTGCTTCACTCTTCTGCTGGGACTGCTTGTCTTGGGTTACGTCCTCCTGAGCGCTGTTATTTCTGAATTAGATAATGAAAATATTTTAACGGTTAAATGGGTTGTAAAATAATGAAGATGCTACTGATTTCGGGTTCCGAAGAGGTTGATTAAGGCAGGAAAATAAAGAGGAGCATGTCTGTGTGAGGCAAATAGTAATGATTGAATAATATTCGATCATTAACTTGATAAATATTAAAATAGGACCCAGAAGAAGATATGCATAGTGAGTATCTCCCAAGTCAGTGTCATTACAGGTGTGTAGTATGTACTTTACTATGCTTGTGCAAGTACAAGGTACTATGAGGTCACATAGAAATAGATAATGTACCCAGGGACCTCTGGGAAGTAGCTTTGCTGTCTCCCATTGAATTATTATTATTATTATTATTATTATTATTATTTGAGACAGAATCTCACTATGTAGCTCAGGCAGGCCTTGAACTCAGTATGTGGTCCAGGCTGGCCTCAAACTTGTGGCGATTCTCCTGCCTCAGCTTCATCACCACACTCAGTTTTGAATCATTTTTAATGGCAGGCCTGTTTGGCTTTCAGGAGGAAGTGCTCCAAACAGAGCCCAAGGTTCAGACAGGCATGCGCTGCACCCTGAGCTGCAGCCCCTGCCTGCCTTACCAGGCCCAGAGCAAAGTATCTGGGAAAGAGACTTCAGGAGACTCTGAAACATTCTGCTTTTCCTTGGGTTAAGTGGGCCCCATGCAACAAGCCCACGAGAGACTCTTCTAAGTCCATTTTCAGAGGTGACGTGCAGGTTTAGAGGCTAGCACGCTGCTTCTTAGCAGCTGGATTCGTATTTCAAGGTCATTTGACATAGTCATCTGTTGGTCAACAGGTCCTTCAACTGGAGACGCCACGCTGAGGTAAGGCATAGCAGCTCATGGCCATTTCCTTCAACAAAAATACAGACTCACCTAAGTGCAGGGGACTGTAGGACTCTGTAGGACAATGACTGTCTCCTTCCTCTCTTTCTTTCTGCCTTTTACAACTTATCTGTTTATTACTTTTCTGTCTTTCCTGCTGTATCCTTTGGCTTCCCTTTAATTATCTTTCAGCTTGCTTCTCAGATACCTTTCTGTCCTGCTTCTCTCGCTGTTCAGTCACATTGCTCAGAGCCCTTAGTGAAATTCCAGGGAACCTCACGCCAACCTTACCCTCCTGTTTTATATTATCTGGCTGTTCCTGAGACTCATTCTTGCCAGGAAAACATGCAGATCTTGGCGGGACTGTATCGTCTCATGGAGGAGGAGAGGGAAGGGCTGACCTGGGGACAGCTGGCTGTGGTCCCTCAGGGATGGTGGGAACAAGTAGGTGTAATAATCTGTGATTAATATGATTGTGCTTGCAAAGCAGAGTCCCCGTCACAGAAGCTCGCTCTCTCTCTCTCTCTCTCTCTCTCTCTCTCTCTCTCTTTTTCTCTTTTTCCTTTGTTCTGAGATGGGCTCTTGCTCTATTAGCCTTGATCTCCAGATCCTCCTGTCTCAGCATCCCAAGTAGCGAGGAAAACCATCATACACCACCACCTATGACTTAAATTACTCTTCTCAGACCTTACTGCCTAGTCTTAATGGCAAGAAGATTCTTCAACACTTACAAAATCTGGTTAGAGCACACTGAGAAACAGACCCTCTAAGTGTGAAGCAGAAAGGTTGGCGCATGACAAGAACCTTTAAGAGGAAACAAGGGGGCAACTATGCACCCCGCTTTGAGCACTGTCCTCAGAACCGAGGTGGGGAGAAGCCCTTCCCCTGGCTTGGAGACAGCAGCTCTGAGGGTGCTGGAGTCCTCTGTAGCTGACTCAGACACAGCCTAGGAGCAGACCCTGAGCCGCTGTGCTGCACACTGACTGACAGAAGAGGGGTATGTGACTCCATGTCCCGGGACCCCACTGACATCGTGTGACAACACTGGTGCCATTTGCTTCTCAGGAGGAGAATTGAGCCCTGGCAATTCGAAGCCTACTTTGACCCCCGCCAGCTGCGGAAAGAGGCCTGTATGCTCTCTGAGGTGCGGTGGGGTGCAAGCCCCAGGACATGGCGCGAGTCGAGCCTGAACACCACCAGCCACGTGGAGATAAACTTCATAGAAAAGTTCACCTCGGGGAGAAGTCTGCGCCCTGCCGTCCGGTGCTCCATGACCTGGTTCCTGTCCTGGAGCCCGTGCTGGGAGTGTGCCAGGGCGATCAGGGAGTTTCTCCATCAGCACCCGAATGTGAGTCTGGTTATTTACGTCGCACGACTTTACTGGCACGTGGATGAGCAAAACCGGCAAGGACTCAGGGACCTCGTGACCAGTGGCGTGCGTGTACAGATCATGAGTGACTCAGGTAAAGCTGCAAGCAGAGGGCGGTGGCCCCTGTGTAGATGGGAGCTGGTGTCTCAGCAGTGGAAAGTCCAAGCTGACTGGAGGAAGGAGCAGGGTGGACTCGAAGGGCAAGAAGGGCACCAGCCCTACACCTCCTTCCCCAGGCCACCTCGGTGGCCTCTCGGCCAGCTCCATTCCCTGGGTGCCAGGTTGGAAGCCTGGATTTGGCCAGTGCTACACAAGTGCTGTCCGGGAGCTCCACACCCACACAGGCGGCCGTCCTAAGTGACCCGCTGTGTTCTTTCCGGGGGTGTAGCCCATCTCCAGCAGCAAGCAGGCCGGAACCTTCCTAGACAGTGCATGTAAATACATTTGTACTTTCTATTAGTGTATCTTGGTCCTAGACCTTGCACTCGGGGCCTCACACCTATTCTTTCAACAAGCTACACCCCAGGATCCTTGATTTTTAACAGCAGACAGTTAAACTGGAGCTCTTCTTTGTACTTTACCACGGTATTTGAGTGACAGGGATCTGTGCTTGCTCAGAATACAGACACTGCTGGAGGAATTTCGTCAACTTCCCGCCAGGGCAGGAGGCAGGCTGGCCGCGGTTCCCTCCCATGTGGACCACGCTGTATGCGCTGGAGCTCAGCTGCATCCTTCTAGTAAGTGGCCTTGGGGACACAGATGCTGCACCAAAAGAAGCTTCCGGCTCCAAACTTCTTTCCTGAGGATTCGGTGCATTTGCTCCGACTGTATTTTCATATAGAGGTTTATCTGTTCAACCACTCGACTCACGTTAAGAATACGTAAGAGGCCACGGTGGCACACGCTGTGATCCCAGCACTGATGCTGAGGCAGCAGGGATCATGAATATGAAGCCAGCCTGGGCCACATGGTGAATTTAAGACCAGCCTAGACTACAAGAGATGCTGTCTCAAAAAAAAAAAAAAAAATTTTTTTTTTTTTGAAAACAAGAACTTTTTTTGGTGGGCAATATGTGAAAGTAAAGAATAGGCAAATTAGCCTAAGACATATGTACACCAGTTGCATATCCCTTTCGTCACTATTTTTTGGGTGTCTGCCTCTTTGTGGTTGTCTGTGGTACTGGAGATTGAACCTTGGATATTTCCCCAAACTATGTCCCCAGGCTTTTTAAAATTTTGAGAAAGCTTTCTTTAAAGTGCTAAGTTGCCTGGGCTGGATTTGAATTTGTGATCCTTTTTCTTCAGCCTCTCATGGTGCTGAGGCTGCTGGTAAATATCACCAGGCTCAGCAGCTATTTTAATTATTTTTGTCTTTTTGAGACAGGGTCTCACTATGCAGTTCAGGCTGGCCTTAAGCTCACTTTGTAGCCCAGGCTGGTCTCGAACTCACAACAATCCTCCTGCCTCAGCCTCCCGAGTGCTGGGCGCTACTATGTTCAGCTTTAGCAGATATTTTAAATGAACTAACTCCAGAGGAAATAGCACCAAATGTGAATCTATCAATCTATCTCAGAGCATCTTGCTCTACCAATGGCTATGGCAGCTCTATCTATCTATCTGTCTATCTACTTATTTATTTATTGGATCCAAGATTTTTCTAAATTGCTAAATTATCCAGTTTAGGCTTGATCTTCTTATTCTCTTGCCTCAGCCTCCCAGAGTGATGGAATTCCAGGCAAATGCTGCCACACCTGGCTTGTTATTGTTGTCATGTTTCTGTTTTGAGACAGGGTTCTCTTTGTAGTTTAGGCTGGCTGTGAACTCAGTATTTATTCATAGCTGACCTCAAATTCATGGCAATTCTTCTGCCTCCACATTCAAAGTGCTGGGATTACAGGCATGAGCCACCATTTCCAAGTTGAATTTTGTTTTATTTTTAGGCAGGGTCTCACCTGTAATCTGGGTAGATTAGAATCCCTGAACTCTGTTCACAGGGATCCTCTGGCCTCTGCTGAGTGCTGGGCTTGCAAGCCTGGGCCATCACACCTGGCTCTCATTATTATCCTTGTAGGTTGTTACAACACAGCGGTTCCACAGCCCTTCAAATAATCTCCTTCACCACACGGGGTGGATCATGGTACAGGAGAAGTGCCATGGATTCTCCGAAGTGTTTAGGCATTCTTCCACTTGACATTTTAAAGTGTTCATACTAATAATGGTGTCATTGCAATATTTATCCTCAGGATAATATAGAATTCCCTTTTATTCCAGAGTCTACCACCCTGTTTAAAGATTTCAAGAAGACGTCAATATCGGCTTATAGTTTTCCAACTTATTCTTCAAACTTGCCATTATCGAGCAATTCCACCCCAGGTCCTTTCAGCTGCAGAGTTGATGCACCCTCTTGTGGCCTGGTGTTGAGCGGAGTGATTCTTGTGTGTGCGCTGTTCCAAGACCCGCAGCGTTAGGCACCTCGCTGGGAGCAGGTGCTGCTTCGAATCCCAAAAATGGGGTGGGGGTGAATTACAGGCAGAGACTGTGTTGTCCAGCATGTGGGACGCTCTAGGTTCAATCCCCAGGTCTGAAATAAAAAGAAGAATCTAGAAACGTTCACAAACACCGTATTTTTCCCTGTCCTGTCACAAATTACCCTAAAACTTTACATCTTCAAACAACAATAAATGTTTATCATCACAGTGTCTGTGGGTCGGGAGTTCCAAGCATGTGCATGTGTGTGTGTGTGTGTGTGTCTGACACGGAGTCTCCCCTGAGGTGACGTCAGCCAGTGTCAGGTCATCTGGAGGCCACACTGAGGCCAGGGATTGTGCTCCCAGGCCCTCGATCATGAGACCAGGGAGGTGGGCAGTGGGGGTGGAAGGTGACACCCTCAGTGTGGGTGTCTCCCTGGGGTCGCTCTGCAGCAGGACAGCTGCCTTCCCCCAGAACCATCTGAGAGACATCGAGGCTGATGCATGCCGGTCTTCAGTGACTTAGTCCTGACTCCCGCCCGTCTCCTCTCCAGGCCTGTCCTGCTCACACCGGCTGTGGATACTTGTGTTGGGCCGCGTGAGGCCCAGCAGGCAGATCTGCTGGCAGCCATCCAGGGCTTCTCTCTAGGCCTGGGGACTTTCTCCATCTTCTGCGCAAATAATTACACGAAACCAAACTAAGACAGAGCTAGAGGGAGTCAAAGGACAAAGCAGCAGATTTCTGTTTCTATGTGCATCTGAACCTAGCAGGCCCTGTTTGTTCTGTGCTGCTGGAAATGGAACCCAGTGCCGCACGTGTGCTGGGCCAGTGTCTGTCACTCAGCTGCTCTCCTAGCTCACCACACGATTTCGTGGGTGATTTATTTGTCAGAATTTATTGAATTATATGTTGTGATTTTTTGTTATGTTTCATAGGGGATTTTCTGTTTTTGTTTTTCTTCTGTTTTGTTTGAGTCAAATCTCACTGTGTGGTCATGTTAATCTTGAGTTCACTATGGAGGCAAGGCTGGCACGGAATCCCCCCAAAAAATCCTCCTGTCTCCCAGGTGCTAGGATCATGGGTGTGGACACTAGCCCAACAGGATGGTTTACTGCTGCGGTAACAACTCCGAAATTTGAATAGTTTAACACACAGAGACACAGGCACAGACACTGACACAGACCCAACACATGCTCAAGGTGGGTGGGAAAGCCGGGCCCTGGAATCCTCTCCTGAGCTCCATCCGTTCAGCCAGCGTGGGGTGGAGGTGAGCCCACGCGAGTAGAGAGAAAGTGTGTTTGGGGCAAGGGCTGCTGCACATCTGTCTTGCCCGATCCTCTAACCTAAAGCCAGTCACGTGCCACACCAAAGCCCAGCTGGCCCTTAGGAAGAAATCAAAATGAGACTTGGAGGAACAAGGCGCTGCCACCGGGGGGCGCTAGCAGGCAAAGATGCTGCCCAGCTTTGCCTGTGCGGGTGAAGAAACAGCGCAGAAATGGGGTGCAAACCCTCTGTGCCCCGCGCCCTCATGCTGTGCCAGGAAGGAGGCGGCTTTCCTGCCGGATCTCTCTGGCTCCGTCCCCTGCTGGCTCGCTCTCCCGGGACCGTCACGGGAATAAGGCAGCCTCTGTGCGGTCTCCTTCTGGGGCATAAAAAGGGACCGGGAATGCACTGGCTGTTCATGCGAGGGCAGTGTGTGTTTTCTGGTTTTGCTCTTTTGATACTGGGGATTGAATCCAGCGCCTAGAGGATGCCAGGCGAGCGCATTAGCCGTAAGCCACACCTCCAGCCATCTACACAACTTTTTAAAAACTGCTGTGAAAGCTACCAATTATTAGTTGTTTTTACAACTAATTTTTATTTGATTTTGTACTGGTGATTAAATCCAGCCTTATTACTAGCTATATGGTAGTGTTTGTTTATCTTAAGACAGGATCTTGCTAACTAACACGCCCAAAGTGGCCTCGAATTTAAATCCTCCTGCCTCTGCTTTCCAGTATGTTGGGGTGATAAGTGTGGAACACTACCCCCACCTGGAAAAGGATTTATAATAAGTTAAATCCTCTCGAAGACAAGAATCAGTTTCTCACATAAACTAAGATATTTCTATTTACGTGAGATGAACTATGTAAACTTTTTATTTCCAGTTCTGGGGGTTGAACCCAGGACCTCCTACATGTTAAACGTGTAACTTACCACTGAGCTACTCCTTCACTACCAGAACTGTTTCATCCATCTATCAGTCATCTCTATCTTAAATGTTGCACATATTCTCCATATTCCACATCTTAACTGCTAATCTTGCATTTTACTCATGCTTTAAATTCTGTTCTGCTGATTTGCACAATTGCATTAGACAATATACATAAGTCATAAAAATGTGAGTGATAAAAACATGCAAGAAGTAGTCATGAAACAATACAGGAAGGACCTATGAAATTTAAACACATAACATATTACATAGTTCTATGCCGGTGATCATATTTCTAGAAGAATAATCTAGCTCAACTTTTGACTGATCTCTGAGGTAAATATAAAGTTTCTCAATTCTTGTATTTTCCCCTTACCTAAGCAAATCCATTCT
Source organism: Cavia porcellus (assembly GCF_034190915.1). Taxonomy (NCBI): domain Eukaryota; kingdom Metazoa; phylum Chordata; class Mammalia; order Rodentia; family Caviidae; genus Cavia; species Cavia porcellus. The sequence continues at coordinate 33,202,017 of NW_026947510.1, read as the reverse complement.
GATGCATTTACCTCCTGTGGCCTTGTGTCCAGGTCTGTCCCTCTCCACTTCTCTTTCCAGAGTGGTCTCTTCACTATGCCATCAACCCACAGCTCAGCTGCATCCCTAATGCTCTGGACTTGCTCTCATCACCTTTATACTCTCAGTACCTCTTAGTAGCTAATGCAAGACCTACTTGCCAACTGCAATTACTTAGTAAGTCAGTATAAGTAAATTTATTAGAATTACTAAAAGCAACTGAAAGGATAATAAAAAGCACTCTATATCCGAAATCCTAAACACTATCAATTTTATTACTTAAATGCTAAACTTATACAAATATCTTAACTTGTCTGAGTCTTCATTTCCTCACTTATAAAGTTAAGGTGAGGAGCTGTGGGTACAGCTCTGGTTCCACCCATAGCCAGGAAAAGAAAGATGACATATGGCTTAAGGGAGAACAAGACCGAAAGCCAAAATCTCTTTCTACCATAAGGGATACTGATTTCTGAGTAACAAATAACACCAAAACTTATTGGCTCACACGAGATTCATTTATTCTTTCAGATTTGCTGTGCATCAAAAATTGAGGAGCAGATTACTAGGTGGGTTGCTCGGGATTTCCATGGTTTCAATCAGATGCATGCAGAGCTGTGCTCTCCTCAAGGGCAGACTGAGTGTGATTCCAAGATGGTGCCCTCCATGGCTGTGACAGGAGGACTAGGTTCCCTGCCAGGCAGAGCTCTGCATAGGTTCACTATGCGTCATCATCAAATGGTGTCCAATGCCAATGTAGACACAGGCATTTGGCTAAAAAGTAAACTCAGAAGAATATGCTCACGCTTAAAAACAAACACCTAACATTGGTTTTCTATAGTCAGGGCAACTGGGTGTCTAGAAACAGTAAACATTTAATATTCTTAATTTCACTCAGTTCCCTTTTCCTCTGCTTAGCTTTTAAATGGTGGCATCTGTGGACTGTAACTATGGCTTTGTCGCAAGTCATAATGTGTGTTTGTACTAGGAGCTTTCATCCACATCTCTGTATTCTGCTACCGTCTTAACTTGACATCTTGTAAACCTCCATCTTTGGTTATCCCTCTTCCCTGAGGCAATTACTTTCAATTTTCTATACATCTGCTCTCCTGTAGGTGCCACATTCCAGAATAACCCGGCCCCAGGGCAGAAGTGGTGCCAGGGTGCTGGGAGGCTGAAGGAGAAAAAAGGGTACTGGCTGGGAATTTACTGACTGAATTGTGGTTCTGGGCAGGCACAGGATCAGGCCCGTATCTGTGACATAGTCAGAAAACCACTTCTAAAGTGGCTGGGACAAAAACCACGGAATCCAAGCCTTAATCTGCCTCAGTTCTTGCAAGCTAACATCAAAGTGTCAGATATTCCTGGAACCAGGTGCTGGGGGTAAAACTCCATATAGCATCCTATGAGTCTTGTCTATTTATGTTATCCTGGGAAACTGGGAGGGGAAAACCAATCAAAGATACTCAGTGGCAATCATGGTAGCGGTTATTCAAAATGGCTGCAGCTGGCCAGGAGTGGTGGCACAAGCCTGTAATCCCAGCACTTGAGGGTGCTGAGGTAGGAGGACTGCTGCAAGTTTGAGGACAGCCTGGACTACAAAGCGTGTTCAAGGCCAGCCTGAACTGCATAGTGAGGTCCCATCTCAAAAAAGAAAAACAAAAGGTGGCTGCAGTCATGTCTAGCTGAATCCATACACAAACAACTGTTTTTAAAAAACCAGTATTACTGATTTCTAAAGTGACTTGTATCCCCAGTCCTGAAACCAAAAGTAGATGCCTAAATCTCACTTTCCTTCTGTCACCTTGTTTTCCTTCCACTGTAGGACAGGCAACATATGCTGTCAGGCTGAGGCGATGGATAGAACCAAATGAAAGGAAGGGAAAGTTCTCAGGGTGGAACCCAAGGAGGGGGTGAGTGGAGCAGGCGTCCCAGGAGGAGCAGGTGCACAAGACTCACCTGTCTTAGCGTCCGTGCCGGTTCAATCAGTGTCCTTACCAGTGTTGTAAGGCATATGGGAACACTGATTTGATATTCTCATCAAATGCATAATAGTTTTTCCAAAAATTTCCTAAGCCTTGGCATGGTGATCCATGCTTGTAAGAACCAGCACTGAGAGGAAGAGGCAAAGAGATGTCAGCTTGGACAAAATAGGGAGATTTTTGTCTTAAAACAAACCAACAAACAAAAATCAAAACAAAAAATCCCCAACTTTTAAAATCTGCAGTTACTTGCTAAACTGTATGCTGTCTTTAGACTTGGGAAAGGATTTATTGCAGGCATTGATTTAAAATACATACCAGGAACTTTTAGGAGCTTCTGGGTAGGTTTTGTTCTTGTTTTTGTTTATAGTGCAGAAGACTGACTCAGGACCTTGCAGCAGGATGGGTAAGTCAGTTAAGCACTCTAATAGCCCCCAAAACTCTGTGTGTGTGTGTGTGTGTGTGTGTGTGTGTGTGTATGTGTGTGTGTGTGTGTGTGTGTGTGTGTGTGTGTGTGTTCGAAGATAGCATCTCCCTCTGTGGTCCAGCCTAGTCTTGAAGTCTCTGTAGCCCAGCCTGGTCTCAGATACAGGCACTGGTCCTTCCAGGGAGAGAACCACAGTGTCTCCTGAGATCCATGCTATGTTGGAACTTAGAACACTGGGAAGCCAAGCTCCCCTCCCTGGTAAGTGGCTGTGGTGTAGCAGACTACAGTCCCTCCAGGGGGAGAACCACGAGTGTCTCCTGAGATCCACACCATGCTGGAACTTAGGACGCTGGGAAACCAAGCAACCAGCTTGCCTTCCTGCTAAGCAATAATGAACCTACTGGTACACGGCCTAGAGTCAAACATACCACTTCCCCTATCCCCATCCCCTGTCCCCCTGTTAGCAAATGGGAACCAGAAATCTGAACATCTGTTGGGAGGTTGACCATATCAAATAAGGGGGATTTCCTTCTAACATCTCTTTGAAGGTAAATATTTTTATTACTGTTTTGCTTTACTCTGATTAACAGTACTGCGCTATTCAATATTCTGTTTTGATAAGTTCTATAATGTTCTGTATTTCATTTTATTTTGATATACATGATTGAAAGAACAACTATTGTAAAGATAACGAAATATACTGTGATACCTATTACTGTCATCCTGGTAACCTGCTGTGAAGTTCTGTACCAATTTCACCGCACTGTCTCAATTACCTTTATTCTGTCTTGTTCTGTTGTACTTTACTACCTTCAAAATAAAATTTAAAAAAAAAAAAGAATGGACAAATGAACATGAAATGAGAAAAGTCATCCAGATGCATATTCTATTTATGACAGTACGTACAATCATGATAGCAAAAGCCAAGAAACAACCCAAATATTCACCAGTAGAGATGAGCTTAAGTAAACAATTGGTAAAAGCCACAAAATAATGTAGCATGTCACCAAGAAGAGGATTGAGGAATCTTAACCACTGCTTTGGGATAATCTCAAGGGTAAGAGAAAGAAATATATTTATGTTATGAAATCATTCACCAAAAAAGGGGAAATGCTCATGTATACACATATTTGAGAATTGAAGAAAAGTAATAGGAGAATAAATATTTAAACATTTTAAAATACTTACTTTAAGGACATAAGCCATCAAGGCAGAGGAGACTTGGATACAGGCTTGAGTACTCTGTATCTTGTTCTGGTTTTTTTTTTTTTTTTTTTTTTTTTTGTCTTTTTCCTTTTTTATCAGTACCAGGGATCGAACTCACGACCACACACTTGCAAGGCAGGTGCTCAAGCTACATCCCCAGCCCCTCTTGTTCTGTTAATTAGAAAGGAAATTTATAAATATTTTATGTAAGTACAGAATAAAATGTTTTTAAACTCAATCATCAATAATCTACAGCAAAAAGGGAATGAAACTAACTATATTTTGAGTTGGTAGCCTAATAATACTAAACAGGAATTATTTTAAGTGATATTAAAACTGAAGAATGCTTACTGGATCCCTAGGGTGATACTGTTAAAGAACTAAAAAAATTGCAAAACAGTGTTAAACTGCTTTATATAATTATATCTGATGTTAATATTGACACAATTATTCTGTGACCATAATGAGTATGTTTTATACAATAAAGCATGCTATCAACTACAAAAAAAAAAAAAAGATAAAGAGCATCACAGTCTCATGACAGAATAGCATTCCATGAAATGGAGACTACCTGCAATGAAATCTGAAAACAGAGGGGCTGGGGATTTAGCTCAGCGGCATAAGTGCCTGCTTTGCAAGTGTGCAGTCATGAGTTTGATCCCTCGTACAAAAAAAAAAAAAAAAAAAAAAAAAAAAAAAAAAAGCTGCAAACAGGAAAGGAAATTTTGCTTTCTATGCGCAGGATGAGATTTGAACATTTTAAGAAGTTGCAAAGGTTTGGTGGATCACAAGTCTGCTAGAAATATGAAGTTCTGGAGTCAAATTCTAGCTTTCTTCCCAATCAAACCTCTGTAAACCCAAATCAGAAATCAGCTAAAGGCAGCCTGAACCAGAAGATGGACTCATTATCCACCTTTTTTTATTTTATGGGGAAAAAATAAAATTTCATAACAAAATAATACGAGAATAAAGGTAGTTAAAATGTTACACATTGTTCTCTTTAATGTAGTTGTTCAAGGTTCATTATCTGCTTTTATGGGAATCAAGAAACTGCCCATCCATTTTACGGCTGCGTCTGTTGGTTGGTTTCTGTGTGTGTCTGTGTGTGTGTGTGTGTCGGGGGGCTCTGAGGACTGAACCCCGGGCCATGCACATGCTAAGTGTGTCCTCCACACCTGAGCTCCATGCCCAGCACAGCGTTTGTTTCTTAAGTAGATCGACACTCTCCTCTGCCCCTACTCCCGGCACTTGCGGCTTGCAGAGCTCTCTGCCAGCATCCTGGGGGTCTGAGGTCATTCCAGTGCCTGGTGGGAAGAGCCACATCCCTCAGATAAAGAGGGACTACAATGGCCCTGTAATAGTCACTCCTTCTTTTTCTTCTTTTTGACATACTGGGAATTGAACCCAGGGCCTCACTCTAGCTCTGCAATACACTTCCTCTTGAACCCTTTTCAATTTTTTTTTTTTTTTTTGTCTTTTTCATTTTTGCCGGTACCAAGGATCGAACTCACAACCGCCTGCTTACAAGGCAGGTGCTTATGCCGCTGAGCTAAATCCCCAGCCCCCCTTTTCAATTTTTGAGGCGGGTCTCACTCTGGCCCACTCTAGACTTGAGTTCATAGTTCTCCTGCCTCAGCCTTCTGCAGGTGCACCGCTGTACCAGGCTCCCCTTCCTTCTGCTGGGTACTGAACCCAGCACCTGGCATGTGCTGGGCAAGTGCTCTACAATATGCTACATTGCCAATGCAAAAATGTAATTTTTTAACCTATGGTGCCTATAAAAATTTAACTGCAGAATCAGCCAAATCTAACTTACAGCTTCTTTAAGGCCCTCTAGGTTTTCTGCCTTTGTCTTATCATTTGCTTGGATTGAATTTCACTGATTTTATTTTTTAAGCTTTCAAGATTTTAAATTCAATTTGTTTTCCTAAGTAATGCATAAAAACTGTACATATCAACAGGGTACATAGAATTTAGAATTTTAAAACTGTGTTAGATTGGCTGAGTAGGGAGCCAATGCCCAGGTCACAGCATGAGAAGGGAACTCTAAAAATATGTTTGGGAAAAAAGTAGTGAATGAGGCTTGGAGTAGTTCAGGGGTAGAACAGGTGCCTGGGTAGCATGGGTGAGACCTCAGTCCCAGCACCACCAGGAAAAAGGACAAAGAAAGGTGTTCGTTGATCATCCATAAATTTCCGACAAGCTTAAAATAACTCGTAAGCCAGGTGTGGTGTTGCAGCCCTGAATCCCAGCACTCTGGGGGCGCAGAGGCAGGAGGACTGCAAATTCAAGCCTGGACTGGGCAACTTAGTGACGGAGTAAAACCCCGTAAAGAGTGGGGGGACTGGTTCAGCATGAAGACCCTGGCTTCCTTCTCCAGGACCTCATGTGTAATAGAGCCTGGTGGCGCATGCCTGGGACCCCAGCCTGTAAACTGGAGGCTGAGGCAGGAGGATTGCCATGAGCCTGGGCTACATAATGAGTTCAAGGTCAGCGTGAACTGTGTAGTGAGACCTTGTCTCAACAAAACAAAATAAAACAACAAAATCAAAACAGAATAAAAGTTTCGTGGCTGTCACTTCTAAACCTTCTCCAACTGTTCAGTCCGAGTGGGAATAAAGACATTTTCCATGTACACAAGTCACTTCCCACCTGCCCTTTTCAGGCAGCTGCTGAGGGCTCACTACAGCTCAGTGGCAGCAAGCCCCAGGAAGGTGGAGGAGGCCCCTTAGGTAGCACGTGAAAAGCTCAACACAGAGAGAAGAAAAGCAAAAAACCCGTGACTGGGAAAGGGTGACCCCAGGATAACACTGGACCAGAAAGTACCCATCTAGGTTGAAGCAAAGGATAAAAAGATACAGAAAATGGGTCGTTGTTTGTTTTTTAATTAGACCCCTGCCGGGATGTTGGTGTAGCGCACTTACCTAGTGCATGTGACTCTGGCCTCCAAAGTACCAGGAAAAAAGAAAAAAACATCACCTACAGGTTTCCCACATGCTCACTAACACCGGACTCCATGAGTGCTGAACTCTCTGACAGGGTCACGGTGCTGCGTTTCAAGTTCAAATTCTTTACCACTATCAAATTACTCTTTGTTCTTTATCAAATCCTTAATGTGTGCACGGCGTTTTGTGTACATGCTTGCCAGCCCTTATGGCTCCTCTGGAAGTTTGTCTGTTAGCTTTTGCCCATTTTCCAATTACCTTGTCATCTCGTTTGCCTTCATGTGTAAAACAGCCCAAAATAGTAGAGAAAACACCCTTTTGTGGTCATCAGTATTTTCCCCAGACTTGATGTTGTTTATAATATTTTTCTGAAGAGAAGTTAACATTTTTATACAGTTGATTAAACAATGTCTGTTCCTGTGTTCCGTCAGGAAATGCATTTCCCTCTACCAGATTATAAATCCAGTCACCATCGTCACAGCCCGTACCCCAGGGCGAAGAGAGAGTTGGAAGAGACGCGGCAGAGCCGCTGAATTACAGAGTTAGAAGGGTCCCTTTGGGATGGTGACCATCGTTAGTGAAGTCGCACTTTTCTTTCCTGTGTGATGCTGGAACGCGGGGCCGGCACCCAGCCTAGGTGCACCCTGCCCCGCTGTACCCGCCATTCCTGATGTAGTCGTCCCCTCATTCTCTCCTCTGCCCTGCTGAGTGATGGTGCCCCAGCGGTCACATGCTGAAGGGCACAGTGAACTCCCGGCCCTGGGGACTGAACCCAGTGCTTTCACACTGAGTGACCTCCCCTGCCCTTTTTATTTCTTATTTTGAGACAGGGTCTTGGCAAGTCACTAAGTAGCCAGGCTGGGCTCCAACTTTCAGTCCTCCTGCCTCGGCCTTGTGGGCTGTGGGGGTGACAGCTGTGCACCAAGCCCAGAGCACGGAGAGTTCTGAAGGCTTCACGCAGCCAGGGAGACTTAGCAAGTCTCCCTGGAGTATGAAAGCAAGTATGAAAGCAAGAAGACCGAGGGGCAAAACGCCCTAGATGAGTATGAACCTCTGAGCTAAGGGTGAATGGAGGGGTGTGTGGGCTGAGAAAAGCCTGGAAGTCAGGGACCCAAAACCGTGACAGAGCTGCATAAGTGCAGCGTGTACTGAAGCACTCAGGCCTGAAGGATAGCGCATCCTGGTTAGTGGAGGGATGGGGTAACTGGGTTAGAGCAAAACTGCTTTTTTCTTGTACTGGGAATCAAACTCAGGACCTTGCACTTGCCAGGCAGGCACTTGTGCCACTCAGCTGTATTCCTGGCCCCAAAAGTGTTACATTTTTTAACTGAGGTCAGAGGTGTGGCTGAGGGAGCCCAAGGCTGTGTTAGAGGAGAAATTGATGGACACTTGGAAGCCGAGGACCGGAAAGGCAAGCTCCACGGTTGGTCCTATTCTCAGAATGACTTTGGTGTCTCTGCATGTTACTTCCTACCAAACAAGCTGTAGAATAATTATGTGATGTTCCTAAAGATCTCCAGAACTGTGCACAAGTGCGTGTGTGCCTTATGATTGTCTGTGTGCACACATGTGTGTGGGTGATGCTGAGGGTGGAATAGGGTGTGGACTGGGGCCCTGCACGCTGGTCAGTGTTCTGCAGCTGACCACCATCCCAGGTCCAACCCACAACTTGCAAAATGTTATTAATTAAACACTAAATACTAGATAAAAAGAGAGAATCCTTAAGGTTTAGGGGGGTGTAGCACTTGCCTAGCACGTGTGAGGTTCTGGGTCCCAACCCAGCACTCCTTAAAAAGAAATTTTTTTTTCTTAAAAAAAAAAAATTATAACAAATTCTCGTGAGGCTGCAGGACAAAAGGGACACCTTTTATCCACTGCTGGTAGGAGTGTAAACTAGTGCAGATACTATGAAGATCACATGCAGATTCTTTAAAACACAAAAACTAGAAATCCCATTTGACCCAGCTATTCCCTTTCTAGGCATCTTCCCAAATGAGCTAAAGATATTATATTGCAATGAGCTACACATACCCAGGTTTATAGTAGCACAACTCATAACAGCTAAATCTTGGAAGCAGCTTATTATGTTGCATCAACAGAAAAATGGAAAAGGAGAATGTGGTTTGTACACAGGGAGTACTGCTCTGCCATGAAAGGATAAACTTGTGTCCTTTGTAAAGAAAGGATGCACCTTTTGACCATGATGCTAATTGAAATAAATCAGACACACAAACTTAATTATCACAGGCCTTCTCCTATAAGAGAAAGTCAAAATATAACCAAAGAGCTGAATTAAAGCTATATAGCAGGAAATAGGAAGTTAGACCTTTTTCAAATATGTGGAGGAAGAGCGAAGAAAGGGGATGAAAAAAGAATTGAGATGCGTTCTATATATGCACCAACTTCCCACAAGCAGTGGACACATTATGCCACCAAACACATACTTATAAAAAATTAAAACTGAAACAAAAGAAAGAAAAGCGTCCTTCCATCTATCTTCCATTTATTACGTTACTCCCATGTATTCTTCCCTGCCAAGTTTCTCAAAATAATGGTCTCCCACCATTCTACATGCTTACCTCCTGCTTTGGAAATGCTGTACTTGGACACCATCACCCTCTTCCTTTCCCTATACACGTCAGCTGCACATTCGTTTGTTTTGTTTTATTCCTTTTATGTGTCTTTTTGGGACAGGGTCTTGCTATGCAGTTCAGGCTGGTCTTGCGCTCACTTTGTAACCCAGGCTGGTCTTAAACTTGCCGCAATCCTCCTGCCTCAGCCTCCAGAGTGCTGGGATTACAGGGGTGAGCCACAAACCCGGCTCAGCCATATGTTTGACTTTAATCATCTCTTTGACATTGTCAATATTTGATCCCCAAATCCTTTCCCAGTTTATTTCATAGGCTTTTCTATCTTTGTTGAGTTCCAAAATCTGTGCTTTCACTCTCTCTCTTTCTTTCTTTGTTTTTCTTTTTTTCTTTTTTAAAGAGAATAAAACAAAACAGAACAGAACAAAGCAAATCAGAACAGAACAATGCAAGCAACACAGCACTTCACAAGACAATCAGACATCAACAGTAGATACTATAATAATATCAAATGTAACAAAAAGTATAAAACCATTCAAGAGAATGAAAACATTACAGGACTTCAAAACCGAATAACAGGAAATGAACAATGGTTACTATAATATCTCATTTTTCTCAAAACATTTGTTTATACTATTTCACATAATAAAATCAAATAAAACACAATAGGATAGAACCAACCAAAAGTCAAATTCAAGACATTGTAAAAGCAATCAAATCTGAAATAATGTCTCAGGTAAAAGAAGAAATCATAAACATACTGAAAGAATTTGGACTCAAGCAGAGAGGTTTCCAAGAATCTGGGCTGTGCAGTGGTTGCTTAGCAACCCTCACAATGCAGCTGCGCAGGTGCATGGGAAATCTGTGGGTCTACCTGGTTGGGACAGTGTGTGTGTGTGCACGCGCGCTCCGGGATTAAATCCAAGGAGCATGAGCCACATGTGAATAAGCAAGTCAGCATGAGTCATAAGAGCTGGGAAGTGCACAGGCTCAACAGTCTGTCAGTTAAAATGTGGATTTTAAAAAGCATGGCATTGCTGTACATGGGATTTTATTTAATCATAAAAAGGAATAACTGAGGGCCGGGGATTTAGCTCAGTGGCTCAAGTGCTTGCTTGGTAAGTATGAGGTCCTGAGTTTGATCTCGATACAAAAAAAAAAAAAAAAAAAAAGGGAAGAGCTAGGTGTGGTGATGCTGGTTTGCATCCTGAAGATGCAGAAGGATCATGAATTTGAGGCCAGCCTGAAATATATAGAACTTGTCTCAAAAAAAAAAAAAAAAGAAAGAAAGAAAGAAAAGAGAAAGAAAAAAAGGAATGCAGTATAGAGTAGAAGAACACTGATGAACTCAAAACACTGCACTTTTTCATTTTAAGACAGTCTCTCTAAATTACTCAGCCTGGTCTCCAACTCGTGATCCCCTTGCCTCAGTCTCCTGAGTAGCTAGGACTACAGGCAAGCACCCGTAGTAGTTCTCTAACTGGGTAACTACTTGGTGCAAGGTGGATGAGGATTCCAGTGCTGGAAGAATATCACCCACATAATGAATAAGACAAGCAGTGGATGAGCCTGACAGACTGACAGAATGGCTGCCACCACAAATGCTTGACCTAGGATCAGACTATTTACCATTTTTTGTGGCACACAACAGAGAAACACATAGAGATAAATTAACAGAGGGTAAATTTAAGGCAAAACATTTTTTATCTTGAGGATGGAGAGGGATAGTAAAAAACAAAAACAAAAAAACTCAGTCTTTAAATCAATCACCATGAGGGAAAAATGTAAAGGAATAGCCAAGGCCCAGGCAATCTTGGTTGAAGCATTCCCATAGGATCTGTGGTGTGATTAACAGCCCAAAAGTCCTGTAGTAATCCCCACCTTTCTGACTTCTTTTTTTATTACAAAACTTAGGGCATTCCAAAGGTTACTGGAGGATTCTAGGTGCTCTAACATCATCTGTTCATTAACCAGTGTATGAGCTGCTGTAAGCTTCTCCTTAGTGAGGGGCCATTGATCCACCAAAATAGGGCCATCACACATCCACACTTTCTTGGACATTGTCCTTGGGGTCAGAGAAGAGATCAAGGCCTCTCCTGAAAATGTGAAAGAGAGTAGCCTCTACCAAAATGGTCCTTTTTAGGAATAACTGGAAGAGGTTTTTTCCTTCCTTGATTGGTTTTACTAAGCCTTTGAGAGGGAAGGAAACATTGTGGCAACATCTGCTGAGTCACCAGAGTGAGGACTAACCCAGAATCCCCACATCCTATAATGCATCAGGACCCCATAGATTAACTGGTGTGCGGGGGAGGAAATAAGGTAGAAAATGTCCAAAATGGCCACCTGAGTCCTTCCAAGTTAATATCCATGCACTTCTGCGTGGGTGAGAAACACTGCCCACCTTGTGGATCTGTATACCCAGAGGCCGTGCCAAAGGCCAGGGGTGCTGGGCAGTAAGTGAGACATCCACACCAAAGCCTTTGAATGTTTATCCTTCACTAATCAGCTCCATCTCAGGATGATCTTGTTTAATCTCTTGAATCCAGTACATATCAGAGCACCCCAAATCCTTGGACCTCCTGTCCTTATTTATAGATTTTCCAGTATTTGTCAAGGGAAGAGTAACCAATTAAGTGACACAAGAGTCTGGCATGACATGGGCAGTGTTTTGAATAGATCGAACTTTGACTGCCCCTATATAGTCAGCATCGATGGCACCAGGCAACACCTGGAGACCTTCTAAAGTGACACTGCTGCGGCCTAACAGGAGACCCACTGTTCCATGTGGCGAAGGTTACAGACTCCAGTGGGACTAACTTGGGGTCCTGTTTCAGGAGTTAGTGTGAATCTTGAGGACGGACTGAGGTCCAAGCCTGTCACTCACCAGAGGTCAGAATTGTGCTTGGCATTGGATGGTAGAGTTGGGGAGGAATTAGGAAAAGCACCACTACTGCTTGGCAGGGCCAGGGCAGGTCCTGCTGCCAGTTTCCCAGAATGGGTCTGGCTTCCACATTGTTTTGAATTTACACTCATTTGCCCTTTGGACAGACAGTAGATGGTTTTGTTGAAGGGACAGATAGTGAGCATCTTTGCTACCCCTACAGGTGCACAGAGCAATGTTTGGTAAAATGTTCCCCATTCCCCCAGCTAAAACAAGTAACCCTGTTTTTTCTTTCCTTTAGGCCATGGATGAATAACCAGCTGCTGCCAAGGTAAGCCTCCAGCACATGCAAGGGGTCAATGTCTACAAATCGGAATCATCTCAGGCAGCATAGCCCATTTTTTGTGGGCTCCTAAGGCTCTTTACACCATTTATTTGCATTTCCAAAGGCCAACTGTTGAAAATCACTAACTTGTTGGCCTCTGTATCACTTATAATCCTCCCACTAGCCTGCAGTAGGCATGCCATGAAATCTTGAAAGGATTCATCAGGGCCCTGATAAATGGAGCCTGGTCAGGTGATGGCTCATCCTTTGAAGAAAGTTCCTTTCATGTCCTTGTGGCTACTATTTTAATCTGTTCATATACTTGCCATTCAAAAGTAAGTTGATTATTTGTGGCAAAAAGGTACCTCCTCCAGTTAGCGTGACCCTTGCAATGGCTATGTTGTGAGCAGCTCTGCAATTGACCTGATCCACCCACAATTCAAAAAGTTCCTTTCCACAATAATTCCTCTATACTTAAACATGCTTTAACTATTCCGTCCTTTGGAGCCACAATCTGTTGTCCTTTAAGTTCTGTTATACCTGGGGGAAAAGGGCTGTGTGGCCATAGGTAGGGGTAGCTTGTGTTAATTTTTTTAAAGTCGTAAAGGTTACAACTTCATGAAGATGTATAACTTGTCCTGGATTATTGGGAACTGGAACTTCAGTGACAGGGTGGACATATTTCTGAAAACTCCTTCACTGCCTCATCCAACTGATTTTTTTTAGTGCCAGTTGGAGGGAGAGAGAGAAAATGGCTCTACCCCCTGAGTAGCAGAAGTTTCATCCTGAGACACAAATTCTCACAGCTGAAGTCAAAAATTGTTGCTTGTGGCTCAGTTAATGTTAGTAGATAGCTGCTATTTTGCCATCCTTTTCTCACTTGGCACTTGATTTTAAAATAGTGCTCCAGGGCCCAGGAATTAGCTCAGCAGCATAAGGGCTTGCCTGGCAAGTACTATGTCATGAGTTTGATTTCCAGTACCAAAAAAAAAAAAAAAAAAATGAAATTACTCTGCCACTGAGCTAATAGCCCTGCAACCAGATTTAACAAATGCTGTAACTCTGGTATTCATTTTCCTTGCCTTTTATTGTTTTTGTTGTTCCATTTGTTTATTTTGTTTTGTTACAGTATGAGGACTGAACCTAGAATCTTTGCACTGAGCAGCAACCCAGATCATCCATTCATTCATTCACTCAGTCAATCAGTCAGTCTTTCATTTATTTATCGAGATAGAGTTTCACTATGTATTTCAGGCTGGGCTTGAACTGACTGTGTAGCCCAGGCTGGTTTCAAATTTGAAGTGATTCTTTTATCTCAGCGTCCTGAATACTGGGATTATAGGTGTGCACCACCATGCTCTGCTATGTATGTTTAATTAATAGTCCCAGAGGTGTTGCCAGTCACTTCCACCCAAACAACCACACAGTATGAACCCCAGGCGCTGCTGCCTCTGCCCACCACCTCCCTTCCCCTCCACTGCTGTGGCCCATGGTTTTAGCTTGATGTTCCCTCCCAACACTCTCGGACACACTTTGCACTGACTGTCGTCTCAAGGTATTTTTTTCTCATCAGTGCGGTGCACATAACTTTTTAAACTACCTGACAGCTGCTTCTCATGTCAAGTTCATTGAATATCTAAACAATGACTGCAACCACCCTTCTCCACAGTGGCGCCCTCCAGATACTCGTGAATACCGAGGCTGTGGACAGCGCCGCCCTGCTGGGCTTCCCCAGTACCGACATGATCAGCACAGCAAGTCAGGAGTTATGGGGCTGCCAGGAACCCCACACCAGGCCTTCCTATGAGTAGCTGTGCCAGGAGCTGAGGGGACATTAGGGGACAGAGACCCTTGAGTGTGGGCGGGGCTCTAGCCGGTGGGCGGGGTCTCAAGCTGGTGGGCGGAACCTTGTGTTGTGGGCGGGGCGGGGTCCTTGTGCCCTTTGACCCTAACGGTTTCCAACAGCCTCACTGGTCCTTAGGCCGAGCTCGCTCCAGGCCAGGCAGAGCCGGGAGCGCGGGCGGCTGCCGCGGGTGAGGTGCGTGGTGCGTGGTCCATGATCCGCGGTCCGAGCCGCCTTCGCGTTAGCGGGGCGGGTTGGGGTCGGGTTCCCGCGGCGTCGCCGGGCTGGCCTGGAGCTCGCGCCGCACCTCCTGCCTCAGCCTCCTGAGCGCGCACGTTTACAACCACATGGGAAAGGCACCCGGCGAGCGGCGCTGTTTTGGTTTTGCTTTTGTTTTTGGTGCCCAGGACCCGTGCGTTGAGCTAGGCTTACAGCCCTTTTAAAATATTATTTTCTACTTAATTTTTGAGACAGGGTGTAGCGCGCTTCGCTGACGTGCCTGGGCTGGGCTTGCGCCCGGGAACCTCCCGCCTCGGCCTCCCGGAGCGCCGAGTCCCGGCCCGCAGCCGGCCTGGGTGGGTTCGTTCCCGAACGCGACCGGCGGAGAGAGCGGCGCGGCCGGCGGAGCGAGGGGGTCGCGGGCGAGCAGGCGGCGCCAGACGCCGGGCCGTCCCGCCTCGGCCTCCCTGGCGGGGCGCTGTCTCGGGGCGTCGGCCGCGCAGGCCGGCCGAGGGGCAGAGGCGGGGGAGCGGCTGCACCGCCCGGGTCAGGAGCGTCGTCCCCGCCCGCAGCGTGAGGCCGTAAGGCCGCTGTGAGGCCGCGGGAAGTAGCGGTGTCCCATGCGGGAAAATGGGCCGCGTGCGGTGGGAAACAACTGCGAGCCCAGCACTCCGGAGGCTGAGACTGGAGGGTCACTTTGCGCTGAGACCCAGATGACAGATTTTTTTTGACAGCTGACGGAGAAGTTGTCCTAGTGGATGGGAAGCAAGGATTTGAGCAGAGGAGGACAGAGGTGCTGCTTCACCATACTGAGCGTGTCTTTCCCTTTTTCTCCCCAGAAGCCTTAACCTGATTAACATTCTTCCCCTTAGCTTGTGACCAGGGGAAAGAGCTGTACTGATGGCCCCAGAATTGAGTTTATCTGAGATACCGCAGAATCATATGGGATTTCACCCTTCAGGAGTATTTGTTGGAGTACTCCCAAGACTGTGGGTGGCTGAGGCAGGAGGATCCCAAGTCAAAGCCCACTCTAGGCAATTTAACGAAAACACAACCAGGGATGTAACCTGACCTGAAGGCCTTGGGTTCCATCTCCAGTATCACATCCATGTGCACACAGGAAAAGAAAACCAGAGTGACTAAATGACACATCCCTGACCACCTTACAGGAAGCTGTACCTTGAAGACAAAGTGACAGTAGAGTCTGTTCCTAGTGTCCAGGAGAGATGGAAAGGAATAATGTGGAGAGGAGACACAAGGTGAGTACCAGACCTGGATTAGAGGGCCCATGATGCCGGTGACCTTCCCATACTCATCGACTGCTGTGCCATGTGTGGTTTTGGGGAGATCACAGCAGGGAGCTGATCTAGTGCTCCTGAGTGTCTGTCATGCACACCCAGCTGCTTAGTAGTTCTGTTTATCTCTATGAGACAGGGTCTCGATGAGTAGCTGACCCTGAACTCACAGTGTAGTCCAGGCTGACCTCAAACTTGCATTGATCCTCCTGCCTCAGCTTTCCCAGTGCTGGGATTACAGATGTGCACCATGATGCCTGTCTTTATAACACTTTGATTTTGGTATTATCTGACCCAGCAGACATTCTCCCCACATGGTAGCAGGTGTGAATATCCCACAGTGCAAACTTGTGAGCACACTCGCCTTTGATACTAGAAGGTCTCAATCTTTAGTCCCTGCAGTCCCTTCCTCTGGACAGAACTGACTAAAGCTTTCCATGTTGAAATGCATCCATCCTACTTCCTCCTCTTTAGTTTCGGATAAAGAAAGATCTCACAAGGCCCAGAGTGTATAGGCCAGGCCAGGCCAGGCCAGGGCCTGTGGGGCGTCTAACCTCAAAGACCTCACTGCATGCTCACTGTGTCTGCTTAGCTCCAGCGCCCTGACTTGGAATCTGGTGGGATGCTCAATTGAGCCCATGGAAGGCCGCAGACCCTGTGCACCTCCCGAGCAGAGGGTCAGTGATTGCCCAGTATGAATGTTGTCCACTGTGGACCTATGCTGCAGGCTGGGGCTGGCCCTGAACTGACCGCTGAGTGTTGGAGCTTCTCACAGTCCACATCTGGGAGCCTTTGTGAGTGCACTCGCATAGCTCTCAGTGCAGTGGGTGCTCATCCTAACAGCCCTCCTTCACTGCAGCTGAAGTTTTCTCCTTTTAACTTTTTAGACTAGGTCTTGCTATGTATCCCAGGCTGAACTCCAATTCACAATCCTGCCTCAAACTCCCAACTGCTGGAATTACAGGTGTGAGCCACTATGCCCAGTTTAAACCAGTTTAACTTTTCTAAAGATAACCTGCTCAGACTACGATAACCAGAAAAGTGAGGCTCAGCTCTAACCCTTTCATTTTGTTTATTTATTTATTTATTTATTTGAGCTAGGGTCTCACCATGTACTTCAGTATTGCCTTGAACTCATTTTTGGAATTACTGGTGTGTGCCACCACACCTGGTTCATTTCTTTTCTTTTTCTTCTTTTTCCTTTTCCCCCCAAATCTGTTGTATTTCAAGGATAGAAAGAAAGAAAAAGAATAAGAAAAAAACTACGAAAAAATTTCAAATTAGGGAGCACATCAATTAGGGAGCAACAATGGTACACATATTGTGCATTGTCATCCCCAAATCATTCCTCATTTGTTTTCTTAGCAAAAAAGAAAGGTTTTGTTTTTGAGGCAGAGTTTCAATCAGTACTTCAGGATGTCTTCAAACTCACAGCTGTATTTAAACTCCTATCTCAGCCTCCTGAGAGCTGGGTTTACAGGTGGTCACTACCATGCCTTGTTGCAAGTGTTCTGTTTGTTACAGATTTCAGACATTGAAGACTTGTCTTGCTGGGTGTGGTGGTACAGGCCTCTAATGTCAGCTGAATCAGGAGATCTTGAGTTCAAGGCCAGCCTTGGCTGCATAGGGAGCTGGACCACACAGTGAGAGTTACATCCAAAAAGAACCTGGTTTGTCCAGATCTGCTGCTGTCAGTTTGGATTCTGGGCCCCCAACCAAAACCTGAAGGAAGATTCACGTCTTCTGGCTCCACCGCGAGCTGTTCTCCTTCACAGCCCTGCTCCAGCCTGCTTCAGCCCGGCTAAGAGCTTGAGGCCTGCAGGTCACAGAGTATCAGCAGCGTGGCCACTGAGGGCTCTCCTTCCTTAGACCCTGCTGTTCTCTCCCCTGTAGGAAGCTGTTTGACCAGGCCAGATTCCCCTGCTTGGCTCACCCTCACGCCCCGCCTGAGCTGCTCTTCTCGCCTTGCCGTGGTTATCCTTCATCCTCCTCCTGCCACCTTGTTCTTTCTTTGCTGTTCGTCTTGCTCAGCTATTTATCTCCCACTTTTCTTTTAAGAAACTCACCACCTACCAACCACTAGAATATTAATAAACCTTTCTATTTTTGTGAGACTCAATTGCCTTTGTCCCTTTTAAAATTTTTCTTGAAGGAAAATACCCAATTTTGTGAGGGTCAGAGCTTGTTTATCCTTTTCATGAAAGATCTCAGCTTCTTGGAGAACACCTGATAGATACACAGTGATACATGCCCAGCAAGCAGCAGCACAGTGGAACATGGTACTCGATCCATCCCAGGAAGCTGTGAGCTGAGACTGGAGGCTGAGTGTCCAGGTTCAGAGGGTGTCGGGTGAAGGCAATATTGAAGAACTAGGGGTGCACCCACGCACCAGTAGCCTCCACAGAGAAGGCCTGGCCTAGGGATTTGGGTTTCTTTCACCCCAGGTAAGATTATGCAAAGCAGAGGGCGAGCAGGGCTAGAAACTGGCCAAATCCTCCCCACAGTTGTTTGACTGTCCTTCCCACCAACGCTATCTTCAGCCTGTGATCAAAAAGCAATTGTTTTCTTTTAATCTCTTTAAAATAAAAATAAATAAATATATGAACTCTCAAAAAAAAAAAAAACCAGGTAATTATAAGTTCTTTTTGGCTATGCTTCTTCAAGTCACTCTAAATCTGGTAATATTGTCACTCAACCTTCTTTTCTATCAGTAGATCTGTTTCCAAGTGATTGCAGATCAACTGAGCAGATGCCAGAGCAAAAAGTAATGAATCTGCCCTCCTTCTAAGCTTTTCTGGTAGTATTTTGTCTGTGAAACTAAGAGGCGGTTTGGTTACTGCTTTCCTAAAAGGAATGAGGTTTTGTTGACTGAAAGAGGTGGCTCTCGCACCAACTCCTAGCTCTTGCCTAAGACTTGCAAAGGACTAGGACCATGGGGACATACAGGGTGAGAATGATCCAGACACTGATCATTGGTGGTGCTTGGGGGACACTCAGAAGGAAACCTTTACTACTGTGTACTCCAGGCCACCAGGCGGCCTCCTCCAGCCTGTGATGCTCCTGTGGGTCTCTCAGTGTCTGATCTGACAGGAATCATGCAAGTTTCCTTCCCTTCTCAGAGGAAAGTCAGTGAGGAGTCCACTCCTCCGGGTTATTTTGTGGAACAGCAGTATGCTCGGAGTGGGGCTGGTGCAGGTTCAGGGGCCGCAGGGGTCAGCTCCACTAGAGAGACCTGACTGAGGCCCAGGCTTGGCGTGGGAATAAGGTCGCAGCCCAGCCATCTGTCCTGTGGGAATCATCACCCTGACCTGTGCAAGTCCCCAAATCCTGAGGAAAGTGAATTTCACTTGTCCTTGTTGTGGTCGTGAGTGTAGGACATACTGATTAGTATCGTGTATTGTGTGTTGTGTGTGCAGTGTTTGTAGGGAGAAAGGCATTTTTGCTAAGATAAATTCATTCAAAATTAAAGAAAGTTATGAGAAGGGATAAAGAAAAGTGGCACAGAAGGAAAGGCCCTCAGAGATGGAAAGTGCTGAGAGAAGAGGTTGTGTGGTTTGGGTGATGGGGTTTTTGTTTGTTTGTTTGTTTGTTTCATTGTGTGTGTGTGGGGGGGGGGTTTGTGTTTTTTTTTTGTCCTTTAAGACAGAGTCTCACCAATGATTCACTATGATATCCATTCTGATTTGATTACTACCTGTTTTTGTAGGTCTACACTATCTACAAAGTTGTATTTCTGTTAATTCTGTTATGTACTGATATGCTCAATTATGCTTTGTCTGATGCTATAGCAAATTCTATTGATGATAACAAGAAATAGCACAGTGACCCAGGTAGAACTCTTCATACGGCAGATTTGTATGTCTTTTTAGTTTTATATGTCTATAGGAAAAAGTTTAGTTCTGTCCTGCTTTATTATGTTTCTCCCTCTAATATAGAAAGGATAGAAATACACATTAAGACTCATGATTATGTAAAACCTATAAACAGTTTATGAGAACTGATCTGATGACACATGATGAAATGAACAAAAACTTTGAAGGAAAAAAAGTGACACTGCAGTACCCAGTGCTGATTCCGGAGTATTATGATGTGAAATCCAGCAATACTATTAATCTTTGTTCAGAAGGATTTTAATGTAATAAATTGTGTTAGGTCTCAACATAAATGAAGATATGGATAAATGCGTACATGTCTATATAGGATTGATAGCCATAATACATAGGTTTTGTTGGATAGTTGAACAGAACTGTTTGCAGTCTCTCTGGTTGAAATCCCATATATATGCTCCACTTGTGTACCTTGAGCAACTATTTATAGGGGGACAATATGTATACATCAGCTAGTGATTTATTGCTATTTCTTTTCTTTGAAACTATGTACTATTTCTGCTCGTTTTCTATTTTGTTTTGTCTTTCTTTAAATTAAAAAAAATTTTTTTAAAAAAGAAGACAGGGTCTCACTATGTAGCCCAGGCTGGCCTTGACTCACAGTGATCCTCCTGCCTCAGCCTCCCGAGTGCTGCTAGGATCACAGCTGGGCAGGAACATGCCAGGCAGAAGAGGTTCTAATAAAAAGATTAAAGGGAAAGCTTCACCCAGGCAGCTGCCCCCCCCCCCAACTTGGGCTGAGCTGGGCCTGAGCTGGCTGGGAGGCCCTGGGAAGGTCACTCCCACTGTAGCTCCCAGTCTGCTGCCGCCTGACCTGAGAGGAAAGGGTAGAGTAGCAAACATGGTCCCCTCCTGGGGACCATGGAGGGCGCCCTCTGAGGCCACCTCAGAGGGCAGCCGCTTGACCTCCCGAGTGGCTGACTCATAGCAAGGTGAGAGCCAGCTGCTTGACTGGGTTCCCTCCCCACAAGGTGTCTCCTCCTGTGCTGGAAGTGGGTGAGGCTCCCTTGCTGGGGGTGGGGAGCAAAGGACAACGCCAGGGAGGCCAGGCTCACTGTGGGTGCAGCAGGTTCTGCAGTGCAGGGAAAAGAGCAGCCTGCTCCAGTGCCAGCACTGCTGCTCAGGCTCCTGCAGCGTCGTCTGTGGGTCCAGCGATCTTGTTGGGTCTACAATGACTCATGTCGACTTTCACAAAATTTTCAAAAATCTCATTACATTCTTGTCATCATCATAACCCTCTTAGGTCAAATTCAAATACGGTATATGTCCATAACTAACAGGAGACAAACGTCAGTAAAATAGTTTCAAGGACTAGCTGGTGGGGGGGGGGTGCCCCTGTAATCCCAACAGTCTGAGAGATGAAGGCAGGAGAATCACAAATTCAAGCCCCGAGGGGCAATTCATCAAAACTGTATGGAAAAGTTAAAAAGTCCTGGGGATGCAGCTCAGTGCAAGGACCCTGGGTTCAGTCCTCAATACAAAGAAAGATTTTAAAAGTTGTAAATGCTGCTTCTCTCCTCCCCTGTCATTCTACACTCAGGTGACCCCATCTCTGGTCTTTGCCATCTCCATCGCTGCAATCGGCTCTTTCCAGTTCGGCTACAACGCTGGGGTCATCAATGCTCCCGAGATGGTGAGTATCGGGTGCTAAGGATTATAACTGGGAACGGGGAGTAGGAAAGCGAATTTAATGGGCGGGGTGTCATTTCATGGTGGAGGAGCATTTGCCTAGCACGCAGGAGATGCTGGGTTTAATCTCTAGCATTGAGGGGAAACTTTTAAAACTTAGAATTTAGAACTTTGTATCTCAAATGTCTGGGTTAAGACAGGCAGTGGTAAACATGTTGGGTCACTTTACTGAAGCCACAACACTCATTTGCTGCACCTCACCGCGAGCAGGGCTGGCTCCTCTGAGCCCCTCCCGCTGGCTGGGCTTCCCACTGGTCCCTCGCTGTGAGGAGGCAGAGGGCCGGGCAGAGCACGCACACCAGTGCTGCCACCTGCTGTCCACTTTCTAGGACAGGCCTTCTGCACTTCTCGCAGAGCTACCCCAGTCTGGGCTGCTCTCTTCCATCCCCATCTAGTCATGACAGGAGGAAATGATCCCTGCTCTCTGGTTCCTGTCCACCTGTTTCAGTCTGTCCTCTCACCAACCATTTTATTTTGCAGATCATTACAGAATTTATCAACAGCACCTTGTCCCAGAAGTTGGGTAACCCTCCCAGCAAGGAGCTGCTCACGACTCTCTGGTCCTTGTCTGTGGCTATATTCTCAGTGGGCGGAATGCTTGGCTCCTTTTCCGTTGGACTCTTTGTCAACCGCTTTGGCAGGTATGGGGCCCAAACTGGCCAAGGAAGTGGACTGTACTGGTGGCGCTGAGGACAAACACAAAGAATTAGGTCAGGGAGGTGGGGGCATCTGAGTGAGCTAGGGGATCTGGTCAAGCTGGCCCTGGATGGGACTGTCATGGCATCGAGTCCACAACTGAGCTTGGGTTCCAGTCCAGTGACAGTCCTTAATATAGCTCAGGATGGTGCAGTAATGTTCCCAGAAACACTTATTCTTTGGAGTTTCTTTTGTTTGCTTGCTTGTTTGTTTTTTGTCTCTTTGAGACAGGGTCTCATTATGCAGTTCAGGCTGGTCTTGAGCTCACTTTGTAGCCCAGGTTGCTTTCAAACTGGAGACAATCCTCCTGCCTCAGTCTCCTGAGTGATGAGATTATAGGCATGAACCACCACTTCTGGCAAAACACACTTTATTTGGAAAGTCAGAACTTAACCTGCCTTTCTTGAAAAAGTGAGAGGGGTCATGAAAATCTTTTCACTGTTTTACATAGAAAATATTTTTATAAACCTTGGTTTTGAATAAATGTGGACAGTGGTTAAATAACTGAATTTTTTCCCCTAAAGACAAATAATCTCACTCAACATGGTTTAATAAAATTCTACAGAAATGTTTAGTAATGAATGAGGGAACCATTTAGCTTTAAGGTAGATGTTCTTCACATGCAAATGCATTTAAATTTAACATTAAGCCAGCATGATGACACAGGCATATAATCCCAGCATTTAGGAGACTGAAGCAGAGGATCCTTGCAAGTTCAAGACCAGCCTAGGCTACAAGGTAAGCTCAAGGCCAGCCTGAACTGCATAGGGAGGCCATATCTCAAAAGGACAAAGCATAAATAAATCAATTTAACATCAATGAAGCAGCCGGCTTTTAGCATTACAATGTTTGATTTTTTATTTTTCTTTCTTTCTTTCTTTCTTCCTTTCTTTTTCTTTCTCTCTTTCTTTTTCTTTCTTTCTTTCTTTTTTTTTTTTTTTTTTTTTTTTTTTCTGTATCAGGAATCAATCTCAAGGCCCTGGGCTTGCCAGGCAGGCCCTGTGCTGCTGAGCTGCATCCCTGGCCTGTTTTGTTTTCTTGTTCTGGTGATCAAACTCAGTCCTCAGGATTGCTAGGCAAGTGCTATACTATTAACCTCATTTCCAGCTTCTAAAGTCATTAGAATTTTAAATCTACTAACTTGAGACACTGAGGCAGGAGGATTTTGAATTCAAGGCTAGTCTGAGCTACATAGTTCAAGGACAACCCTGTCTCAACAAAACAAAACAAAACAAACAAACAAATAAAAGCTGGTCGTAGTAGCAAACACCTGTAATCCCAGCACTGGGAAAACTGAGGCAAGAAGATCACCATGAATTTAAGGCCAGCCTGCACTACATAGTGAGATCCTGCCTCAAACAAATAAACAAACAAACAAACCTTAATGTAGGGCTGGGGATTTAGCTCAGCAGTGTAAGCCTCTGCTTGGCAAGTGCAAGATTGTGAGTTTGATCCTGAGTAGCAAAAAATAAAAAATAAAAAACAAAAACTTGATGTGGCTTTCTTTGGTTCATTACCGAAATGACCTAATAGAGGAGGGGTCCTAAAGAAAGAAATGAAGAGAAAGATGCAAATGAGGAAGGAAGAGTGGTTCTCTTCCTGGTGGCTCCCCACTGGTGTTACCCATTTTGTAACCCTTGGAGAGTTTTTAAGTCCTAGTATCAGGTTTCTCCTGGACCAGTTAAGCTCCCCCATCTGATGTGAGACCCACACATGCATCAGGTTTTACCAAAACTCTCACTAATCGCCATGGTCCATGCCAGGGAGACTCACTGGAGAGCTGTGATGCCGGTACTTCACCAACATGTGCTGTAGCTTTGCAGTCTTTTTTCGTCTGGGTGTTTTGGGGGGTTTATTTGTTTGTTTTTTGAGATGGGGTCTCCCTTCATTGCCTAGACTGACCTCAAAGTTAGAGCAATCTTTCTGCCTCAGCTTCCTGAGTTCTGGGATTACAGGTGAGGGCTGATAGAATTTTTTGGTGTAGAAGGGAACCATCTGATAGGATTTTGGCATGGCTGAAAAGATAAGAAATATGAAATAAAAGTGACCTTTTATTTTAAGAATGTGGGGAGAGACCCCCTGACCGTCAGGGGTCTGGCATTCTCTCTGGGGTCTGGCATTCTCTCTGTCAGACACGTGGTGTAGGGGCATACATATAGCTTAGGTTTGAGGTGGTGCCTAAGGGGCATTAGTGATGCACAGGTAGCCCACTGGTATTCATTTCGCACCACAGGTGAATTCCTAGGGGCAAGGAAGATAGAGCCCCTTGGTTCCGCCTCCAAGCTTCCCACTGGCCACAGTGTCCCATATGGGGCAAAATCCTTTCACTTTTTCAGGATAAATAAAAGCCTTTCCCACAACCAAGGAGACTGCTGATATACTTACTAAAGTCCTGTTACAGCAAATCATCGCAAAGACTGCAACCAAGTTAGATCGACCCATATCTGGTCTTCTTGACAACCTCAACAGCAATCAAAGTTGCTAGACTGCTATCCTGGTTTCACATCACTCACGCTAAGTGACGCCCTTCCGGCCCTAGAAGTCTCTCCACACATTCTTAAAATAAAAGGTTGCTTTTTTTTTTTTTTTAAAGGCTAGTCAAGTGAAGCAGTGGGAGTGGAGAAGGAACAAAGAAATCTGTAACTGGTTGTGATCGATTAGTTGTAAACACCACTGCACTTGGACCAGCCAAAATGTCGCTTTTATTTCATATTTCTTACCTTTTCAGCTGCGCCAAAATCCCATCAGATGGTTCCCTTCCACGCCAAAAAATTCTATCAAGGGCCACACACCAAGTTTCAGTGTAATGTTATTGCTGGTTTATGATGCTGCAGTGCTTTGCATCTGGGGTTTAACACACAAATGCAGCAATTTATTATTTTACACTGTTGTCAGTGCTAATCGTGAATGACGTCAGTACAGCTAGAGGAGAGCTGAAGCTGACTGCCTTTTGAGTATATATAATTCTGTGATGGAGGAAACATTTTATCTGAAGTGTTTTAAAATCAGTACAATATTCATGCTCTCTAAGCAACTACAGTGCTTGAAATGCAGTAAAATGAAGATGCATAGAGACAGGATTTAGCACATCTCCATTTTGGTGTTTTTAAAATTTTTTTATTTTTGAGATATGGTCACTGAATTTCCCAAGCTGACTTCAAACTTGAAATGTTTCCACCTCAGCCTGCAACGTAGTTGGGATTATAAGCCTTTGCCACCTTGTCTGACCTCAAAAAATGTCTCTAGGGGGTGGGACAGCATTTCCCAAAGTACTGTGGAGGGCAGTTCTCAGACTTGAACTTGTGAACTTGTGGCAGACCACCTTGAGGATTTGTTTTGGCCTTTTTTTTTTTTTTTTTTTTTTTTTTTTTTTGGTACTGAAGGTCTAACTCATGACCTCATGCTTGCCAGACGGGTGCTTATGTCACTAAGCTAAACCCCTGGCCCCATTTTTTGTCCATTTTTAATATTTGACTGCATATCAGCAGTGTGTAATGATTATATTCATCGTGGGATTTGTACATAATGCTTCTTAACTCTTGTGACTTCCACTCAGGACTTTTTAGAATACAGATTCCTGGGCCCTGGCCCTTGGGTGAGACCTAATGATGAAGCTAGGGGAGGGGAGAATTGTAATTTGTAGCAGATTACTAACTGCTGTGAGCTTGTGAGCCACTCTGAGGACCACTGGCCTGACGTGCTTGCTTAATACCAGGATAGTAGGGCTTGGTGGTAGGCGCCTGTCACCTCAGCAGCAAGGATGCTGAGGCAGCTGTGCTACGTAGTGAGTTCATGGCTGCCTGAGGCCTTGTGTGAAAAAAATCCTAGGCTACAGTTGGGTCTTGCAGAAGAAATCTCAAGCAACAGCTAGGTCAGTTGGTGAGATGCCTGCTAGCATGTGTAAGGTTCGGGGTTTGATCCCCAGCACCATCAAAAACAGATCTTAAATTTTCCTTTTTTTTTTTTTTTTTTTTTTTAAAGGTAGGAATATTTCTTAGGGAATAGGAGAAGCTCCTGAGAGACAGGTGGGGCCCAGAATGGGTTGCCCAGACCTTAAGTTTTCTAGGTGAGTTTGATACATAAAGAAGTGTAAAAAGATAACAAAAAACCTTGATTCAGCCTACACCAATTTGAAGTGTTTTGACAGTAGAAACTGGGAAATAAAAGTTAAACAAAAGAAGGGCAGCTGTGGCCGGGAGGGGCAGGAGGGAAGGGAGAGCGGCCTGCTGGGCGCTTGGGCTCAGTCGTCTCTGAATCTGCAGGCGCAACTCCATGCTCATGGTCAACGTGCTGGTGGTGGTCAGCGGCTGCCTCATGGGCTTCTGCAAGATGGCCAAGTCCGTGGAGATGCTGATCCTGGGCCGCTTGATCACGGGCATCTTCTGCGGGCTCTGCACGGGGTTCGTGCCCATGTACATCGGAGAGGTGTCTCCCATCAGACTGCGGGGCGCCTTTGGTACCCTCCACCAGCTGGGCATCGTTGTCGGGATCCTGGTGGCGCAGGTATCTGGGAGTTTGTCCCTGAGTGAGTGTTCATTTCCTGCCCGCTGAATGAATTCACAGACAGCGAGCTCAAGAAAAGATGGGACATATTCAGTGAAGTGTATTTCAGACAGCATGATTCCTAGGACTCCATTGTAGCTAACAAAACCAGCAGGATAAAAAAAGGAGAAGAAATAGAACGTTACCTTTTTATATGGTAAAAGAATGGGCCAGGCCTGGTGCCACATGTCTGTAATCCCAGCACTCAGGAGGCTGAGGCAGGATTCAAGACTAGACTGAACTACATAGTGAGACCCCCATCTCAAAAAACACCCCAAACCAACAACAAAGAATGGACAACTTTTTTTAAAAAATTAAGGTTATAAGCCGGGCGTGTTGGTTTATGCCTATAATTCCAGCACCAAGAATCTGAAGCAGGAGGATCATTGCAAGTTTGAGACCAGCCTGGGCTACAAGGTGAGCTCAAGGCCAGCCCAAACTGCCTAGCAAGACCCTGTCTCAAAAAATAAAACAAAACACCCAAATAAGGTTATAGGTACATTTTAGATATACTTGATGATTGCATACATAATAGGGAATTTCTAACTGTACATGCTATATATTGATTCTTTTTTTGCCATTGTCCTCTCCTTCTAGCAAACTCCTGTTTACAAAAGCTTTGTCTCCATTTTTCTGTCTTTTTTATTCCTTTTCCCTTCCTTTCTCTCTTCCTAGTTATCCTTCCCATTTGAACGTTTTCTTCCTATTTCACAATATCTGTTGTACATTTTGGTCCTGATTTACACTTTCTTACACCAGAGAAACCATGCAATATTCACACATGTGTGTCCAACTTAATTTTACTCTTATGGTCTCAAGGTACACTCATTTACCTAGAAATGTCTCAAGTGTATCCTTCTTTGTGGCCAAATAATACTCCATTGTATATAAAATCCACATATTAATCCATTCATTGGTTAATGGGCATTTGGGCTGTAGCCAAGATTTACCTATTACAAACTGTATATAGTCATGTATATATCGCTGTGGGTATCATGTTTTTAACTCTTTCAGGAAGTTACCAAGAAGGAGAATAGTTGGGTCAAATGGAATGTCTAGTTCCAGGTTTGGTTTGGTTTTGTGTTTAGTCTTTTTCAGACAGAGTCTCATTATGCAGTTCAGGCTGACATTGAGCTCACTTTGTAGCCCAGGCTGGTCTGAAACTTGCAACAATCCTCCTGCTTCAGCTTCCCAGAGTGCTGGGATTTTAGGGATTTGCTACCATGTTCATGTTTTTTGGTTTTGTTTTTTTGGTACCAGGGATCAAACTCAGGTAGGCAAGTGCTTTTGCCACTGAGTTAAATCCCTGACTCCAAGTCTCAGTTTTTTGAGTAATTTCCATATAATAATTCCAATACTGGTTGGAATAATTCCAATACCAATTTATGTGTCCACTAACAATAGAGAAGAGTTCCTTTCTACCCCAGCCCTGTCTATATTTTTCACTGGTTGACTGGCTGATTTCTTGATGATAGACATTCTTTCTGGGGTGAGATGGAATCTCAACATACTTTTTATTTTCATCTTTCAAATAACCAGTGTTGTTGAGCACTTTTTTCATATATTTATTTGCCATTAGTAATTCTCCATCTGAATAGTGTTTTGTGCCCCTCTGAGGTGCTGATTTTTGGATTGTTTTTTATATTGAGGGGTCTGACCTTTTTATTTTTGAATTGTTTATATATTCTAGATGTCTTAGATGACTTTTTTAGAAGTTGAACTTTGTGTTCTACAAAATGTGGGCTTTGTGACATTATCTTTATCTGGTTTCTAGATCTTTGGCCTGAAGTTCATCTTGGGGACTGAGGAACGCTGGCCTGTGCTGCTGGGTGGCACCGTCCTCCCAGCCATCTTGCAAAGTGTAGCGCTTCCTTTCTGCCCTGAAAGTCCTAGATTTTTGCTGATTAACAGAAATGAGGAGGAGCGCGCTACAGAGAGTGAGTGCCCTTCATGCCTCACACTAGGAATGGGGGCTTCAATTTGTTAGTGAGAGGGGGCTCAATCTGTTTCTCCCCTTTCCCCTGCTCCTCAGGACTGGGTGAAGAAGTCTTCAGCTTCTCTAATGCCAAACCTGAGCCCCTGTGGGACAGGGTGGAGGGGAGCTGAGGTGCTGGTGCCCTGGTCCCTTGCTCTATGCAGCTCCTTCCCCACTGCCACATGAGCAGACCAACATGGGTGGCATGCTCTCTTTATTCTCTCCCCTTGGTTCTTCTCACCAGTTCTCCAGCGACTGTGGGGCACCCAGGACGTGTTTCAGGACATCCAGGAGATGAAGGACGAGAGTGTACAGATGAGCCAGGAGCCTACAGTCACCGTGCTAGAGCTCTTCAGATCCCGCAAATACCAGCAGCCCATCCTGATCGCCATCATGCTGCAGCTCTCCCAGCAGCTCTCGGGGATCAATGCTGTGAGTGTCCATGCTTGGGTCAGGCACCCGCAGTGTTTCTCCTGTGACACTGCCAGCCCCATGTGACACTCATGCCCGTGTCCCAGCTCTGTGGTAGATGGAGGCTGGTGGATTGCAAGGGCCAGCCTGACAACACAGCAAGAGCCTATCTAAAACAAATGATAAACTCACAGGCCTTCTTCAAGGAGGGTACAAGCTGTTTTCTCAGTCTGGGAAGACAAAAATTGATAGTTCACAGAAGCATCTCAAGTGATTTCAATGGATTCCAGTCTGGTATTTGCTTATTGGAAGATGATGATATGCATATGTTACATTGCTAGGAACCTGCACCAGGAAATTGGGGGGCAGCAGGCCTGGAACTACATTGAGGCACCTGGGGCAGGCACAGCCTGGGAGGAGGCGCTTATTAAAATGCAACATGAGTCCCTCCTGGGTTGCCTTGCCCTAGCCAGGCGCTGAGAGTTTTGATCAAAAAACCACCAGGAGCTGGGTGTGGTGGCCTGTAATCCCAGCACTGCCAAGGCAGGAGAAGCTCAAGCTCTAACCTAGCCTGGGCAATTTAGCAAAACCTTGTCTCAGAATAATAAGGGCTGGGAATGTAGCTCAGTGTATCCAAACTCTTACCCACCGGATCTCCCCTACTGCACTACTACCACCATTTTGTACTTAGAATTGAACTCTGGGTCTTTACACTGAACTACTTCTGAGCTCTTTTTCTGTTTTGGCAGAGAGTTTCACTAAATCACTAAACTCCACAGGTTGGGGTTAGCCTTGCAATCCTCCTGCCTCAGCCTTCCAGAATGCTAGGACATTAGGTGTGTTCCACCATGCCTGGCTAAATATTCATGATTCCTGTGTTGGATACTAGGCATCAGGAGAGTTATTTCCTGAGAATCTAAATGCCAATATAGAGTACTACCTTCACTGTGTTTATTAGGAAGACAAAGGAATGTTGCTATAGCAGCTAAGACTCTGCGTGAGAGAGTTCATTTGTTTTCATGAAGTCTGACTCCACTATCAATACCTGTAGAGTAAGTGTAGCAGTCCAGCAAATAATAAGGGTTGGCATGTCACTCTGGTAAGAGTACTTGCCAAGCACATAGCACAACCCTGGGTTCCATCCCCAACACCCCAAAAGACAAAACAAAGCCATAAAAAGTCATATGCTAAAGAATACTTTATATCCATAGTATATATTAAATAAAATTAGCAGCTGGTATTGTGTTCTGAATCCCTTGGAAAGAGCACAGCGCTGAGATATCCAGTGCAAGCTCTTCTTCTTTTTTTGTTTTTGAGACAGAGTTTCACTGTGCAGGTCCAGCTGGCATTGAACTCACTTTGTAGCCCTGAGCCCACAGCGATCCTCCTGCCTCAGTCTCCCAAGTGTTGGGATTATAGGTGTGTGCTGCCAATGGCAACTAGGATCAGCACAAACCCTTATTAAATGAGCAGACTTAGAGGGTTGTTGTGACACAAGTCTGTGGAGGCTGAACCAGGATTGTCTCAAGTTCAAGGCCAGACTGGACTGACAGAATAAAGCCAGCCTGAACTACATAGCAAGACCCTACCTAAACCAAAAGAAGAGGGCAGAGGGGCTATGGTTACTCATCCCGTGTCCTCTCTATCAAGCTGACACATCAATGTGCCTGCCAGTTTTGAAGTTTTGGGATACAGACTGAGAAGAACTTAAACCTTTCCGTAAGTTAACAAAGTGGATATAAGGAGGAGTAAACATACAGTGGGAACATGTGTTACAAGGAGAAGTAAAAATCACTGGCTGGGATGGAAAATTAAGCAGATGCAGGTCAGAGGCAGAAGATAATTCATTTGCAGAAAGAATCATAAGGAAACTCCAAAAAAAATTCAGCTGCTGACATTGAGTTTCTTTTTTGAGCGTTCTGTGTAACTGTTCTGTACAGTCAGCACAGTTGCATCATTTGGTTCCTGTTAGGTGTTCTATTATTCAACTGGAATCTTCAAGGATGCAGGCGTCCAGGAGCCCATCTACGCCACCATTGGAGCGGGCGTGGTTAACACCATCTTCACTGTGGTTTCTGTAAGTTGCAAGGCAGGATCCCGTGGGGGAGGAAAGGGTTCTCATTACAGATGTCAAAGGTTTGCTGATTAGCTTTTAGCCTCCTGACATCTTTTAAACAAAGCTTTTCTGTTTTCTTCCTCTTTGGGAAAAACAATATTGCATGATGGGTGCAAGGAGTCTTTGCCTCCTAGCAAACAAGAGAGGACTACAGTAGGTTACAGAGGGCACAGGAGAGGGGCGCTGTGGCTGGAACAGCTGCCCTGCTTTTCGTAAGGCAGGATTGAAGTCATGCACACAGGGATCTCATGAGCGGGACACAGCAGTGTCGTGTCATTGTCCTAGGTGTTTCTGGTGGAAAGTGTGGGAAGAAGGAGCCTGCACATGATCGGCCTCGGCGGCATGGCTGTTTGTTCCATCATCATGACAGTCTCTCTGTTGCTGAAGGTGAGCGCCCTGTGATTGACAGGGAGCTGGAAGGTGGTATGGAGAGGTCACAGGTGACAGGGCACAGGTGGCTGACTTTGGAGATCACTGATAAAGTCATGTTATCCAGGTGGTGTGGCACATGCCTGTAATCTCAGTGTGTGGGAAGCTGAGGCAGGAAAATCACCATGAGATCAAGACCTTGTCCCAAAAAAGAAAAGCAGTGGACTTGAGGGTAGTCCCATTTTACGGATGGTGAAATGATCTCAGTGGAAAATGATATATGTGGACTGACATAGCTAGCACCACAAAAGGTGCTTGCCTGGGTCCCCATGTTGCATGTGCCTGAGACAGGAAAAAGCCATATTGCCAGAGCTCTCATGCTGTCTGTAACCCTGTCTCTTCCCTCCCTTCCCCTTGCAGAGCACGTACAGTTTCATGAGCTACATCTGCATCACAGCTATTTTGATCTACGTGGCCTTCTTTGAGATCGGACCCGGCCCCATCCCCTGGTTCATCGTGGCCGAGCTCTTCAGCCAGGGACCCCGCCCAGCCGCCATGGCTGTGGCTGGTTGCTCTAACTGGACCTCCAACTTTTTGGTTGGACTGCTCTTCCCCTTGGCTGCAGTAAGTAAATGAAAATTCCACCAATGTCAACATGTTTAAGATACAGCACCATCATCTTTGTTGAATCTGTGAAAAGTTAGCAAAAGGGACTTTAAATCAGACCTCCTTTCTCAATTTCAATGAAATACAGAATAAAAGAATGCAGGTTGACTCAGGAGGGCAAACCCAGGAACTTGGAAAGAATCACGAATCTGAGTGTGGTGTGGCAGTTCATAGCCATTATCCTAGCATTCAGGAGGCTGAGTCAGAAAGATCATACATCTGAGACCAGGCTAGCAGATTACCCCTACATGAGGCAAGTTTGCCTAGAAAAGAATGGTAGTGATATGCCCCAAACCTTCCAAACCAACGCTTCATCACCAGCCTGAATTAGCCCTGTCTGTGATCCTAAAGGCTCACTCACTCAGTTAAGCTAGGGTCTAACAAATCAACTAGACCCCATTATAAAATGACCTGGGGACACTGGCATTGTGGTGCATACCTGTAATCTCAGCACGCAGAGGTAGAGGCAGGGGGATTGCTGCGAGTTCAAAGTCAGTTTGAACTATATAGTGAGTATCTGTCTCAAAAATAAAGTAAAATAAAATGACCCTGAGCTGATGTGTTTGGATTTGGCAGTGGGCTTCTACAACCCCTTCTTACTTGCATGAGATTTTTCAGAAACCAGATTTTAGGGTAGACCAGACTGGTAGGTGTTTATAGGCAGCTGCCTTTAGTAAACAAGAAAGGTACAACACCAATTCCAGAGAAATACAATAGCTAAACATTGGCGTCAGAAATAAGCCTCAGAGAAGCGGTACCTTCTCATTCAGGTAGGGGCTGGTTATAGCTTGAGGCCTCTGGAGACACAGATGTGGAGCTTGTATTCGCCAGGGACAAAGTTGCATAATTAATATCAACCTTCCCTTTCTTTCACTAGGCCTCTTTAGGTGCGTATGTTTTTCTCATCTTCGCTGGCTTCCTGATTATCTTTCTGCTCTTCACCTTCTTCAACGTCCCCGAGACCCGAGGCAGGACTTTTGAGGAAATCACTCGCACCTTTGAAGGGAACACTCGGGTCTCCCTGGGACCTGGCTAGATCCAGGCTCTGGAGCTGAAGAGCCTGCAGTGCCCCCAGGACCCAGCTCAGCTGCTGGTATCTGGGCCACCTCCGCCAGGACCGCGGACAGCGACCTCCCACCTAGGGAAGCCCCCAGCCTAGGAGCCCAGGACTGACTGCTCCAGCGCTGCCGCCCCTGTCTGTCTCGCCCTCAGCAACATTAAATATTTCCAAATGGATTTTCTACTGTGAATGTTCTTTGATTTGAAATAAAAGTTCTAAATGCACATATCACAGACTCATTATTTGTTCTTTCTATAACAACATAATGAGCTTTAATCCTGGCTGAGCTGTTCAGTACCTGTTGTGACACTGAGAAAGGTTTTTAGAGTCCCATATACACGAAAATAGCAATACTTTCTTATCAAGCAGATCAAATGAAAAGGCCTTGTTTTAGTCATTTCGTTGCTGATTCAATATACTGGACACCCGAAGTTAAAGAGGGAAAGATTTATTAAGCTCTGTTTCAGTCCATAGTCTGCTGGCTCAGTCAGAGGAGCAGCACAAACAGTTCATGAAAAAGAGAGCAAAGCAGGGTTTAACCGCAATTAACCGCAACTCTTTCTCTCCCTTACATCTTATTCAAACTATTCAGGACAGGTAGCACTCAACACCCTTAATTCTAGTGACCTGGAGTCTCCCATTACACCATGAATCATCCCAATCACACTCTAAGCCAACATCTCGGAAATCGCCCCACCTAGGATTGCATGAGGTTTTGGGGACATCTAGACACAAACCCTAGCGCCTGTAGCCTGAGTGATGCCATCTTGCCACCAAGTGCTGCAGCACATGTCACAACCATTAAGGACTCTGGCTTTGCCATCACTGGACCAGAGATGGCTCCTGGTCTGGAATAGCCCGTAACAGTGTTTCCTTCTGCAGTGTTGTCGGTAGCCCCTGTGTGATAACCACTTTCCCCTGGGTCAGACACCCCAGCAGCCAGTGCTGCTCCCCTAGTTCATCTCCTCAGGGTCACTGTGCTGTGTCCCTGGACTCCGTCTTCCTTTCTCCTGCCTGAGCCAGGAGCTGGGGAGACAGTGCAGAGCTCCCTCTCCTTTGTCTTCACTGGAGTCCATTTCTTCACATTCTCTGTGGGCTCCAATTTGCCCTTCAGATCCTTCCTGGCTCCCAGGGATCCCCCTTCCTACTTCTCCCTTCCTGTTGTTGTTCTCCAGTGTTGGATTCTGAATCTCCAAAGGTTGCTTTGTCGCTGCGCACAGCTCTTCCATCCTCTCCAGACCCCTTTTAGTGTTTATTTTGAGACACAGTCTCACTATATCCCCCAGACAGGCAAGACTATGATCCTCCTTCCTCATGTTGTCAAGCACTTAGATTACAGGGCCAAGTAGCTTGGTTGATATTCTTTGAATTCAACTTGGAATCGAAGTGTGGCTTCCGTGTTTGGGTGGCACCCAGACAGCTACTTAAATGACACTTATGTCACACAGTATCCTAAGAGTGAATGCAACTGACCATGTGTTGGGAGCCGCAGCCCCGAGCCCGGTCGCCTCACTTGGCGGACGTGAGGCCTGTAGTAAAGAGTAAAGCCTGAGGTAGATTACCCCTCCCATCGAGCACGTTAGTTTCCTGTTTACCGCGTAAGCAACCCGCTCAACAATATAGTCTGCCTGGCAACTGATGATGTTAGCCAATCAGCTTGCCTTGCTTACTTTAACATGATTGGACACTGTATCCGTATATATACTGGTGCCACCCCTGGGGGGGAAGAAGAAGCCCGGAAGTAGAAGCCCAGAAGGAGCCGCGGAGAGCGGACCGGTAGAGGCTTCGGAGCGAAGCCCGGAAGGAGCCGCGGGGAGCGGACCAAAGGAGGCTTCGGCTGGGAGCGATCCCAGGGCAGGCTGTACGGAGAAGGAAAATAAAAGAAAAGGTTGTCCACTGCCAGACTTTGTCGTGTGTCCTTCCTGCCGGCCGGGAGCGGACATCGACATTTGGGGGCCCGCCCGGGGACTGATCACCCCCGAGACGTGGAAGTGGACAACGCTCCAGTACAGAGCTGCGAGACAGGTGAGTTGGGGATAAGCCTGGGCTCTGGGTGGCGCGCACCTACAGGGCTTTTAGACTCCCCTCAGGCTCACGCGTAAGTGGCGGATTCCTTGGGCCTCACGCGGTGAGTAACATATTAAAAAATGGGAAACATGCTAGGTAGCAACACTAAGAGCGAGGGTGGTTGTGGAGAAAGCTCTCAAGAGCTTACAAAAGTACGCAGGGTATCTGAGCAGGCCCAGTCAGGGAGCTCCCGAGAGGGGCCCGTCAAGGGGAACAAAGATGCTAAGGAGGAGGATGGGGCTCTAGCCTCGGAGTCGTCTGACTCCGAGGACGAGGGAAAGTTGAATGGCAAGGAGGCCAAAGAGACCAGCTGTCAGGAGCCCAAGTCGCTCGATAAGGAGTCACAGGGTTCTTTTCCAGCGTTGCGCCGCGAATTGCGCTCTGCTCAACCTGGTCTGCGGAGGAGTAGAGAGCTCCTGAGCGCTCCCCGGCGCGAGAGGGAGGCGATCCCTCGCCACGAGGCGGCCGCCTGGGAGCTCCCTCCCCTTTCGCCAGAACAGGAAGTGATGCATGGGCCCCCATTTTCCGCCCAATCACGGCCGCCGTCTTATGCTCCGCCGCCGGCGGGTCGGTATTTTTACAGGCGGCTTTGGCAGGGGGGACGCTTGTCTCATGAGGTACATCCACCTGGGATAGATAGTGGCCCCTACGGGATATTTCCTGTACAAGTAGCTATGGGCCAGGGACGCAATGCATGGGAGCCTTTTGAGATAAAGCAGATTAGAGAACTTAAAAATGCAGTTACAACCTTTGGGCCGACTGCGCCTTACACCATTGCCATGCTGGAGAATCTGTCTTCTGGGCCCCTCACCCCCGCGGACTGGATTCAGCTGGCAAAGGCGTGTCTGCCCTCGGGTAGTTACCTGGATTGGCGAGCCTGGTACGCAGAGTTCTCTGCAGAGCAGGCTGAGAGAAACGCCAATCGGGGAAACCGGGGGTGGAACAAGGAAATGCTTATGGGAGAAGGTCGGCACGCTGATGATCAGACTCAGTTCCCCGGCGCTGTCTATGAACAAATCAATGCCGTAGGGCTCCGCGCCTGGAAGCAGGTAAGCGGTGCCGGAACAGCCTCCTTGTGTCTTTCAAAAATAATTCAGGGTACCACAGAGCCATTTGTTGACTTTGTGGCCCGAATGCAAGATGCTGCCGATAAGATATTTTCTGATCCGGGAGTGGCTCGACCGCTGGTAAGGCAGCTGATTTTTGAGCAATGTACAAAGGAGTGCAAGGCAGCGATAGCTCCTCATAAGAACAAGGACCTCAACGCCTGGATTAGGATATGCAGAGAGATAGGGGGGCCGCTCTCCAACTCGGGAGTGGCTGCTTTCCTGGCCGCGGCTGTACAGCAGAGGGGACCTTGCGGGTTAGAAGGGGAATGTAAGGCTAAAGGGTGTTTTGCCTGCGGGGAGCCAGGACACATTAAACGTCATTGCCCAAACAATACAGATGCTAGGCCTCGCCCTAGGAATGAAGAACCATATGTTTGTGGGCGATGCAAGAGGGGATCACACAAAGCTGAGGAGTGTAGGTCGGTCTTTGATGCTCAGGGCAACCGTATTTGTGGACGAGATGCTAGAGGGCCAAAAAACGGCCAGAGGGGGCCCCCTTCACAGGCGGGCCCCCGCCCCAGAGACAGGACAGCTCAGGATGGCAGCCTTCAACAAGGGCCACCCCTGGGTCAGCAGGTGTGGACCTCAGTGTCGCCTCCAGACTTATACAGAAGGTCACCATTAGGACGGATGGCGTTAGGACCCTAAATGACATGCAAAAGCTATTGGGAGACATTAATTGGATTAGGCCATATTTACATATACCAAATTCAGATCTCAAACCCCTGTTCGACCTTCTAAAGGGAGACCCAGATATAGCCTCCCACAGGAGGCTCACTCCTGAGGCAAGAGCTGCCTTACAGAGAGTGGAAAAAGCCTTAGGTGGGGCTACCTTACACAGAATTGAACCAGGGCGACCCTTTGATGTCTGTTTGCTACAGACTAGTCTACAGCCTACAGCGGTGATTTGGCAGAAAGGACCACTACTGTGGATACACCCTAAGGTCTCACCTGCAAAAGTCATAGAGCATTACCCGGAGGCAGTCGCTTCATTGGCCCTTGAAGCGCATGATAGAGCTGTCCAACATTTTGGCTCAGGACCACAAGCCATCCGAGTACCCTATACCGCCAGCCAGATCAAGACCCTGGCTGCCTGCATAGATACATGGGCCATTCTGAGATGTGTTTTCCATGGGGATATAAACAATCAATACCCTAAAGACCCTATCTTGTCATTTGTCACTCAGCACCCTATAATTTTTCCAAAGGTTACTGCCTCTGAGCCATTAGTCCCAGCAACTACAATATACACAGATGGCTCCAAGACGGGGATAGGCGCCTATGTGATCCTAGGCAAGCCCCCGGTTACCATACAATTTGAACCTGATCAGCCTCAGGTGGTGGAACTGCAGATCGTTAAAATGATTCTTGAACGGTTCTCAGAAGCCATTAACATTGTCTCCGATTCTAGGTATGTGGTCAATGCTATGCAAGTGCTTGAGACTGCCGGTTTAATTAGATCCACTTCCACAGTGGCTGGGCTGTTCCTGTCTATCCAGACATTGCTTCAGAACAGACACCATAAGGTCTTCACCACCCACATAAGAGCACATACATCCCTGCCAGGGCCTATGGCACAGGGGAATGCGGCTGCTGACACTGCCACTCGCCCGTTATGGATTTTTACCTTACTAACACCAATCGAGCGAGCCCGTGCCTTCCATGATAAGTTTCATGTCAATGCCAGGACACTAGCAAACCATTTCCATGTTTCTAGAGCAGATGCACGAGATATCGTGCGACTATGTGACTCCTGTGCCACATACAAACCTGCCATACCGATGGGAGTAAACCCTCGAGGTTTGATCCCTGGTGATGTTTGGCAGATGGACATCACACATATACAGGAGTTTGGGACTCTTAAATATGTTCATGTTTCCACAGACACCTGTTCTCACGTCATATTTGCAACAGCAGAAACAGGTGAAAAAGTGTCTAATGTGATCAATCATTGCCTGGCGGCTTGGGCCGCATGGGGCAAACCAAAAATATTAAAAACTGATAATGGACCAGCCTATATAGGCAAAGCCTTCAATGAGTTCTGCAAAATGATGGAGGTTCAATTAAAACATGGTATCCCATACAATCCCCAAGGTCAAGGAATCATTGAGAGGGCTCATAGAAGCCTCAAAGAAATTTTACAAAAACAAAAAGGGGGAGTAGGCCAAGGCCTGGCCCCAAAGGCACGATTATCCATGGCACTATTCACACACAATTTTTTAAATTTAAATAATGATAATCGCTCCCCAGCTGTGGAGCACTGCAACCCTTCCCCCAACCATAAAGGGTGGGTGAAGTGGAAAGATGTCCTGACAGGACAATGGATGGGCCCGGATCCAGTGGTCAGCTGGAACCGAGGCGCGGTTTGTGTTTTCCCACAGGAATCGGGACGAGAACCACTGTGGGTACCGGAGAGACTGACACGGGCGACAAAGCCCTCGACTGAAGATCAGACCTGCCCTACCGGAGATCCATCACAGACCAACCAACAAGATGAATAGAAATAGCGGTAGCCCGAAATGGACAAGAAGATCCTCAGGCATATGCATGGCTCGCTCGCCTAGCCTACGACCCAGTCTAGGGGTGGTGAGCTTCCCACACTCCTCCTCTAAAAAATTATGACATAGCTGGGTAGGAGAGTCAATGACGGGTAAGAGCGTACTCCCCCGGTGCGACTCAACCTAAGCCAGGCCCTACCCCATCCTGCACGTAAGCCGCTGGACTGTTAGATGCTGCCCAGGTCTAAATTTCTCTCCGAGGGGATTTCTTTACGGAGAGGAAATGAGTGCAAGCTTGTGTGCATCCAGGTTCCGTCCAGTTTGTGCCTGGCCCTAGAAAAAGGACGAGGGCCTCAGGGCCTTGGCGGACCATGGGACGGCCGACCAGGGTCTAAGCCAAGGACCTACGGTGGGCCTACACATAGGGCATAAGCCTCTGCACCCAGTCCAGAAAGGGCTACGATGCGCACATTCATAAAAAAATAAAAAAGGGGGAGATGTTGGGAGCCGCAGCCCCGAGCCCGGTCGCCTCACTTGGCGGACGTGAGGCCTGTAGTAAAGAGTAAAGCCTGAGGTAGATTACCCCTCCCATCGAGCACGTTAGTTTCCTGTTTACCGCGTAAGCAACCCGCTCAACAATATAGTCTGCCTGGCAACTGATGATGTTAGCCAATCAGCTTGCCTTGCTTACTTTAACATGATTGGACACTGTATCCGTATATATACTGGTGCCACCCCTGGGGGGGAAGAAGAAGCCCGGAAGTAGAAGCCCAAAAGGAGCCGCGGGGAGCGGACCAAAGGAGGCTTCGGCTGGGAGCGATCCCAGGGCAGGCTGTACGGAGAAGGAAAATAAAAGAAAAGGTTGTCCACTGCCAGACTTTGTCGTGTGTCCTTCCTGCCGGCCGGGAGCGGACATCGACAACCATGCACTTGGTTTTGTGGGTTCATATTCTATGTGTGTTAACAAAGCCCTAACTCAGAAGATAAACTTCAAGGCAGAACATTCCAAGTACAAGGAGACAAGTGTGAAGACAGCTGTAGTGAGCTTGATGTATAAGCGAGCTTCAAAGACCATGTTGCTGGGTCCCCACTACCATCTAAAACAACAAAACAACTCCCCCTCAAAAAAACTTGAAAATCTTCACACAGTGATAGAAGTATAAAATGTAAGTGATTGAGTGAGGAACACTAAACCAGAAGAAGGTCACCCAAGGAAACACAAACTTGGACAGCGCAGCTCCTTCTCCCAAACAGATTGAGAGTTCTGCAGAGGACAGGCTGCATGCAGAGAGCAGGGAAACTGTACTTAGGACACAGCAGGTGTGCAGATCTGGGCAGTGCAGGGAACGGCGCTGGTGTCCAGGGCTGAGACTGTGCAGAGCAGGAGGGGAGCCTGGAGCGAGGACCCTGCAGACAGCGATGGCCAGGCCAAGGCACGGCTCCAGCAGTTCGCCACCAGATGTCTTCTCATCTGCATTGTTGACCAGGTTGTTGGGGGCCACAGAGTCACAATGGCTAATTTTGCAGATTTCCCTATGGGATAAAAGGAAGAATTGAGATTATTGGTGCCACCCATCTGAGATTTCCCATTGACACTTCCAAGCATAAGATCATCTACGCCTTCTTTAGTCATCTCAAGAATTTCACTTTTAGTCATCTCAAGAATTTCACTTGTGTGTTGGGCCAGTGGAGGGGGGACCTGGATTATACTCCAGGTCAAGATACTTCTAAGCATAAGATTATCTGTGCCCTTTTTAAAAATTTTTTTTATTTGAACAAAGACTAAACAAAACAGAAAATGGGTAGAAATAATACATACGTTCAGAGAAAAAATAAACAGTAAGAAATCGCTGATGCTTACATAATGTCCTTTTACAAATAGTTGTTCAAGATATAAAAGTGGAACAGATAAAGTGGGAATTCAAACAGTGAGACTGCAAACAGTTCTGTTCAACTATCCAACAAAACTTAGTAATATGGTTATCAATCCAATACACTTAACATGCAGTCATCTATATCTTCATTTACGTTGGAATTAAACAACTAAAGCAAACTAAAGTCATTCTGAACTAAGAATAATAGCATTTCTGGATTTCACATCATGGACATTACAGGTTCAGCACTGGATATTATAGTGTCTTTTTTTAAAATTTAATTTAAAGAAAGACTAAACAAAACAGAAAATGGGTAGAAATAATACATAATTTCAAAGAAAAATAAACAGTAAGAAATCACTAGTTGATCATTACAGATTGTCCTCTTACAAATAGTTATTCAAAATACTAAAGTAGAGCATATGAAGTGGGTATTATCTGTGCCCTCTTGAGCCTGAGTCTTTAGAGGAATGGTGATCCTTTGCTAGCCCCACCTATCCACACTATGGAGGAATAAAGAGTGGCTGCTTTGAGAATGGTGGAGCTCAGACCAGAGACACTGATTTCCCAGCCGTTGTTGGAATACAATACTTGTCTCCGCTTTTTTATTTTTCTCGCAGCATTCTAGATACAGACAATCAGAACTCTTGGCTGGGTTCCTGATACCATGTGGCCATGGATTCAGCAAAAACGGTCCCTGAAGCTGGGTTCCAGTGATCTAGGAGGCTGAGGCAGAAGGACTGCAAGTTCCCAGCCTAGCCTGGAAAACTTTGCAAAAGCCCGTCTCACAAGATGTAAAAAGGCCTGGGGATGGAGCTCAGTGTGGAGGCCCTGGGTTCCTTCCCCAGGAAGGTGAGGAGTGGCAGGGGTGGAAGGTGGCTCCGGGGCACTGGAGGGGCACTGTCTCTGCCAGCAGCTGGTGAGCTTGGCCTTCCCCAGCCTTGACCTCACCACTCAAGCACTGCCAACATTCAGACAGCCAGAAAGTGGTGCCCACCTCTCCCCGCAGCTCCACCCCTCAGCCTGTACAGAAGCCGGGCCTTCGAGTTCCTACCCCACTGGCCCAACACACAGGGTCACAGTGAAAGCTCACCTGGTGATTCAGCAAGACCTGGTCTCAAAATAAAAAGGTGTGAGGATGTAGTCCAGTGGTAGAGCAGTTCTGGGTTGGGTCCTCAATACCAACAATAAAGAAGAAAAATGACAAACGCCTAGAAACAGCTCACTGGTAGACTTAACTAGCATGGAAAAGTCCTGAGTTCCATACTCAGCATAAAAGAAAAAACAGAAGAAGTACACAAGAAAATTCACAAGTATGATGTAATGAATTTATTTTTTGTTTTGTTTTGTTTGTTTGTTTGATCTTTTTGAGGTAGGGTTTCACTATGCAATTCAGTGTGGTCTTAAAGTCATTTTGTAGCCCAGACTGGCCTCAAATTTGCAGTGATCCTCCTGCCTCAGCCTCCTCAATGCTGGAGTTATAGGTGTGAGCCTGGCTAATCTATATAGATCATTGTATTCAATGTATACCTGGCTAATCTATATAGATCATTGTATTCAACATGTAAAGGATGCATTTTCTTTTCTAACACACATGGAACATCAATAAAGTTAATTCTGTGCAAAACTACGAGTCAAGCCTTAACAAATTCCTAAGAAACAGTGAATCCAATACCTGTACACCATGCATTAAGATAGGACACTAAAA
Organism: Cavia porcellus; assembly: GCF_034190915.1. Classification (NCBI taxonomy): domain Eukaryota; kingdom Metazoa; phylum Chordata; class Mammalia; order Rodentia; family Caviidae; genus Cavia; species Cavia porcellus. The sequence goes on along the minus strand of NW_026947510.1, from coordinate 33,159,624 downwards.
ATAATAAAAAGGCATGGAGATGTACACTTATAATCCCAGCATATGGGAAGCTGAGGCAGGAGGAATACTGCCATTCAAAGCCCGCCATGGCTACAGAGTCAGTTCCAGACCACCTGAGACTAAATTGCAAAATCCTGTCTTAAAAAGGAAATTTAAAATTTAAAAACATTCTGTAAATTTAAATATTGAATCAAATAATAGTAATAGTTGCTGGTCATCATGGTGCATGCCTGTAATCCCAGCACTTGGGAAGATGAGGGAGGAGAACTGTTGTAGCTTCACTGCTCACCAGAGCTACCTAGTGAGTTCAAGCCCAGCGTGAACTACAGAGTGATCCTAAAAGGTGAAATCACTACAGACTCTGTGGAAATATAGAAGATCATCAACACCTATTTCAAAAATCTCTACTCTCATAGGTTTGTTAACACAGAAGAAATGGACAGATTCCTAGAAACATATGTAGTACCAAAGTTAGGTCAAAAAGATGTAAAACTGCTGAATAATCCAATTTCTATTAATGCAATTGACAACGTAATTAAGTCCTTACCTACAAAGAAGAGCCCAGACCCAGACAGATTCACTGTGGAATTCTACAAGAAATACAAAGAAGACCTAATGCCAACACTCCTCAAACTCTTCAATGAAATCAAAAGGGAAGCAATCCTTCCTAAGTCATTCCTGGAAGCAAATATTACTCTAGTACCAAAACCTGAGAAAGACCCAACTAAAAAAGAGAACTACAGGCCAATCTCCCTAATGAACACAGATGCAAAAATCCTCAATAAAATATTGACAAATAGGATGCAGCAAATCATCAAGAGATTACACACCATGACCAACTGAGATTCATTCCAGGCATGCAGGGATGGTTCAACATATGTAAATCAATAAATGTAACCTACCATATCAATAAAGCCAAAAGTAAGAATCACATGATCATTTCTATAGATGTAGAAAAAGCTTTTGATAAGGTCCAACATTCATTCATGATAAGAACCTTACAGCAAATTGGAATAGATGGTCTTTACTTCAATATGATAAAGGCCATCTATGACAAACCAACAGCCAGTGTCATACTAACTGGCCCAAAACTGAAAGTCTTTACCTTAAAATCAGGCACAAAACAAGGGTGTTCCTTATCACCACTCCCATTCAATATAGTACTGGAAATACTAGCCAGAGCAATTAGACAAGAGAGAGAAATAAAAGGGGTAAAGATAGGAAAAGAGGAAGTTAACTTATCATTATTTGCAGATGACATGATACTCTACATAGAAGACACCCAAAACTCCACTGAGAATCTCCTAGATATAATAAATAAATTCAGCAATGTAGCTGGATACAAAATCAATTCTCAAAAATCAATAGCATTATTATACACTAACAACAAAATCAGAGAGAGAAATAAGAGAAGCCACACCCTTCACACTAGCAACCCAAAAAAATGAAATACTTTGGAATTAATTTCATGAAAGAAGTGAAAGACCTATATGGGGAAAATTATAATACCATGAAAAAAGAAATCGAAGAGGATCTCAGAAAATGGGAAGACATCCCTTGCTTATGGATAGGAAGAACAAACATTGTGAAAATGGCCATTCTCCCAAGACTGCTATACAGATTCAATGCGTCCCAATGAAAATACCGTCAACATACCTCATAGATCTAGAGAAATCGCTCCTAAAATTCATCTGAAACAAGAAGAGACCTAGAATAACAAAGGCAATTCTCAGCAGCAAAGGCAAGGCAGGAGACATCACAATCCCTGACTTGAAGTTATACTACAAAGCAACAGTAGTAAAATCAACATGGTACTGGAATCAAAACAGAGCCGAAGATCAATGGAATAGATTAGAAGATACAACCACAACTACCAACACACTCAACCACCTTATCTTTGATAAAGGGGCCAAACATGTTCACTGGAAGAAATATAGTCTCTTTAATAAATGGTGCTGGAAAAACTGGCTCTCCATATGCCGAAAACTAAAACTAGACCCATGCTTATCACCATGTACTAAATTAAATCTAAATGGATCAAAGATCTGAATATTAAAACAGAAACACTAAATCTATTGTAAGTCAAATTGGGTAAAAACCTTGAAGACATAGGGGTAGGTAGAGAATTCATGAACAGGAATCAAACCTCATGGGAAATATTTCCCAAAATCAATAACTGGGATCACCGCTTATTAAAAAGTTTCTGCATGTCAAAAGAAATCTCCAGCATAGTGAAAAGAAAACCCACAAACTGGGAAAAGATCTTAGTGAACCATCCCTCAGACAATGACTTCTGTCTAAAACACATAAAGAATTTTTAAAAAATCAGACCCCCAAAATTCAAAGATCCAGTCCAAAAATGGGCATCTGAGATGAATACACAGTTCTCAGATGAAGAAATACAAATGGCAAATAAATACATGAAAAAATGTTCATTATCATTACTCATTAGAGAAATGCAAATTTAAACCACACTGAGATACCATCTCACTCCTGAAAGAATGGCCAGGATCAAGAAAACTACCAACAACAAATGCTGGAGAGGCTGTGGGGAAAAAGGAACTCTCCTGCACTGTTGGTGGGAGTGTAGACTGGTGCAACCATTGTGGAAGTCAGTCTGGAGATTTCTCAAAAAGTTGGGATTTGAAGTCCCATTTGTTCCAGTTATTCCACTTCTAGGCATATTCCCAGAAGAACTGAAAACATCATACCACAGTGATATATGTACAACCATGTTTATAGCAGCACAATTTGTAATAGCCAGATCTTGGAAACAACCTAAGTCACCATCAACTGAGGAATGGGTAAAAAAGTAGTGGTATTTTTATACAATGGAGTCCTACTCAGCTATACAGAATGATCACATTGAGATATTTATAAATAAATGGACACAGCTTGAGACCATACTCATAAGCAAAATAAATCAAACTCACATGTATAAATACCGAATAGTCTCCCTAGTGTAAGAAATGGTAAGAATACATAAAAGTATGTGGTAATCATGATTCCCCATTAAATTGCTTTGAAGCCTTATAATGTTTTCATTCATTAATTGGAATGGTTTTATTCTGGGTTATTTGATTTTATTGTCTGTGATGGTATGAACAGCTATTTTGAAGAAAACAGGACATTATAATAGCTAGTGCTCATGTGATACCACCTTGTTTTGAAGTTCTACCAAGCTTTTGTTCTTCTGTCTCCATCGGTTTTATGATGTTGTATCTTATTGGATTTTATTATGTGTGATAGTATAAACAAAAGTTTTTATGCACAAGGAGATAATATAGTAACCATTGTTCTACTTCTGTTAGTTGGTTTTGAATACCCTGTAATACTTTCATTCTCTTGAATGGTTTTATACTATTTTGTTATTTTTGATACTATAGTGTATGAAAGTATACTGAAATATTTCAAGGAAAGAGACACTGTGGTAGCTACTGTTATGTCAGGTTGTCTTGTGGTGAAACACTATGTTGCTTAAATTATTCTGTTCTGATCTGTTTTGTTATGTCCTCTTTCATCTTAATCTTTTTAAAATAAAAAAGAACCAAAAACAAGCTAGATTTAGTGGCATACTTTTATAATTTAGAACTGCTTAGGCTGAGGCAGGAGGATTGGCAAGAATTTGTGACCAGCCTATGCTATATAGTGAGACCCTATCTCAAACAACAAATAAACAAAACAAGGAAACAAACAAAAAACTCACAAATAATAGTAATAATAGTAATGGGAAGATTGGGTGACTCGGTAGTTACAGTACTTTTGCACCACATGTGAAACCCTGGATTTCTTCCATAAAGCTGCAAAACCATTTTTAAATAGAAATTAGAAAAAAATTGTAAGTTCTTAATTGATTAAAAAAACACTAACCAAATCCTGTAAGAGGGTACTGCAGTGGCTCTACAAATGTATGTCTTGATGGGCATGATAGTGATGGCTGTAATCCCAGCACTCAGGAGACTGAGGCAGGAGGATCTTCTTGAGGTCAAGGTGAGCCGGGTTAGTGAGTTCAAAACCAGACAGAACTATATAACAAGACCCTGTCTCAAAAAGAAAAAAAAAATGTGGGGGCACTGACCAGAGGTAGGCACAAAATGGATACCCAGGGGTAAGGAACTTTTAGAGCCATATACCCCAAATCTCTGAGATTACATGGTTACAGACTAAAAAGCCTACAGGCCACAAACCCAAGTAGGATCAAAACACATTGCCTGAAGGAGTCAATGCTCTGGCCCTCTCCTTCCCAGGCTCCCATTTGTCCCTTAGATTGGCCAAAGCTCAGTCGTGTAACAGAGCCCCTCACCGTCCAGTCTCCCCTGTGCCTACCTGAGTTCCTGCATGGACTTCCTTCATCCTGCCCTTCATTCTGGCTTCCTGGTTCTACCAATATAAAGCCACGCAGCTTCAGTTCAGTGATGTCCTTATGAGACTCTCATATTGAGCTCTTTTTAAAATTTTAATTTAATTTTTTCATATTTTATTTTAAAAACAATAAAACTCAACAAAACAAAACAGAATAAAGCCAATCAAAACAAAGCAGTGAAATTGGTACAGAACTTTGAAGCAGGATAATAGGAAAAATGAATGACCACCATAGTATATCTTGTTATCTTCACAATAGTTGTCCATTCTATCAGATATAGCAAAATCAAACTAAAACAAAACCAAATAAAACCAATCAAAACAGAACATTGAATAAAGCAAAACAATTAATTGGAACAAAATGAAATAGAACAATATTGGACCTTCCAAACAAGGTAGAAGGAAATCCCCCATGTTTGTTATATTGCATAGTGTTATCTTCTCTGTAGATGCTCAGACTACTAGCCCCAGGCCTGCACAGTCAATCAAACAATACAAGCATTCAGTGGCTTTTTGTACCTCAGTTGTTTCAACTCAGCCTGTCCTCTGAACCAGCCAGATGCTTATGGGGCCGGTGGGGGCAGGGAGAGTTCTTGATTCTCAGCCCATGCACTGAGGGCTTGCAGGTGATGTCTGATGTCTTTCTTTCTGGACCCTGCATGGCTTGTGCAGCTTGCTTGTTGACTTCTTGTGACTCCTCCCAGTCCCATCATGGCCCTTGACTGAGCTTTTGGAACATTTTTGTTTTTGTTTTTCTGAGACTGGGTTTCATATGTAGCCCAGGCTGACCTCAAACTCACTGCAGTCTTCCTGGTTCAGCCTCCCAAGGGCAAAGATTATAGGCCTCTACCACCACGCGCAAAAGCAAGTGCTTTGAAACTGAGCTATGTTCTACAGTTCCTCTCCTCTCCTTTCTGAACTGGGGCCTTGCCACACTGCCCAGTCTGGACTTCAACTTCTAGGCTCTGATAGAACTGTGGGGGACTGGTGGTGGCTGAAAAGATAGAAGTATAAAATATAAATGACTTTTATTTTGAGAATGTGGGGAGAGACACCCCCGATCCCCTGGGGTGCAGCATCTCGCCCCAGGGTCGTCGATCTCTCCGTGGAACATGTGGAGTGGGGACATACATGTAGCTTAGGTTGGGGGTGGTGCCTAAAGGGCATTAGGGATGTACAGGTAGCCCATTGGTACTCTTTTGGTGCCAGGGGCAAATTCCTAGGGGTGGAGAAGATAGAGCCACAGGTAAATTCCTAGAGGTGGGGGAGATGGAGCTCCTTGGTTCTGCCTGAGGCTTTACCAGCTACAGTGTCCTGTCTGGGCCAAAACTCTTTCATATCCCGTCTTACGATTATTATTATGAAAAGGGGCTAAGATTTCTCTATTGCTTCCTGCTGGCAGGGAGCACTGTACTGGGGTCTAGAGGAGTCGATGGGGAGATGGTTGATGCCCAGGTAGAAGCTGGTGCCAGTTGTTTTAGCCTGGACAACTTCACTGGTGAATGCACGTATGTTAGACTGGGAAAACAAAGAAACAAGATGTTATGAGGAGGCATGGCACTGTCATATTTAAGGACCCAGGTGAGGTAAAAGGAAAGGTGCTTTTGATTTTGATATGTCATTATATCAGACCATGTTGAGGTAGAATCATTGCAGTAAGGTAGAATTCTGAAAAATAAGTATGGGGTTAGGAGGAGTGAAGTTATGAGAGGTGATTACTCTCACATCTGAAAGGGTAAAGGTTAAGACAGTAGGTAGCTAAGGCTTGTCTCTGGTATGCATGATGTTGGAGTCTTTAGGAAATATTGTTGAGAGTCCTGCTGCAAAAAAGGATAAGAAATTAGAAATCAAATTGTATAACAAGACATGACAGCCTGAGAGTTGTGGCTTTGGGGCCTTTGTAAGGCAGAGTTGAGTAGGCAACAGGATGGCTAGATTTAAGGCTGGAAGGGCATCACTTAGCCGGAGTGATGTGAAACCAGGATGGCAGTTCAGCAACTTTGATCACTGTTGAGGTTGCCAAGAATTTCAGGTATGGGTCACTGTAACTTGGTTGTAGTCCTTGGAATGGTTTGCTATAACAGAACTTTAGCAAGTATATCAGCAGTCTCCCTGATTGTGTGAAAGGCTTTTATGTATCCTGAAAAAGTATAAACAAAGTGAGAAGGCAAAATTTATTTGTCAATCTTGACTAGGTTTTCCTGAGAAATTGGTAAACAAGAAAGGAAGGGGGTGGTCTTATATCACTGAGAAGAGGTTTACTAGTGATAACAGGTATAAGCTGTTGAGGCCTCAGTGTCTTGATCAGCCTGTATAAACACAAGGGAATAAAAAACATTTTTAAGATTTAGGACTGTAGAGTGAGTAGTGGAGGGAAGATTTGGCATCACTGGGTGGATTGGGAAGAAGCAGTCTGGGACCTGCACGAAATAAGCCCTGTTTGTAAATGGCATAGGTTGACCTTTAATACCTCCTAGAGAACGAGGACTTACTATAGAGCCTGAAAACTCAGGAAGAACTCTGTACATATGGCCTCTATGTCCACAAGTGTAGAGAATGTCTTACCTGAGACTTTTAGTGGGACTTGGACTCTGAGACAGACACCTTAAAGTGGGCTGCTGTTGGCCCTGAGCCCCGTCAGTCTTCAGCAGCAAGTTTAAGCAGATCTGTCAGTGATGAATCTGGCAGTGTTGGCATTTCCTGTGAGGGCTAGAAGTTAGGATGGCTTACCCATTCTCTGGTGGCTAAGACAGTCCAGTAGCCCTGGGGTAAGGTCTCAGAGAATGGCAGGGTGGGGCACTCTCTTGCCCAGTGTCTTCTACTGCATTTGAGGCATGGTCCATGGGGTGGGAAGGCAGCTCCACCTTGTGTTGGTTTGCCTATCTCAGAACTCCAAGTGTCACTGTTATCTCTGTTGTTGAAAACATGAAAAACCATATTAAGGTCTCTATGAGGTTTGAAGGTCAAGTTTTGCATTTTTGTTTGGGATCTGGACTACAGTAGAAGGTATCTGTAGGAGTTAAATATAATCAATAGGTTATTTATATATTAGTAATGACCTCCCATAAGGAGGACAGGTTCAGAGAATTTTAGGAACTGACATGTTATTTATGTCATATATATGAGTATCTACGTTATTAAAATGTCTAATGCCATCTGTATCTGATTTTTAGAGGATGGCCTGTTTAATTAATTTTTTCCTTTTTGTTTACAAGAGAAATCAGCTATGATGTTATTTAATATCAGTTAAATATAGTTAATTATGGCTCAGCAGGCAGACAGGCTGGGAAAGGTTTAAGTTTGGCTTCTGCCACAGTGTCAGTCTTGTTTTGTATATATCATACAACCCTTGTTTTGGAGAAGAGCTAGTGGTTCCCAGCAAAAGGAATGTATAATTATTTTTTAATTTTAATTGTTAAACATTTCTAAGGGTATATCTGGATCTGAAAGAAAACATTTGTCATGGCTGGAACACAAAAAAAAGGCAGCAGAAACAATCTGAATTTTATATCTGAAAACACGAATACAGCATCAGATCAGCAATATAATGAGTTGTCTGCTGCTCCTGTCTGCCAGGCAGACAGAGCTGTGCTTGAACTTGGGGGCGGGGACTGGTCTGGCGCACCCGCAGAGCATGCCCAGCATGGGGCCATACATGTACAGTGAAGGCAGGGCAAGCACCATGATGTAGCGTGTGGGGCAGGCTGGGACTGCCCCAGGAAACATGGGCAAGGGGGAGGGGTGGCGGGAACACGGCGCATGGGGGGGCAGAGTTGGGAGGCGGAGTTGGGATGCCGCGTGAAGGGGCTGGGCCTGCTCCTGGAGGTGCAGCTGGTAGCAGGCTAATGCAGAGCTGAGCCACCACGTGAAGCTGCAACTGCTTGCAGGACGTGCAGATTAGGGCATTGCATTAGAGCTGGCCCACGGGGACCTGGAGCACAGCATGAGAGCCGAGATACCACACATGGAGTTGGGGCGTGGCGTGAAAACTTAAAGCAACAGTATCTGGGTGCACCTCCCCCATCTTGGCAGGGAATGGGTCGGCTCGTGGCGGGGGGGGGGGGAGGAAACAAAGGGACGCTGGTGCGGAAAGGACACACATTCTCAAAACAAAGGCTTAAAGATAGAGAGTTTTGTAAACTTATGGGTTTTTTTGCGGGGGGGGATAGGAAGCGGTCCCCAAGATAAAATCTGGTGTGGGGTCTGGCCCACTGAGTTATATCCAAATGAGGCAATGGACCGTGGTCTACTAAGTGTAAGTCATCACTTTTTACTTTAGACCAATCAGTATTATATGGTTCCAAAGCTCATAATAATTGGCTGTCACCAATACATAAGTGGATTTCATGTGGGTTTAGTAACAGCTCTGAAGGATGTGAGAGTCTCCCAGTGTGGACACAGGTTGGCCCAGAAAGACCCTGCCCTGGGCTATCTAAGGATGTGAGAGCGTCACGTGAACCCACGGAAAGGGGAAGAAAACCCGCCTGGGACCTGGCCCAGCGGCAATCTCTGGGGGTTGCTCACCTGTGGTAAATTGGGTCGGTGTTGTTTGCAAACCGGCAGCAACAAGTTTACAGCTCCCGAGTGTAGAAGTGAAGAATTAATGCAGGATGCAGTCCGGTCCTGGTCCTGAACGGCAGGGGACTCAAACTGGGAACCAGCCCCAGGAGTCCCTTGTCTGCCGTTCCTGGTCAGGGAACCATATAATAAAACTGTGGGGGACCGGTGGCGGCTGAAAAGATAAGTAGTATGAAATATACATGACCTTTATTTTGAGAATGTGGAGAGAGACACTCCCGATCTCCTGGAGCGTGGCATCTCCGCCCCCCCCCCCCCGGTTCGGCAATCTCTCCGTGGAACACGTGGAGTGGAGGCATATAAGTAGCCTAGGTTTGGGGTGGAACCTAAGAGGCGTTAGTGATGCACAGGTAGCCCACTGGCACTCATTTGGCACCAGAGGTAAATTCCTAGGGGTGGGGGACATGGAGCTCTTTGGTTCTGCCTGAAGCTTTATCAGCTACAGTGTCTTGTTTGGGCCAAAACTCTTTCAGGCTCAAACAGTCTTTCTGCCTCAGCCTTACCCTTCCCACTGTTAGGATCATAGGCAGAGGCCATCATACCTGAGAGAAGACAGTAGGTCTTTAAATCAAAATAAGAGTTCTAGCCAGGTGGGGTGACTCAGACCTGTAATCTTAGCCTTCCAGGAGGCTGAGGCAGAAGGATTGCAAGAATGAACCTAGTGTGGGCAATTTTGCAAGGTTCTGTCACCAAACTAAAAAAAAAAAAAAAATAGAGTTGGGTTTGGTTGTGCATGCCCATTATCCCAGCACTTGGGAAGCTGAGGCAGGAGGACTGAGAATTCAAGGCCAGCCTGAGGTATGTACTGAGTTCAAGCCCAGTCAGAACTGCACAGTGAGATCCTATCTCAAAATAAAAAAGAAAAGAAAAGAAAACACAAGCTGAAGATGAACCTTGGTGGTATGGCTCCCAGTTCAGTCCCTGGTACTCAATCAGTCAATCAATCAAAATAAGGTCCTTACACACAGGAGCATCCCCAAGACCCATTCGAAGATTTGCCATATAGCACACAGAAGCAGAGGGGCTTCCTGACACTTGGCTTGGAGATGAGACATTTGGCACTTAGCAGGGAAGGGAAAGGTAGCAAACACCAAAATATTTCACCAGAAATTAGCAAACACCAAAATATCATTGGAAAGGTACCTGTGGAAGGAGGACCTGATAACATGCCTTAGGAAAAATGGTCAACACACATGTGAGAACAAAAGGAATGGCCTTGTGTTTAAAGAACAGTAGGAGTATTAACAAGGTCTTTATGGCCTTAGGGTGTCTGTATGAGGGAGTTAAACATTAACTATTTTTTTCTGCTAACTGGATTTATTTTTATCTTAATGCGTGATAGTTACCTGACTTCTGTAGTCAGGAGAGAGAAATACTGAGCTATGCAATTTGATCTGGTTATGAAGTTCATTAATGATTTTTTTATGTTAGTGTTCACAGGAGCAGTTTTGGCACAAGTAGGTGATTGAAAACCTAATTTCTACCAGGTGTGACAGTGCACACCTGTAATCGCAGCACTTGGGAGGCCAAAAATCACAAAACAATGTTTTGTGGGTCAAGACTGGATAGTGGAACATTAGGCAAAATAAACATTAAGGGAGATGCTGTGTTTCACACCTATAGTCCTAGCATTCTGGGAGGCTGAGGCAAATTCAAACCCAACCTGGACAATTTAGTGACTCAGTAAGACCCTGTCTCAAAAAAAAAAAAAAATCTAAAGTGGGGGAATGTGGCATGCAAAAGCTTTGGGTTCAATTGCAATAAGTTACAAAAAAGAAAGGAAGGAAGGAAGAAAAGCAAAAAAGGTTGGATGTGGTGTTGCACACCTATAATCCCAGTGCAGGATAAGGCATATGGCTGTGAGTTTGAAGCCAGTCTGGGCTACATAACAAGTTCAGGTCTGACCTGACTACATAGTAAGTGCCTGCCTAGAAAACAAAGGATACTGGCAAAAGGGAATGACACCCCCAACCTACTAGGTGTCTGGTATGTGTTTGTGTTCTCTAAAATCAAGGAATGAGTTTTAGTAACAATAAAATTAAAAGCAGAGCATATTTATTGAGAGTAAGAAAGCTTCTGTCTGAGAGAGACAGGAGTCCAGAGTGGGGGGCCAAGGACCCTGCCTTTTCTAGGGATTTTTATACAACCGTGAGATGAGGTAGAGGTGGGGGAAAATGGGAACTCACAAGGCAAGCGGGTATGAGGTGGGACAGAACTATGGTCAACAAGATCATGAATGTAATTACTCAGGTAAAATTGATTAAATCGGAAACCAATGGGAAGGCGAGTCACGCAGCAAGCCTTCATGAACACAGAATAGGGTCTTTGCTGATAAGGGACTGGGTTAGAGGCTCTTTTCTGGCTTCCTCAAGATGCTTGATACCTATTTAGAATATTAATCCCTGATGTTTATACTTAGCGTATGATTGCTTGCATTTGTTTTATCTTTTGTTCTGAGATCTGGCCAAAAGCAGAGATGTCTCTTTCCCAAGGTTGCAAGATATCAGGTCTTCTGCCTCGGCTCCTTTGAGAGCCTAGCCCTGTCTGACTGCCTATGATATTTCCGCCTAATTTGGTTGCCTATAACAATACTATTTTGGGTGTATTGCAAAGCCCTTCAGATGCCACCTCTGCCACCAGAGCAGCCAGGCAGAATCAACCCCTCAGCTCCCTTGGAGGCTTCCTGACTACATTTGAAATGTTCCTGGACTGTGCTCCAAAACATGAACGCACATGCTCTAAGGGAAGAGCTGTAGTTCTGTGGGCTCCTGCTTTCACAGAGCGACTCTGAGATGTGTGTGCCACTGACAGACTTCCCACAGGTCTGGACTCTAAGCCAGCTCAGTGAACTGCAGGTATCAACTTGACAGGATGTAGGGATCCTTTCAGTTTATAAACCCTCTTTCAGGTTAATTATTATTTTTTTTTTTTTGAGACAAGGTCTCACTATGTTTCAGGGTGGCCTTGAGCTCACTTTGTAGCCCAGGCTGGTCTCAAACTTGCAATGATTCTCCTGCCTCAGCCTCCTGAGTGCTGGGATTATAGCCACCACACCCAGCCTAATTGTATTTCTTATTAGACCATCTTGATGGACCCTATCTCCTGATCCACTCTTCTTGTATTTCTTTTTATTGATGTATTGAAGCCATCCATATTAGTGATTACCAACCTTCTCCGCCTCATCTCTGCCATGCTATTTTTTGCTGTTGGTTGTCTCCTTTCCCCTTCATTCCACTGTCTGCCCCATTCAATGAGTCCCCTCTACTGCTGTTCCTGAAACCATGGTCTTTTTTTTTCTCTCTCTCTCCAAAATGTCCTTCAGTATTTTCTGTAGGGTTGGTTTGGTGGTCATGAACTCCTCCAGTTCCTCTTTATCATGGAAGCATCTTGTTTCTCCATTAATTTTGAGAGATAGTTTTTCAGGGTACATCAATCTGGGTTGGAAGTTATTTTCTTTCAGGGCTTGGAATACTTCACTCCAAACTCTTTTTGATTTGATTTGACAGTTTGTGTCAAGAAGTCTGTCATGATTCTGATGGGTTTTCCTTTATAGGTAATCTGTTTCTTTTCTCTGATAGTTGGTTAGGGAAACCTGTTCTTGTGTTGAATTTCTGGAATCTTGATTACTATATATCTGTGTGTAGTTCTATTTTGGTTATAGTTGGCTGGAGTTCTGTATGCCTCATTTATCTGAATATCATTTCCTTTTTCTATGCTTTAGAAGTTTTCTTAAATTATTTCTGTAAATAGCTTTTGTATTTCATTTGTGTTTAACCCTGTTTCTTCACTCACATTTCATCTTCTAGCTTTTGTATTGTTACTTCCTGGTTCCTTGTTATTTTTAAGAGATCTTTCCTTTTGCAATCACAAGCTGCAAACTTGTCTTCAAGGTTTGATAGTCTATCTTTAGTTTCTTTCCAGCATTTTTGCCAGCTTTCAATGGAGTTTTTAATTTCCTGGTAATCTCTTTGAATCTGTTTATGTATTCTAAATTTTTTTTATATTCTTCACTGAAGGTTTCCCTCCTTTTTATATGCTCCTCTATTCTTCCATTTCTTCTTTACAGGTCCTTAGCAATTCTTTTATTATGTTTCTTATATCTTCTTTTACTTGTAATAGTATTTCTGTTCTAAGTTCTTTTATAGCTTCCTGAAATTGTTTCTTTATTTCAGTTGCTGTTACTTCAGAAACCTCAGATGTGAGACTCCCGATCTCTTCTGTGTTTACATTTCCTGGACCAGTACTGCTTGGTTTGGAGGCCAGAGACTACCTTTTGCTTTTTCCTCTTGTCATGTTTCTGCTTTCTTCCGGACAAGTGGTTAGTGGAGTTCCTGGCACTTCCTGTATTGGTTATAATTACTCTGAAGCATGCTGGGTAGGGATTTCTGCTATTTGCTGCTTTTCCTAGTCTGCTGGTAACTATTGGAGTATAAGCAGTGGCAGGGAAGGCTGGCCCCTCCCTTCCAAACTGATTAACCAGAAGGAGTCTTTACCGAGTATGTGCCAGGTGGGTAGGGTTGGTTAGGGGAACCTTGGGAAACCTTGGTTTAGGGAAACCTTGGCGGTGGCTATTGAACCATGCACAGGGGCGGGACTCAGTCCAAGCAATTTCCACCAGGCTGCTCTACTCTAGGAGTGACTGAATGAAGCCCGCTGCAGTTCTGGCTCTGGGCTTATCCTGCCCAACTCCAAAATAGCTCTGGGCCCATTGTCCTCTCCTGCAGGAGGACTGAGTCTCCCACACTCACTGCCAGCCAGTGCAGTTCTCTGGTCCACTGCTCCCCTCCACCCCTGTTCCCCTCCACCGCCATGTCTTCCCACTGGCAGCTGTGGAGACTTGTGCGAGAGTTGCCAGCCACCAGCTTCACTGTGACTATGTGTCTCACTGTGTGTCTGGATACCAGTGGCACTTCTCACACAGTGGGATCGGGGGAAAGCGCTACCAGGTACCAGCTTCTGTTTAAGTTTTTCTTTTTTTTAAATTCTCTCTGTGGACTTCGATTCTCACTTTGTTTCTTTCTGGGTCACAGGGATCCATTTCTTTCCCTCCGGTCTTCTCCAGAATGCTATATTCAAGCTTTTGGTCTGTTTCTCAGAGAGGCTGTTTACTTTGTTGCTTACTATTCCACCATCTTCCCAGACTCCTCGTTTTTTTGATTTGTTAGTTTCTTGATTTTTCTGGTTTTTTCTCTTTAAAGTAGAATAAAAAATAAACATGATGGAAAGTTCTTACATGCTGTATGTTTTGCAGAACTGCAATTGATATGAATAGAAACCGCAAGGCTGCACTTTTTGGCCTGAGATTCCTTCCAGCCCTCATGACTAGGACACCAGCACACAGTAACAGGAGGGGATGGGAGCTACAGCCTTACTGCGATGCTCACTGTACCACAGAGCTACACTGCCAGCCTCCAGAATTTTTTTTGTTATCATTTTTGTTACTCTTTTTTTAGAGCAGGTCCTTGCAATATAGCCCAGGTTGGCCTCCATCTCACGGTGATCCTCTGGCCTCAGTGGCCAGATATCCTAAGTGGGGAGTTCAGTCCCAAGAAAAACTGTGCAGTTGGTGAGCACAGTACAGTAGTGAGCAGCAAGTGGCCCTGTGCCCCTCCTGGTGAGTTCAACTTTCTCTTCTGGATTTGCCCAAAACATAAAGACCTATAATTCTAACCACCCTTCATCATAGGGAAACAAGTATTTTAGGGGCTTTTGGGGGGGTCTTTTTGAACTAGGACCTCATTGTGCAGTTCAGGCTGGTGTTGAGCTCACTTGTAGGCCAACTGATCTCAAACTTGCAATGAGCATCCTGCCTCAGGCCCTAGAGTGCTGGGATTGCAGGCATGCACCGCTACAATCTGGCTTCTCTTCTCATATTTTTCCTTTTATTTCTTTCTCTTGTCTCTTTGCTCCAGCTAAAGTTTCCAGGATTATGTCCACTAAGAGTGGAGACAGCTAACATTTTTGTCTTGTTTCTGATTTTAGAAAGGTAGTTTTAAGTTTTTGTCCATTTAGTATGATGTTGGCTGTTGGTTTGTCATAGATGGCTTTTATCAGCTTGAGATAAAGATCAATCATTCTAATTTTTTGTAGGGTTTTTATCATGAATGGGTACTGGACTTTGTCAAAAGTTTTTTCTGCATCTATTGAGATGATAGCATGATTTTTCTCCTTGGCACTGTTTAACATGGTGCATTACATTTATGGATTTACATATGTTGAACCATCCCTGCATCCCACTTGATCATGGTGTATAATCTTCTTGACAGTTTGCTGCAGTCTGTTTGCCAGTGTCTTATTAAGGACTTTTGCATCAATGTTCATTAGGGAGACTGATCTATAATTCTCTTTCTTAGTTGTATTTTGATATCTCTGATTTTTTTTATTTAAAGAAAAAAAACAAAACAGTATAAGGGTATAAGTAATACAGAATTACAAAAAAAGGTAAGAAATCACTAGTTAATGGATTACATATTGTCATCTTAGAAATAGTTGTTCAAGTTACAGGATTAAAGCATACAAAGTGGACATTCAAACAGTGAGACTGCAAACAGTTATGTTCAATGATCCAACAAAAACTTAGTAATATGGTCATCTATCTTAACACACCTAAACACACTTGCAGTTGTATCCTTTAGAGCACTTTTTTTCTTCTCTTTTTTACAACAAAATTTACACATTTGGGGTTTTATTACTTCCATAGTTCTTATTACTTTTTTTTGGAAGAGAATAAAATCAAATATGACAAAACAAAACAGTCAGTCAAAACAAAGGATAGACATAGCACATGATGTAAAAACAGAATACAAGGTTATCAACAATGATTACCATAATGCCTCTTGCTTCCTTAAAAATAATTGACTTTTTATATGTGATAGTATAAACAAAAATTTTTATAGGCAAAGAGATGATATAGAAATCATTGTTAGTTTTCCGTTAGCTGGTTCTAAATACCCTATAATACTTTCATCCTCTTGAATGGTTTCACACTGTCTTGATATGTTTGATGTTATAGTATATGAAGTAATATTCAAATATTTCTTTTTCTTTTTTTTTTTTTTTTTTTTTTGATCTTTTTAGTTTTTATCGGTACCAGGGATCGAACTCACGACTGCCTGCTTGCAAGGCAGGCGCTTATGCTGCTGAGCTAAATCCCCAGCCCCTATATTCAAATATTTCAAGGAAAGAGACACTATGGTAACTACTATCAAGTTGGGTTATCTTGTGGTGAAGCATTAGGTTGCTGAAATTGTCATGCTTTGACCTGTATTGTTATGTTATTATGTCCTCTTTTATCTCAATCTCCCCCTTTTTCAAAAAAATTTATTTTTTATTATTTTTTTAATTAAGGGAAAAAATCAAAAAAATTAGTGGGATATATTATAGTAACTTTTTTGATTTCCTATTAACTTGATTTGAAGCCCTGTATTACTCCCACTATCTTATTTTGACTGATTATACTCTGTTCTGTTCTGTTTGATAGTATCAAGTTTGAGGGTATAGGCAATTACTTTGATGACAATCAGATTCACTATGATGCCCATTCTGGTTTGACTATTATCTTCTTTTGAAGTCCTGTAATGTTTCCAATGTTTAGGTTTTATTGGTCTTGTTCTGTACTGTTTTGTTCAATTTTATGGTATCTCTGATTTTGATATCATGGTAATGCTTGCTTCCAGGAATGAATTTGCAAGTATTGCTTCCCCTTCAATTTCATTAAAGAGTTTGAGAAGTAGTGGTGGTAGGTCTTCTCTAATTTCTTGTGGAATTCAGTGGTGACTCTTTAAGGGCCTGCTTTTGTTTGTTCGTGGGTTTTGATTATGTGTTCAATTTTGTTGATTGATATTGGATTATTTAGGATTTTTAAATCTTTTTTATTTAGCTTTAATAATTCATATGTACCTAGGAATCTGTTTGTATTTTCCATCTTATTAGACTACAAGTTTTCAAAGTAGATATAGATGATCTTCTGGATTTCTGCAGGCTTTGTTGTGATTTCACCCTTTCCATTCCTAATTGTGTGGATTTGAGTCTTTTCTTTCCTTTTTTTGATAAAGATGAGCGAAAGGTTTGTCAATTTTATTAAATCTTTCACAAAACCAAATCTTCAACTCACTGACTTTTTGCATTGTTTTTTAGTCTCCACTGTGCTAATTTCTGCTCTGATCTTTATAATTTCCTCCCTCATATGAGGTTCGGATTAGATTTTTCTGGAAATTTGAGGTTCAACATTAAGTTGTCTATGCACACTTGTTCTGTTTTCCTGATATGTGTATTTATTGCTATAAATTTCCTTCTTAAGACTGCTTTCATTAGCTGGGCACCTGTAATCCCAGTACTTAGGAAGGTGAGGCAGGAGGATTGTTGCAAGTATGAAACCAGCCTGGACTACAAAGTGAGCTCAAGGCCAGCCTTAACTGCATAGTGAGACCTTCTCTCAAAAAGACAAAAAAAAAAAAAAAAAAAAAAACAAAAACCAGAAACAAAAAATCTGCTTTCATTGTGTCCCCAAGGTTCGAGTGTGTTGTACTGTCATTATCATTCAATTGTAAAAACTGTCTTATTTCTTCTTTAATTTTATTTGTGACCCATTGGTTGTTTGGTAGGGTGATATTTTAATTTTCATGTGTTTATAAAGTTTTTGTTCTTTCTTTTACCATGGATTTCCAATTTCATTGCACTGTGGTCGCATAGGACAATTGAGATAATTTCAATTCCTTTCTACTTACTTAATATGTTCTATGAGCCAGTATATGGCCTATTTTGGTGACTGTCCCATGTGTAGCTGACAAGAATGTGTATTCTGATGTTGTGGGGTAGAACACTCTATAGACATCTACTGAATCCATTTGTTAAAGAGTTTAACTTAGTTCTAGTATTTCATTTTTTATTTTTTTCTCCAGTTGATCTGTCTTTTTGTGACAGTGGGATATTGAGGTCTCCCAATATAATTGTGTTAGGGCTTATTTGACTTTTCATGTCTGTTAGTAATTGTTTTATATAGTTGAGTGCACTGGTATTTGTTGTATATATATTTATGATAATTATTTCTTCCTCTTGGATTGTTCCCTTATGAGGAAGTAGTGATCTTCTTTATCTGTCTTAATTGGCCTTGGCTTGAAAATCACTATGTTGTTCCCTTCCCTGGTAAGTGGCTGCGGTGTGGCAGACTTCAATCCTCCCAGGAGGAGAACCACCAGTGTCTCCTGAGATCTGCACCATGTTGGAACTTAGGACCCTGGGAAACCAAGCAAGCAGCTCCCCTCTCTGGTAAGTGGCTGTAGTGTGGCAGACTACGGGCCCTCCAGGGGGAGAACCACCAGCGTCTTCTGAGATCCACACCACTTGGAACTAATGAAGCTGGGAAACCAAGCAACCAGCCTGCCTCCCTACTAAGCAATAGTGAACCTGCTGGTACATGACCTAGAGTCAAACATCTCACTTCCCCTACCCCCCTTCTCCTGTCCCCTGTTAGCAAAGGGAACCAGAAATGTGAGCATCTCCTGGGAGGTTGACCATAGCAAATAAGGGGATTTCCTGCTACCATCTCTTTGAGGGCAAAATTTTTTTTTTGTCTTTTTCCTTTTTATCGGTACTGGGGATCGAACTCACAACTGCCTGCTTGCTAGGCAGGCGCTTACGCCACTGAGGTAAATCCCCAACCCCCAGAAGACAAATATTTTTATTAATGTTTTGCTCTGTTCTGATTAATGGTACTGCTCTATTCAATATTCTGTTTTGATAAATTCTATAATGTTCTGTATTTCATTTTATTTTGATATACGTGATTGAAAGAACAACTATTGTAAAGATAACAAAACATTCTGTGATACCTATTACTGTTTTCCCAGAAACCTGCTGTGAAGTTCTGTACCAATTTCACTGTACGATCTTAGTTGGCTTTATTCTGTCTTGTTCTGTTGTATTTTACTACTTTCAAAATAAAATTAAAAAAAAAAAGAAAATCACTTTGTCTGCAAATAAAATAGCTACCCCTAAATTCGTTGTGGTGCTCACGCCTGTAATCCAAGCACTTGGGAGGCTGAGGCAGGAAGATCATTGTGAGTTTGAGACCAGCCTGGGCTACAAAGTGAGCTCAAGGCCTGCCCAAACTGCATAGAGAGACCCTGTCTTAAAACAAAACAAAAAAATAATAATAGCTACCCCTTATTTTTTCTGGATTCCTGTTGCATGGATTATTGTTTTTCATGAAAGTTCATAGACTTTCAGTCTATGAATTTCTTTTTTTTATTTTTTTTTTATTTTTTATTTTTTGTCTTTTTTTCCTTTTTTATCGGTACCAGGGATCGAACTCACGACTGCCTGCTTCCAAGGCAGGCGCTTATGCCGCTGAGCTAAATCCCCAGCCCCTATGAATTTCTTTTTTAATAAATGTTTCTTGTATGCAGCATATTGTTAGATCTTGCTTCTTCATCCATTCTGCCAGTCTGTGTCTTTTGATTGGTAAATTGAGACCACTAACTGTTATAAGCTCAAAAACCCAAAATGTGCTATACTTATTATAACTTGTTCTCTTCCTATAAAACTTGTGTAATTGTCAGTTAAGTTGCAACTTTATAACCATAACTTCAAAAGGTGCTGTGATTGTTACTCCTGAGGCCTTATAACTGGTTTCCATTCTGTAACACACCTACCACATAACCCCCTCCTTATTTCCTAGGTTCCTGTAAATGCTAGTTCCACTCCCTACGGAGAGAGACCTACGTATTCTGAAAAAAATTCAACAACTTACCTTTTAGGGAACCAACCTGATCCTCAGATCCTGACCCCTCCCCTTGTGGCTTGTTGTTTTCTAGCTCCCTGCAGCCGCTCCTCAGCACACACTTCCCTGGCTGCTTTTTCGGGACAGGACAGCCACTGAGCTCAGCTAATAAAGAGCTTCTTTTTAATTTTTGGAGTCTGTCATGTTCTGCCCATATCATTAACACTGATGGCTGTAACTGATATGTATTGACTTATCCTTTCATGTTAATTTCCTGTTGTTGGCTCACCTCCCATCCCCGCTTTTTTCACCCCTCTCTCTAGTTGTTTGCTTTTCCTGGTAGATTCCTTCTGTTGGGGTCCATGGAGCTGTAGTTCTTATTATCTCTTTCTAGAATGTCCTTCAGAACGTTGTGGAGTGCTGATTTGGTGGTCATAAATTTCCTCAGATATTCATCATCAATCAATTTTGAATCTCCATCAATTTTGAATAATAGTTTTGCGAGGTACTTATCTTGCTTGAAAATTGTTTCCCTTTAGGACTTGAAGTGCTTCACTCCAAGCTCTCCTTGACTTGACAGTGTGTGCTGAGAACTCAGCTGTGATTCTGACAGGCTTTATTTTATAGATGATTTGTTTCTTTTCTCTAAGAGCTTTTGGTATTCTATTCTTGTGTTGGCTATCTGGAATCTAGACTATGGCATGCCTGGCTGTAGACTTTTTTGTGATCCTTGCTAATTGGAGTTGTATATGTCTCATTTATCTGTAAGTCAAATTCTTTTTCTCTACTGGAATGTTTTTCTGACACAATGTCTATAAACATTTTTTAATGTCATCTGTGGTATCTCCTGCTTTTTCATTGACTCCAATCAATCTTAAGTTATTCTTCTTTGTCTCATCTAGCAGCTGCTGGATTGATTTCTCATAGTCCCTTGGTAGTTTTGAGAAATCTTTCTTTTCCTGTCTCTAACTACAAGCCGTTCAGCATCCGAGATACTATCCTCACATTGGCCAAATCTATTTCCAATACTTTCAATGGAGTTTTTATTCTCCTGAATGTCTGATTGAATCTGCTTTATGGATTCCATTTCTTTCCTGTGCTGAGCTTCCATGATTTGCTTGAGCTCATCTGTTTTTTTGTTTCATTTGATTTGGTTTGGTTTGGTCTATATCTGCTTTAACATCACTTAGCATGGTGTGTATTTTGATAATCTCTGTAGTTATCTGAGAAATTATTTCTGATTTCATTTTTTGCCGAGCCTTACTCAATCGCTTTGCTGTCACTACTTCAGAGAGGGCTGGTGGGGACTTTCAGATTGTCCCACATCATTGCCCCCTGGGTTTGCCTTTGGTGAACTGGATATCTAGGGTTGCATTTTGCTTAAGTGTCTTTTCATTTCCTTTTCTCTTTTTTTAAGTTTAATTCCTGGGGTGATGCTTGTAAGTTACCTATGATGGGTTATTTTAGTGCTTGCATTTAGTACACTTAAGTGATGACTGCTTCTCTGGGGAATCTTCCAGGTGTAGCTGAGTTTTGAGTTTTGAGTCTGCTGGAAGATCTCACCTCTTCAGTTTGCTGGAGATGAGAAGTTTTTGCTCATTTGGCCTAGTCCCTGTTCTTTGGCACTGTGCCACCATATTTCCTGTGACCCTTAGTCAATCTCAATTATGGAATACCTGGACCAGCAGCTATTTAGAACAATTATGTCTGTTGTGGCTATAGTGGTACCAAGAGCATCAAATACAGCTTAGAGAATGGCAGTGCCTTCATATCCTGTAATACATCACACCTCCACAGATTGACGGGTATGTGGAGGAAGATTTCAGGTGAGAAACGTCCAGAATGGCGTCTGCCTTCCAAGTTAACAATTTAACACTTATACTGGGGTGAGAAACACTGCTCACCCCCTGTAGGTCTGTTGTTGTTGCATCCAGGAGCCATGCCAGAGGCCAACGGTGTTGGGCACTGACACCCACACCTGTGTCTAAAAGCCCTTTGAATGCTTTTCCTTCACTAATCCATTCCATCTTGGGGCAATCCCGTTTAGCCTGTTGAACCCAATAAGCCTACAAAGACCAGATACCATTGATCTGTTTCCTTATTTATAAATTTTCCAATCTTTTCAAAGGAAGAATGACCAATTGAGCAATGTGAGCATCTGGAGTGACTTAAAAGTGTTTTGAATGACTTTGATTTCCCCTGCACACTCAGCACGGGTGACACCAGGCAACCCCTGGAGACCTTTTAAAGTGAGACTGCTGTGGCCTAGCAGGAGTCCACTGCTCTCTGAGGTCAAGGTCCACAGACTCCAGTGTGAATAGCCTGGGGTCCCATTTCAGGAGTTAGTACAAACCTGGAGGGACTGAGGTTCAAGCCTCTACCGTCTTTGCTGCTTTCCAGAGGTCAGAAACGTGCTTGACGGTGGAAGGTGGGGCTGGTGAGGAATCAGGGAAAGCACTGTGAGCCCTGCTGTGTGGCAGGGCCGCAGCAGGCCCCACTGGGAGTTTGCCAGCGTGGGTCTGTCTTCCACATCAGTTTTGGATCTATACTCATTTGCCCCATGTTTACCTCTTCTATACTTTGTATAGATTCTACTAGAAGGTTTTAGTGAAGAGACAAATAATAACTGTGTTGTTCTTACCAGCGCAGCAGAGCAATTTTGGCAAAATGTCCCCAATACGTAGAACTGAAACAAGTAAAGTCCTGCTTTCTTTTGCTGTAGGCTGTGGGTGAGTAGCCTGAGTGACAGCTGCTGCCAAGGAAACCCCGCTTCACATACGAGGGGCCCAATCGATGTCTGCACAAATCTCAACATCTCAGACAGTGCAGCCTTTTTTGGGGGTTCCTAAGCCCTCGTTAGGCCATCTATTTGCATTTTCAAAGGCCAGTTGTTGAACAGTTAGTTTGTTAGCCTCTGAATTGTTGACAATCCTCTTGCTGGCCTACAATAGGTGTGTGGCAAAATCCTGAAAAGGTTCATCAGGACTTTGGTGGATGGAGGTCAGATCAAGGTTACCCTCTGAAGGAAGTTCCCGCCAAGCCCTTATGGAAGGTAGTTTAACTTTTTCATTTACTTGTAGTTTAAAAATAATTTGATTATTTATGGCAACAAAGGTACCTTCTCCAGTTAACACAGCATTTGTAATGCTTATGTTGTGAGTGGTACTGCAAATGGCCTGATTCAAACAATTTTCCTTTCACAATAAATAATCCCCCAAATGGAAACATGCTTTAGCTGTTCCTTTCCAATCATTTGGGGTCATAACTTGATGTCCCATAAATTCTGTTAAAGCTCAGGTAAAAGGGGTCATGGCATCATAGGCAGTGATAGCTTGCGTTAATTCTTTTAAGGTCTTGAAAGGAACAGTTCCATAAAGACATGTGACCTGTCCTGGATTATTAGGAATTTGGAGTTCTTGTTTAAATCCCTCCAAGAAAAAAAATAATAAATCCCTCCGAGGACTCTCCCACCCGCATGGCTTCTTTTATTGCCAGCTGCAAGGGAGAAAGAAAGAAAGAATGAATCTACTCCCTGAGAGAGCAAAGTTTCAAGCTGTGATGCAACAAGGTTTCTCCGAGCTGGAGAAGCTGAAGCTGCCTCGTGAGGCACAGTTAATGTTAGTGGTTTTACCTTGAGCAGCTGTGAAACTGAAGCTGCACTGAAACACTCCTCTGGTGGGGAAAGATAATTTTTGTCCCCACCGTTCCTTCCCTACCTGGTGCAGCAAAGGGAGAGGGTTCAAGCTCTATGGGTGGGGTGGAGGGCCAGTCGCCTTATTATTCCCTCTCTTCTCGGACAGTGGTTTATAGTAGTGCTACAGGTGGAATCCTCTGTGGTCATCTCAGCAGATGCACCACCATTGAGACTCCCTGACCCAGGTCCTCAGGAGAAAAGTAGATTTGTACATACATGTGCTGTTCTTGAGCACCTACTTGCCTCATGCTTAGCATCTGATAAAATCAATACACCTCCCTCTCTTTGGCTTATCTTAAGCCTATTTCTTTGTGTGCACACAGCTGGAGGTTTCCTCTTGCAAACAGAGAGGACAGAAGCAGAGCTTCTCATCGTGACAGCACCAACCTGTGTCATCTGCTGACTTAACCCTCACCACAGATGAGTGCAGTGTTGGCATCCGAGTAGCCATCCAGACAGTGCCAGACTCCACAGATGTCACGGACATCGCCTGCTGTCACCCAGAACCAGAACTCAAATGCAGGTTTTCCTGACTCCAACATTCAGTTTTTTGCCAAAATTAAGACATAAGCAAAATTCACACATTTCTACTAATTCTGTGACCTCATTTCTGTCACTGTGTAAGTAGATGTTGTTCATTCCTGTCTCTCTGCAGCCCTTTGTGACTCTGCAAACTTACTTCTTCTGACCTTTCCTAGGAAGAAGATCAAAGCTTTTCTGATGACTTCACACAGTGGGGTGTGGTAAGGTCACCCTGGTCCTGCTGGGCACTGCTACTTCATTCTTCTGAGACAGGGTCTCCCACATCGTAGTCCAGGCTGGCCTTGGACTGGTGATTCTCCTGCTTCAGCCTCTCACCTGCTGGGACCACAGGTCTGCATCACCATGCCCAGCTATTCCTTTTCATGCTTGAGTAAAATTCTGTTGCAAAGCTCTTAGGTTTTTCTAAAATCCATTTTTGGCTATAAAGAGTAATGCTGATTTGAACAATCATGGATAGATTTTGTTTTGATGCACGTTTCTTTCTTAAACTCAAAGGTGGAATTGTGGGGCACACAGTCATTATTTGTTTAGCTTTTGAGAAAGTATGGAGCTGTTTTCTTTTTCTTTCCCTTCCTCCTTTGTGGGGAACCACCCAGACAAATCTTCTTGACTCTCTTTGAAAAGAAGAGCAACTGTCTCCATTTGGATAAATTCGGCCTTATCTCCATGTATGGATATGTATAGAGCTGGCTAGGCTAATTCTCTATCCCTTCAATTGGCTTTTAGCAATGTAAATTGGGCTGGCTGAGGAGGTGATGTGTAATCTCTGAAGCAAAATCACAGGTCAGTGTTTTCTCACCCAGTGGTTGAGCCAGGCGGGATGCAGAGCTATGCTCCACGCTGTCAGCAGGGACTGAGCCTCGAGAAAGAGGCTATGACTTCCCAGGGCAAAAAGGATTGCACATCAGAAGTGAAGCACCGGCCCCACATTACCAGACACTACCTCACGTGTGTTACACAGATTCCCCTCTCTGCATTTCTTGCCCTCTGCATATTACAGAGATGATTCTCAGACCTCCTACCTGGCCCAGCTCGTGACAGTCACGTTTCCCACCACTCTGTCACTCATCCCCGAGCCACTCCTTAGTGGAGAATTAAAATCTGGGGTGGGTTCTGGGGATGGCCTTTGTTCTTATGAACCACCATCTTGACTGGACTGAGGACCCTTGGTTTCCTATAACTGTTATATATGTCATAGTGTCTTTATTCTTGCCTTGGCTGCCCTGGAAGTGGTAGATTGGAATTAACTCACTAGAATTACAGTATCTTTTCCTTGAGATTACAAACATAAACCTTCCTAGACCATGAGGAGGATGGGAAAGGGATGTCTACTCCCTCCCATCCTTTCTTCCATTGCTAAACTCTCCCACTGCAGCTATACCAGTTCACATTTCTACTAGTCAGTGTTTTCCCACATCCTCGCCAACACTAGTCATTGTTAGGTTTTTCTGAAAGCTGTGTTAGGGAGCAAGAAACTGCTGGCTATACTGTCATGGAGATTTCCACCTCTGTTGCCTTTTACAGTTTGCACTCTTATGTGCACCTATTCTTAGATCCTGAGCAGTTTTTGTACATGGTGTGGCAAGAGGCCCAGACCTATTCTTTTGCACCTTACACCCAATTATCTCCCACAGCATTCGCAGGCAAGATTATTCTTCCCCACTGAATGGCCCTTTTGCGCCTGTCATGGGTCAGTTGACTCTCAATGTGTGGGTCAATTTCTGGACTCACAGGTTAATTCCATCATACGGACTTTTTACTGTTAGAATTATTTTATTCAATATTTCATCTCTAAAACTTCCAAAATTACTTATTATTCAGTTGATGCAAATGAACCAAAGTCAAATATACTGTGAAAATATTTACTAAATAGCTTCATTCTAATAGTACTATATTAGACTATGTTACAATTATGTGTTTTGCTATTAAATAATTTCTAAAGCTATAAATTGAGTCAGGGATGTAGCTCACTGGCAGAATGTTTGCCTAACATATGTGAGGCCCTGAGTTCAATTCCTGGCACTAAAAAGATAAAAATAAACAAAGCTATAAACTTATGAGACAGCACAAACCCATTTCAATATTTCAGAAGAGGAAAGTATATTAAATATAATTACACACTATACTACACACTATAAATGAAAATATGAAGTAACTGTTTTATTGCTTTACTAATTCACAAATCCATACAGTAAGATTAAAATATTAACACTTGTGTACCAGGCACGGAGGTTCTTGGCTGAAATTCTAGCTCCTCAGAAGACTGAGGCAAGGAAATCACAAGTTGAAGACCAGGCTGGGTAATTTAGGGAGTTGTCTTAAAATAAAATAGAAAAAGGGCACAGGGTTGTAAGTCCATCGATCTATATACTTCATTTTTTTCTGAGACAAGTTCTACGTATTGCAGGCTGGCCTCGAACTCATGATCCCCCTGCCTCCGCAGGAGATAGACCAGCATCGACACTCCATTATTTCCTTTTATGGTTGAATAAAATCCCACAGTACAGCAATGCCATGCTTTTTAAAATCCACTTTTCAACTGACAGACCATTGAACCTGTCCATCTCTCAGCACTTAGGACTCATGCCGGCTTGCTCATTCACGTGTGGCTCAGGCTCCTTGGATTCAATCCCTGAGTGTGTATATGTGCGCGCGCGCGAACACACACACACACACACACACACACACACACACACACAAACACACACTCCCCAACCAGGTGGACCTGCAGATTTCCCATGCACCTGCACTGTCTCAGTGCGAGAGTTGCTAGGCAACCGCTACATAGCCCAGATTCTTGGAAATCTCTCCCCTCGGTTCTAGGACACACTTTGGCAGTGGAGTAGGCGCAGGGGCCTCAGCCCTCTGCAGGGTGCAACACAGCTCCTCTCACCGTGCCCCACCTCCCTCGATGATGTGGCTCCTGGTGCCTCTTTAGCCAATTAGTGTAACTCTGGGGAGAGCATCACACATATCAAAGTACAAAACCTAGGCCTGGCTGGCGTCAGCAGACTCATACGAGAGAAGAAATTCTCCTCTTCTCGACATGCAAGCGGCACCGCTCCAAATCCTGCTGGGCACTGGCCATGAGGTCCGTGAGTGTTTATAGGCGACTTTCAGCGTCTGTGTTTCCAGAGGATGGTGCCACTGAGACATCAGGTCATCACATGGCGCCTTCTTCACAGGCCTCATGTTTGTGTTTTGTTTGTTTCTGAGACAAGGTCTCACTAAGTAGCCGAGGCTGGTCTCCAGCTCCAACAGGGATCCTCCTGCCTCGGCCACCAGTATGTTAGGATCACAGTCCTGCACCACCGCGCCCGGCCCTCCTCACGTCTGTTTTAACTGAGATCCCTTACCAAAGTCAGCCAAAGGTGACCTACACTAGTTTCCACCCCACCTCCCAAGTCCCCGTCCTTACAAATACAAAAACATGAGCTTGCTCATTAATGCTTGGCGGGGAGGAGGTCGGGGTCACCCAGAGTTTCTCATTAGGAGCCCACCAGAGGATGGGGCTCGTCAGAAGAGGCTAGGACAGCTCAGATAGCTGAGGCAACAGGGATCCTGACAGGACAGCTCTCAGCGGGCTTTGCAGCGCTGGCCTGCTGCAGGTCAGAAAGGCGTTCAGGATGCGCCCACGGGCCCTGCAGTTCCGATGCAGCCAGGCGAGGGCGACGCTGCGCCCGAGCCTGCGCCGATGGCCGCTTCCTCCAGCTACGCCAGCGCTCCTGCTCTATTTGCAAGACGTGGGTATTTTCAAACAGTCGTACAAATATTTCTCCCGCGGCACGCTAAGAAAGTGAGAACTGCAGAAGGAAGCGCAGACGTGAAGCTCCGCTCTTTCATTCGTTCTCTTCCGCAGGGATGAGGCGCTGCGCATGCGGCTCCTGGGGACGGCGTTCAAAGCCCCAGCACGCGGAAGGCGTCGCGCAGGTCGTCCACCTCGTAGAGCGGCTGCGGGGACAGAGGTGGCCGCGTGAGCGAGCGGAGCTGGGCGGGGCTCCGAGCGGGGGTGACGCTGTGTCAGCTTGTTCTACAGAAGGGGACCTGGGGTGGGACAGGGCAGGGCAGGCAGGAGGAGGAGGAGCACTATGGCGGGCCCAGAGATGCCCTGAAGCCGCTTACCAACAGGATGCGCCGCAGCTGTCTGGACAGACGGACCGAGTTCTCGTGTAGCCCCTCCCAGGCCTTGAATGTTTTCTCACGGTTCGCGACGAAAGTGTTCCAGCAGTAAAAATAATCTTTAACAAAAAAGGAGGTGGGGAGAAGATAGTTTAGGTCCTGAATGGGGAGGAGAGAAACAAAACTTGACCACCACTACCCCCAGTTCCTCTTCCCGCAGGGCTTTGTGTCCAGGACGTCTGTCTTTCCCCTTGGGTTCTGATTGCCAAGGGAGCTCGGCTAGAATCGAGCGCTCTGGGAGGCTGCGGGAAGAGCATCGCAAGTTTGAGTCCAGTCTGGGCAACATAGCAAGAGCCTGTCCCAACCAACAAGCACCTGCAAAGAAAGATGCCGGGGAGCCGTGGTGTCCCCGCGGGTCCCGCGCTGCCCTCGGCCCAGCCCGCCCGCTCCCTCGCACCTTTGAAGGTCATGACCGCGATCTGGACGCCCGCGCGGTGCAGCCGCCGCAGCCCCTCGGGCTCCGCCTTGCGGCCGTCGCAGAAGTAGAGGCGCGCGGTGAAGATGCGCAGGCTGAGGTTCGGGTTCCCGCGCAGGAAGTCGGCCACGTGCCGCGCGCAGTCGTAGCAGGGGCTCCAGGACGTGAACCAGGTGACGCGGTAGCAGCGGCCCGGGTCCAGGTCCCAGTCGGAGATGTAGCGCAGGAACAGCAGCTCCACGTGGCAGCCGGCCTGCGGGCACAGCGGGGCGTGGTGACCGCGCGGCTCGGGGCGAGGCCAGCCGAAGCTCCGTGGAGCAGAGGCTGCGGCTCGGCCCTGGTTTGTGTGGAGGAGGAGATGCGGGAGCCGGCGCCGAGGTGTGCGTGGGCAGCGCTGTGGAGCCGCCGGCGGCCACCAGGAGGCGCCAGAGCCCGCGAGGTCAGTTGGGCCTCGCCCGGGATTGGGGGGGATTAGGGCTGAGTGCGGGCCTAGGGAGGGGTCAGAGGCCAGGCTGCGAGGACAGCGGGTCATGAAACGTCGTCCCTGCCCACCTATGGGTCTGCAGTGCTCCCCACCTAGCACTCCGCCAGGACAGAAAGACATAGCTGATTCCCTGCCCCACTGCTCGGGAGGCTGACAGGCTCCCCAGCTCGCGGCTCTGCAGTTTCCTCGTGGGGGAAACCAGCCGGGGTCGTGCACAATGCACGACCGCGGTTAGAGCGCTCGGTACACAGACCGCTGTGAGCAGCGCGTGCGTCCTCACGGGCAGGACAGAGGCTGGGATGCAGGCTAGTGATGGTGAGCTCAGCTACTCAGCACAGATCCAGGCGCGCGGAGGAGGGGGGGGTCACATGACTCACAGAAAACCGGTGAGTGACAGTCTGGCCCTAGGCTGCCACCAAGGCCTGATTTCACAGCACGTTGGGGCAGAGGACTGTCACAGGAGCTTATGCAAACCTATCTGAATTTGGAAATGCCATTTTTTCAAGCAGCTCAAAGAGTGAGTACATTAACTCATTAGAGCTGGGCTGTGGTGGCACAAGCCTGTGATCTCAGCACTCAGGACGCTGAGACAAGAGAATCGCTGTGAGTCCAAGGCCAGCCTGCGCTACAAAGTGAGTTTAAGACAACTTTCTCCTTTGAGAAAGGAGAGCCTTTCTCAAAAATCAAACAAATAAAAAAACAAAAACAATAACAATACATCACTCATCAGTCCTGAGTTCTTCGACTTTTCTGGCTTCACCATGATGAATGCATTCACTACCTATGATATATCAGTCGGAAGGAACAGAAATCATCTGGAAAACAACTGCATCAATTTTTCTTTCCTTTGTAATTTTTTTTTTCCTTTCCTTTTCTTCGTTTTTTCGAGACAGAGTCTCACTATTTAGGTCAGAGTGGTCATAAACTCAGTATGTAACCCAGGCTGGCCTCAAACACAGAGATCCTCTTGCCTCAGCTTCTTAAATGCTAGGATTACAGGCATGCATTTCACACCTGGCACTGTAATTTTTCCTAAATTTTTCTTCCTTAATTTTATGAACTTCTAAAGGTACAGGTTTTCCTCCTTGGAGGACTGGGGACAGATTTCATGAGTAGGACGCTCACGTAGCTTGTGCAAAGCCCTGGGTTCAATCCCCAGCATGACAAAAGCCAATCGTAAATAGACATAACATTTGCTTGAACAAGCTGATCATGTTTCCCCAACCAAAATGCTCTTATCTTACTATCAAGGCGACTTGAAGCCGAGGCCTGCAGGACGGGGGAGGATGGTTCATGACACAGGCAGGCCGTGTCTAACACAGGTGCGCGTCCGTGTAGACAGACAGGGAGGGAGAAATGGGGCGTCGTGCCACGGGCTAAAAGGACCCAGTGCGGGCGCCTCCCGCAGCACCCAGGGGTTGGGCTTGCCCTGCCAGGAGCGCCCAATCCCAGCCAGTACCTGGTTGCGCAGGTGGCCGAAGTCTAAGGAGCAGGAGGTGGCGCTGTCGCGCCGCTTCACCACGTAGCACAGGTAGGTTTCGTGCCGACCCTTGGCCCAGCGGACGTTCTTGAATTGGTACAGAAACTTCGTTCGCTTCATCAGGAGGCTGCATGTGGGAGGACAGGGGGGAATACAGGTGGTGACCGCGTCAGGCGGCGCTGTCCTGCTTCGTCCTGAACACTATTACCCGGCGGTGCTGGGAGCGAAGCCAGGGCCCCACGGGGACTGGGCACAGGCCAGGCGCTGCGCGGGCCCCACCCTGTAAGTGCCTAGAAAATGTGCAGTGATGATGGGGGGAGAGGGCGTTCCTGAGACCCGCTGAGCTTGCAGAGCACCGGAGACGCCCTTTGCTGCTCAGCATGGAGAGCAATGCAGAAATCTCCAGAGCCCTAAACCCTGCTCCTCCCTCTGAGAGCTTCACAAGCAATCTCCTCCATGTTGGGGCTTGAAACTTGTTCTTTGGTCTCACGCTTACATTTGCAGGTCTCCCGGGTCTTGCCAAAAGATCCAAAGGTACCTCAGAGCAACCTGGTCAAACAGCTGTAGGCCTGGCCACTATCACCTCAGCTGCTGCCACTCCTGCTGCGACCCCAGCAGGAGCACGCTTTGACCTGTCTCTGTTTCTCAGGTGTCCTGTGTCCTGCAAAGCTTTGATCCAATGAACTTGTTTTCCAAGCTGAGTGTGTATTTGTGTGTGTGTGTGTGTGTGTGTGTGTGTGTGTGTGTGTGTTGCTAGGATTCACCCAAGGCCTTGAACATAAACGCTTTCCCACTGCCCCGTTAGGCTTTTCTTTTGGTAATGAGTCTCTGGTTCAGGAGTAGGACTATCTGAAAAAAAAAAAAGTTATGGGGCTGGGGATTTAGCTCAGCGGCATAAGCACCTGCCTTGCAAGCAGGCAATCGTGAGTTCGATCCCTGGTACCGATAAAAAGGAAAAGGAAAAAGACAAAAAAAAAAAAAAAAAAAAAGTTATTCCAAGTTAAAACGAAGTGGGGGGGAAAGCAACTTGGAGGACAGTGCAGTTTCTGTGGTGGAACCACGTGAAAACTGAAGATGCACAAAACTCCAACCTGTGTGAGCGATTATATCTGCATAGCAAAGGCATGCCAGCACAGGAAGCAGGAGGAGTGCCCTGTGCCTGGGAGGGCCAGCAGAGCCCAGGCAGCTGACGAGGCCCCACCTCCCGGCCCTCAGCTGTCACCAGGTCCACAGTGCTGGCCCCTGGCCCTTCCACAGCAATGTCCCCACTCTGCCACTCAGAGCCGTGTCACTGTCTCGCTGAATGCTGCTCATTCTCTTCTGCCCTGGGAGTCAGCTGCAGCCCTGAGAGCCCAGTGTCAGGCAGCCTTTCTGGAGGGACCTGAAGGCAACATTTCTGCCATTGCCTGACACCTTTCCTCGCCCTCCCCTCCCGCTGTTTGAGACCTGGAGCAGCTGGCTGCCAGCATCAGCCTGTGTCCCTTCAGCACTTTTTTCGCACCTCCCTTGATGATGGTTCACTTCTCCTTGGCTGAACGCTTTCCTGCTTGTTCCCTTTTGGTGGCACTAGGCTTTGAACAGTCTCGTGCATGTGCTCTACCACTCAGCTGCATCCCCAGGCGATCCAGACTCCTCCCCCCATTCTGCCCAAAGCCTATCTGTCCTTCAGAGCTACACCCATTTCAGGTCTCCTTCCTAGGAGGATCTTTCTCAGCCAGGAGTGGCAGTGCACACCTGCAAACCAGCACTCTGGGAGGCTGAGGCAGGAGGATGGTGACTTCCAGTCCAGCCTGGGCAACTTAGATACTGTCTCAAGAGCAAAGGGGCTGAGTTTATAGCTCAACGCAAAGGCCTTAGGTTCAAACTGCGGTACCACAAACAAAGCAAAGTAAAAGCTTTCTCACCACTATTATCCCAAATTTTCTAAGCAAAAATAATTTCCTCTGATTTCCTGTTATTTTCCAATTTCTCATTTGCTGACATCTCAGTGTTCTCAATTAGATATTTTCCGTTTTGAGACAGTGTCAAGGTTATGAATACATTTTTATGTGTAAGAGCAACATTTGATTATTGTCCAATTGGGATACTCTAGAAAAGTAACGTTTTAAGTATTAAAGACTTAAAATTTAGAAAGTCATAATGTCTAACAGTGATAATGAAGCATTCTATGTAATGACAGTGACACTTAAAAGAGTCTAGTTTCTCTTCTAGTCTTTTTTATGGGTGCATAGTCACATGGTCATTACACATAAGGAACTCGTACTTTGTAGACTTTTTTTCTTTTTCTTTTCCCCAGCACTGAGGGTTGAACCTGGGACCTTGGAGCATGCTAGGTCCATACTGTACCACTGAGCTACACCCAAGCCCTTATGCTGGTCTCTTCCATTGCGATAAAACACTACTATTTTGCTGTTGTTCACAGTCACGCACAGGGACCCTTGGCCCCTTATCTTTGTCTTCCATTTCTAGCACAGCACCTTGTGAATCGGGGGCTCTACACTGAATTGAATTGGATTGACAGAAATATTTTTTGGCAACTCAGGTTCTTTGAGGAAATCAAAGTGCTCTTCACTGAAGAAAACACGCTAACACAAGCGATAGTCATGGTGCTAGGAAAGCTAGATCAGTGTCTCTAGTCTCTAAATTCATGGCCCTTATTTTGCCCAATTGTGATCCAATTTGCTGAAGTAGTGCTGCCACCTAGTGGTGTCTAACAGAAGTGCAGAGCGCTTGCAAAGTGAAACAGCCGGAATTTGAATACGGTTTGGTGATGAGAGAATTGAAACTTTGTTACTTTTTTTTTGTTACGTTGAGGTACAATTTACATGCAGTAAACTTCGCCCACAGTTTTGTGGACATTGCCAGATGTAAACACCCCAAACTGACACCCCCATCGGATTACTGATCATTTCCAGGGCCCTGCCCCCAAAACCCTTCAGCCCCTCTGCAATCAGCTCTGGACCCTGGCAGCCGCTGACCGACTCTCAGAAACCCTGAGTTACCCTTCACGCTAGTCCTACATCGTCTCCTCCTCCGAGTTTCACTTACTTCCTGGGGGCTGCTACAGTCACACGTGTGCCAGTTTTTGGACATTAGTTGAAAACTCATGCAGTACTTTAGAGTATGCTTCAAGTGATCAAACCCTGGCCTAGGAAGACTGCCGCCAATATGTCAACTTTATTTTGTAGAGAATGTCGGACACAACATCTAGGATAAGAGCTAGTATTGGTTTCAGGTTTACACTGAGGAAACTTACTGGAAGACTTTTTAAATTAAACCTTAAAACAGAGAACTAGATTGTTATCAGCATAAATATTATGTATATCAAAAAATATAAACATTGGTTAACAAAGGGTGGGTGTGGTGGTACAGGCCTGTAATCCCACGACTCTGGGAGGCTGAGACAGGAAGATCTCAAATTTGAGCCCAGCCTGCACAACTCAGCGACAGCAAAACCCTATGTTAAAATTAATAAGAAAGGCCTGGGATTTAGCTCACTGTGAAGGGTTGTGGTTTAATGCCCAGTACCACAAAAAAAAACAAGTTCAACTATATTCTTTTAAAAGTTAAATTCTTTTAAAAGTTCTGATCCTTTGCATGCACACACACACACACAA
This sequence comes from Cavia porcellus, assembly GCF_034190915.1. NCBI lineage: Eukaryota > Metazoa > Chordata > Mammalia > Rodentia > Caviidae > Cavia > Cavia porcellus. Next base: position 33,125,552 of record NW_026947510.1, on the reverse strand, counting down.
AAAGCATAAGTGGCAGAAACACCAAATGGATACTAACAAAGTCCCAACAATAACTGACCTTAGTTTAAAATTATAACAGTTTATTATGCTGATCACAATTGTACCATGACACATTATTATACAATTAGTCTTTAATAACTCTTAACATAGCACATACTTAGTATGCACAAAAAAGAAAAGAAAGAATAATTTCTTTGGAAGCTCATCAGTTGTTTTGTTTTGTGATACCAATGATTAAACTCAAGAAGTGTTGAGCTACATACCCAGCAACCTCCTCCTTGCCTCCTGTTTTTTGTTATTTTGTTTTTTGCTTTTTTCTTTTTGAGACAAAGTCTTCTTAAGTTGTCTACTATGGTCTTACACTTGTGATCCTCTTGCCTCAGCCTCCCAGAGTGTTAGAACTCAGGGGTGCACCACCATTCCCTGTCAGTTTAAAATATATTAAGCATCGTTTCTTACCTGTAAATTCCCTTTGTATTTAATTTACCATATAATTCACATATATGAGAAAAATGATGAAAATATTTTTTGTTTTTAATTTTTCAGTGTTCTACCCCACTGCAGTACAACCTCAGCCCTGGAAAACTGTCTTTTAGTGTACCGTGGATGATGCCTGTGTGTGTGTGCCTGTGTGTGTGTATGTGTGTAAAGAATGAGAATCTTGGGAGTAGAAAAGCAGGATGGGACACAAGTGAAGGGATTGGAAGGACCATGTCCTGTCCCGCCAGCCTCTCAGAGTAACAGGTTGACAGCTGTCACTCAGCTGTGTCCCCTGGGGCAGAGCACAAGCCACCTGGTGATGCAAACCAGGGTGGGTTAAAAATAACCCTGAGCAAGCCCCTCCAGCCATTCCCCGAGCTCCCCTGTGGGGCTGGGTTACAGCTTTCTCTTGTGGAATTCTCTGTTTTCTCCTTTCCTATTGATCTTTGCATTTCCTCCTGTGTGAGTGTCACCACCGGCCCTGTGTGTTGGGACCTGAGCCCAGGACCTTGCACATGCCAGGCAAGTGCTTCACGACAGAGTCACAACCCCAGCCCTGACATTAGAGTGCTTGCCTCTGAGGTCACATTCACTGTAAAAAATTAAACTAAGATGAAATATGTGGATTAGGTGTCATTCCCAGACGTTCACAGTAATAGTGAAAATAAGAGTAGAATAAGCTCTAGGTTAGTGACATCTTAAACTGCGCGTGAAGACACGGTGACAGTCTTACAGCGTCTCCATTTACGAGTTCAGGTAGATCATGTCTGAACAAATGGAAAGATCAGCAGCAAAAATGCTTTAGTTGCCCAACAGTCGGCGTGTAACAGTAAATAACATGCTTCAGTGAATTCAAGCAATTAATCTTGCACGTCTGGTGTCTTAAAAAAAAATACCAATTTCCTTACTACAGCTACATTACTTCAATAACATCTCCTGAGGCAAGTCTGTCTTTGATGGCTTTGCTGCTGAATGCTTGCCAGATGATTATAAAAATGGCCACTACAGTTTTTAGTACAGTGCGACTGTGACCTTCTCGTGATTTGAGTCTGGAAAGATCTCCTGTTCAGGTCGTTACCATAAACCACTGCTAGTGGGGCCACAAAGCTCAACACAAGTCAGTGCCTCGCACACAGTGCATCTTCTGCAGCACAGAAGAGAGCCAGCGAGCGAGAGCACAGGGTTGGGCTGAGCGCAGGTGGACCTGACCAGGAGTGGGAGGTCTGCTCCAGGGCAGTGGCCTGCAGATCCCCAAGCCCAGGACTCAGCCCAGCTCCTCACCTGTCCATGGTGTTGTCCATCGTGTCTTCCTGCCTCCCTGAAGTCTTGACCAAGCAGATCTTGCCTCAGGCAATGCTGCCTCACTGCCTGTGTCTGACAGAGCTTTGGCTTCACAGTCAAATTTGAGCTTACCCTGGGGCTCCTCCCCAGCCCATCACCCACAGGTAACCCAATGGCCTGGGTTTGGTCCAGTGACAGTGGGCGGAGTTGTCACATAGTAAAGGATTTTAGCTCTGCTCATGTTTAGGGTCCTCCAAGGTTGCTTCTCTAAAAATCCAGTGCATGTGCTTTGTTCCCCATGAAGGTTCCCCATGCGAGTCACGGCCCAATGGCCTGTGTAAGCAATAAAGATCAAGAGGCAGTGGCAGCAGACAGTTCTCCAATCATAATTGTGGAAATGTAAAACACACACACAATTTGATTTTTCAGTGCTAAAGATGGATCTGGGGTCCCCTACAAGTTAGGCGAGCACTCCACCACTGAACTACTATACATCCCCAGCCCAGGGGATTATTTCTTTAAACTGGGCCTTGTGGCACATGCCTATAATCTCAGCATTCTGGAAGGCTGAGGCAGAAGGATCTTACTAGTTCCACCCCAGCCTGGGCAATTTAGCAACTTAAAGACATGGTCAAAATTTAAAAAAAAAAAAAAAAGGAAATGAAACTGGGAATGTAGCTCAGTACAAAGGCTCCAGGTTTAATCCCCAGTATCAGAAAAAAGAAAAAGAAAACCCACTATTTATTTATTTATTCATTCATTCATTTATTTTTTGACAGGTTCCCTCTATGTAGTCCAGTCTGGCTGTGAACTTGCTATGTGGTCCAGGTCACTGTGCAGTCGAGGCAATCCTCCTAGTGTGGGGGTTACCATTGTGTGCTACCACATCCAGCCATTTTTAATTGTCTTTTATTGTGTGGTCAATAGCATTAATCATATTAAATGTTGTATAATCATTACCATATTCTGATTTCAACACCTTATATCACAGTGAAAAACGAGAAAACCTGTAGCAGTTAAACCATAACTTGCTGTTTTCCCCTCCCTGACCTCGTAGCAGCCTCGCCTCCGCTCCTGCCTCTGTGAACCTGCCTATTCACAGCATCCCACACAAGTGGAATCTCATGATGCTTGTCCTTTCGTGCCCAGCTTACTTCACTGTGCATCCTGTTTTCATGACTCGCATTATTGGAGTGTGGTGGTGCTCGCCTGTAACAGCAGCTGCCCAGGATGCCAAGGCTGGAGGATCGCAAGTCCAAAGCCAGTCTGGGCAATACGGGAAGGTCCTGTGTCAAATGAAACAAAACAGAAAAACTCAGATTCCCCCGTGCTGTGCTGTGTTCCCGGCATCTGGACCTCATGATGATGGCTGATCGCATCCCGAGTGCACCTGCGTTACCGTTTGCTGATCCGTTTGCTGATCTGTTCGTCTGCTGAAGGCCCTTGGGATGTTTCCACCTTTGCCTACTGGAGATCATATGGATGGGACATTGGCTTGGGATGCCCGTGCTGTCAATTCTTTTGGATGTGTAATTAAATGTGGGATCACATATTTTTCTCTGCCCTAGGGATTGAATTTAGCGCCTGATATATGCTGTCATATGCTTTTCAAAATTTTACTAATCTTTTGAAATAAGTGTTGTATATATTTAGGTCCACACTGTAGGGTTTTGATACACATCACATAGTGAGATGATCGCATATGACCCTCCACGTGTGCGTATGTGCACCTGGAATCTGCCGTTGGTGAATTTCTGGTGTACAGCACAGTGTCATCAGCTACGGTTAGGGTGTCACACAGTGACATGGAGACTCACCCATCCTAGACCCGGAGCCTTGCTCCCTGTATCACTTCTACACTACTCTGCTTTCTGCTTCTTTTTAGATTCCACAAACAGAGCTGGTACGTGCACACCACACATCCCAGTTCCTTTTACACTCCTCATCTCCTCCCTCACCCCCACAGCCTCTGGAGCTTCTCCCTACTTCCTATTATCTATCTTTTATTTTGCTCTTTATATTTTTACTCTGAGTTTCTCAAATAAGAGAAACAATGTAGTATTTAAAGTCACTCGTCTGATTTATTGCACTTAACATTATGGTCTCAAAGAGCATGCATTTTCTTACAAATGGCTCAAGCCTGTCCTTTTTAGGGTGCCCCGTGTCGACCCTGACCCCGTCCTCTTTCCTTCTCTGCTTCCTGACCACCATGATGCAAGCAGCTTTGCTCCGCCAAACCCTTCCATTGTGATCCTCTGTCTCATCACAGGCCCAGAACTCATAGGGCCAGCTGACCATGGACTGAACCCTCTGAGACCACACGCCTAGATAAACAGGCTTCTCTTCTAACTTGTTTTTCTTGTATTCTGTCTCAGTTACAGAGAGCTAACCAACATAGCACCTTTGTTGAGTGTTAGTTGACTTTGTGCCCTTTGTTTATTCTTTCCCGGCATTTATGTGCCTTTATGCCAGTACTATTTTGATAAATGTACCTTTCTAATAATTTAAAATAAAAAACATGATGCCTTCAACTTTGCTTTTCTTTCTCAAGGTTGATTTGTCTGCTCAGCATCTTTTGTAGTTCAATACAAATTGTATAATTAGTTTTACTATTTCTATGAAAAATGGAATTTTGTTGGAGTTGTGCTGAATCTCTATGTTGCTTAGGTTATTATGAAAATTTTATTAGTAGTAACAGTAGTATATTTTTTTTGTCTTTTTCTTTTTTATCGGTACTGGGGATCGAACTCACAACTGCCTGCTTGCAAGACAGGCGCTTATGCCGCTGAGCTAAATCCCCAGCCCCGTGATAGTAGTATTTTGTATCAGGAACGAACTCTGAACCTTGCACTTGCCCCACATTGTGCCACTGAACTATATCCGGGGCCCAGTATGAAAAATTTAACAATATTAACTTTTTTTAACTTATAACTACAGCTATCTTTTGATTTGCTTGATTCTTCTTCAGGGCCTTCATCATTATTTTATAGGTTTCAATGTACAGTGTAACATCTTTTGCAGTCATGTTCATTACCAAACATGCTATTCTTTTTGATGCCGTCATGAGATTGTTGTTTTGCTATCCTTTTCAGATAAATCGTCATTTTTGTAAAGAAACACAACTTATTTGTTGCATGTGGCTTTGTATCCAACTTTACTGAATTTGCTTATTAGTTCTGGAATGTATGTGTAATTTCTAGACTTTCTACTTACTGGGTAATCTATAAACAGATGTAATTTTACTTCTTTCTTTCCAATTCAGGTGTCTCTTATTTATTTTCTTTACGTGGTTGCTCCTGCTGGGTTTGTTTGTTTGTTTTTTAGTACTGAGGATGGAGCAGGACCTTGTGCTTACCAGGCAGGCCCTGGCCCCAGTGCTCCTGCTCATGCACCCAGCATTATGCAGAGCAGAAGTGGTGAGAGTGGCCATCCTTGTCTGGCACTCAATCTATAAGGAAAAGTTCTCAGTTTCTCTCATTGATTATGAGGTCATCCATGTGCTTTACATAATGTTTTTACTGGGTCGAGGAAATTTGCTGCCATGATTGTTCTGATGAAATGTTGTTGTTGTTGAGTCACAAAGGCTGAATTCAGGTTCACTATAATACTGAGCCAAATCCCGTCCTGTTTCATTTTTATTTTGAAACAAGATCTCACTAAGTTGCGTAGGCTTCAACCTGTGATACTTGTGCTGAGTAGCTGGGATCATAAGCATGCACCATAGTGCATGGCTTGATGAGAATTTTATCACCCATGGATGTGGAACTCTGTCAAATGTTCTTTCTGTATCTACTGAAGTGTCTATGTTGTTTTCAATGTGGCCTGTGATACAGACTCACCTGCATGTGCTAAATCAGCGGTATATCTCAGGGCGTTGCTTATGATGCCTAGCTCATTAACATGTTGCGGAGTTCATTTTGCTAGTGCCTTTTTGTTGTTGAAACAGAGTCTCCCTATGTACCCCAGGCTGGCCTTCAACTCATGGCAATCTTCCTGCCTCAGCCTCCCAATAATGTGTGTGCCACCATGCCTAACTCATCATTATATACTCCGGCAGCATTTCTAACCAAAGATGGACATGGACAGGGACATGAACACGGAGATGAGACAGAGGCAGAGGCAGAGACACAGAGGGAGAAAGGGAGACAGAAAAGAGGGGGTGCGGACCTGGCTGAAGGTATGGAATTATTAAACAGCCCAACAGCTTCTTAGCCTAGGACTCTCCTTCTCTCTGCCTTGCCTCACAGCAGGGCGAGCCCATCACCCTGTAGGCAAATGTGTGCCCTGACGGCAAATGTGTGCCCTGACAAGTTTATCCAGTAGCTGGAAAGCAGAGATCGAGGGGCTGAGATCCGAACCCCAGCTGGCCTTCCTTCCTCCAAAGCCCATGCAATTCTGTCCTGGTGGTAAAGTCAGCGCTACAGATTTGCTGTGCTTTCAATCGCCTCTTCAAAACCCACGTTGAAATCTAATTGCCTCTGCCTTGCAAGCGTGTGGTCTCGAGTCCGATCCCCAGTACAAAAAAACAAAGAAATCCAATTGGGCTGTGGCGGTGTTAAGCAGAGGGGGTCCATGGAGCGTTGCCTACAGGGATGGAGCAGCGCTTGTATCTCAAGAGCGAACTGGCGGCCTCTGAAACCCGTTCTGATGCAAAACGTGGGGGCTGCCTGCTCTGGCTTCAGCTTGTACACATTCCACCCCGCACACGCGCATGCGCAGGCATCCCTTACCACCTGACGCCTCTTCCTGGCTCCAACCTCCTGGACTTCTCAGCCTCCAGAAATGTAGGCAGAGTAAATTTCTGTTTCCAAAAATAGTTTACCCAGTCTGCAGTATTCTGTTATAACAGCAGCGCACAGACTAAAACAAGATCTTAACTGATATTAACATATAAAGCTAGAAATCCTCTCCAGAGCGGGCAAGTATCCTCCCTAGCACATTACTGCATTGTCTAGAGTTGCGTGGGGCTGCATCGCTAGGCACAGTCAGTAAGTGCTTCCCATAGGAAAAACGAAGCACATGAAAACATAGAGCTGATACTGCAAGTAATCAAGTTACATCTAATTGAAAAATGTGTATGTTTTGCCAAAGAGGCTCTTCTGATAGATTTCTCTGTACATATTTATTTAACCCATTTTACAAAGCGTAACTAGTACGGTGTTGGCAGAACCTAATAAACGCGGTCATTGTAGGTGCATAAATGATACCCTTGGGTCCTGAGACGCATCCTTTGCAATTTATGTATTTTACAGATCTCAGCTGGGCATGCTAGTGCTGTGGGAGGCCCAAGCAAGAGGATCACAAGTTAAAACCCAACCTGCACAATTTAGCAACTTAGTGAAACCTTGTTCCAAAATAAAAAATAAAAGGACCTGAGATGTAGCTTAGTGTGAAGACTATTAATCCCCAGTAACACAAGGAAGAGGAGGAGAAAGAAGTTCTCATGTATAAATGTCAGTTTTAGGTGTTGGGTATGGGAAAATGAGAGTCCTGGAGAGAAAAAGAGTTCTGTTTTGCTGTTCCACGTCCTTGGGAACAAAGAAAAAAATGCTCTTATGAGAAATTTATGAGCATTTTAAAAAGCTAAAAGTATTCATTTGGCTAATATTATTGCAAGTTTATTATGAGAAAGAAAGCAAACACAGATAGGAAATAATGATGTGCATTATAGTCCTTCAAGTATTTACAAAGCTGTTGCAAGCTTTTAAAATAAACGAAGTACTCAAACAACAATAGAAAAGAATTACTTAAGGCAGGTGTGGGGGTACATACCTGAAATCTAGCTACCCAGGAGGCTAGGGCTGATAACTCTGGAGTTCCAGTCAATCTGGGCAACATAACAAGACCCTATCTAAATATAAAACAATAAAATAAAATGTTCATTCAGCCCTGTCCTAGTCAACGTGGGGTTGCACAGCTGGAGAAAGGCTGAAATCTGGCACACACTCAGAAATCTAGGAATAAGTAAAGGCCTTAAGATACATAAGCCTCCCTTCCTAAAAATAAAGGTTAGGGGAAATATTTTTAGTTTTAAAAAAAAATTTAAGTGCTAGCAAACTAGTTCAATGGTATAATACTTTCCAGGCATATGTGAGGCCCTGAATTCCATCTCTAACACTGGGTAAAAGTCCCACAATGTCACGATAGCAATGGTCATAGGAGTAGATGAATGGGTAAGATTTGGATACAGAGGACAGAACAGAGACTTCTTGAAGGACAGGCTAGAACAGTGATAGTGAATCTTTTAGAGACCAAAAGACCAAACTGTCACTGAAAACCCACTTAATTATCTCTAAATGCCAACACTGCACTGCAATTAAAACTGAATACCAAGATTTCAGTTTAGGAAAAAAAAAATCCATATAGTAACATTTTTTTTTCTTAAAAACACAGTCTCAGAGTTTTCAATAATATAAACAGCTTTTTATTGAGAGGAAAAAGTTGCATTTGCTGTGCTTTTGCACGTTAATGTGATTTTTGCTGCTGTACACATGCTGATAATTTGTCAAGGCGTGGCTCACACTTCGATAGTTTGAGAGCAACACATGCAGCATTCAGGTCACCTGTTAGTCTGTTTCTTGTATCAGATTTGATAGAATCCATAGCTGAAAACTGCTGCTCACAAGCATAAGATGATCCACACAGGCCAGATGTGGTGGCACATGCCTGTAGTCCTAGCACTGGGGAGGCTGAGGCAGGAAGGTTGCTGTGAATTTGAGGCTATCCTGAGCTACATATTGAGTTCAAGGCCAGCTTGAACTGCATAGCAAGACCCTGTTTCAACAGCAAAAACATGACCCAATAAAGTCAGAAAAGCAATCCCAAGTGCTTTCACTGACTTGAAGTGATTGAGCAGACAAAGCCACACTTTAAGGATTTCATTTTCAGAGCCACCAGCTGTGCTGTCACTTGTCACCCTTCACGCTCCATCTTCCCAAGTGTTGCATGCACTCATAGAATTTACTTTTCCAGACAGAGCTTTCTTGAAATTCTAATAGATCCATTTCTGCATATCCAAAATCTAACCGGTATAAGCAGGAAAGACCAAGTTCTTCACATCTGGCTTTATCTGGAGGAGAAAACATGGGGCTGTTTCCATCTTACAGAACCATACAAATTTGCTACTGAAATCCCTCCTTTGCAGCTGCTACAGTGCTGGAAAGTTCCTTGGAGAATTCCCCGTGGCTTGTAGGATTGTCTGCAACTGTTGGAGAGTTTTTAAAATGTACTTTTTAGACTTGGAAAATATTTCAGCCCCTCATTTTCAAAGTCTGGGGTGAGCTGGCTCATGTGCTGGCAGACACCCAGAGGTGTCTGGGTGCCTGATGGACACTCATGCCACAGGGCCACCACCACTGGTCCCGACTAATGGGAAATGCGTTTCATCGGGAAAGAATCCTTCCCTAGGGAGCTCACTGACCACCTCCTCAGCTAGTGTGTGAACCCAAGAGCTATCTCGATTGTGCAGCCTGAGCCTGGTGGAATTTCTCTCCCTCCACAGGATCCAGGGCGGTACTGTGAGGATTTGCAGCTTAGTTGGTTTGAATGACTGCCCACAGCAAAGCAATGATGAGAAAAAATGTTGAGATGTGATTCACATTTTCCTTTGTCTTTTCTTCTCCTCCTTTCTAGTTCTGAGGGAATATATTGAACAAAGAAGCCACGTTTTCCTCTTCCTTCTTCTTCTTCTTTTCCTTCTCTTTCTCCTCCTCCTCTCCCCCCCCCCCCAGAACTGGGGATCGAAATCACAACCTCCCATCACGTTTTCCAGGCAAGTGCTACTGCCATTTAGCTCAATCCCTAAGTCCTCCTCCTTCTTCTTTGTTTTTTGGGTTTTGTTTTTTGAGATGGAGATCTCACTGTGTACCCCACGCTGGCCTCAAGCTTGCAGCAATCCTCCTGCTGTAGTCTCCTGAGAGCTGGGATGTGCTGCCACACCAAGCCTGCTTTTGGTGTTTGAGACAGGGTCTTGCTATGTAGCCCAGCCTAATTTAGACTTCTGACTCCTATATCAGGCTCCCAAGTGCTGCAAACACAGGCATGTGCCTTCACCCCTGCCTATATGAGCTTCTTAAGGAAAACTTAGAAAAATAAAATGAAATAGAGTCTCGCTATGTTGCCCAGGATGACTCTGCCTCCTGAGAAGCTGGAATTACATGTATGTTCCACAACACTTGTCTTATGGAAAAATTTCTAACAAAATCTTCAGTTAAATATCTTCCGTATAACTATAAAAATGTTTAAGTTACTGAGGCATAATTTTTAAATTATGTCTAGCGTAAGAAAAAAAGTTTACTTCTTTTTTTTTCACTGTGTGATTTGGGCTGGCCTTGCACTCACTTTGTTTTTTATTTTGTTTTTGTTTCGGTACCAGGGGTCAAACTCAGGACCTCATACTTACCAGGCAGGCGCTAATGTTGCTGGCCCTGCACTTACTTTGTAGCCCAGGCTGGCCTCAAACTAGAGGTGATCTTTATGCCTCAGCCTCTCAATTGCTGGGCTCGCAGGTTTGCTCCACCACCCGAAAAATAGTTTATTTCTTAAAAAGTCCTATTTCCTGTTCCCCCTTCTTCTGAAGGAAAATCGTATATCTTTTTTTCTTTTTTAAAAAGTATCTATTTTTTACTAGTGAAGATAAAATCAGGCAAGGCATATCTCTTTTAATATCGAAATAATTTTCAATTCCTGGGAAGTTGGCAACAGGAGAGTAGAAACCAATTTTGAGCCCAGGTGTGGTAGTGCGCACCTTGTAAACCCAGTGCTTGGGAAGCTGAAGCAGGAGGATCATTGTGAATTTGAGACCAGCTTGGGTTACAAAGTGAGCTCAAGGCCAGCATGAACTACACATGAGACCTTGTCTCAAAAAGAGCAAAAACAAAACAAAATACAATTTTGTTGGGTGTTGTTCAGCCCTCAGCTCTTTCCTCATCTACTTCTATTGAAAACCACAGCATACTTTTTATTTAGTGAAGTAAAAAGAATATGACTTGGAAATCCCAGCTGGTCCCTCAGTCTTGGCCATCTGGACCTGACCACTGCTCACCGAGAGACTGGCAGGTGAGGGGTTTCATCCTGGTGATCAGAGGCCACCTGCAGGCGACACTTTCCTGAGTGTCAGCGCCAGCTCTCAGACAGTAGGCGGCTATTTCTGGACACAGCTAGATTGCTCAATGCAATACTTTGTTGTTTTGAAAGGAACCTAAAAAGGGTGCCTGAGGTGAAAGTGTGGTTTTTTGGAGTAACTCAACTTCTGCATTCCCCGATTTTTGTTTTTCTCAGTTTATTGCCTGGCACATCACTGAAGTGTTCTGGGGTCTGAGCAAGAGGAGGGACAGGGCTTTCATCACGTACAGGAATGACTCGGCTCTGCCGCCAGCTGCCTGGGCTCTTCGAGGATAGGAGAGCAGTAAACAAGAGTTCTGGGCACTCGAAAGGCTAAAGGGCTACAGAACAAGTTATTTGTGATGGGAAAGTGAGCCAATGAAGCTTCCCTGATCAGGCACATGCAAGGCATAGCTTGGAAAAGTAGGATAATCAAACACAAATAAATCTGAATTTTAAAAAATTTTTTTAAAAATTTGAGACAGTGTCTTGCTAAGTCACTAAGCTAAGGCCGGGCTTGAATTTGTGACACTTGTCCTCCATGTTCTTTTCAGTGACTACCTCATGGCATGTTTCAGGTTTTGCATGTGTAAAATGCAGCATATGAGTTCTCATACCTAATCTTTATTGCACACCCACCTCAGCCAAGTTCTGACATATATTATTTCATTCAAACCTAAGAGGTAGAAAATGTCATCCAATTTCTAGAGCACCAAGGCTCTCAGAAAGTTAGAACAGCCAGATATGTTGGTGCACACCTGTAATCCTAGCACTGGGGAGGCTGAGGCACAGGACTGCCATGAGAGTGAGGCCAGCCTCAGCTTCATAGCAAGACTCCACATCAAAAAGCCAAATTAAAAAAAAAAAAAAAAAAGCTAGCACATGCCTGTAATCCCAGCAGCAGGGAGGCTAAAGCAGGAAGATTGCTGTGAGTTCTAGGCCAGCCTGGGCTACAAAGTGAGTTCAAGGCCAATCTGAACTGCATGGTGAAACCCTGTCTGAAAAACATAAAAGTAAAACAAAGAAAGATAAAAAATGTAAACAAATGACAGCCTATTTTATAGATTACACTGCATAAAGAATGCTCATATATGTCACATTTGGTTTTTTTTTCTCTTCAAAAAAAAAGTTACAAGAACTGTGGGAGTAATAAAACCCAAAAAGTGTAATTGTTATTGTAAAAAAGAGAGGAAAAGAAAGTGATCTAAAAGATATAACCGCATGTATATTTAAGTGTGTAGGATAGAAAATCGTATTACTGAGTTTTTATTGGATCTTTGAACAGAACTGTCTGCAGTCTCACTGTATGAATGTCCACTTTGTATGCTTTAATTTTGTAATTTGGACAACTGTTTCTAAGATGACAATATGTAATCTATTAACTGGTGATTTCTTACTGTATTTTTTTCTTGAAATTCTGTATTACTTGTACCCTTTTACTGCTTTTTTTCTCTTTAAATAAAAAATTTTTAAAAATGCTCATATAAAATATTATCTTTGTTGCTATGTTTAGAAAATGATATATTTTGAAAATGAGAATTGTAACCACCAAATTATCTGCTCCCATGATTTGGGGCTTTCTGATTAATAAGAAAATGTGAGTGAGTAAAGGTTCTCACGTTTCTGCCTGAGTGAGGTGTAAAACTGCAGAGCCCAATTTAATCCTCCAGAGCTGTCTCAGTAACTCTTTAGCACAGCTCTCCATTCTGCTGGGACTGACATTCTCACCATTCCAAAGCATGAGGTCACTACTGGCCCAGACAACCTCCAAACTCTCCCAGCCCCAAAACCCTATGAGTAGGTGACTTCATATTCTGTTAGGAAGTGGGTGTGTGTGCATGGGTGTAAGTTGAGAGGTCTTTCAATGCCATGCGATGTTCCCAGGACTTTCTTTCTCTTTATGGGCAGGCATGTTCCAAAGACCAAACTCCGTATTCCATTTTTGTGTGCTAAGGTAATAACGTAAGGAATGGCAGAAATCCAGGGCTTGGGAGACATCATTCTGAAGGGGATAAGGCCTAGTTCCTAGAGAAAGCAGAGCATCCTAGAAACAATGTTATTTGTAGAACTGCCTTTTCCAGCTAGGGATACCTTAACACTCATCAAGCCCTGAAGTACAATTCAGGTTATTTTCCATTAAAAGCACTTCCTTGGGGCTGCGAATTTAGCTCAGTGGCATCAGCACCTGCCTTGTGAGCAGGCAGTCATGAGTTTGATCCCTGGTACTGGTAAAAAAAAAAAAAAATTAAAAATAAAAGCACTTCCTTTTGGGGATGACAGTGCACAACGTAAGTAGCATTGTTGCCCCTTAATTGATGTGTTTTGAAATTTTATTTAGCTTTTTTTCTTCTTTTTCTCTCCTTGAAATAAAATGGATTTGAAAAATAAAAATAATAAGTAAAAGCACTTCCTGGGCTGGGGATGTATCTAGAGGTAGAACACTGGGCTGGCTGGTTCAACACCTAACGTGGGGGCTCGGGGAAAGAGAAGGGAGAGGAAAGGAGAGGACGGGAGGGGAAGGGAGGGGAAGGGAAGGGAGAACAGAAAGAGGAAGAGAAGAGAAAGAATTTCCTTGTATTTGTTCAAGCTCATCCATTACACTGGTGGGGTGAATCTCACAGAATTTTATGCGGGCATCCTGACTTTTGATCATACATTTTTACCTGAATTTAATCATGCTCTCCCACAATGCTGTACAGTACAAATTTACAATTGGTTAAATGCACAGAAGAAAGCAAAAGGGAGAAGAAAAGAACTGCAGGACCTGAAGCTAGGAAAAAACTAGAACCTTCCTCAAACTGATTGGTCAAGTTGAAAAAACACAAAATCATTATCAACTACTTTATAAAAAAAAAAAAAAAAAAAAAAAAACGTGAGAAGCTTGAGGTAAAAGGAAGCTCAATTTGTTAACAGGAAGCTGTGGGCTCTGCGTGTCTATTCATAAAAACATTTGCTTTTTCCGTCGCGGGTTCTGCCCAGTAGTTGTCTCACTGCTTGATGCTTCTGGTGCTGCTTGACTGGTTTTGTTAAAAAAAAAAAAAAAAAAAAAAAAAGGCAAGAAAGAGAAAACACTGTGGCTCCCGTTTGTCTCTCCCACAGAGAACCTGACCTGACACTTTCCCTGCTGCTTGATAGTGAAAATGCTCAGCCACCAAGAACGCTGAATGGCAGCAAGCATCAAGTTTTTAACCAAACCCTCCTTGGAGCTGACAAAACCTAAGGACATCCGCCTCCTCCTGCTGTGCTCCCGGCTCCTCCCTTCCATCCTAAGTTTCCCATCTCTCAGGACCCTCCCCCCACACTTCCCAAATGCACTTGGAGTTAGGAACCGGAGAGCCCCGTCTTCCTGCCCTGGATGCTGCCTGTCGTCGTCCACCGTCCTCTCTCTTGAGTTCTCCGCAGGAGAGGGACCAAAGGAGGAGGAACCTCGGAGTGCGCGGTCACCTCGCTTTCTGACCAGATGTGCAGTATTTGGTTAAACATTTCACTTTTGCCTCAAACACTCTGAAGCTGTGAGGAGCTTGCGGTCAGCAGCCACTAGCCCACTGCTTGATGTCACCGGAGTAGGAGCCAGAGGTGAGAAACCAGCTGGTGTTTGCACCATCCACACTGAGTCAGAATGAAACTAAGGGAAAGTGTGAGCTCTGGTGAGCACAGCTCCGCACACTTGAACTTCCAGCTTGCTCGTTCCAGGAGAACGGAGAGTTTTCTTGAGTCACAGGGATGAAACGTGGGTAAAGTCAGGCTCACAGTGGAGTCAGTTCAGTTTGAGAGGAGAAAGTTAAGTGCCAGCCTTCTCCGTAGGCAGATGGGGCTGTTGCCTGCACAGGAGGTCAGTAAAGCGTTCAATCCCTTGTGGATATGTTTACCAGACCCTTTCGTTCCAACACTGAAGATCTGTTGTTTAATGGAACATAATTAATTTCCCTTAATATACAAATTCCAGGCCTGAGGAGGTACCTCAGGGGAGAGTGCTTGCTTAACTAGAGTGAGGCCCTGGGTCCAATTAGCAACACCACCAACAACAACAACAAAAAAGTGTGGAGAACATCAGAAAATGAGAAATGGCAGAACACAGGAATTCAGACAAGCGAAAGAAAAGTAACTGTACTTCATGAAACTCCACCTAGCAAGACTGGCAGATTTGAAAGGGTCAGAAAAGAAGAGGCCCATATCTGGAGGAGGGGAAATAAATTGGAGCTGTTGGAGGGGCAGCAATAGAGTTGTGAAGGGTGGAACAGGAGAGAGCAGAACAAAGACACTGAGATAAAAGTGGGTTAAAAGAACATAAATTGGGCTGACAGCATAGGTCAGAGACACAGCGCTGGCCTAACAAGTGCAAGGTCCCAAATTCCATTCCTGGTATTAAAAAAAAAGAGCATGAATGCAAGTCTTTTTTGTTTTTTTGTTTTGTCTTTTTCCTTTTTATCGGTACCGGGAATCGAACTCACGACTGTCCGCTTGCAAGGCAGGTGCTTATGCCGCTGAGCTAAATCCCCAACCCCGCAGGTCTTTTTTGTTAACATAGAAAAAAGAAAGCAATAACCAGACCAAAAGTCAGTGTATTCTGAAAAGGAAATTAGATAAAAATTCATTTTAAAATGTTTAATTTGTGATATGTATTGTGGTTGAAGAGCTGCCTGCTGCCTGTCTTCTTCAACAGGCAGTCGGAAGGTCAAGTTCAGGAGAACTTTGTTTTTTCTTTTTTGTGTTTTCCCAGCTTCCAAGCACAAATGACTTTTTAAATGTTTCCTAAAATAAACATTGGCATTGAGTTTTTAGTTGTTGATTATTACATTAAGTATACAGGGGCCAGGGATATAGCTCAGTAGCAGAAGCACCTGCCTGGCAAGCACAAGATCATGAGTTTAATCCTTGGTACCAAAAAAAAAAGATATATATATATACAGATGTATGGCATATGGTGTACTAATTAAATACATGTCCATATCATGCTATGACCATATCGGGGCAGTTAATATTTCCATCACATTAAACACTTTATTAAACACTTTGTTTACATTTTTATTAACATGTAATCATTGTATATATTTATGAAGTACGTGTACAGATTTCAATACATGTATACAATAGGCACTGTTCAATTCAGGTAAATTAATGTTTCCATCTCCTTATTACTTCAAATTTGGAGCATTTTGAACACTCTTAAGATAATTCTTAGAAGATCTGTGCCCATGGTGTCTCTCAGTAGAAGCTATAATATCCATTTAATATATTTGTGTATGAATATATTTAATTCTAGATACTACGTGGAGCAGAGAGTTTTTCTCTTTTATCAGTCGTGCAAATCTCATTAAACTGAATTATTTCTTCCCTTTTTTTGCCATACTGGGTTTCAAAACCAGGGCATTGCTCATGCTAGACAAGTGCTCTATCTCTGAGCTATTGCTCCAGGCTGTAAATTGTTCAACAGCAAGTATCCAGTCATTGCCAGGTGTCCTGCCACATACCTACAATTCCTACTACTTGGCAGGCTGAGGCAGGAGGACTGAAAGTTAGAGGCCAGCCTGGGTAATTTAATGACATCCTATCTCAAAAAATAAAATTAAATTAAAAAGGGCTGAGGATGCAAATCCTTGGTAAGGTCCTTGCCTTCATTCAATTGCCAGTACCATAAAAGAAAAAAAGAGGGGGCTGGAAATTTAGCTCAACGGCCTAAGTACCTGCCTTGCAAGCAGGTGGTTGTGAGTTCGATCCCTGGTACCGATAAAAATGAAAAACACACACAAAAAAAAAAAAAAAAAAAAAAAAAAAAAGAAAGAAAGAAAGAAACAAAGAATCTGAGCCTCATTTCACTAGTTTTTTCAGCTACAGAGAGGAATCCAACCCCCACTGTCACATGTAACCTTTGTCTCCTAGTTCCCATGTGAATTCCACTGGCTTTTACGGAAAGTTTTTATTATTCAGAAGGAAGAGTTCATGGTAAATGCTTGTCATTTATTAAAATGGGATTTTGGTGGCAGGGAAAGTAGCTCAGCAGCAGAGTGTGTAGCATGCAGGAGGCCCTGGGTTCAACCCCAGGACTGCACTGGCTGCGTTGCTGGACTGCTGTCCATACCTAGGGCAAAGCAAGCATGCAGGCTTGCTGTGAATGTGGTTGGTGACAGCATATGTAGGCTCCAGTGCATCCAAACCCAGAGATTCATAGAATGAAACCCTTAAAACAAAATATGAGGAAATTAAACCAAGGCTCATCAGAAAAATACAGCTCTACCTGAGGCTTCATGGTTACTGAGAGAGCCAAGGTAAGTGACTTTTTTCCTCTTTCATTTTAAACATTAGATAAGTTTTCTGCTTGCATATTGAAGTTTGGATCCATCCTCCCTTCTTAGGACCCAGTCAGAATATTCTAGAAGGCACTGGCACAGGAAGCTGTACCTGTGCACGGGGGAAGTGGTGATGGGGAACAAGCACAGTTTGAAGGAAGTCAGAAACATGGGTGCAGTCTCAAAAGAAGTTTAACTTGCTTGGTGGAGGAGGCCACCCGCAGCACGTGAATACTAATAATACATGATAATAATAATAATGATAGTAATGAATAATACATGAATCAGAAAACCAGGCTTCACTCCCTATCCCACTTCTTGATGGGACAAAGGCATGACAAACTGGAATTAAGAGTGCAAGTTCTATAACCAGCATTGGCCTCTCTCTTTAGCCCAGCCTCGAAGTGTGGCAGAGTGCGATCCTTCATTTATTTATTTATTTATTGTCTTTTTCCTTTTTATCAGTACTGGGGATCGAACTCACGACTGCCTGCTTGCAAGACAGGCGCTTTTGCCGCTGAGCTAAATCCCCAGCCCCACAGAGCGCCATCCTAAGTCTTCATGTATTTATGTAAGATTATAAAATCCTTGGCTGTGTTGGACAGTCTCCTAGGACCACAAAAATTACCATCTTCCCTCTCCTAAAAAAGACCTACCAGGCAAAAGTTAGGACAATCAAAGCTAAACATTTAAAATGAATATGGAGGAATGATGGGAGGTTGACCTAGGAGCCAGAAATGCAAAATAGGTGAAGCTCTATGGCCAGCCAAAATAGGCAAGAATAGCACTTCCACCTAAGATCTCTGTCCAACACATTTAATGGTTAAGATTATTAACCTAAAAGGCCGGGGCTTTAGCTCAGTCCTAGAGCTCTTGCCTAGCATTCGTGAGGTCTTGGGTTCAATTCTTAGCACCATTTTATATATATATATATATCTATAAAATTCTCTTCTGAAAACAGTATGCAGAATGTTTCTCCATCAGCCAGGAGGTCATCATGTATCCACTATGCCTATGATTGATTTTGGGAAGCAGCAAAGCTATGTAACAATAACATTTAAAGTACTGAAAATTAGGGCTGGAGATTTAGCTCAGCTGCATAAGCGCCTGCCTGGCAAGTGTGAGGTGGAGAGTTCAATCCCCAGTACCACAAAAAAAAAGTACTGAAAACTGAGATAAATGTCATCAGACTCTGAAAATTTAGAGGCAACAGCTAGACACTATAGGAAGACTGATTTAGGAAACATTGATGTCTCCGGATTAACTGACGGCAGATGGAGAAGCAGAATTCCCAGTTCTGGCTTTCTTCTTCCTTGATGATCACACTCCAGAGGTCACTGCGAATCCGCATTGTCACAGAGAGGAAGTCGGAAGTAGCTGGAGCGACGGAGTCGCC
Source organism: Cavia porcellus (assembly GCF_034190915.1). NCBI lineage: Eukaryota > Metazoa > Chordata > Mammalia > Rodentia > Caviidae > Cavia > Cavia porcellus. Next base: position 33,107,006 of record NW_026947510.1, on the reverse strand, counting down.
TTGGGGGCAGACCTGCCCTCTGCCGGCACAGCTCATCTGCAGGGGAAGCAGGTATCAGGTTGGGGGGATGATATAGGAGACAAGGGAGGGCTCTCATTGGAAGGGGAAGAAAAGACTACATTGAAGAGAACAAGATCTGGGTAAGACCTCAGCTCTGCCACTTACTAGTCACTTACCACTTACTAGAAAGTTCCTTTCCTTCTATGCACTTCAGCATCCCTTTCCTAAAATAAGCATGAAAATGCCCACCTCCACAGTGTATCTGTGAGTACTGATGTGCGCCAGGTGCCTAGTGCAGGTGGTCAGGGAACGGTAGTTTCCTTTCTACCCAGCTCCCCATTCTGCTAGTCATGGACCTGCTAAGTGGAAAACAGGGTCCAGTCATTCCATGTCCCTTTGGTGTTTACTGTGTGCAAATGGCTAACTTTAGCAAGTCCCTCGAGACACCTGAAAGTGTCTATTGTCCCAAACACTCGTCTTCTGGCCCGAGGTGGTTCCCTAGCAGGTGGCTTGCACAAATCACCAGGGGCCAGCAGCAAGTTTTCTCCAGCGAAGGTGAGTCCAGCTCTTACTCAGTAGCTCAGAACCAAGCAGCTGCTGAGTCAGAAGGGGCTGTGTCTGTGGCCTTGTGCCCGACCGCAGCCCGGCTTCGGGGCTGTCCACCGTGGGGTGAGGTGAGAAATGTTTGTTCCCACCACGCATGGTCTATAACCACACTTAGGACCCTTGTAAAGTGTTCTTACAAAGTCTTTCTACCTCGGCAGTTTCACAGAAAGCAACATACATGCTTCCTGGCATTGGTAAGCTGTTTATAAGGTAGTTGATTTCTAAATGCCCCATCCACAGTGTATGTTTTGTAGACCTTATCCAAACCTTACCATCTCCAAATGCACTGGTAGGGGGAATGTGTGTGTGGGTCCTTTTCCTGGGGGATTTAAAGCAACAGGAGCTTTAGAAAATTGTATAGAAGCACAGGGCTCCATCTCACATGAAAGGCGTCCAGGGTCCAGCAGTTTTGTTAGGGGTATGTGTGCACATGAAACACAATCCTGGCCTTGTTTTAGAGGCTGCTTCCTGCAGCGGCTGATGGGAGTTCGTAAAACCGAAGCGCCTCCAAAACCAGACCTGAGATGCAACAGCGCCATGGCCTTGTTTACCATCCCCGAATCTGTTGTTTCCCTCATACACTCAGACACCATCTCACCTTTCATGGCCTCGTGCTCCTTGCAGACAAGCCGGGAGCAGATCTCATTGTTGATGATGTACGTGCGCCGTACACTGCCGCCATCCCAAAGTCACGGTGAGAAGGAGACAGAAAAAGCCATGAGAGGGAGAACTAGCCTAGGCCTAGGATGTCTCTTCAACTCACGTGTTCCCCACCCATCCCTATCTGATGTCCCTAAGCCTTTCAGACTTCTATCTTCCTTTTCTACGCAGCGGAGGAGACGGAATGTGTTACACACAGTTCTTAGTGACACCTTGCCCATACTGCTTGGTGTCAAGCTGAATGTTCCTTTCTGTTCTTTTCTACTTTTGCGACCAGGATTTTGCCTCAGCCTCTTTCCCTCAGGTATTAAATCAGAATGTCAGTGTTCCCTCCTGACCTTCTCTCCTCCAGCCCCACCTTCACAGCCTGCTAGCATCTATCAGGCAGTTCTGTGTCCCTCACCCAGATTCCAGCTGCTAGCCAGAACCTTGAGGAACCGCTAGCGGGATTATGCTAAAATCTTCTGCCCATCAAAGATTGCAGTTTCAGCCTGGTGTCTACAGTGCTAGGTACTATGGGATGTTGAGACAGGAGAATCATGAGTTTGATTAAAGACTTAAAGACCTGGCAAGACCTTGTCTGAAAATGAAGTGGGTGCTTGGGGATATAGCTCAGTGTGGATTCAATCTTTGGGACCTCAAAATAATAATAGAAATAATAAGTGTAATTCCATGGTGAGCACACACTAAGTGGATACTGACAGGAAAATACTACCCAATAGGGAAGGCCCTCCCAGGTCATTGGCCCTCACCTAGTGAAGCAGACCTCGTGGACACACTGTCTGACTGGCCGGTGCACGGAGTACAGTCTTGTGCAAGCGAATTTTTCATCGGCACTCTGCGGGAGCCCAGCACAAAACACAGGGAGATCAAAATCGGGCAGCAGAAACAGAGGCTTAGAGGCTGGGGGAAAGGAGCTAGAGGGGGAGAAACACCCAGCAGTCACCACAGAGGGCCACACAGCCGGGGGCGTGTGCTCCCCGCTCACCAAAAGCAGCAGAAGAAGAAACTGACTCAGATGAAATTTAGGTGCTTCCCTACCTTCAAGCAGAAGAGCATAAAATAATCTCTATGCGCTCTTCTAGGAAAAAAGGCTTTCTAAGATTATTCAGGTGCAGTCGGAAATATTAAACCGAAAGACTGATGATCTCATTCTGGAGAATGAGCGTTCCTGGCAGGCCTCTCTGTGCTCTTCCAGCTGTTTCCACCCCAGCTGCAGATCAGAATGATCAGTGCGTCTTGTATCTGTATATATAGGGTATATATCTTATACCTGTAATGTTTAGGGTAACATGAGTCTCTGCCATCAAACTGATTTTATTTACAGTCTATTATCCACTTAATAAAGTTCAGAGGTAGGAGAAAAAGAAGGTTTGGGGATCATTCACCATGGTCTCCTCTTTCCCCAGTGACTTTTAGGGCAGGGCTCATCTGAAACAGGCAAATAAACAAGACTGAGGGTGGGGAGGGAAGAGCACTAAAAACGCTCTGTGAGGAAGAATTAGAAATAAGCCAGATGGTGAACAAAGCGCTGTCTAAAGAATCAGGAGGTGGCTGGGGGTTGAGCTCGGCCACTTAAACACTTGCCTGGCAAGTGCAAAGTCCTGAATTTGATCCTTGATACAAAAAAAAAAAAAAAAAGAAAGAATCAGGAGGTAAGGGGTCCACAGAAACAAAGAAAAGCCTAAGCACAAGACATGAAAAAAGTAACCATACCTGCACTGGCATTTTTATCACTGGTCAAAGCTGGAAAGCAAAATTTTATTTAGTTAGTACCAATTATAGAAGTCACCATCTGTAACTGTGAGGTTGTCTCATTTGGGATCCCTTTGGGCTAGTCATGAATAGGGAAGGAATGAGTTAATAACTCTCAACAGAGTCTAAAAACCTCTATGGGGCTGATTGGATCCACATAACTGAAGAGACTGCTGTGTTAGGATGGAATTTTGCCTTTTCCCTGTTTCACAATGAAAAAATTCATTGTGTAAATCTTCGTAGTTTTCATAAGAAAAAAAAAAGCAAAAGTGGAGTGTGGTGCACACACCTGAGGTTCCAGCACCCTGGGAGGCTCAGATGGGAGGACTGCAAGTTCACATCCACCCTGGCCAGGACTTGGTGGCTTAGTGAGACTCTGAATGAAAATAAAGTATGAGAAAAGAAAGAAAGAAAGAAAGAAAGAAAGAAAGAAAGAAAGAAAGAAAGAAAGAAAGAAAGAAAGAAAGAAAGAAAGAAGAAAGGAAAAAAGAAAGGAAGGAAGGAAGGAAGAAAGAAAGAAAGAAAGAAAGAAAGACAGAAAGAGGGAGACGGATTAGGAATATTGCTCAGAGCAAAGGCCCTGGGCTCAATCCCTAATACCAAGAAAAAGAAAAATTTTTTTTTAATTTTAGAGAAAGTGTTTCATGTGTTGCCCAGGGTGACCTCCAACCTGTGGGCACAAGGGATCCTTTTGCCTCAGCCTGCTAAGTAGCTAGGACTACACATGTATGCCACCATGCCCAGCAATAAGCTAATTTAGTAGAAAGACCAAGCAAAGAGCTGCATGCCCCAAAGAGCCTCAGCAGAGCACTCAGCAGAAGACATCATAGAAAGCAGAAGGTCCTCCTTATGAAGAAAACGTCTTCCTGTGGTCCAGATGCATTATCATGGGATGTTGTTTTATTTGGGCTTTGTTTTTTGTTTTGTTTTGTTTTGTATGTGTGAGTGTCTTTTTGAGACAGGGTCTCTCACTATGTAGTTCTGGCTGGCCTTAAACTCACTTTGTAGTCCAAGCTGGTCTCAAACTTGAGGAATCTCCTGCCTCAGCCTCCTGAGTGCTGGGATTACAGGCATGTGCTACCACAGCTTAGCATCATCATGGGATCTTTGCTAAAAGTGTAGGGAGGGGTCATGTCCTTAGCAGAACACGACCTTAGGGGCAAGTTTAATATGGGTTTAGTCCACAGAATGGAGAGCTGGCCAAGGAGTGTATATTACAGAGTCTGGGAAAAAAATGTCAGAAGAGCTCAGAGAGGGGTACCAGGAAGGGCGCTAGGTGATTTCATCTGCCCTGTGACCAAGGCAGGACCGACCATTTTCAAGCCTGTTTCTGGCCCACGCTCTCACACATAAGCTCCAGGGTGATTGATCTCAGTGCCCCTTCTGCAAGTGGCATGATTAAATTGTTTCCGTAGATTCTTTTTTTGTTTGTTTGTTTTGTTTTGTTTGTGGTACTGGGGGACTGAACTCATGATCTTGCATTTGTCAGGCAGGCACTTATGTCGCTGAGCTAAATCCCGGGCTTCAAAGATTCTTCAAATTCATGATGTCACAAACTGATAGCTTTTCCTTCCCCAGTCTGGGCTATTCTTCAGGGAATGGTACGACCAACCACCTGTGGATGGCACCTTGACAGCCCACTCCCCGCTGTGTTGTCGTGCCTTACTCACCTTAGGCTGCTGTCTTTCAGGGGGAAGCTGCATGGCATCCTTGGTGGTTTCCTGGGTTCTAGATTGATCTTTCTCAAATCAGTTTTACAAGCTACCCAAGAGGGTCAGGTTGGGGGGGTGTCCTGCGATTTTTTTTCTGGATACCAATCTGATTTGATACTTCTCTTGCAGAAACGTGTTACATTCTCAGCTTTTTGCTTTTATTTTTAACTTTGTCTCAAATCATTAAGTTGCTCAGACTGCACTTGAATTTGTGATCCTCCTGCCTCAGCCTCCCAGAGTGCTTGGATTACTGTCATAAGCCACCAGGACCAGATTCTAATTGGTCATTATTTCCACCTGGTGCCTTTTGCATAAATTGTTTTCTTTACCTACAAGTTGGTTCCCACTACTCTTGATTCTCTTCTCACCTTCCAGGAAGCAGCTTGGTCTGCAGCAAAGCCTTTTCCACCTCAGCCCTGAGCACTGCCCAGGGCCCCTTCTGTGTCCACAGCTCCCTTTGCTCACCTTTATCTTGCCTGTTGTGGATCTGACACAAGCTGCCTGTACATTCGTCTAGCTCCTCTCTTAGATGAAGATAGCGAATCCAAGAAACTCAGCTTTGTTCATCTTTATGAACCTATTAAGTAGCAGCCTTTCAAAAGCTATTTGTTTAAAAAAAAAATCTGAGTGTAGCTCAGTGGAAAAGTGCTTGCTTATGCAGGGGGTCGTGGGTCCAATCCCCAGTACCACAAAAATAAACACATAAATAGCTCAGCGGAATAAGTGCCTGCCTGGCAAGTGCAAGGTCGTAAATTCAATCCCTGGTACAAAAACAAAAACAAAAATAAACTTTCTTCCTCCTTTCCTTTCTTTCTACCACTGTTCCATGTCCATCGCGATTTAAAAATCTCAGTTCCCCTCTGGTGCCAACTGTATTTTGCTTTTGCATCTTTGAACTCGCTGTTGTTCTCTGAGGCTGAAGGACCCTCACCTCCTTGGCCATCTCCATCTTGCCTTTGCCCACCAAGTCTTGGAAACTGAGAGAAAATTCCCTTCTCAGTGTAGTGCATATTAAACACCTAGCACAGGTCATGTTTGTTTGGGGCCTAAAATGCCATTCATTTAAATGGAGCTGTTGGATGAATGTGCTAGATAACTTGCAATTCTCCCTACTTGGGCTGCTTTGGCAGCTGTGCTGTCTTCTTTAATGGACTCCGGGAAAACCCCAACTGGCCCCAGTGGCCCTGGTATCCCAGATCTGAACTCACCTAGGTCATCTGTGGAAGGCTCGATATCAGCCAGAACTGAAAAGGCACAAAACAGCAGGTGTGAGGAGGGCTTTGGACTGCAAGGGGGAAGGGAGGGGAGGACAAGCAAGAGTGGAGATGCAGGGCAAGGGCAAGGCCACGGCAGCATCTATGGGCCATGTCCAAGGGGATCGAATTCACTGACACTAGCTGCAAGGTGTTTTGAGGAACACTGGCCCTGCTGATGTTAAACTAAGTTCTGGAAGCCTTTATTACCCATGCCTTATTTTAGCTACGAATTCACTTTGTTACATTGAGAGCGCCGGGATGTCTCTTTCCTCCTATTCCACTGTCACTGAACAACATTCCCGCAGTCCCTTTGTGCCATACTAAGATCACAGAATTAATTCAAGACCCAGAATAAACTCTATGACTATTAACAAGATCGAGTCATTTTTTTAAGGGACTCCCATAAAACTTGCCTGTTTCATCTGTAGACGGATCATTCACCAGATCTGCAAAGACACAAAACAAGAAATGAAAACTGTAGGTCGGAAAAGCAGCTAACAGAAGAGGACAATGGGATGATTATCTAAAAGGAGACAAGAAGGATAGAAACTGCTTCATGCAGATGACTGGGAAGAAATGGGAGAGGCAGTAAGAGACGTGTTCACAGCACCGGTGGCCTCTAAGGTGGACAGGAGCTCACAGTGCCCACCAAGGTCTCGCAGTCTTGTGCTCACTTCTGCAGCGCATATACTAACATTAGAACAAAGTTCTTGCAGTCTTTATTTTCCTTTGGGAGAACACCACCCCCAACCCTTCTGTTTCCACCATGACAGCAAATAAACAAAGAGGCAGCTTACTAGGATCATCTGTGAATGTTTCTTCAGTCACGTCATCTGAAAAGAAATCAGAAAGCATTCTCTGAGAATTCTCTGGTCCCTCCACCCTTGTACCCCTCAAAGGGGAAATGTGAGATCCCACACCTGTTTTTCCTTGCCTGTCTGCAATAATTACAATGGGCCAATGTTCTCTAGATGATACTTGCATAAAATTAAAATTGCTTATTCCAAATACCCTGAATTTTATATATAAGGTGCTAAGAATGGGACCTAGGACCTTACACATATTCACTAAGCACTTGTTCTGCCACTGACCTACATCCTCAGCCCACTATTGTCACAGTAAAAACAACATAATAACTCAACGTTAGTCAGACAAGGTGGTGCACACCTGTAATCAGGAAGCTGAGGAAGAAGGGATGCCATTAGGTCGAGACCAGCCTGGGCTTCATAATGAATTCAAGGTCAGCTTGAACCATATTTGAGACCCTCATCTCAAAAAACAACAAAGCAGCATTAATACCTCATTTTTACATTTATTTTAAATTTTAATTGTGCACATACGTGTGTCAGTATGGAGTACTGGAAATCAAACCTGGATCACTGAGCATGCTAGGCAAATTCTTTACCACTCAGCTACACCCTCAGCCTATTCAGTGTATTTTAAAATGTATGTATTTTGTTAAGGTGTACAACATGTTTTGATATTGACACACAAAATGACATGATTACTACAATCAAACAATCAAATTAATACATCCATCTCATCGTATGTTATGTGTGTGTGTATGTGTGTGTGTTTGTGTGTGTAAGAGAGAAGATGCACACCTAAAACACCTCAATCTATCTTGTCCAACTGAAAGAGTTTTGGCCCAGACAGGACATTGTAGCCGGTAAAGCCAAGGAGCTCCTATCTCCCCCTCCCCTAGGAATTTACCTATGGTGCCAAACAAAAACCAATGGGCTACCTGTGCATCCCTAATGCCCCCTTAGGTTCCACCCCAAACTGAGGATACTTATGTGCTTCACTCCACGTGTTCCACGGAGAGATCCCGGACCGGGGTGGATATGCCATGCCCCAGGGAGTCGGAGGTGTCTCTCCCCGCATTCTCAAAATAAAGGTCATTTATATTTCATACTTCTTATCTTTTCAGCCGCCGCCGGTCCCCCACAGCTCTATAACAAACAACGTTTAATTTTTGTTTTGTTTCTGTTGAGAGGTCTCACTGCATAGCTCAGGCTGGCCTTAGACTTGGGGTTGTCGTCCTGCCTCAGCCTCTCCAGTGCTGAGATTACAGACCAGCACCTGAACCCCTGCGTTAAACACTATATTTAGCAAATACTCATTTTGCAACTAATCTTCAAGTTAGTGTAGTTTATAGTCATAATCCATTTTGTCCACTAGGGGTCAGAAAATCCACAGTTTGCTTTAACTGTCCGACGTCTAAAATTAAATTTAAGTTTTTTAAAAAATTTTATTTATTTTTGTGCCGAGAATCGAACTCACGACTTACCAGACAGGCACTTGAACCACTGAGCTAAACCCTGGCTAACCTCAGATTTAAGGCTATTGAGAATAAACATTTTTATAAAGGCGTGTCAGTTATGGGTAATTGCCCGAGAGGTGCAAGTAAAGCATTCCACAGTGTCCTCTGCTTGTCTCGTCTTTTTGTATTTTTCCCCTCCCTAAATTCCAGATGGAATAGATAGGTACTTTTTCTTCTTTTTTGGTGCTGAGGGTGGAACCCGGGGTCTGGCACGCGTTGCACATCTGGTCTGATCAAGCACTAACTGCTCTGCCACTGACCCTGTCTTGAACACTCAGGATCCTTCCAGAACAGCTTTTGCTAAGAGCAATCCACATCCGTTCCAATCCTGTTGTAGGATATTTGAAAAATCACTGACCCGCATCGTTCTGGGGACTAAAAGTGGTGAAGCCCCAGGAAGACCTCGACCCCTCCCAGTTCCTTTCGTTCTGGAGGCGTCGCGGGTCCAATCCAGCGACCACGCAGGGACACAGCGCTGCAGAGCTGCGGGGGAAGTGCGTCCCGCCTGGACATCGGCGCGGAGCACCGGCTTTGTGCACGCTCTCAGATAAACCAGGGCCTTCCCCCCCTCCCCCAGCTCCCACCAGGAGAGGAGTTAGAGGTCTCGGTAAAGGAAACTTGAACCATTTTCATCATAAGCTAAACTGTTTCTGCTGGAAAAGCCTCCTAAACTCATAAAACAGGACTGGTCTTTTTAGCCCACCTGGAGAAATCAGTTCAGATTTTTAGTTTTGCTTGTGGTGAAATCTTTTATCTAGGTTCACAAAGTCAAGGTTTTTTAACCAGCAACAGAAAAAACCGATTTTATTTCTACATTTTTATCCTTTTGGGTTTATTCAGGACTTCAGGACCTTCACACTGAGCCACCTCCCTTTCTATTTTTTAAAACAGAGTCTAAGTCACTAAATTGCTCATGCTGGGCTTGAATTTGTGATCCTCCTGCCTTAGCTTCCCAGATTGCTGGGATTACAGGCAGAGGCCACCATATTGGGCTCGTGTTTATCTTCTGTAGCACACTTGCAGCAATAAATACATATTACATTGGGTCCACTGGACACAGTGACACACGCTTGTAATCCCAGTACTTGGGAGGCTGAGGCAGGAACAACACCACAAATTCAAGGCCAGCATAGGCTTCATAGTGAGTTCAAGGTCAGCTTGAACTGTATAGCTAGAATGTCTTAATAATAATTGGGCCCCACATGCAAATGCATGAAATTGCAACAAATTTTATAAAAATAATACTTTGCTTTTGTCCAACACATACAACACATTCTGATATATGTTTTAGTTGTGTTTTCATTTTAAAAAATCCTGACCCACTAAATGCTTTTGTCACCCACTAAATGCTTTTGTCACCCATTAGCGAGTTCCATACTGCTGTGCTGAGTCCTCTAATTCCTGAAGCCTGGGAGAAGTAAAGAGACAAAGTAGGATTATGTAGAAAGCCTTCAGGCAGGGTGGGGTTTCCTTCTTTGGAAGGGAAAGGTCTCTCCGGAGCTGAAACAACCAGTTCTGTCCAGTTGTGCACAAATTCACTGTAGTACCAAGATGACTGTTTACTGTCTCTGCGTTTTACTTTTTCCACTGTTACACGGATAGAACAGTACTTCCTGAGACCTAGAAGTGCAGTTCAGTGATCACCCAGCATAAATAAATAAATGAATGAATGAATAAAGTTTCCCACCCCCAGTACTGGAGATCAAATCCAGCATCTTTACAATTCCCATGTGTTTTCGAGGTATTGTTACAGGTAGCCGAGCTACTTAAAAATATAGGGAGTCATCAGGGCTAGGCCCTCCAAGAAGCCGGCACCGAGGACCAGATGTTTGATGACTTTGAATGAGACACACACCTCTTGCTGTGGGCCAGATCTCAAAACAACGAAACCACACCCTTAAGTACAATCCTTAGAGGTTAAATCTGGAGAAACGGAGAGTCACCATCCCAATCCTCTATAGGAAGAATCACTGATCCATAAAGAATGCTCGATTTCTATGTGACTGGCTTCCCCATTTGTACCTAATTTGGTCAATTTTACCTAAGCAGTTAATCTTATTGGTTGACCACAGTTCTGTCCCACTTTATGCCCACCTTGCAAATTCCCATTTTTCCCACCTTTGAGCCAGCTCATCTCATGATTTTGCTCTATCAAAGTCCCTGGACCCTATTGTCTGGTTTTGAAGACCTAAAATGCCTTCATCATCCTGCTCTGATCAGTTTTATACTATTTTGTTTTGTATGAATTCATTGGTGAAGATATGGAAAACTATTTAGAAGAAAACAGGAGACAATATGATAGTGAAGATCTCTTTTGTCTTGCTTTGAAATCAGTCTCTTAGATTGTTTTCTTCTGATCTATTTTGTTTTGTTATGTTATGTTTAATTTTACCCTCTTTAAAATAAAAATTTTTTTAAAAAGTCCTTGGGAAAGACAGAATCTTTGGCAAGCCACTTAGAACCCCTTCTGTCTCTCTCTCAGACAAAAACTTTCTTTTTCTCAATAAATATTTCTGCTCTTAACCTCCATTATTTCTAAAATTCATTCTTCGATTTTAGAGAACATGAACTTGTACTGGACATGCAGTAGGTCGAGAGTTTCATTCCCCTATATCAATATGACCTTGCTAAGTCGATACATTGCTCAGTCTTGACTGAAATTTGCAATCCTCCTTGTTTGGCCTCTTAAGAGTGCTGGGACTATAGATGAGAGCCAGCACACCTGGCACACCAAATGTTTTTTTTAAAAAGCACTGGGATGTCACTCAGTGACAGAGCCCTTGCCTAGCATGTGTGAGGCCCTGGGTTTCATCCCCAGACAAGACAGGGTTTTACCAATGGGACAACAGGATTGTGGAAACTGCTGAAGTCGATCCTGTTTCTCCTGCCTTGACCATGTAGGTCTCTATCCCAGCACATACATTTTGTATAGTTCATCTACTGTCCTGATAAGAATCCCAACACAGCCCATAGCCAAGGCTTCACCCACCTCCTCGCTGACCACTGACGCCCGGGGGTGTCCAGCCTGCAGCAAAGGAAGAAAGTGGGTGTGAGTGACCAGAGCTCCATACCCAGAGAGACCCTGTGATGAGAGGAGCCAGACCGTGAAGGAGAACTGGCTGCACGTTACCATTGTCTTGACTGCCTTGAGCTCAAAGTTACTGTGCTCATACCGCTGGCGGTGTGTGCAAGGTAACTGAAGGACACGTTCCTGAGAGCAGCACTGGACTCTGTGGGGTCCTCACCAGGACGCCCCCTCTCCCCCACAGAGGGGTGCATCCACCCCCCAGCTTGGCCCAGCCTCCAGACCCCCCCAGCTTTCCTATAGCTCCTGGACTGAACAAGGTAAACAAACTGCTTTTCAGTCTCCACAGGGCAAAAGGAGGAAAAATCAGCAGGATTTCTTCAAAGTCCAAGTTAATCCCAGTGGCCAGACTCCAAGCCAGACACTGTGAAATCCGTTAAGTTTTTCCTTTTGTGGGCGGGGCGTGTACCCCTGGTGTGTAGGTGAAAACACCTGTAGTGTTTTCTCGGGGCACATGTTCCCACTGCTTTCCTGCAGGATTCAAATCTGGCCCAGGCTCCTATCAGGTGGTCTTTCCATGTGCAGGCACCTTTGTGCGCCAGCTCCTCTTCCCCAAACGTGTCCCTGGGAGTCCTCATGTGTCTCAGCTTCCTCTCAGGGTCACAACCTTCAGGATCGTTGGTCCCAAATCAAGGGTGATCGGTAGTCACGGTGCTGCACGGCTCCTGGGACGCCAAACCTGTTCTTTACTTCTCTTTAGCACTGTTCTAGCATTCAGTACCAATCCTATTTCTCCTCATCCCCAACCTCTGTCCCTCCACCTTTCTTAAACACAGCTCCCCACGCATGTGACCAAGGAGTCCACGGACTGAGGCAAAGTGGATACATGGGAGGACTTACCAGAGGGGACGAGGAGTGCTGTGAGAAGCAGCAGCGCCTTGGGCCTCGAGACCAGCATCTAAGGGAGATGGCAGAGGGCAGAGTGTGACCCCAGGGGTGCAGGAGTCCCACCCAGGGAGCCCCATCTGTCTCTGTCCTCTGTCCCAGGAGCCTTTGTGGTTTCTTTTAAAGACTCAAACCCTGTGTCTTTTTTATATTTCATTCAACATTTATTTCTTCCTCAGTTCTGTTTTTTTGTCACTTTCCTTTATTGTCACTCTTTACTACTGAATTAGAGGATTTTGTTTTTTGAGACAGAGTCTCACTGTATTTCTCAGGTTTGTCTCCTTATAGGAGCCTGGGTGCAAGCAATCCTCCTGCCTCAGCCTCCTGAGTAGCTGAGATTACAGGAAGTATCATCATCATACCTGCATTCAGAAAGACGTTCATATTCTAAACAGTTCCTTCTTGGCCCTACCTGATGGCCTCTTCCTCCTTAATGTCTGATCTTTCTTTCATGTATCAGTGTCTTTTTCACAGTGTCTACTTCATCTTGCCGTCTCTGTCATTTGAATTCCATGGGTGATCAGGGCAGGGGTCTGCTCTGTTCTGATCTGAGGCAAAATACACACGCACACACACACACACACACACACACACACACACACACACATGCTCTCACTCTGGGGTGTTAATCAGGACTCACCCTCTCCGCACTGTGTTGTTTGCTGAGTCCTGTGCTGCTGCTGACCGAGTGGAGTCCTCTGCACTCTGCTGCACTTGGGCTTGGACTGTGATGAGCGGAGCCCCGCCCTGGGCAGGATTTGGATTTGGCCTACTCTGCAGCAGTGAGATGGGAGAGGGAGCCAGGCTGGACGCACAGAAGGCAGAGTCACTGCGGGGCCCACGGAAGGAGTGGAATGCAGAGCCACAGTGGAATGTGCCTTTCCTTCCAGCCTCTTCCCGTGCTCATCAGCCCCGCTGACCCTTCCACCACCCTACCACCCCTAGGTTTCTTCTGAACTAAGTGGTCTGTGGCATCAGTTGGTTTCTGACTTTCTCCTCCTACCCTTTTTTTTTTGCAAGACAGGGTCTTACTATGGAGCTCAGGTTGGCCTCAAACTCACAGTGATCCTCCTGCCTTAGCCTTGTGAGTGCTGGGATTACAGGCATTTGCCACCATTCCTAAGCACTCTCCGGGTTTTTTTTCTTTGTTTATTTATTTTGGAGACTGTGTCTTGCTTGGCATCCCAGGCGGACCTGGAACTTGTGGTGATCCTTCTGCCTCAGCCTCTCAGGTTCTGAGATCAGAGGAGTATACCACCTTGCCTGGCTCCTTCTTTCATATCTGAATCATTCCTCTAGTCCCCTTTCTCAATCTCTTTCTTTCTTCTCCCCACCTTTTTCTTTTATTTTCTTTTGGCACTGGGATTAAACATAGAGCCTTTGCAATGAATGGCAACCCCAGCTCTTTATTAATTTTTTTTTGTCTTTTTCATTTTTATCGGTACCAGCGATTGAATTCATGACTGCCTGCTTACAAGGCAGGCACTTAAGCCACTGAGCTAAATCCCCAGCCCCTCTTTATTAATTTTTGAGACAGGCTCTCACTAAGTCTAAACTGCCCAGACTGGGCTCAGATTTGCAATCTTCTTGCCTCACGTTCCCAGAATTCTGGTATTGCAGAGATGTGCCATCACACCTGGAAGTCTTTCTTTCTTTCTTTCTTTCTGGTCAGGGTCTAACTACATAATTCAGGCTGACCATAAATTAACCCTTTGTAGCCCAGACTGGCCTTGAACCTGTAGTGATCCTCTTGCCTCAGCCTCCCAAGTGCTGGGATTATAGACATGCACCACCACACCTGACTTTTTATTTGTTTGTTTTTTGAGTCAGGGTCTCACTATGCAGTTCTAGCTTGCCTTGACTTCACTATGTAGCCCATGCTGGTCTCAGTCGCTCAGTGATCTTCTTGCTTCAACCTCTTAAATGCTAGCATTGTGGGCATATGTCACCATATCTGGCTGTTCGTTTTTTAACACCAAAAAATTCATGTTCCTTTACTTCTTTTCATTTTCTCTTTTTACTGTGCTAGATAGAAGCTAGAGTCTCATACATGTTAGGAAAGCATTCTACCCGTGAGATACATTCCCAGCTCCTGCCTCCTGACCACACACCCAGAGTCTAGATTTTACCCACAGGAATATTCTCTGTATTTTCACATCCAAGCAAACAGATACCACGTGTGGTTCATCCTAGAGAAAGGCTGGCTGTCTTTGGGTTTTAAAAAGTTGAGGCAGTCAGATCTCTCAAATGTGGAGCCCCTCCAAGACATGCCAGCTTTACTTTGTCTTTGGCTTTATTTAGGCTATGACTATGGTCAGGCTGTTTTTGCTATGCATCTTAGAGTCTGGAATCTGAAAGTCAAAATTTCATAAGAAGCCCAAAGACAACCGGGAGACCAGTTCATTCTGCTTGCCTCCCTGTCTATCAGTATTTTTCCTCATGTAATGTATAGGTAACACTCTCTGATCCTGGAATTTCCAAGTCTTTGTATTTGCTCCACTTCCTGAAGGGCGGTCAGACCATCAGAGCTGGTTTGCAGGAAATGAACTTGAATTTGAAGCTCAGGTCTGAGGAGTGTTTAGCAGACGTGTGTGCTTTCCAAGTCACCTGCCAGCACGTGTGTCTACATCGTGAACCTCCCGGTTGAGGTAGATTAGGGAAGAGTGCAGGGAGCAGAGAGCTGCTGGTATTAACACATCGCTACCGGAAGCAAGAAAGAGACAGCAGTGGAGAGAAGGGAAGAAAGAAGAAAGGAAGGGTTAGTGTGGAGAAAAGGACAGCAATGGACATGGACATAACGAATGCCCACGCTCGTCGGAGCCAGGCTGAAGTGTCCCATCTTGGGGAGCTGGGTTCTGGTCCAGCCCCAGAATCAGTCTGAGGGCAGATCCCTCGCTGCCTGCTGAGCCGCCAGGCCTTCCTCTCTGCTCCACAGGGCAGGGGCAGAGCTGGGGAAACAGATGTGATTCAAGCCCGGGAAAGCCAGGGCAAGAGAAGCCTGGGGCAAGAAGTGAGGGAGAAACAAACAAACAAACAAAGGAAAGGCAGATGCAAAGCAGAGCTAGGCGGGACCTAGAATGGAGCCAAGCTCATGTTTTCCATGAGTCTTAGACAGCTGGGGAAAATGAACTTGGGCCAGTCTTTTGGCAGAGACAGCAATGACCTCAATGCGCTGGCCCGGCTGGGTCTGCGGGGTAGGAGGGGGCGCCCTCCCGGGGTCGGGGAGGAGCCGCAGGCCAGGACCTGGGAACAGCCCTGTCCGGGAAAGGCCGGCCCTGGGCAGACGCACGGGGGGCCGCGAGAGGGAGCAGGGCCGGCGTCCACTCTGGCGGGCTGTGCGGACTTTGGGAGAGCGGGTTTGTTTCCTGGTAGTTGGGGTGACTTTTTGATGGCACCCGCTGCGGCCCTTGTCTGCTAGCTCAGCTCCCCGCTTGTTTGCAGGTTCATTTTTCTCAGGGTGATTTGGTCGGCTCTGTTCTGGCACAGTATTTATCATTTAGTTGAATCAAGTCAAAATTAGCTGCAATGCCCAGAAATGAGCGAATGCTATCTAGAGCCGCGAGCCTGTTTCTGAGGTTTCCGTGAATGAGACAGTGCCAAAGCACTGACTAGGGGATCAATTCATAAGCTACGTTTCAGTTACCCAGGATGTGAGGTTTTAGAAAAGTTCTGTGAAAGTGTGTGAAAATCGTAATTGAGCCTCCCCAGTTCATTGTCATAACCAGCCAGAAATTTAATAATAAAAAAATCAGTAAAGATACAAGAAATGGTTAAGCAGATTAGAAAGAAATGTTCTGTGGCAAAGGAGTCCAATGCAAAGAGAGGCTGAAATGGGAGACAGCAAACTGGCTTTCTACATCTGTTTTTTTTCCCTGTAAAGAATACACCCATTAGTTGAAAGCCTCCGGGCAAACGTACAGACATTTGACTATGGTCTGATCCAACTAAATTAAATTCAGGGGCTAAACACAAAAATTCCCATAAAAGGAAGGAAAAGATGGAGGGTTCAATGGGGCGGGAAGGGAGGGAGTGGCGCCTGCCAAGCCTGGAAGCCATGAAACAGTTAAGACCAAAGGCAAAAGGACCTAGATGCCCACAGATGTTTGTCCTAAGGACATTTGAGTCGGGAAAACTTTGACCACTGGGGGTCCAATTTTGATGTTGTCTCCTCGCCAAAACCTCTCCTGAGCCCCCCTTCTTTTGAAGAATTCCCTGTCCTGAAATGACTTGTTTATTTTATAGTATTGTCATCATCTTTATTCATTGGTTATGGGGTTTATCTCATTCTGTATTAGTCTGTGAATTCCCTGGTGATGGAGGCTGAGTCTTACTCAGTCCTCAATGACCTAATGGTGAGCACACAAGAACTCAAAAAGTATGCTCAACTGAATTGAAATGCAGACTTAGAACAATACCTTTCTTTTTTGGGAGGGGGGGTACCAAGAATCAAACTTATGACCTCACACTTGCCAGGTGCTGTGCTACTGAGCTATATCACCGGCTACCTTCTCGTTTCTGACATATAAACTTTCAAAAATTTAGTCAAATGGAAATGATAAAAGATAAAGTTTTAGGGAAGCGATTTGAGAGGCTGAAGCGAGAAATTGGGCCAACTCAAAGCAGAGGTTTTGGAGAACGGCTATGCTAAAAGTTGGGGATTTGGGCAAGATCATCACATGAAAAATAGAATTTATATCTGCAATATTACTGCTTCTGCCTCAGTATTTTCTTTGTGTAAATTTTCTGATGGCACTGATTTTCTGATGAAACTAACAAACTTTCTTGTTAGTGCAAATCTAAAATGTTTGATCTAGATTCAGGATTACACTGAGGTTCCTGAAATAGAATCTTCAACAACAAAAAAATCTAAATAGCTTTGATAAATTGGTTAAAAACAAGACAAAGAGCTCGGTATATACATGTACATTTGCAATTCCAACATTCAGGAAGCAGATACAGGAAGATTACTGTGAGATAAAGACCAGCTTGGGCTACATAGACTGTCTCAAAAATAGAGCAAAGGGGCTGGGGATTTAGCTCAGTGGCATAAGCGCCTGCCTTGCAAGCAGACAGTCATGAGTTCGATCCCCGGTACCGATAAAAAAGAAACACACACACACACACACACACACACACAAAACAGAACAAAACAAAAAGACTCTTGTGCTGGATATGATGGCACATGCAATCCCAGCTACATAGGAGGCTGAGACAAGAGGATCACAAGTTTGAGGTAAGCCTGGGCAACTTGGTAAGACCCTGTCTTAAAAGTAAAAATAAATAGAAAGGGCCGGGTTACAGCTCAGTGAAACAGAACCTCTCAATTCAATCCTCAGTACTCTCTGGCCTGCTGGCTTGTTGGCACCAAGGGAAGTCAGCGGCAGTGCTGCACTCTAAGTCTTGGCCCTGGTGGCCAAAACTGATGCCTCAGCCAGGAGCCCAGAGATCAGGCTTGCCCAGGCTCCTGTAGTGAGCTTGGTAAGTGGTTGCCCTGCCCATCAGGCTTGATGACATTGGAAGCCCTCCTGACTTGCAGGTCCACACCCAGGCTGTACAGGGGTTCCTAACCCTCAAAAATGGGGAACGAATAAATGCTTGTGGTTCTAAGCTGCTAACATTTGTGGTAAATAGGTAACTATGTTGTACGACCATAACATAATCTCATTTTCTTTGAGTCAGGTCCTACTTTGCTGCCCATAACAGACTCAAACTCCTGAACTCAAGAAATCTTCCAGGTAGCTGAGACTGTTGGTGGGCCCCACTGTACGTGGTTATGATTATTTTATCTATTATATAGAAATTCTATTTATGTATTTATAGCTCATCATAATTGCATGCTCTGGTATCAATAAAAAGATATTAACAAACTGTGTACAGTGGTTCAACCTCAGTCACAGCCACTAATGCATTGCCCTGAAAATAAGACCTAACTGGAAAATAAACAATGGTTGTTACCATGAAGGCTAGTGTCATGCAGAAAGTCATGCACTGGCTATTCTGTAATGGCAGGTAAGGCAAGGTGATCAGGGCTGGCATTTTTGATGTCTAGTCTCCAAGGCTGATTACCTTCCAGCTAGGTCTATTTCGGGGGAACACATGATAGAAAGGATGAAGGAGCTCAAGGCCAACTAGGTAGGATAGTAAGACTCATCTCAAAAGAGAAAAAGGAGGAGGTGGAGATTTAGCTCAGCGGCATAAGCACCTGCCTCGCAAGCAGGCAGTTGTGAGTTCGATCCCTGGTACTGATAAAAAAGAAAAAGGAAAAAAATGCCAACAAATATGAAATCCCACAAATTAGCTATTCTAATATATTAGTTATGTATAAAACTAGTTAGTAATCATAGCTAATGTTGAGTATTTTGTTTCTGTGATGTAGGGATCAAAACTAGAGCCTCATACTTTCCAGGTATCTTAGATACTTTTTGTTGTTGCTGAGACAAAATACTGAACACCCAAAGTTAAATGAGGAAAAATTTTTTTTTCAAATCCATTTTATTTCAAAGAGGAAAAAAGAAAGCAAAAAAAAAAAAAAAAAAGGAAAATTTCAAAATGCATTAGGGAGCAACAATGATACATACATGATACATTGTCATCCCCAGATCATTCACCCAGAGCACAAGACATCTGCATTCAGTTGTCCAAACAATACCAGCACAAATCTTTCTCTTCAATGACCTCAGAGAAATTAGCAATATAACTATCTTAAATATATATATATATATACACATACACATATACATATGTTTATTTCAGCTTCTCACACTGAGACAATACAATGCTTATACATGTATGTCGGATTTATTTCACTTATGAGTATAGTCTCAAGTTGCATCCATTTATACTAGTTGATTTTTTTGATAATAGCCATGCTTTCTGAGGTGGAATCTCAATGTTGTTTAAATTTGCATCTCTTGAGTGGCCAGTGGATGTTGAACATTTTTTTCACGTGTTTATTTGCTATTTATATTTCTTCATCTGGGAAGTGTGCATTCATCATCTCAGATGCCCATTTATGGATTGGGTCTTTAAATCTGGGAGGGTTTTTTTTTTTAATTCTTTATATGTTCTTAATGGAGCCAGGCATCGTGGTACATAACTGTAATCCCAGCACTTGGGAGGCTGAAGCAAGAGGATCATTGCAAGTTCAAGACCAGTCTGGACTAGAAAGTGACCTCAAGGCCAACCTGAACTGCATAAGGAGTCCTGTCTCAAAAAGACAAAAAAAAAAAAAAAAAAAGTTCTTGATAGTAATCCTTTATCTGAGGTACAGCTGCCAAACTTTTTCCTGTGTTATGGATTATCTCTTCACCCTGTTGGTGATTTATTTTGCTGTGCAAAAATTTTTCAATAGGGTGAGATCCCAGTTGCTAATTCTTTTTTTTTTTTTTTTTTTTTTGTCTTTTTCCTTTTTATCAGTACCGGGTATCGAACTCACGACTGCCTGCTTTCAAGGCAGGCGCTTATGCCGCTGAGTTAAATCTCCAGACCCTTATATACTATTTTTTTTATCACAGTACCTTTATAATGTAATTTCTAGGATCCTCAGGTTCATAAGTGTGATGATTGGGTTTTCATGCTTCATGCATGACATGTGCCTCCTTTGAACCTTGTTACAACATCGGCACATTACCCATCTGACGTGAAAAAAAAAAAATTTCTGGTCAGGGATTGTGATGCCTTGTGTCTTTGTTGATCAAGATTGCCTTTGTAATTCTAGGTCTCTTCTGATTCCAGATGAATTTTAGAGTTGTCTTCTTTTGGGCTGGGGATTTAGCTCAGCAGGTATAAGCGCCTGCCTGGCAAACACAAGGTTGTGAGTTCAATCCCTGGTTTAAAAAAAAAAAAGGATTGTCTTCTCTAATTCTGTAAGATACACTATTGGGATTTTGATTGGGATTACACTGAATCTGTATAACAGTTTTGAAGTACAGCCATTTTCACTATACTGGTTCTTCCTGCCCAAGAACACATGATATCTCTCCATTTTCTAATATCCTCTTCAATCTCCTTTTTCAGAGCAGTGCAGTTTTCTGTATAGAGGTTTTGTTTGTTTGTTTGTTTTTATATCTTTTGTTAGATTGATTCCTAGGCATTTCTTTTTTTTTTTTTTGATGCTATTGCAAAAGATATTGTTTCTTTGATTTCTTTCTCAATGAATTTTTTATTCATGTACGGGAAGGCAATTGATTTTTGAGTGTTGACTTGATATCCAGGCTACATTACTGCACTTTCTTATTAAATCTAGTAGTCTTTTGGTGGAGTTTTTAGGGTCTTCTAAATAGAGTAACATGTCATCTACAAATAACAGTAGTTTAATTTCTTCCTTTCCTATCTTTATTCCTTTATTTCTATCTCTTCTCTCTGCTCCAGCTGTAGTTTCCAGGACTATATTGACCTAGAGTGGAGACAGTGGACAACCTTGTCTTGTTCCTGATTTTAGAGAGATAGTTTTGTGATTTTGTCCATTTAGTATGATGTTGGCTGTTGGTTTGTCATGAATAGCTTTTAGCAGATTGAGATAAATACCATCTATTCCAATTTTCTGTAGGGTTTTTATCGTGAATGGGCGCTGTACTTTGTCAAAAGCTTCTCTGCATTTATCGAGATGATCATATGATTTTTATCCTTGGCCTGTTAATATGGTGTATTACATTTATGGATTTATATATGTTGAAACATCCCTGCATCCTGGGGATGAATCCCACTTGATCATGGTGTATAATTTTGATGACGCTGCAATCTGTTTGCCAGTATCTTATTAAGGACTTTTGCATCTATGGTCATTAGGGAAATTGGCCAGTAGTTCTCTTTCTTGGGTCCTTCTCTGGTTTTGGTATCAGAGTAATGCTTGATTCCAGGAATGAATTTGGGAGTATTGTTTCCCTTTCAATTTCATTAAAGCATTTGAGAAGTAGTGGTTGTAGGTCAACTCTATATTTCTTATAGAATTCAGCAGTGACTCTGTTACGGCCTGGGCTTTTCTTTGTTTATAGATTTTTTTTGTGTGTGTCTTTTTCCTTTTTACCAGTACCAGGGATCGAACTCACGACTGCCTGCTTGCATGGCAGGTGCTTATGCCGCTGAGCTAAATCCCCAGCCCTGTTTATAGATTTTTAATGACACTTTGATTTTATTGGTTGATGTTGGTTTAAGATTTCTATATCTTCTTGATATGGCCTTGGTAATTCATGCATATCTAAGAATCTGTCTATTTCTTCTGTATTTCCCATCTTATTAGAATACAAGTTTTCAAAGTAGGTATAGATGATCTTCTGGATTTCTGCTGTGTCTGTTGTGAGTTCCTAATTTCATGCATTTTTTAATTGCATGGATTTGAGTCTTTCATTTCCTATTTTTGATACAGTGGGAGAAAGGTTTGTCAATTTTATTTAATCTAGGAAATGTTTATTTTAGCTCATAGTTTGCAGAGGTTTCAGCTCAGAGTTAGCAGAATTTTTTTTTCTTCGTGGCAGAAGGGCATTGCAGAGAAACAGTTCATGGCAGGCAGAAGGGAGCAAAGCAGTGAAGCTTTGAGGAAGCAAGCAGCCAACAATAGCTACCTTCTTTCTGTTTCTCATAGTCTATCTCCATGCAAAATGTTCATACCTAAAATGCTGACTTCTAATATGGTAAGAAAACCTAAACTAAAAAAAGAAGGGGGACACTGACTTCATTATGTTCCAGACACATCTGGTCAACAATGTTTTGGGGAAAAGTGCAGGCCTTGAAACATTCTCCCCACCCCAAGGTAAAAATATGAGGTCCTATAAGGACAAGAAGCAAACAAGTTATATAATCTAAGCATGTGCAATTTGAGTTTCTTTGTTCTTTATCTCAATAAAAGTTGCTTGTATGGGCTGGGGATTTAGCTCAGTGGCATAAGCACCTGCCTGGTAAGCACAAGGTCATGAGTTTGATCCCTGGCACCAAAAACATAAAATGTAATTAAATTTAAAAATAAAAGATAAAGTTGCTTGTTTATGCTGGCCAGGTGGCAGCTATTTTGCTGACCCTTAGTGTGTGTGGCCCTTTATTTTTGCTTTGCTTGCACAACCCCAAAAAAAGAGATGAAAAGAATGACAAGAAAAGGGAGAAGGGACAGAAAAAAGGGGGACCCCACAATATAAAAAGGAAAATAAAAGAAAAAATGGGAAAGAAAGGGTTTATTCTGGAGCTGAGTTTAGTTTTATCTCTTTATTTTTGCTTCAGTATTGGTAATTGACCTCAAGACCTTGCACCGGAACCTTGTACGAGCCAGGCAGGGGCTTTGCAGCTGAGCTATAACTCTGGCCCATGGAGCCGAGTTAAAGTTATACTTTGGAGTAATTTACAGTAATGGCTATGGATACTACCTCTGTGTCCTTCACTGATTCAAAACTTTACTTTTAGACTTTTACATTTTGACTTTAAGGAAGAGCCAGGAGTCGCACAGTGCCAGATCTAATGAATAGGACGATGAGGACATACTATAAGGTTCCTATGAGCCTCCCTGTCCATTGGATGGCAAACGCTGCAGCCAAGGTGTGATACTTTTTATTTTTTTTTTTTGTCTTTTTTTTTTTTTTTTCATTTTTTATCGGTACCAGGGATCGAACTCACGACTGCCTGCTTCCAAGGCAGGCGCTTATGCCGCTGAGCTAAATCCCCAGCCCCAGTGTGATACTTTTTAATCACACCTTGTGAAGATGCTTAAGGAAAAGGATTTCCAAAACTGCTTCATAAAATGGCAATAATGATGAGATTAGTGTGTTAGAAGCAAGGGGGAGTACTTTGAGGATGATTAATGGCAATGTCTTTTGGTGTAACAAACTTTTAGCGCTGATGTAGATGTAGTCTAGAGACAGACTGGCTGATGGTGTGGATGAGTAATGAAGGTTGGGCCTGAATGCTATCATGGGGAAGGTGGTACTGAGACACTCCTGCTGTCCTCTGGAGTGTGCTACACTCTTGAATGTCTGAAGGGCAGCTGTCTGAATGACCCCACCAATAGTGATGGGCAGAAGTACTGGGCTGCCCTTTCAAATACTACTGAATGATTATCTGCTCCCCACTCCACCCCAGTACTGGGGACTGAACCCAGAGCCTTCTCACAGAGCAACATCCTCAGCCTTTTTTTATTTTTCATTGCAAGGCTTGGGCTCCCTTGATTTTCCAGGCAGGGCTCAAACCTGCTGTAGACTCCTGGGAGGGGGGCAGGCTCAGCCTGATTGGTTATCAAGAATCCTTGATAGTGTTCCATTTGAATATCCTTCTCTCCAACTCCCTTAATGGTGCAAGACCCAGGGTAGGCTGTAGGGACAGACAGCTGATTGATGACCCTCACTCAGGCGGTGGAGGGTGTGGTGACTCCGGGGGCACCTTGATGCAGTGTCTCCCCAGGCTCAGGCTTCCACAACATGGCCATGATTTGGGAGGAGCATTTTGAGAATCAATGCTGCAGGTCAGGTCTCCAAGGGCTCAACTTGGAGAGTTCTGTGGGCCAAAAACAAGTCACAGAGCTCAGTTCCACTCAGGGGCAAAGACCGCTTATTTGTTCCTAAGGGGAGGAGAGGACAGAAAATCCATCATCCTCACTCCACCATAATGCCCTGAAGTTAAAACGAATCTGTCCAACAGTCCAAGGTTAAATGCCAGGCAGAAAACATTTGTATTTCACCCTTTCCCTGAAACTCAACTCGCCTCTTTTCACAATTCTAACAAAAGCTGTCACACAAGGACCTCTTTGTGGCTCAATAACTCAGACGTATTTCAGTCTTATTTTCTTTAGTGTTAGGCACTAACCAGGGTTGCTCCTTGAAATGTTCTCCTTTCTTGGCATAGATGATTTTACATTCTTTGTTTTCCTCTCCGCGTCTCCTAGTGTCCTTTCATACTTCTTTTTAGTTGTCTTCTGTTTACTCTGGGTGATTTTCAAGGTTCAGGTCTCTGTCACCTCTGTCTCTGCCTGTCTCTGTCTTTTTCTGTCTCTGTCTTTATCCCTGGCTCCTGGAGACTGAAGTCTGAGCCCTGTTAGTGCTACCTATACACTGTGCCACTGGGCTATGGCCCTCAGCCCCCACCTCTTTTTAAATTGTATTCTCATTCATCTTCTACCCTCAGCAAAGATTACGGTACAGTACCTACCTGGGAACCCTAGGGACTTATGTGTGAGTCACCCTCAGCCTTGCCTTGAGCTCCTGCACATACCCAGCATGCATGCACCCTGCCACTCTGATCCCACTGAGTCTCCTCAATCTGGTCAAACCTGTCCACACTCCCACTGTGTCCATCTCTAGTTCAGTTGCTGAACTAGCTGCATCCTAACCCGCCCTGCATGTCCAGCACTTCCCACTTTTATTCCTAATACAAATGGGCCAGATGACTCTCTTAGTGCTCATCAGCTTCTGCCATTTCCTGGTTTAAAAACCACAAAGACAGGGCGTAGTGGTAAATGTCTATAATCCAAAGCACTTGAGAGCTGAGGCAAGAGGATCACAGTGAGTTGGAGTCTAGCCTGGACTATATAAGCAAGTTCAAAACAAAACCGCAAAGACTGAATTATCCTTCAGGTACAGAGGAAAGGATGCACATAAACATTCATCTTGCTGTTATCTCACATCATCAGTATTGCAACCTCCCCACCTACAAACCTTTGCTCCTTGCTTTCCTGCTGTACTGAATTACTGGGCATTCTTTGAAAGCTCTGTACTCTCTTTTGTTTATAAACCATTGTACTGTCCATGGTGCATTCTATTGTAATACGGCTCCCACCATAATCCTTAATTCCCTACAATCCTTACTTTTTATTTTTTATTCTATTTTTTATTTTGAAGATAAGTAAAATGCAACAAAACAAAGAACAAAGCCAATCGAGACAATGCAGTGAAACTGGTACAGAACTTCAGAGCAGGATACCAGGATAACAGTAATAGGTACCATAGTAGATCTTGTTATCTTCACAATAGTTGTCCATTCAATCAGGTACAGCAAAATCAAACCAAAAAAAGAACATTATAAAACCTATCAAAGCAAAATATTGAATAGAGCAAAACAACTAACCAGAACAAAACAAAACAATGAAAACAATATTGGCTTTCAAAGACAAGATAGAAGGAAATGCCCCATATTTGCTATACTGCATACTGTCATCCTCCCAAGAGATGCTCAGACTGCTGGCCCCATGCCTGAAAAATCAACCAAACAATACAAGCATTTAGTTGCTTGATGTACCTTAGTTGCTGTCAACTCCGGCTATCCTCCAAACCAGCTGGTTGCTTGTGGTTGTGGGTTGTGGGGATGAAAACACAGTGTTTGATTCTCAGCCTGTGTGCTAGGGATAGAATTTAGATCTACAAAAAGCCAGAGGTGGTGGCACATGCCTCAATTCCAGCACTTGGGAGGCTGAGGTAGGGAGATCACTATAGATTCAAGGCTACCCTGGGCTACGAAATGAGTTCAAAGCCAGCCCAAACTTCATAGTGAACTCTGTTTCAAAAAAGGCCAAAAAAAAGTAGGCATGTATTCTACCACTGGACTATGCCCTCAGCCCATGACTAATTTCTACTCGTCCTTTATAACTCATTCAACATAATATCTGCCTTAGATAATTTCCCTGAGTGCCCCTCTGCAGTGTGGATGTACTGTGAACTGATGCTTTGACCAGAGCCGAGCACAATGGATCACATATCCCATGCATCAAAAACCTCTGCTAGATAAATGTGGTATAGGAAATATGCTTGTTTTTTACTTGAGTGCCTGGCACAGAGCTCCTAAAACCTTGGAATTTGCAGCATGATAGGAGTGTCTTTTGTTGCTCACACATAACAAGCCACTGACCTTTCATGATACCCACACCTAACTTGATGCCAATCAGATGAAAAAGATGATGGACCTTCAAAGCCTCAGGGTAGGGCTACTCTTCTGAAAGTCTGGGTAGGTGGGGCTGGAATTCTGACCCCTCCCTGGGACCTCCAGGAAGAAGGGTGGGAGCTTCAGATAAAACTCCACAAATGTTTTGAAGAAATGAGGCTTGATGAGCTTTGGGGTTGGTGAACCGTACACACATTCCTGGAAAGAACGCGCCTTACACCTGGAGGCTTCTGTCCTTGGGGCTCTGGTACCTCCCCTGGGCTGTCATCTGCCTGGGTAACACCTGCCACTACAAACCAGTAAGTAAGGTATTTTCTTGAATTCTGTGATCACTGTAGCAAATCATGGAAACCATAAAGAGGGGGTCTTGGCACTCACCCATAATACTAGGCCAGTCAGAAGTCTTGGAAACCTGGATTTGTGGTGGGCACCGGAAGAGAAAAGGTCTTTTGGGACCAAGCCCTGCAAATGTGACATTAAGGCCAGATACATAGGTGGCGTCAATATTGAATGGAACTGTAGGAGAGAGAATGTCAAACAATGGTCCATAATGGAGGGTGTTCTATGGGAGCCAGGTGCATGCTGGGACATGCCTGTAGACTCACCTACTCAGGAAGCTGAGGCAGGAGTATCACTTGAGTCCAGTTATTCACAGTCAGCCCTGGAGACATACTGAGACCCTGTCTCTTAGGTGAAAAAAATTTTGGTGCTGTTGTGCAAGCCTGGAATCCCAGCTAGAATGGGGACTGAGGCAGGAGTATCACAAATTACAACCCAGCCTGGTAAATTACTGAAATTCCATCTCAAAGTAGAAAATAAAAAGTGCTAGAATGCAGCTCAGTGTGTGGTTCACGCCCAGTACTACCCCAAAAGAATTCTGTGTGAGAGTGTAGAGAGTGTTTTTTAGAATAAACAGTAAATTACAGGGATTTGGGATTTTTGATGGGAGAGGGGGTGTTAATGAAGCCCAGAACCTTTACACTGAGTTATATTTTCAACCCTTAAAAAATTTTTTTGCAAGATTCTTCACTTTCCCCCAAATACTATGCTTTCATATGTATTCATGCATGATCATCTAAGATGGCAAGTGTAACTTTTGTTTTAAAATTTTGGACACCAGGCTAAGGATTTAGTTCAGTGGCTCACACGCTTGTCTGGTAAGTACAAGGTCATGAGTACCAGTATCAAAACTAAATAAAATAAAATAAAATAAAAATTTTGAACTAAACAGTCAAAAATTGCTTTCTAAAAATGTTTTCTGAGGTAGCCTGTTTGCCCAGGTGGCACTTGAGTTTGTAGCCCTCAGCCTTGTAGAGTGCAATGTTCATCTACTTGATTGTGGTGCTGGGATTACAGGTGGATTTTAGAATTCTTTTTTAAAATTTTTTTGATTTTTTTAAAACAGGGTCTCACTATGAAGTTGAGGCTGACCTTGAGCTCAGTTTGTAGCCCAAGCTGGTCTCCAAATTGCTAGGATCATTTTGCCTCAGCCTTTTGAGTGCTGGGATAACAGGCGTGGACCATCACGCCCAGTTCCAATTCTTAAGTGTGGAGCGGAGAGGCTGTATTTCCTAAACATGAACACGAGAGGGCAGTACATAGCTTCAGCAGACTCTTATTGCTGGTTGCTTTTTCCGGTTGCTGTTTCACAGCTCAAATTGACTTTAAAGTAGTCTAGGCAGGAAACCCGATCTCTGCCTCACAAAGTGAGGGTGCCTCATGGCTATGCCTCATTCATAATCTAGTCGCCCAGCACCTCACCAAATGCTGGTATTGTAAGAAGATTAATCAGTCACAGTTGCTACATTCAAGGGTCAAAAGTTTAGTGGGGAAGAGAAATCTGTGGTCCTCATTCTTTAATTCCCTGCATGTAAAGAAACAAGTGATCAAAAAAAAAAAAAAAAAACCAATTTGTTTTCCTCAATACTGCAATATCTTGATGTGTGCTCCCTTGCCATCTCTAGGTCTTCGATGTGATGTTCATTCAGGTCTTTTTTCCACTTAGGAATGAGGTTGTTGGTTTTCTTATTGTTCTGCTTTAAGAAAACGATGTATTTCCAGAACAAGACTTTATCAGATGTATCTTTGCCAGTAAATCCTCCCAGTCTGTCAAGAGAATGTCATTCTCTTGCCTTTGCAAATGAGATCTTTGTGATTTTATCAATTTTTTTTTTTTAGCCAGCGTTTCTCTGTGCAGTTCAGGATGGCCTTGAATTCACTTTGTAGTCCACGCTCCACCACAATCAGCTCAATTATTCTTTCTGAGGATACACCCTTAATGTTGTCTGTGAGGAGTCATTAACTGCAGAAGGTCACGTGTAGGTTTTGTTTTCTTCTGTTATCTTCTAGGAATTTTCTGGACTTTGTGATTGTTTTTGTTCTGATGCAAGATCTAGCTATGTTACTCAGGCTGGTTTCAAATTCCTGGGCTAGAGTGACTTTTCTGCCTTAATCTCCTGAGCATTGGAATTATAGGCATGCATCATCATGCCAGATTTTCTAGGAGTTTTAATTTTTTTGAGTGTTTCACACTTAGGTGTATGATCCAATGTATTTGTGTACACACATGTGTGTGGGTTGTACCTGGGTTCAAACTCAGTTCCTCATGCATGCTTGAACACATCATATGCCATTAAGATGTGCCCCCCTCACCCAGTGGTAAATTCTTTTTTGAAATGTATAATGTCTGTGTCTAGATTCTTTTAGGGAAAAGGAGGAGGATGTGAATGTGCAGTCATTAGGGCTGGGGATTTAGCTCAGCAGCATAAGAACCTGCCTTGCAAGCAGGCGGTCGTGAGTTTGATCCCCGGTACCAATAAAAATGAAAAAGAAAAAAAAAAAAGACTGTGCAGTCATTAATAAATACTATTTTCTGTCTTGGATTACTTTCCTTTTTTTTATGAACAATTTTTTGATAGTAGATCCTGAGTGTTCTCATCATGAAATAATGAGGTGAGGTGATGCACATGTTAACTAACTATAATCATTTCACAGTATATGTATATTAAATCATTATACACATTAAGCTTAAACAAATCCTTTGGTAAACCATACATCAGATTTATGTGGGTCTATTTTGATGCCTTATATCCTGTTTTATTGATCTATTTGTCTTGTGTTGTTTTGTTTTTTGAGACAGAGTCTTCCATCATAGTACAGGCTGGCCATGGGCTCACCATATGACAAAGGCTGGCCTCAAATTTGCAACAATCCTGTTGCCTCAGGCTTCTAACTACTGGAATTATAGGCATGCACGCCATGATTACTGTACCTTGTTCCTGTAGCTTTATAGTAATTCTTTTTCTTTGTTTTTTACTTCCTTTTTCTTTTATTATTTTATTTATTTTTTGAGACAGAGTTTACTGGCCTTGACCCCAAGATAATCCTCCTGTTTTAGCTTCTCTGAGTGCTGAGATTATGGGTGTGTACCACCACTCCTGGCTTTTAACAAAAAAAATTTTAAATTAAGTGGTATGCCGGTCATGGAGGTATACACCCATAATACCAGCATTTGGGAAGCTGAGACAAGAAAATTACTGCAAGTTTGATGTCAGCCTGGATTACAAAATGAGATCGAGTTCGAGGCTACCCTGAACTGCATAGTGAGACCCTGTCTCAAAAATACAAAAAAAAAAAAAAAAAAAAAAAAAGCCCTTCCAACCTTCCCTTCCCTTCCTTCCCCTCCCCCGCCTCTCCCCCAACTCTTAAATGCTGGGGGGTCAAACCTAAGATCTTGAACATGCAGGGCAAGTGCTCTGCCAGTGAGCTATATACCAGATCCTCCATATAAATTTTGAATCTTTTTTTTTCTAATCATTTATTGATATCCACAACCTGCTAGAATTTTAACTGGAATTGAATCTATACAAGTTGAAAAGAACATCCTAACATTATCAAGTCTTTCTATCCATGAACATGGTATGTCTAGCCATTTATTTAGTTCTTTTTTACATATTTTTCATCAAAGTTTTATAGCTTTCCTCATATAGCTCTTATACATATTTTGTTAGATTTTATAATCCGAGTAAATGGGGTACTAATGTAAATGGTATTGTGTTTTTATTTCAAATTACACTTGTTTATTGACATAGAAAAACAATCTATTTATTTTTGTGACAGTACTAATTGAACAAAGAGCCTTCTGTTCAGCCTACCATTCAGCTATACTCTTAATTCTAAAAGTGATAAACATATCTTGTATACTATAACTTTGCTGTAATTGTTTATTAATTGGCATGGCTTACATGTAGTCTGTCTCCCAACATGTGGGGGAAGCTGGGTTCCAGTGTGGCACAGTAGAGGGCATAAAACCTCTAAAAGGCAGGCCTGAGTAGCTGGGATTATAGGCATGCAGTACCACACCTTCCACATACTGACTTTTTTTTTTTTTTTTTTTTCATGGTTTTTTGGTTTTTTTTTTTTTTTTTTTTTTTGTCTTTTTCATTTTTATCGGTACCGGGGATCGAACTCACGACCGCCTGCTTGCAAGGCAGGTGCTTATGCCGCTGAGCTAAACCCCCAGCCCCCACATACTGACTTTTAAACAGTTCATGTTAGAGGGCTGGGAGTGTGCCCAGTGGCAGAGCACTTGCCTAACGTGTGAGGTACTGGGTTAGACCCAGCACAATAAAAAGAAAGAAAGCGGGGAGAAAAGAAGATCAATGCTATATTGTGTGACAGACACATATGTAGATGCATTAAAATGCAGGGTCTTATCCTTATGTGGATTTAGGGACAATTCCATGGAGAAATCAGTAGTCATGATCATTTAGCACATCAGAATCCTTAAGTATGAGAGATTCCTGAGCTCCTTGGAGATTTTAATTTTGTATGTCTGGTGAGGTTAAGAATTTATGCTTTGGACTGGGGATTTAGCCAAATATGAGATCCTGAGTTCAAGCTCCCTTACCAAAAAAAAAAAGAAGAAGAATTTATGCTTGGCAACCACTAGCAGGTGCTCTTGCTTCAGACATTCTTTTTATAGTATTTTTCAAATTTGAGAATGTATTTATCTGAATCTCTTGAGAGTATGATTGTCAGATAAACACAGAAACATCAGTTAAATGTGAATTTCTTTAAATGCTGTAACATCTGAGACAAACCATCAACTTAAAATCCAAATATTCAAAAAAAAATCCAGGGGCTGGGGATTTAGCTCAGCGGCATAAGCACCTGCCTTGCAAGGAGGCGGTCGTGAGTTTGATCCCCGGTACCAATAAAAAGAAAAAAAAAAAAGAGTAAAAAAAAAAAAAAATCCAAATATTCTTTCCAAGCATCAGTATGTATCTGCAAGTTAGTAGACAGATATGTGGGCTGGAGGTTTAGCTCAGCGGCATAAGCGCCTGCCTTGCAAGCAGGCAGTCGTGAGTTCAATCCCCGGTACCGATAAAAAGGAAAAAGACAAAAAAAAAAAAAAAAAAAAAAAAGTAGACAGATATGTGATGGCTATGTATTTTGTCTTATTTTTTTGAGTCAGGGTCTCACTATGCTACACTGTGAAAATAATAGAGCCAGGCATGGGGCACAGGCCTGTAATCCCAGCATTTGGGAGGTTAAGACAGGAGGATCATTGCGAATTTGAGGCCAGCCTGGGCTACAAAGTGAGCTCAAGGCTAGCCTGAACTGCATAGTGAGACTGTTTCAAAAAAAGACAAAAAAAAAATTTCAAAATACTTAGCTGAATGTGGTGATGACACCTATAATCCCAGCACATCGGAAGGTTGAAGCAAGATTACAAATTGAGGCCATATGGGCAAGCTACACATTTAGTGAGATCCTGTATCAAAAAAAAAAAAAAAAAAAAAAAAAAAAGCGTGGGGTGGAAATAGACTGGGTTCAATGCCCAGTACCTGGAAAAAATGTATATGTATATATGTAAATGTATGCCAGGTGTGGTGGTGCATGCCTATAATCCCAGCACTCCAGAGATTGAGGCAGAAGGATAGTTGCAAATTCGAGGTCAGCCTGGGCTACAAAGTGAGTTCAAGGCCCCTGAACCACATATCAAGATTCAGTCTCAAAAAGACAATAATAAATGTTTGCATGCGTATATGTAATATGGACATATGTCTTTATAACCACTCATCAATTAATTTTCCCCCCACTACTGCTTTTCCTATTATACTCAGAAACAAAAAGCTAAGGAGAACTATTATAACTAATCTTTCACATTTTTTTTTTTTCTCTTTGCTTTGTTTCTTTTTACTTTCACACCTCTGTCTTTGACCAAATTTCTTTAAGGAATGAAATTTTTTCCAGGGCTTTCTTTTCCTCCCTTCTTCCTGTCTGCTTTTCTTTCTTCCGGTCTGTTTTGTTTTGTTTTGTTGTTTTTTTTCTCTTTCTTTTCCTTTCCTTCCCTTCTCTGCTTTCTTCTTAAGGCTTCCTCATGAAGTCAAAAAATCTGTAGGAAAAAGTTCCAGCGAGCAGCCCACAGTTCTGCGTCTTGAAGGAGCCTGCGCTGACTTTTCGCCAGAGCAAGTTCCCTACGAGGGCGGCAGGGAGCTTGGATTTAAAAAAAAAAAAAAAAACAAAAAAACAATTGCTTTGCTTGAGAATCTGTTGGGAGAGTGATGGATGGCATTGCATTTAGGACTCCAGACCCACGAGATCGCGAGGGCGTCGCTGCAGGCAGCAGGAGGGAGTCGGGCCTGGGGGGAAGTCAGCAGGGTGGAGCTGAATAGCTCAGGAGAGGGGCAGAGCGCTGCCCCGGTGCTGCCCTCGAGGCCTCCCTGCAGACATTGTGTTTGTGAGCTGCAGCAGGGGCCGTGCGCCTGCAAAATGCATGTGGACGTACACGTTGCTTCTCTCCGATTGTGGCTCTATGTGAACTGCTGACTGCAAGAAACAGGAATGAATTGTTGAAAAGCTTTTGCAGTCAGAGTGCTTGTTTGTGGTTGCGTGGAATGTGAGACTGACTTTTTGCCAAATGCACTCCTCTGGTTCCAGCTCTGAAAGTTTAGTGGAAGTTTAGCAGGCTAAGCCAAGACACAACGAAGTCAGAATTTAGAAGGGAACATGGGGGCGACGTGAGATGGAAACAAAGAGAGAAGCTGTTGTAATCAGAGGGGAAAAAAAGAGCGGGAGGAAGAAGAAAACAAGAAAAGTAATAGAAGAAATGCCTCTTTTAGAAGGGAGGAGACTTCAGAGCAGGAAAAGAAACAACACAAGTGTCTATATATAGGCACTGGCTATCCCTGGTTCTT
Source organism: Cavia porcellus (assembly GCF_034190915.1). Lineage (NCBI taxonomy): Eukaryota > Metazoa > Chordata > Mammalia > Rodentia > Caviidae > Cavia > Cavia porcellus. The sequence goes on along the minus strand of NW_026947510.1, from coordinate 33,073,674 downwards.
CCAGCGCCTGCGTGGGGTAGTACCTACTGTAGCCTTCTGTCTTTCTGCACAGGTTTTATTGTGAAATAGACAGATGCATTTTGGTTACACCAGAGGCTATTTAAAACCTCAACAATTATCCACAAAGGAATATTACCGGTTCTTAGATAACAAGAAAGATAATTTTTTGTTTGTTATAGAACTATTGGATATAATGGAAGGACATCAGGGGGGTTGTTTGTCTTTTTGAGACAAGGCCTTGCTATGAAGTTCAGGCTATCCTTGAGCTCACTTTGTAACCCAGGTTGGACTCAAATTCACAATGATCCCACTTGCCTCAGCTTCCTGAATGCTGGAATTACAGGTGTGTACCACCACACTTGGCTAGGACATCAGTTTTAATCTAGGGACTCACTGAACAAGGTTATAGAATTTTCTTTTTGGTGGTTAAAATGTAATAAATGCACGGCATATCTCAAAAGCAGAGATAATGAAATACACCTTAGCTCCACATTTCTACAATTGTTATTGTCTGTACTTCAACTATCAACATGTAAGAAGGATTATCTATACCTGGGATGAGGGTAAGTAACTTAGTCATAATATTTTCTTCTATATTGAGATAGATGAACAGAGACAGTGCAATTCCTACATTGGACACAGCTGAGAAGTCCTGGTTTCTCTCTCTTTTTTTTTTTTTTTTTTTTGTCTTTTTCCTTTTTATCGGTACTGGGGATCAAACTCACCACTGCCTGCTTCCAAGGCAGGTGCTGAGCTAAGCCCCCAAAGTCCTAGTTTCTAAGGTCCTAGTTTTACTTTGTTACCAAAACCCTTAAATGTCAATTTCAAATTACAGCCATGGTAGTGTCTTTCCCAGTGTTTTGCTTGTCCCATTTTTAAAAACTAAATAATTAGAAATTACGAGTTTTATATCCAGGATAACTTTTGTGCTAATTTTTTTTTTTTTTTTTTTTTTTGGTACTGGGGATTGAACTCACGACCTTGCACTTGCCAGGCAGGCAGTTATGCTGCTGAGCTAAATCTTCAGCCCTGTGCTAATCATTTTGTCTTTTTTTTTTTTTTTTTTTTTGCCATCTTTTCCTCTTCTTTCTACTCTTTTCTCATCTCACTCTTCATCCTGTGTCCCTGGTCTTGATTAATAGTCTCTGTCACATGTTTTCCCTCACTTTCCTCTCCTTATGGAAATCACTCTTCTTCGGGCTTTACCTTGTTCCCCCTGCTTCCTGAATGTCTTTGTCTCCAGCAGACAGCCTGTCCTGCACTGTGCAGAGTGGAACTCAGTGTGCTTGGAGGAAACTGGCAGAAGGGAGCTGGAGCCTGTGGAGAAGGTGGGCTTCCTCTGTTTCTGCAGTCAGCACACTGAACTACTTTGCAAAGTTCCTGCTCCTGCCATCTTCCAGTTCAGGGATCCCCCACCCGCTTCCCCACTTGACACCCCTTTTCTCAGGTGACATCGTTCTTTTCCAGCCATGACTGTCAGGTACAGTGACCTACTTTTGGCCTCTCTCTTAAGCCTTAAACACTGGTTTTCCAGGGTTTCTCTATTAAACCATAATTTGGGTTTTCTGCTAAGCCTTTTTGTACCAATATGTCACTGGGTCAATTTTAAAATCTCATATTTTACAGTCTCCTAGAAAGTGGTTTTATAAACTCTGTTTTTGTGTGTGTGTGTTTGTATGTGTGTGTGTGGGGGGGGTACCGAGGATCAAACTCAGGACTTTGCTTACCAGACAAGTGCTTAAATCTCTGAGCTAAATCTCTAGCCTGAGAGTGGTTTTATTTTTAATATCTGGAGTAAAAGAACAAGTATAATGTTCAGAAGCTTCTATGACTTTAGTAAATCCATTTGTGATGGGAGTAGATTTATAAATTATCCATAAAAACAGAACTTGCAAAAAAAAAAAAAAAACAGAACTTGCACATATTTCAGGAACCATGCCTATATTTGGAGAATTATGCATATATTGATGAAATTTTATTCTTTTATTTTTTTGGTACCGAGGATCGAACTCACAACTGTGCACTTGCAAGGCAGGCACTTATGCCACTAAGCTAAATCCCTAAAATTTTATTTTTTGAGACAGGATCTGTCTGTGTAGTTCAAACTGTCCTTGAACTCACTATAAAGCCCAGGCTCACCTTGAATTCATAATGACCCTCTCACGCCTGAGTGCTAGGTGAGATATCGCCACTGTGCGGAATGGTAACACTTTTTGGTTGAATCTTTAAAAGCTATATTTGGTGAATGAATTCTTAGGTTATTTGTAGTAAGTGTATTATTTTTCAAATTTTTTTTTTCTTTTTCATTTTTATCGGTACCAGGAATCGAACTCACAACTGCCTGCTTGCAAGGCAGGCACTTATGCCGCTGAGCTAAATCCCCAGCCCCTGCTTTTCAAATTTTTAAAATACCATAGAAGACATAAGCCAAAACAGCAACTAGTATCTAATTTTACTTAATAAGAATGAGAAAACTACAGTCATATTTATAGTTTTTGGATGGCTCATAAGAAGCTTTGGAACAAAGAAGTTAACGTAAGTTTTACTATTTGAATTCAAATCTCTGCTCTGGCCTTACTAGCTGTGTGACTTTAGACATGCTACTTAACCCCTCTGTGTTTTGGTTTGTTCATTGTAAGAAAATACTCAATTACAGTACTCCAGGGCCAGGGATATAGCTCAGTGGCACAGTGCCTGTCTGGCAAGCCCGAGGTCATAAGTTTGATTCCCTGTAACACCCACCTCCCCCCTCCCCCGAAATTTCTCCTAGCACTCTGGGAGGCTAAGGCGAAAAGGATTAGATCACAGATTTGAGTTCGGGCTTCACAATTTACGAAGAACCTGTCTCGAAATAAAAAGTTAAATGGGGTAAGGGGATTGTAATTCAGTGCAAAGGTCCTGGGTTCAGTTCCCACTATTGAAAAAATTAAAAAAAACAAACCCAGTAAGGTTTTTAGGAAGATTAATAGGCTTAATGTGTGTAAACACTAGTAAAACATTCCACATTTTAGGATAGGTTAGGTTGCTTATGGGGTTTATTTTATTTTATTTTATTTTTATTAGGGCATTTAAAACAGAGATAAAGCTTGGCGTGTATAATCCTTGTACTCAGGAGTCTAAGGCAGGAGGATCACTGTGAGTTCAAGGCCATCCTGCGCCACAAAGTAAGTTTTAGGCAGGCCTGAACTGCATAGCAAAATCCTGTCCCAAAAGACAAAAAAAAAAAAAAAAAAAAAAAAAAAAGCAAGAACAAAAACAAAAACAGAAATGAAAAAATCAGAGATATTTATTTCAGCTATTTCTGTGGTATTTTGCTTCCTATCTCCTGTTTAATGCTCTCCCAACTGAGTTATCTCAGGTTCCTGACTGGTATTTTTCTACTTCAAAGTTTCTCTTGTTTTTAAAATTTTTTTGTTTTGATTCAACAGTTGTTATAAATTTATTCTCCAGAGAAACAAAAATACTTGGAAGCACAATGCCAGCTTATCTTTTCTATTTTTTAAGTATATAGTTCCATACATTTTTCACAGACTGCACACATTTTTTTTTTTTTTTTTTTTTGTCTTTTTCATTTTTATCGGTACCAGGGATCGAACTCACTACCGCCTGCTTGCAAGGCAGGTACTTATGCTGCTAAGCTAAATCCCCAGCCCCCAGACTGCACACTTCTAATTAACACATGACTTTTCTTTTTTACTGTTATTCGGTACCTTGTGTCTAAAAAGTTGACTAACTAAATGTTACCAGGTTTAAGTTGCTCGCCTCTCCTCCTGGAATTGGATTCTAGGTTCTCATCTTGAACAAAAAATTGGGCACAGTTTATTCAAGAAAGTAGGCTAGGGATATAGTTCACTGCACAATGCCTGGTTGGCAAGTGCAAGATCATCAGTTTCCTGGAACCAAAAACAAACAAACAAACAAAAAGTAAAAGTGCTGGGCACGGTGGTGCACACTCGTAATCTCAGCACTTGGGAGACTGAGGCAAGAGGATCGCTGGGAGTTTGAGGCCAGCGTGGGCTACAAAATGGGTTCCAGAAAAAAATAAGTGAAGAGTGGTACAGGAAGTGGCTCTTACAGAGTGAGCGTGGGTCAAGTAAAGAAAAAAAGAAGGTGAGGGGGAAGTTAAAGTACATGCTGTGCCTGGGAAACAGTGTGGGCTATCATAGAAAGTTATGATAGCCTTACTGGTATTTTTCTCATACCCAAGTCTGCATTTATCATTTCTTAGAAACGCCAGGATCTAAATTGTGTGTCCCAGCTAGACATGGTTGTATATCCCTATAATCCCTGCACTTAGGAGGCTGAGGCAGGAGGATCATTTCGAGTTTGAGACCAGCCTGGGCTATAAAATGAGCTCAAGGCCAGCCTGAACTGCATAGAGAGACCCTGTTTCAAAAAAGACAAAAAAAAAAAAAAAAAAAAAAAAATACAATGGAACGGGGCCACAGATTTAGCTCAGCAGGCATAAGTGCCTGCCTGGCAAGTGCAAGGTCATGAGTTTGATCCCTGGTACCACCAAAAAAAAAAAACCAAACAAACAAGAAATGGAACCTGGATGTTAAAAATTCTCCAATTCCATTGTGTCATTTACCATTTTCCTTTTCACTTTTGTTTCTTTCTCTTCACTGTCTTACCTCACTTTACAGCATACTGTTAGGATAAAACCCAAGTTTATTCTTTCTGATTCTTCTTTTTTTTTTTTTGTTGGTACTGGGGATCGAACTCATGACTGCACGCTTTATTATTATTATTATTATTTTTTCTATACATTTTCTTTAGTGAAATGACTGCACGCTTGCAAGGCAGGCACATAAACTGCCGAGCTAAATCCCCAAAACCCAAATTTAAAAGGCACTGAGAGAAAAGAAAAATTAAGGAAAAGAGTTTGGAGGTTCAGGAGTTGATGGAAGAGAGATAAAATAGGAAAAGCAAAGAAGACGAGAAATAGATGAATAAATAGCTTGATGGTTAATGTAGGTTTGAGAACAAGTGAGTAGAAACCGGGCGTGGTGGCTCACGTCTGTAATCCCAGCACTCAGGAGGCTTAGGGAGGAGGATCTTTGGGAGTTCGAGATCAGCATGGGCTACAAAGTGAGCTCAAGGCCATCCTGAACTGCATAGCAAGAGCCTGTCTCAAAAAGACAAAAAAAGGGAGTAGAAATGATTTAAAGGCTGGGGATTTAGCTCAGTGGCTTAAGTACTTGCCTGGCAAACATGAGTTTGTGAGTTTGATCCCCGGTACCAAAAAAAAAGTGATTGGAAAACAAAATGAAGACCTTAGGGCCAGAGATATAGTTCAGTGGCATAAGCATCTGCCTAGCAAGTGCAAGGTTGTGAGTGTGAGTCTTAGTACTTCCCTCAAGTGAAGACATGGGTAAAAATTTGGACACAATTATTTGTGTCTAAGGTAATTACATGAACTATTTTTTTTTTTTTTTTGGTACCAAGGATCAAACTCATGACCTTGTACTTGCTAGGCAGGTGCTTATGCCTCTGAGCTAAATCCCCAGCCCCAATTACATGAATTTTAATGAATATTGCTCCCTGATCTAAGTTTTTCATTGTGTAAATGTAGTAGCCCTACTAAGACAATTGTGGTGGTACGAATCTATTAGGATGTTTGGATTAATTCTGTGCATATCCATTCAGAGTGCTGTTGGTGACACAGATCCCCAGCTCTTATGTGGTCTAAATATTTTCATTTCTTTGGTTGGATTCCAAGGATGACAGTCTACTAATTGAGTACCACGTGAGGGTCCTGTTTTTTCCCCTTTATTCCTTGGTGTTTTCTCAATTATTAAGAAGACATGACACCATTCCAAATTTACTTATTCCATTTTTTTAACATTCTTCCAAAACTTGCATACTTTTTTCTCCCTGTGTGAGACCTACTTCTCACCTCTTTGTATTTTATTTTGAGACATGATCTCGAAAAATTGTCTAGGTAGGCAGGACTCCAATTTTCAATCCTCCTGCTTCAGCTTCCCAAATGTTGGGATCACAAATGTGTGCCACCCCACCCTACTCAAAACATACTTTTTAAATATTTTTGTAGGGCGTGGTGGCACACACCTATAATCCTAGCATTCTGGAAATTGAGGAAGTAGCATGGCCAGGATTTCGAGGCCATAGTGGTTTATGTAGAGAGTCTTATACTAGACTCACTATAAAGAGTCTTATACTGTCTTTTTAAGACATTGTCTTGAAAAATAAAGTGAAAAGAAAGGAAACAAACTCTCACAGAGTCAGGAGGTCAAAAATCATCACCAATACAAAGCAATTTCATTGCTTTCATTCTGTTATAAGGGACTAAAAATATTTGTTTAATCTTACAAGACTGCTTAAGGCTACATGAATTTATAGAAATGCTAAAAGATTTAAATAGCATTTTACAAATGGGCATTTTAGTCTCAAGGCACTGTTTTAAACTTTCATTTGTCTAAGAATCACTTGGGGTACTTATTTTAAAAAGCAGGCTTTTTGGACTGAGAATGTAGCTTGGTGGTAGAGTGCATGCCTACCACAAACCTGAGTTAAATCTCCAGCACCTTAAAGCAAAAGAAAGAAAGAAAGAAACAAACAAACAAACAAACAAACACAACAAAACAAAACCCTGGCAAGTCAAGGCTGGATGTGTACAAAGCCTGTAATCCAATCATTCTGAGAGGCTGAAGCAGGAGGATGACAAATTGGAGCCCAACCTGGACAATTTAGTGAGACGCTATCTCAAAAAAAAAAAAAACAAAAAAAAAAAACAAAAAAAAAAAACTATATATATATGTATATCTCAAAAGGCTGGAGATATACAGGCTCAGTGTGAAGACTTTGGGTTCAATCCCCAGTACTAAAAGAGGAGAGAGTAGATATAGAGTTGATTTTAGAAGCTTAAATATACCTACACAGGCCAATTCAAAAGGTCAGAGGTTGGGGCCACAAGGTCTACATTTTACTGGAAAAAAAAAGTATCTCCTGCTGAGGCTGGTGGTACAAATTTATCATCTCAGCACTCAGGCGTGTGAGGCAGGAAGATTGTCACTGTGAGTTCAAGGCCAGCCTGAACCACACAGAGATCCTGGCCAAAAAAAGAAAAAGGAAAGAAAAGAGCTTCTCGGGTCATTCCTATGCGATAAAGAAACAGAATTCTTACTGACAACCACATACAATTAAAGGAGAATATCCTGATTTCCTCCTCTAAGACTTTCTATTCAGCCCTGTCATTCTCTACAATTCAACCAATCTTTTTTTCTTTCCCCACCCATCTCCCATTGTGTCAGGCATCCGCATTGTCTTAGCCTAGTTAGAAAGGCACTCAGTTTAATGTGCAGAAATGGAGTGGAGGAAAAGGAGGAGGGATGTGGGTGGAGAAAGGCCAGACCAGTGTTTAGCTATTCTAACTGCGAAGACTGTTGTTGTCAGGCTGGTTCTAGCCGGCTGGCTCCGGGAGAGGAAGCAGTGGGGAGAGCTAGATTTACAACAGCTGCTGCAGCTACTGTTCCTTATTTGCTAGCAAAGGTTCTGATATAAGACACCCGCCACCTTCTCTCTAGCCACATGAATTTTGCAGTAATTGCATCGGATACTCGATAAAGAATACTATTTTAGGCACGGATAACCATCTTGGATTCAGAGATTAAATTCCTGTTTACAGTTCTCTTTACTACTTTTAGTCCTTTAGTTTTGATGAAATCCCAGCTTTTCCCCTTGTGCTAAAATTCAGAAGGAGAAGATTTGTAACACATGGTATAGCAGATTTGTAAAAGACTTTTGCTGGACCTGCAATCTAGAAAAACTTGCCTGTTTTTCGATGTGAGAGTTACCCCTTTTTGGCTGATGTAGATACCCACCTATGTGTACAAACAGAATCAAGAGACACAGGATTGGATGGACCTGGGCAAACTTGTTAGGGGGAGTTTGTTTTCATTAAATCCTTGTTTGCAAATATCTTCCTGGTACTGTTTAACAGGAACCTTAAAAAAAATGATTTGTGCTGCTATTATATTCTAACCAGCTAATCTGATTGCGTCACTGAGATGGTGAGATAACATGCAATTCAGCACAAATACATCTCATTTTAATGTTTCTATTGTACTATGATTGCACATTAGACTCCCCTGCATAGCTCAAAAATATGGGTTCCCCCAGTACCAGTCCCCCACATACACAGTGCTTATTAACTCGTTTCTGAGGGCGACTCACTGAAGTAGGTAACTATTTTTATCCTCACTTTTACAGGTGAACAAGTAAGATTCAGAAAGGCTGTCACTTCAGATGATCACACAGGTGGTGGAACCAGAAATCCAACCCAGACAGTCAGGCTCTAGCAGTCACTATTGTAGATTACACTACAGCACTTACAGAACTCTCAGTACCCTATGCGAAATCAGATTTTAAAAAAATCCAGGCGATGCAATTATATTGGCAATAGATTGGGACAGGAGCAATACCCAGAAGTTGTTTGAGATGCCTGAGAAGCCAGTGTGGCTTGCAAGGAGAAGGACTGAACAGGACAAATAAAGTATGTGTCATGGGTGTTATTTGTCTGTTTTTGGAAGCTTCCCATTTGATTCTAGTGTATGTAGGACTAAGCAAAAGTCTGGAAGTTTTTGGTTTAGTTTTTGGTGACTCAGGCCTGTAATTCTGGCACTTTGAGAGGCAAGGCAGGAGGCTCAGTCTGGGGAACATAATGACTTAGCAAAATCCTGACTCTAAATAAATACAATAAATAGAGGACTGAGGATATAATCCAGTGTTAAGGTCTGGGGTCAGTCCTCAGTGTCAAATATACATACTTTAATAAACTAGGGGCTGAGGATTTAGCTCAGTGGCATAAGCACCTGCCTTGCAAGCAGGCGGTCGTGAGTTCGATCCCCAGTACTGGAAAAAAGAAAAAAAAAAAAAAACTGGAATAAACTTTAATTTGAAGGCATTACTCTCAGTCACACTTAGGGTCATGCAGAAAATGTTTAATTACTTGTATCACCACACATTTTTTTCTTTTTTTTTTTTTTTTGGTCTTTTTCCTTTTTATCGGACCAGGGAGCGAACTCACGACTGCCTGCTCCCAAGGCAAGTGCTTATGCCACTGAGCTAAATCCCTAGCCCTATCACCATACATTTCTAAATAGTGTCTAATTCCTCTTTGCTATTTTTGCATCAACTTGATTAACATCCAGCATTTAATATAATCTAGGATGACTTATGAAAGTCAAGCAATCATTGCATACTGCTGTAGGAAAATCCAAGATTTGCAATCAGATTTATCTGATCCCAGGTATGCTGTGTTACTTAGGTCTTCCCAGAAGACTCAGCTAACTTTAGGGCCCTTTAAAGAATATTAATTTGCTGGTTAATGGTGAAAAGTGCATGATTAAGACAGACAAGTTAGGGGCTGGGGATTTAGCTCAGCTGGCATAAGCGCCTGTCTTGCAAGCAGGCAGTCGTGAGTTCGATCCCTGGTACTAATAAAAAGGAAAAAGACAAAAAAAAAAAAAAAAGAAAAAGAAAAAGACACACACACACACACAAACGACAGACAAGCTACTTAAATACTTCTGAGCATATGTGTGACTACTCAAAGGGAGAGAAGATATACCTGGCTAACATATCGACCACAAAGCCTTGACAATTATGAAATATCCTTTCTTTACTTTGGGTTCCCTTTATAGAAATAGTGAAAACAGGGGCTGGGGATTTAGCTCAGTGGCTTAAGTGCCTGCCAGGCAAGCTCGAGGTAGTAAATTCAATCCCTGATACCAAAAAAAAAAAAAAAAAAAAAAAGTGAAAATAAGTCCTGCTCCTTGCTTACTTAAAAAACTATGAAGTATGAAATGATGGTCATTCACATGAACATTAGTTCATCAATATATTAATAACCAACTACTTAAACTATATCATTGGCTTTGTGTTTTTGGTTTTTTTTTAGTATCAGGAATCAAACTCAGGACCTTGTACTTACCAGGCAGGCACTGTGCCTGCTGAGCTATATCCCCAGTGGTTTTGTGTTTTAAATATTCCTGCCTTTTGTTTTTCTCTCCATTAACACGGGTCAAAAGCAATGCTGCATAAGTCAGGAATATCTTCTTTTTTAAGACTAGTCAAGTGCAGTAGTGAGAAGGGGGGAAAAGAGTAGAACAAGGAGTTCAATCTGTACTGACTGTGAACAATCAATTGAGATAACTCACTACCTTTGGACCAGCCAAGTCAGGAATATCTTGAGATGTGTACAGCACATAGTAGCAGTACAGTTAATGATCACTTTTGTGGGGGGACAAGAAAGTTAATTAAAATTCCCTGTCCCAGTGGTGGAGAAGTTACAGAGTCTTAGTTCCCAAACTGTAACCCCAAATCCACTTATTTATCACTAAGTGCCAACCCTGCAATTAGACCTAAATATTGAGGCTTAGCTTAAATAAAGCAACTCATACAATTGGCTCAAGTGCTGCCAGAGATGGCTTTGTGTGCCCACTGTGCCACACATACTAAAGGTTCACCATGACTGCCCTGTCCATAGTTTTACCAGTGTGATACCAAGGGATACATAGTTACCATAAATTGGATTCAATTTTTTCTTCTTCTTTTTTTCTGGTACCAGGGATCAACTCACGACCGCCTGCTTGCAAGGCAGGTGCTTATGCCGCTGAGCTAAATCCCCAGCCCAATTTTTTTTTTTTTTTTGGTACGGGGGATTGAACTCATGACTCATGCTTGCCAGGCAGGCACTTATGCTTTTGAGCAAAATACCCGGTTCTCAATTCAATTTTTGAAGGACTGAAGGAATAGGTTAAATATAAATATTTTTGATTGTGTAAATTTTTTTCCTGGGTGAATTTCCCTGTGAGTCTTTTCCTGGATTTTCCTAGTGTTAATATCTCTGGGATGAACCTTTCCCCTGCTCAAGAAATGCTTCTCTTGTTGGTCTTTGGGTTTGATATGTTTTATGTCCTAGGAAACTGAACATCAGAGTGGAAAACACCATTTTAGTTCTGTAGACCTTACAATCTTTCTTTTGAAGGTCATAAGTCACATTCCTGTTTATGTGTCCTGTGTGACAATCCTTCTCTTGGTTACCCTCTGTGGTATATTACATCATAGTAGCATGAAACACACACTTGCTAGGCTGGAATTTTCACCCCTACTGCCTCATCCTCCTAGGGTGCAGGGATTAAAGGCATGTGTCACCAGGCCTGGCTAAAGCTCTTGCTTTGTAGCAGGCATTAAGTATTATGTACAGCCAGCCTTTTGTATTGATGCATTTGACCAACCAATTGTGGATCAAAAAAATTTGAAAAAAAATTGCATCAGTACTGAATCCACACACATTTTCTTGTTTCTGTAAACAATGCAGTGTAAAAATTATTTACTAGGTGTTTTGTGTTGTATTAGGTGTCATGAGCAATCTGGAGAGGATTTATATTGGAGGTTACATGCAAATTTTACCCACCGTTTTATACATCAGATTTGAACACTCTTTAGATTTTGATATTATGGCGATCTGGAACCTGGTCACGATGGATATTAAGGGATCAAACCATGTTTATTAACACACTCCTTATGACAACTCAGTGAAATAAGTAACTTTTTAGCCTCAGTTTTAAGGGTGAATAGATTCAGATGAAGATTCTCTTGGGTAGTAGATGATGACATGAGTAGCAGATGATCAGATAGGCAGTAAAACCAGAAATTCTATCCAGGCAGTCCAGCTCCAGCTGTTACTTGGGTAAAGAAGTCTTCAAGAACACTCAATATCCTATGGTAAGTCAGAAAAAAAAAAATCCCGGTGATGGAATTGTATTGACAATAGATTGGGAAAGGAAGGCCTAATTGAAGTTGTTGCCTGAGGTAAGTCAGAAGGGACTCGGAGGGACTTATGGCTCACACCTGGGTTCTCTAGTGCCTGAAATTATTTGGAAATGTGAAGTTTCCTGTAAAGCACGGAGTGCATCCACTTTGTTTTATTCACAGCCTAGAAAAAAGTAGTAATATAGGCGAATATATTCATGTTTTTAACCTCTTTTGGGATTATGAATTTCATTTTCATATAGTTTTAAAATTCCTTGAGACTCTTAAATTACCATCTCTGGTTTCATTCCCATAGCAACCCGGTTACACTTCCATCTTTTCATAACAAAGGTGGAAAGTTAAATAACTTGCCCAGGGATTGCACTGCTTTCTAAGGGGCAGAGCTAGTTCCACCCATCCTGCCTGTCTTTTATCTTTCAACCTGCTCAACCCCGGTACTCTCCAAAGAGCGCAAAACCCGTCTGTCCACACGCGGAGGCATTGTCTTTACTGCACACGCGGGAGGCCTTTCAGATACCTCCGATCTTTGTCCCCAGATCCCTGCCTCCTGGAGAGAGGACAAACGCGGGAAGGGTAACCCGGGCAGTGGCCCTGAGAAAGGCGGGGGTCACCGCACGTCGGGGATTCGGGGGCTCGGGCCTGGCTTCAGAGCGGCGCGGGCTGGATCCTGAGGAGGGAAGCGAGGCGAGGGGCGCGCATAACAGGGACTCAACTCAGGGTTTCCCGCGGGGCCCAGAACATCACCGACGCGCGCTCTTCAGAAAGGACAGTTTAGGGGGAAGGGAAAGCACGCCCTCGGGAGCCCGGCCCCTGCTGCCCTGCCCGGAGCTAGGCGGAGGACTGGTCTCCGCGCAGGTGCGGTCGACAGGCCCGCAGACCCCGCCCCTCGTTGCCCCGCCCTCGTTGCCCCGCCCCTGCGGCCACCGCCCCCCACCCTCGAGCTGCGGCTCTGGGAGGGCGGGGCCGGGCGCGCGCCGAGTCTATATTTGCGCGCACGCGGGCAGGCGGCCTTGCGAGCATCGCGCGCGCTGTGTGTGAGCGGGGTCGCGCGCGCGAGAGAGCCAGCGGCAGGCGAGTGAGGGGCTGAGGCCGAGCGGCGTGTGGGAGTCGGTGTCTGTGGGAGTCGGGGCGAGGGCCAGGCAGCGCGACCGCGAGACTGTGAGGAAGGGGCGACGGCCGAGGACGCCTGGCCTGGCCGCGGCAGCGGCGGGCGGCGGAGGAGAAAGGAGGCGGCTTCGGCATCACCCCTCCCCCTCCCCCTCCGCGCCTCAGCCGACCTCCACCCGGACCCCGGCGGCGATTCCAGGGGCGGCCGTGCCAGCTCCGCTGGCCGGGGGTGAGGGCGGAGCCGGGGGCCAGGTGAGCGGTCGGGGCCCGCGGGGGCGGGGCGGGGTGCGGCCGGGGGTGCCCGGGAGGAGCCGGCGGGGCGCGGGGAGGCCGCGGGCGCCGTGGTCGGTGGGGCGGGTCGCCGCCTGGCGGGGTGCAGGAGGTGCGGCGCGAGCCGGGCCTGGGCGTGCGGCTCCCCGTTGGCGAGGGGGTGTGGTAGCCGGGAGCGCTGCCCTGCGGGTCGGGAGTGAGCCCCTGGCGGGGCCGTGCCCTCACCGCGGCTACTGCGCGCCTGCTCCCGGTGTGTTTCCAAGGGACCGTCTTCCCCCCTTTTTGACAGCTCTCTGGGGAGGAAGGAGGTGACCAAAAGCTTGTCTTATTTTTAATTTTTTTAAGCATTTGGCTATGATTTACCCAAAAAATTGTAAATGGGGAGGGTGTGGTTAACTGCTCTTTCCTTATTTTTCTTTACCTCTGAGCTCAGGTTCATAATCCCAGTATTTCTTCCCATTTGTGTTCATGAATAGAGATGGAGAGTTCGTTCTATTCTCTGAATGAAGTTATTATGCTGTTACGAATTTAACTTGTGTAAATTCTTCCACCAGTTATTTTCCCATTACTTGTGTATACTGCATTATCTCTATTTTCTAACACTTAGGTTAATTCTAAATCTACATGGGACATATACGGGCAAAAGGGAAGTTTTTCTGTTGTTGGTTTAATGTTCATTGATGGTCGTTCTTATTTATTAACTTTTTTTTTTTTTTTTTGGTCTTTTTGTGACAGGGTCTCGGTATGCACTTTAGGCTGGCCTTGAGCTCAGTTTGTAGCCCAGGTTGGTCTCGGACTTGCAGACGATTCTCCTGCCTCAGCCTCCCAATTATTTAGTAACTTTTAAATGTTACTTAAGTCTTAAGACTTTGCTTTTACAATATTGAGTAGTTGAGGGGTCATTTCTTTTTTAAAACGATTTCTTAAAAACAGTTGCAAAGTACATTTAAGATAATTTATTTGGAATAGAAGACTGAAATTTCAATTATGGACATCCGACGTTTATTTTTTGAATTTTTCTGAAATGTAACCTGATTTTAAGAACATAGTGAAATTTCTGATACTGTGTGTTACTTGGTTAGTATATCAAAGGTTAGAAGGACTGTTTTAGGGTGATCTAATGTTTATTCCTATCTTAATTGTATTTCTTTGTTTCCTGTTTTAATAGTTTGGCAACAGTACTACTGATCCCCCGTGCCATCTTTCTGTCTCCCTTTTTTGTGGTTGTCTTTTAGTCCCATAGTGCTTGTAGTCTTTTTTTTTTTTTTTTTTTGTCTTTTTCGTTTTTATCGGTACCAGGGATCAAACTCATGACTGCCTGCTTGCAAGGCAGGCGCTTATGCCGCTGAGCTAAATCCGCAGCCCCCAGTGCTTGTAGTCTTCTTGTGAGGGAGGCGGGCAGTCTCAATCTGATAAAAGAGCAAAGAAGGGGAACGTGAAATTCAGTCACATACAGTCCTCCACTCAAGAGCCACGTTTCTCTTCCTGCCTTTTCCCCCTGGGGGGGGGGGTAAGGACTGTGAGTAACCTCTAAAATTCCATTTATCTTAGCTTTTTTCCTCTGCTCGTTTTTTCAAGTTGGTTTTACAGTTTAGTGGGTTTCATTTTGGCAGGCCTGTAAATGGCACATAAAAAACTTTATTCATTTTCATCCTCTCAGAACTCCCTTCTTTGCCTTCAAGCCCTCATTTCACATTTGCTATGGCTTTATTTTTCCCATGTTTCCTTAGGGTTCCTATTTGGATATACCCATGTCATTAGTGGCATCTAGGAGTAGAGGGGAGAATGACAAGAAATTAGTGCCTGTTTCTTTCTCTTCTCATGTGGTCTCCTTTTTCACTGCAGAGGGAAATTATCAGCAGCATCTTAGAAATGTACTTCTCAGCCACATTGAGAAAGAACACACAGGAATATTCTTTCTTTCTCTGACTAATGAACATGAACCAAGCCTCAGGCATTAGTTTGTTGAAGCACATGGGAAGCTTCCATTAAAATATCTCCCAGTTCCTCCTCCTGCCAGTTTTTATCCACCTGGTACATGCTATTGGGGCAAGTCACTGGATTTCTTTCTCAGAGCTCCCCACTGTGAGCTGATGTAGCACACTAGTGAGGCTGAAAAGAAAGGGAGAACTAAGCAAATTGTTCCATACTTAAGCAAGAGTAGATTTTTATTTTCTAGGGAACAGGCCTGGCGATGTAAACTGAGTGAAAATGGGTGGGGGAAGAACTTCTGTACACAAAAAGCATGTGGAAGGGGATGTAAAGAGATGGTAAGATGTGTTATATATGTACAGGAATTCTCCATGATGAATGTAATCATGTACTGTAAACACATAAGTACAAATTAAAAAGCAAATTTAAAAAAACTTGGGGAGTAAGAGAAAGCAAAGTATTAAGGAAGGAGAGTTGTGTGTTGCTTGCTGACACCTGTTTTGGGAACATTGTAGTAGTGTGGGTTCCTAGAGACTTTCATGGCAGAAATTTACAAAGAATATTTTGCAAAGGCGGGTTAAGTCATACACAAGTGAGAAAAGAGCCTTTAGAAATTAGTTATTTCATGTATGGCACAGTTTGCTGAGGATCAAACTACTTGAGTGTGCTAGGCCCTATCCTAGGCCTCAAAGTTATATTTTAAGATTTGGAGAAGATTATAATAGAGTGAAGAGTGATGAAAAAGATATTATTTTAAAGTGTTAGCTGTGCTGGCATGTGCAGTTGTTTCAAGAAAGGTTCAGTAGGGAGATTAGGTATAGATGTTGAGGAAATTGTCTTTTATTACAGTACTTGTATTTTCCCTACTTGTCCTCTTAAGAATTGTTAAATAGGGGCTGAGGATTTAGCTCAGTGGTACAAGCACTTGCCTGGCAAGTGTAAGGTCCTAAGTTCGATCCCAGGCACCCCCTCCAAAAAAAGAATTGTTAAATAATATATTACCCCCCAAATAACTATGCATAATGTTTTTTTAGATTCATGTGCCATATGTATCTGTGCTTTACGTTTATAGAAGATTGATTTTCTGCCTTCATAGTAACTAATGCCATAGTGTTATTTTTAATCTTTTATTGTTTTCTAGTATTTTTCTTAGTTGACACGGAGGGAAAAAGCCACAGAGCTAGTCAGCCCTAAAGGCCGGTCTGTATGGAACCCATCTGGTTGTATCTTTTTTTCTCTTACTGAAATTGTTTTTCCCCCTAATTTTATTTTACTTTATTTTTTTTTTACTTTTTATCAACTTTTTATCGGTACCAGGGATCGAACTCATGATTTGCCTGCTTGCAAGGCAGGTGCTTATCTCCAGCCCCCTTCCCCCTAATTTTAATATCAAAGCTAAATATTTCAAGATTAGTTGTGTGATAAGGATTAGGCTTTATTTTTAAGAGAAACTGAAAATACAGGCAATTATGAACTTTAATAGCTACATTTAAATCTTATGGGAATACACACTTCTCTTGTATTTAGCCCTGAAAATGCCTTTTTGTTTTGTTTTGTTCTGGGAATCGAACTCAGGAGCTTGTGCTTGCCAGACAGGTTTTTTGCTGCTGAGCTACATCCCTGGCTCCGAAAATATCACTTTTTACTCTTTGCTTTTTTTTTTTTTTTTTTTCTTTTTCTTTTTTCTGGTACCGGGGATCGAACTCACAACCTGCCTGCTTGCAAGGCAGGTGCTTACGCTGCTGAGCTAAATCCCCAGCCCCGATTTTTTACTCTTAATGATATAGTATGGCCATCTCTTAAACTCATCCTTTAGCTTTTCAATTTGTTGTATAGTATGTTTTGTGCTATCCACTGGGGTGAAGAATAAACTACTTTTACTTTTTCTTTTTTATCGATACCAAGGATTTTTTTTTTCTTTTTTATCAGTACCAAGGATCGAACTCACGACCGCACATTTGCAAGGCAGACTCTTATGCAGCTGAGCTAAATCCCCAGCCCTAGAATCTAAAACTGCTTTTACATTTTAGTTTTTTTGATTGCTGTCTTTAATGTCAGTCGGCTGGAGAAGTGTAGGTGTAGTACATTCCCATGAAACATAACAGTTTGTGAATTGATGAGTTGGCAAAACAAAAATCCATTTATTTACTTAGAAATAGGGTGTCCCTGCTTGTAGATCAAGCTGGCCTTGAATTCACTATGTACCCCAGCCTGGCTTTTGAACTCAGTGATCTTCTGCCTTAACCTCTTGAGTGCTGGGATTACAGGCCTTTGCCACCTACGAAGGCACCTACAAAGCTGAGCTAAATCCCTGGCCCGAAAACTGCATCTTGGAAACTGATGGAGATTTGCCTGAATGGCAAACTTGGAATTCTTCCCTGATGCTTTGGTGTGTGCAGTTGTTCACTTACTTTTTTTTTTGTCTTTTTCTTTTTTATCAGTACCAGGGATCAAACTCATGACTGCCTGCTTGCAAGGCAGGCGCTTATGCTGCTGAGCTAAATCTCCAGCCCCTTTCAGTTACTCTTTTGCATGTAATTTAGTTAGGCTCACTGTGGGCTAGGTAAATGAGGAGGTTTCTAACTTCTCTTTTTATTTATTTTTTTGAGATTCACTATGCATCCCAGTGCTGAGATTGTAGGTGTGCACCACCATGCTTGGCCTTCTCTATTAATTGAGATCACTGGAAATTTTATCTGAATTTCAGGGAAATATTCCCCTTGCTTTTAGGTTTACTGGGTTTAGTATATTACATACCATTCTTGAAATTTTATTTATTTATTTATTTTTGTCTATTTGAGGCAGGCTCTTGTTATGCAGTTCAGGGTGGTCTGAAGCTCACTTTGTAGCCTTAGCCTAGTCTTGAACCTGCAACAGTCATGCTGCTTCAACCTCTCAAATACTGGAATTATATGCCTGGCTTCTTATTTTTTATTTTTATTTAATTATTTTTTTGTCTTACTCGTTTTTATCGGTACCAGGGATCGAACTCACGACTGCCTGCTTGCAAGGCAGGCGCTTATGCTACTGAGCTAAAGCCCCAGCCCCTATTTTTTATTTTTGTTTTTTTATTCAAAAAAATTTTTTTAGTATCAAGCCCAGGACTGTGCTTTTTAGAAGGGTGCTGTGCTACTAACGAGCATCCCTAGCCCCAGTTTTTGGAATTTTAGTAACAAAGCCATAGATAATTTGAGTAAAAGTTTTTCTGACTGGTTGGAAAGGTGTAAATTTGCAGTTAATTTCCTTTTTATTGTGATAAAATACAGTACATATAAAAGTTACCATTTAAACCATTAACTCTTTTACCTAGCAAAACTGAAACTCTGTAACCTATTAAAACATAATCCTTGGCTGTCTAGGGTTTACCTCTGTCCTAGAGAGTCCAGAGGATGAAAGAAGGGCCAAAGAAGAGTGTACCTCTTAGATGTGGTTTCTGGAAATTACTCATTAACACTTTCACTTATCTCTTTGGCCAACGTTTAGTTACATTGATATTAGGCAAAAAAATTAACTTTCAGCTTGTTAGATGGTTTTCATTTGTGTTTTCAGAAATCAAAGAATGAATTCTAAGAAGCAATGGAGGTTAAGAGTAGGAAAAATTTACTGAGAGAGTACCTGAGAGACAAGAGGAGACCTGAAAGAGGGTTTGCCAACAAGCCCACTTTTCACAGAAAGTTTTATAGATCAAAATTATGAGGTGGGCAGTGGCATAGTGTCTGCCTGGCAAGCTCAAGGTCATGGAGTTTGAGCCCTAGTTGTGGGTACAATATCATGAAGTAGGAACAATGTGGGTCAAAACTATGATCAACCAATAAGATCACAAGTATAGCCACTTAGGTATTATTGATCCAGTGGGGAAGCAGGTCACTCATGGAAAGAACAAAGACCTTTTTAGAAGGATGGGTCAGGACATCTTAATCCCCCATTTGAGTGACTGATGTCTAGCTAAACTTTACTGGGCCACGTGATGCCAATTATAGTATACTCTTTTTAAGTTTTTGCTTATCCCTTGGGGACTCATGTCTGTTTGGCCATTTTGTCTTTATCTTGAGGTGTAACTTTTGAGAGATGGGCCTCCAGCCACATTTGTAACATGTTCTCTACTTCACTGACTCCCTCAAAGGCCTACCCTTGTCTACAGTGTCTATAATATTTTTACCTCACTTAGTTGTCTATAATAACATGACCACATTTAGCTGCAAGAAACTCTAGGGGACATGAATGATCTTTTAATTACATGGCATGGCTAACTAGCAAGTATCCAATTACAGACTAAGGAAGTAGAGTAGGAAATGTATAGTGGGAGATAACTGGCAATCTCTGTCATAGAATGTGTGGAATTTGAAGTCATTCTGTACTCTATCACTTTCTAATTGTGGCTTTAGGTTAGATGAGTTAGATATCTAGCCTCTGTGCTAGGACACCTTCACTGCCAGAGAAAGATAGTAATATTTCAAAGGGGGATGATTGTTAGATTGAAATGATACTGTAAATTGCCTAATTTATCTGGTTAATCACTCAAAATGGATATTTATTTTCTTTCTTTTTCGTTTTCTTTTTTTTTTTTTTTAAATCTTTTTCGGAACCAGGGATCGAACTCACGACCTCACACTTGCAAGGCAGGCACTTATGCCGCTGAGCTAAAGCCCCAGCCCAGATATTTATTTTCTTGACCCAAATTTCTTTCAGTGTTTTTTTTTTTTTGTTTTTGTCCTTTGAGACAGGGTCTTGTGTTGTTCAGGTTGGCCTTGAACTCATTTTGTAGCCCAGGCTGGTCTTGAACTTGCAGTGATCCTCCTGCTTCAGTCTCCTAAGTGCTGGGATTACAGGTGTGTGCTACCACACCTAGCTTTGATGATTATTTTATAGCAGAAAAGAGTTCAAAGAAATCAGAAAACCTTAATGCCAGTCCTGGCTTTACTGTTGTAGTATTCTGGGCAGGTATTCTTTAAAATGGTGATAATATATCCCTGTTTTACTCACTATAGTAGTAGTATAATGTGTGTGTATAGTTGTTTTGTTTTTGGCAGGGTATCAGGAATTGAACTCATGCTTGCCAGGTAGCTGCTGTGTCACTGAGCTAAATCCCCAGTCTCTTTTTTTTTTTGGTCTTGCCTTTATTTGGAACAGGGTCTCACTGTGCAATTCAGGCTGGCCTTGAGCTCACTTTGTAGTATAGGCTGGTCTTGAACTCCCAAGGATCTTAGTGCCTCAGCCTAAGTGCTAGAATTACAAAGTGTGCACCACCACACCATGGCCTCTATCTGTCTATCTATATTTTGTGTGTGTGTTTTTTTATGGGAGATCGAGCTCATGACCTTGCACTTGTCAGGCAGGCGCTTATACTGCTGAGCTAAATTAAATCCTGGCTCACTATCTCTTATTTGTACCAGAATCAAATTCAGGATCTTGTCCTTGCCAGGCAGGCACTTGTGCCGTTGAGCTCTATCCCCAGCCCCATATATATATTTTTAATCTCACCTGTGTGCGATGTTTTGCATGAACAGTGTTACAGTATGAAAAAGTAGAAACTTAAAGAAGTGGAAACTTAGGTCTGTAGCTTTTTGTTTTGTTAGGCAACCACCATGGTGACCACTACACTATGGAAACCACCCTTTTGTTTTGTTTGTTTTTTGTCTTTTTTGAGGTAGAGTTTCACTATATGGTTCAGGCTGGCTTTGAACTCACTTTGTAGGCCAGGCTGGTTTTGAACTTGGGGTGAGTCTCCCGTTTTAGCCTCCCAAGTACTGGGATTACAGGTGTGTACCACCATACCTAGTTTCCTTTTCTTAAGTGTCGTGAGAAGAGCTTTTTATAAGGAGAGCGTATGAATGAATGTGCCTCACTTTCGTGAGTGTTGGGATTATAGGCATGGGCCACCCTGCAATAAAATTTTATACAGACCAAATTACGTTTTTTGGGTTGAAAAGAGCTGTAGCAGCAGTAGGATTCAGTCAGAGAAAAAACCTTGATAAAACCTGAAAAGAAGTAAAATTGGTGTTAAAGATAATGTTTTATTAATTCACTGAGCAAAAATGTGACCTGGAGGGGAGACTGTTGAAGGTTAAGCTACCAACTGTTGAGTCTAGACTCTGATACTTATTAATGTTGTTATTGTTATGGGTGTCAAGTCTCTTAACTTGCTGTGCAGTTTCTTTTTCTTTTTTTTCTCCAGAGATTGAATCCAGGGAGCATTGACTTAGCCACATCCCTAGCCTTATATGATTTTCCACTTATTTGAGACAAAGTCTGAAAAAAAAAAAAAAAAAAAAAAAAAAGTCTGGATCTGTAGTCTAGGCTGGAGTGGAATCTAGGCTGATCTTGATGTTCACTCTTTTGTCAGCCTCCTGGGTGCTGAGCTTCTGGTATCATAGGCATGCACCAGTACACCCAATTTCTTTCTTTTTTGAAATGAGGTCTCAGTTGTCCACTGTGAGTTTAAAATTTGTGGTCCTCTTATCTCAGCTTCCCAAAATGGCTGAGATTATAGGAGTGTGCCACCACACCCAAACTCTCCCCAGTTTCTTAACCTGTAAAATATTATTATAATTTAAGCTTGAGTGATTTTAGCTTTGTTTGTTTGTTTGTTTTTCCTCTCTTTTTGGCATTGCTGGAGACAGAACTCACTGTGTCATACATACCAGACAAGTGCTTCTACCGCTGAGCCACATTCCAGCCCCAAAGTTGAATTGAAACAGCATTTATAAAAATGCTCAATAAGTTAGTATCTGAACTTTGATAAGTAATTTAATTGCTCGATATCTTCAACATTGTGCTTTTTATGCATTTGTGTGTGTTACCGGAGACTAAACCCAGTACCTTTGTCATTGAGTTACATCCTTAAATCTTTTTTTATCAGTACCGGGGATTGAACTCATGACCACCTGCTTGCAAGGCAGGTGTTTGTGCCGCTGAGCTAAATCTCCAACCCCCATCCTTAATCTTTTTTTCAAATTTTATTTTATATTTGTCTTTTTGAGCTAGGGTTTCACTATGCCATGTAGACTGGCCTTGAACACACCTTGTTGCCAGGCTGGCCTTAAGCATGAAATCATTTTGCCTCAGCCTCTCGAGTGCTGGGATTATAGGTGTGAGCCATCATGCCTGGCTCACAGAATCTCGTTAAGTTGCTCAGCTGGGCTCAAAGTTATGATCTTGCCTTAACCCACTTGTGCCTGTCTCATTGTGTTCCTCTTAATATGGTAGAGATGCATTCTTATTTGTAAACGTTTAATTTTAGTAGGGAAATACATGATCTTTTCCATATTGAGTGATAACAATAATAGGATAAGTGTTCACACTGTCTCTGAATGTCTCAGGGTCCTGGTTTGAGAAGCCAGCCTTATTTGTTGACCCGCCTTATTCTATTTATATAATAAATAGAATCACTTGATAAGCATGACTAACCATACAAAGATACAAACTTTAAAATTCCTTTTATAGCATTGGCAGGCCTAGTATTAAAAAAACACGAATTATAATGTGGTAGTACTAGAATACATGTATAATAATGTAAAGAATTACGTTAGGAGTCAGGGAAAACTTAACAGATGCATCAGAGTTTATAGCCCAGAGTTCATAAAGTAGATAGGCCTAAGGTATATACTCCTGGTAACAAGAAGCATGCGAGAATGCAGTGTATTCAGCAAATTGAATGTGAGAGAGAGCAGATTAGTTTGGAGGCTTTTATAGTATTCCTGATGTGTGATAAATAAACCAGAGGTGAAGGGAAGAATACAGTTGAAGTAATTTAGACATCAAATTAACATTGTGTGTGCATGGTTGTAAAAGTACAGGAAAGGTGGAAGCAAAACTGATGTCTAGGTTTCTTAATTGAATACATTAATTAGAATAATTGAATCAGGTTGTCCAGAGAAATGCACCTTACATATAAATGTATGTTAAAATTACATATTTAAGCCCGGGGATTTAGCTCAGTGGCATAATCGCCTTCCTGGCAAGCCCAAGTTTGATCCCTGATATAAAAAATGTTTACATATTTTATTTATTTATTTTTGTGCCAGGGATTGAACGCAAGACCTTGCACTTGCCAGATAGGTGCTTATGGCGCTGAGCTAAGTCCCCAGCTACATATTTATTTTTAAGAAACTGGCTATTAATGATTGTATGGCTGGTAAATCCAAAATCTGTAGAGAAAGGCTACAGGCTGTAAACTTGGGTGCAGAAGAGTTAATACTGAAGTCTTAAGTCTGAAATCTGTTGGACAGACCAATAAGCTAAAAATCAGAATATCTAGAGCTTTTCAAGTCCTGAATTTTGAGGCAGTATTCCTCAGTTTTTGGTGATTAGCAAGGCCTTCAAATCATTTGATGAGGTCTATCCATATTTTGGAGGATAACTTCTTTTTTAAAAAACCATTGACTATGGGATGTCACATCTACAGTATACCTTCAGCAACATGTGGACTAGTTGTTGATCAGATAGCTGGACACCCCTTCAGAGCCAACTAGACATAAAATTTAATGATCGTAGTGGGGACTTCAGGTTCCACAGCAGACATGTGAATAAAAATAAAATAAATTGGTTTTGAGACTGTATTTACCATGTAGCTTAGGCTAACCACATCTTTGGCCTAAGATGACCTCAGAATCATAATCCCTCTGCCTTAGCATACCCAGCTTCAAATCAGTTTTTTTTTTAGACATTCAACTGAAGCAACATTGGGCAGTGTTCAGTTGGGGATGTCCAGCAGACTTACTGAAGTAGGTCCTTGTTATGGGAGTCTGATTGGAAAGAGACACTTAACTGGGTTTGTGTTACCTTAATAGCTGAAACTTGTACAAGGGCAACACTTTTAAAAGAGTGGAGAACAGTTTAAAAATGAATCTCTGAGGATTGTGTATATAGATACTTATTTAATGTCCAAGTTCTAGTCCTGTGACTAAAATCATTAAATGAGTTGGTCACTGAATGAGGAATTTGTACAATATGTATAAGCAAGGTGTACTGTACAAAAAAACAAACAAACAAACAAACAAAAAAAAAACGTTGAGACTATATATACAAGGTGTATAGAACTGCTGGGTATGGTGGTGCACACCTGTAATCATATCAGTTGAAGCCAGCCTAGGCTACGTAGTGAGTTCAAGGTCAGGCTGAACTACATAGCAAGATCTTGCCTCAAATCAAGTCAAACCACCCAAAATTTGTAGAGTTGTAAGGAGGAAAGGAGGCAGTGGAGTGCCTAAAATTCAAGATACATAGATTTGTCGTTCTCCATAAACCTGACCCAATTCCTGTGTTTCCCAGCCAAAAATGGATGATATTACAAATAACTCTAGTAACTTCCAGTGGAGTAAATCCTTCTAAAATTGTGTTGAATCTTACAGTGGAGTTGTGTACAAATTCTGTTGTATTATTTGTATAGAATAAGCCCTCGCTATCCTTGTATTCCACATCTGTGGATTCTATCAACTGTGGATTGAAAATATTTGATGGGGAAGAAAGCAAGTTGAAGTTAAATAGACTGTCATTCCTTGAACAATACACTATAACATCTATTTGCATAGAATTTGCCATTATAAGTAATCTAGGATGACTTAAAGTACATGGGAGAATGTACTTATACTATGCCATTTTATATGTGGAACTAGAGAAGGTCTTAGAACCAACAATCTGCCTTGGATGCTGAGGGATGATTTTTCTTCTACAGCCTTTATTTACTGTAGTTGGATCCTGAGTTCATATACTATGTCTTTATTTTATTTATTTATTTATTTGGTCTTTTTCGTTTTTTATCGGTACCGGGGATCGAACTCACGACTGCCTGCTTGCAAGGCAGGCGCTTATGCCGCTGAGCCAAACCCCCAGCCCCTATACTATGTCTTTAGCTGGAGCAAAAGACTTTACTACAGTAAGAGGTGCCTTTTTATAGTAAGATGGTCTTTTACTTTTTTGTCTTTTACAAACTATATAATATTATATGATAAAACTATATAATAAAAATTATAATAAAAACAAAAAATTATGAAACTTTATAATTAACTTTGAGAAGGAGTCTTACAAGAAAAATGAGAGAAAGGTATTATTTGGTCTTTCATTTTAGCTTTTTCTTTTAACACTATGATGTGATGCATATCTTTTTTGGGGTACTCAATGACCACATGCTTGCGATACAAAGTGGGTGCTTATGCAGCTGAGCTAAATCCCCAGCCCCTGTGATGCATATCTTTTGCTGTCTTGTCTGTCATTCTGTAGAGAATAGACTGATATTCCCACTTGAAAACTAAATATTTATAATGTACTTTGAGGTTTGAGTTCAAATAATTCTTTTAGTGAAGAAATTTGACCTGATAGGAAATCAAATACTAAATGTTAGATTCTAGATTATTTATTTGAAATTATTTATAAGGTAAAATAAATTACTTCTAGGTTTGGCTTAATATGGGAATTAAAATTGGAGGAAATTATTTTCCTTCTAAAATTTTACCTTAAAAGGAGAAAATAATTCACTCTTTAGTGCCATTTTAATAGTGAAGGGAGTTTTAAGCAATACAACAAATGTTTTTCCTGTGAAAGGATGAACTAAGTTTTTTGTTTCTGTTTTTGTTTGGAGACAAGGTTTCACTATGAAGTTTGGGCTGGCCTTGAGTATCACTGTGTAACGTAGGTTGGCCTTGAACTCATGGTGATCCTCTTGCCTCAGCCTCTCAAGTGTTGGGATCACAGGTGTATGCTGTCATACTTGGCTGAACTAAGTATTTTTAAAATGCTGTGTGTGTTGGTGCATGCCGGTAATCTCAACCCTTGGGAAGCTGAGGCAGGAAGAGCATCAGTTGGAGGTAATCCTGGGCTGTGAAGCCATACAAGGGTAACCTAGACCACATGGCAATACTGTGTCTCAGTCTCCTACTCCCACAAAAAGGGATGATTCATATTTACTTATTCTTGTCTAGAGTATTCCAGGATAACTCTTTATTTTTGTGCTGATATAGTTGTTTGTGTGGGAAAATACAGAAGAGTAAATTCTCTTTGTAGAATTTCTCTATTTCAGAAAGCTCCCCCCTCCTTTACAATAGCATTTATTGGTATCTGGCATTTATATATTACTTACCTTTAATTCTAGAAAAAATAGTCAAGGAAGAATTAGTTGGTCTGCATTTACATTCCAAAAGGAGATAGTGAACTCCTATATAGGTAGGATTTGCAGTTGCTGCATTTTTTTTTTTTTTTACACTCCTTTCAGTGGGAGGGAAAGCAATCATTTTAAAAGAAGATACAATTTCCAAATTTCCAGAAGAATAGTGAATAACATTTGAACTTTTAAGATTCTGGATCATTAGTAGGACTGTCATTTAATTGCTGTTCTTATGGCTCCTGTGCTGTGCAAATTTACTGCTATCCTTCTGACTTGCCTGGTTTTTTGCTTATTTTTGTTTAATGTTAGTATGTAGAACATGAAGAAAATAGAATGTTAAAACCATAGAAAAGTAGTTGTTTCTTTCTTTCTTTCTTTCTTTTTTTTTTTTTTTTTTTGAGATGGGGTCTTGCTATGCAGTTCAGGCTGGTCTTGAGCTCACTTTGTAGCCCAGGCTGGTCTTGAACTCCCACTTCAGCCTCCCAAGTGCCGGGATTACAGGCATGAGCTACCACGCCCGGCCAAAAGTAGTTGTTTCAAAATCATAATTGTAGGATGTGGCTGTGGTCATGAGAAGGTGCCCACTTGGCAGTGGCAGCCAGAGACTGGGAGATGCTGGTGGGGGAAGAAGAATAGCCAGCTGGAATCACAAAGTCATCACCTGATGTTTCTGGGCCTCAGATGTGAAATCTGATGGAGCAGCCCTGAGAAGAGTGCTCTGCTACCTGAGCATGAAGGAAAGCTAACAGTTTGTCCTTAATCTGAAATTGGAGCCTAACTGTGGACAGGTGAGATGTTGTGACCTTCATTCCCTGACAATAAACTAGTATTTGGAGATCACTGTTAGAAAATAGTGGGTGAAATAATCTGATTAGGTGTCATTTTAAGATATTAACACCCTTGGATAAGTAATTAACAGGCTACAGGTTTGTTTGTTTATTTTGTCTTTTTGAGATTGGGTCTCACTATGCAGTTTAGGCTGGTCTCGAACTTGCAACAGTCCTCCTGCCTCAGCCTCCCCAATGCTGTAATTAGAGGCATACCTTACCATGCCTGGCTTCAAGCTACAGGTTGTTAAGCCACAACTTGTAGAGGCCAAATGGCCCTTTATAGACTGCAGGTGTTACTTACTTTGTGTAGAAGAATTAGTTGGAATGCAGTGTACCATATGTCTGTAAATTTTTACACACAAAAAAGTGTCATAATGTAAGAATTCTTTGGAATTAATAAAATTTGTTCCTCATGGCTAAAGATACTTGAGGTGCAGGATAACCCCCAGGTCCTGCAGTTATTGCCCACTACTCAGGCAGGGAACCTCAGCCATATCTTCTTTTTCAGGTAGTCAACTTGTACAGTACAGAGCATCCTAGCAGTTACAGATGCATCTCCCCAAAAGGATGTGGTGTCTTTGCGGCAAATAAAATCTCCAGTTTTGCTTCATTTCTCCCAGACAAAAGGGGAACATTGTATTCTGTGTCAGAGCCCCATGATCAGGAAGATTTAGAACATTTTTAAAAGAAAAATCACTGGCTGGGTGTGTTGGTGCATGCATGTAGTCCCAACATTTGGGAGGCTGATGCAGCAGGATCACCACAAGTTCACGGCCAGCTTGGGCTATATAGGGAGACCTTGTTTCAACTCCCTTCCCCCCATAATGAAGAGGACATCAGAAAATGGAAAGATACACAGACCTGATACTGTCAAAATGGTCCTACTTCTAGAAGTGATCTATAGATTTAATGCAATCTCAATTATAATACCAACAGAATTCCTCACAGAACTAGAGAAAATAATCCTAAGATTTATATAGAACCAGAAGAGACCCAGAATAGTAAGAGCAATCCTGGGCAACATAAAGCAGGAGATATCAAAAATCCTGGATTTCAGATTATACTACTGAGTTAAACTGCCAAGGGTTTAAAAACAGTATGGTATACATACTAGCATAAAACAGACATGCAGATCTGTAGAAGAGCATAGAAGATGAAGAAACAACCCCAAGTGCATTAAGCCATCTGAACTTTGACAAAGGAGCCAGAAACATACAGTGGAGGAAAAATAGCTTCTTTAAAAAGTGTGTTGGGAAAATTAGTTACACACATGTCTAAGATTGAATGTAGATTGAATCCATCTCACTGTGCATAAATTAAAGTCAAGGTGGATGAAACATAGCTATTAAAATAATTGCTGGAGTATAAAATAGGCAAACTTCAAAATAGAGGCATAGAAAAAGATTTTCTAAACAACGCTAATTGTACAATAAAAGCATGAACAATCAACAAATGGAATCCTATCAGATTAAAAGGTTACACAGTAAAAAAAAGCTACACAGTGAAGGAAACAGGGTGAAGAGACAACCTATAGAATGAGAAAAATTTGTCAGTAACACATCAGACAAAAAAATTAATATCTAGACTATACAAAAAACTGAAAAAAATTTAGATTCCTCCTTCAATGAAAGACCCAGGCGCCCCCCCCCCCAAAAAAAATGGGCAACTGATATGAATAGATACTTGTTAAGGGAAATAAATATGACCAATAAATGTGACATTTATTACTCAACATTTCTGATCATCAGAGAAATGTAGATTAAACAACATTGAGCCAGGCATGGGAGACTGAGGCAAAAATACCACTGCAAGTTCAAGGTCAGCCTGAACTACATGGTGAGACCTTTCTCTTTTCTTTTTTGGGTTTTTTTGAAATAGGGTCTCACTGTGCAATTCAGGCTGGCCTTGGGCTTATTATTTTGTAGCTCAAGCTCGTCTCAGACTTACAACAAACTGTCTGCCTCAGCCTTCTGAGTTCTGGGATTATAACAGTGTGCCCCATGCCCAGCTGTGAGATTTTTTTTTTTTTTTGTCGTTTTCGTTTTTATCGGTACCAGGGATTGAACTCACGAGTGCACACTTGCAAGGCAGGTGCTTATGCCACTGAGCTAAATCCCCAGCCCGAGATCTTTTCTTGAAAAACCAGAACAACATTGAGGTGTTGTCTTATTCCAGGAAAAATGGCTATCATCAAAATTAAGATAATAAATACTGCCAAAACTATAGGGAAAATCGTATCTTTCTACATTGTTGGTGGGACTGTAAACTGGTATACCCACTGGAAATCAGTATGAAGATTCCTTAAAAAATGAAAGTGAGGAATTCCATTTTGATTCATCTGTTCCCCTTGGTATCTTCCTTAAAAAGTTAAGACATATTGCAAGTGGTACATGCATATCCATGTTTATAGTGGTACATGTCATACATAATAGCTGAAGCTTAAAGTGGCCTATGTGTCCATCAGCAAATGAATTGAATTTTTTTTACTTTTTTTTTTTTTTGTCTTTTTCCTTTTTATCGGTACCAGGGATCGAACACACAGTCGTGTGTTCGACTTGCAAGGCAGGCGCTTATGCCGCTGAGCTAAATCCCCAGCCCCAGCAGATGAATTGATTAAGAAGAAGTATTTATGCACAATAGAGTACTATTCTGCTGTAAAGAAAGATGAAATTGAGTCACTTGTAGGAAGATGTATGTACCTTAAAAACCATCATGCTGAAATAATTCAGCTAAAAGCTTAAATATCACATGACTTTTCTTGTATGAGACCCCAAATATAAATAATGAAGAAAAGGACCAATGATAGGAAGCAGGAAAATAAATCCTTTGCAAATGGAAATGGGAGTGGGACAGGAGGAAAGAATGAAAAGAATTAGGCATGTTAAGTATACTTCCCCCAAACTTAATATACATTTGATTGGAAAAAGGCAGTAATAAAAAGAATTGAAAAAAGAAAACTGACATTGCTCAGTTTTCACCTTAAGAAAAGGGAAATGGGAAGCCAGATCTGAACCTTAGCTGGCTGCAGACCATATAGAAACAGCTAACTGTCCTCAGATGTCAGAAGTGCCAATCATAATGTACACATGAAATCCCAGCAGTTAGGAGGTGGAGGCAGGAGGATCTCTGGGAATTCAAGGCCACTCTGATTACACAGACCCTGTCTCAAAAAAAAAAAAAAAAAAACAGCAAAAGTGTCAGAAGTTGCCAGAGATTTAGCTTAGCGGCATAAGCGCCTACCTGGCAAGCATAAGGCTGTGAGTTTCATTCCTGGTACAAAAAAAGAAGTATAGCCATAAAAAAAAAAAAAAAAAAAAAAAAAAAAAAAAAAAAAAAGTGTCAGAAGGATAACAAGCCAGACAAATGACATAGTTAGGTGCATCATCTGTCAGGAATTGCTGCATGAACTTGCAGTCCTGATCATCTCTGTGCCCTACCTGCTTCTGGCCAGTTGGATCCGTAACAGCCCCATCCACCAAAAAGTGCATTAAGTCTTGTAAATGTTCCAAATGTAAATGCCAGCAGTAAAATCATGCAACTGCTACCCAAAGTCAGGAAATCCTTTTCTGATGAGGAGGAAAATTAAGACTCACTAGAATTGTGAGATGTTGACAGTAAATCTTTGAGTGGCAGGCATACATTGCATGTAGTGTCTGGAGTACATAAGGAACACAATATACCCATTTCCCTTCCTGGGATATAAGAGCAAGCCAAGAACTGCAGTCCCCACGGACTGCATCATTGGCATCTTCTACTAGCGTTATGATAGTCCAGAATGATTCAAGTTGGTGAGGGAGTATTTTTACTGTTTGATTACAGAGGGACTAGAAGCATCTTGTTGGGTTAACTTTGATGGTCTAATGTAGTTTCTAGACATCTGAAGTATTAGTACTGGCAGAACATTTCTGCTTCTTGGTGGCTGAAGTGTCTTGTGTCTGAAACATGGTCTGACTGCTGTTGGGGCAGCAACTGCCACACTTAGGTGAAAGCCTCAAGAACCAAGAGTGAGGGGGGGTACTGAAAGACTTCAGAGTTTTGGCAGTCAGTGACAGATTTTGAAACTGTTGAATGCATTCTTCTTGTTTTTTTCCACTTCATTTTATGGTGTTTTCACCTTGCCATTTCTTTTTCTTTCTTTCTTTTTCTTTTCTTTTCTTTTTTTTTTTTTTTGTCTTTTTCCTTTTTATTTGTACCGGGGATTGAACTCACAACTGCCTGCTTGCAACACCTTGCTATTTCTGCCCCAGGAGCTAGTACATGCCAGGCAGATACTTTACCATTTAAGCTACATCTCCATCCTTTTTTTTTTTTTTTTTTTTTTTTTCCTGAGACAGACTTGTTAAGTTGCCCAGGCTGATCTTAGATTTGCAATCCTCCTTTCTTAGCCCCTTGAATAGTTGGAATTACAGGTGTGTGACACTTAGGCAATACAAACATATTAAGGGCATTTGTGTTTTTTAGTTCTTCCCTTAAGAGAAACCAAGGATTTTCTATAGATACTGTGCTGTGATGATTTCTTTTGTGGTTCTTTACCTTCTGAGTGAGCCCTCTTGAGCCTGGAACACCCTAGGTGCTATTGCTAATGCACGTTTGTACCAAATCCTATGTCTCTGTGGGTATAATCCCTGGTTAGGGACGCAGGAAAGAAATTGTGGCACAACCTAAGAGAAAAATTTTTGTTTTTTCCATCCAGTTTAGATGATCATAATACAGGTTTGCCCTGAATCTTTTCCTCCACAGCTGATTAAAATTTTGTCAAGAAAAGTTTCATAGGAGAAAAACTTTTAGAAAAAACATTCTATTGTTTAAGGAAAAGAGAACAAGAATTTACAATTTGTATGCTGTACAGACTCTTTTGCTCTAGGGAAGACCATAGGATTTTGCATATATTTTATTTTTATGGATCTGTTAATTATGTTCTAATGCAATTTTTGAGACAAGGTCTCAATGTAGCATAGGCTGGCCTAAAATTTGCAGTATCTTCGTATTTCAGCCTCTTACGTGTTGGGTTTAAAGCTGTATATCAGTGTGCTGAATTTCTAATGAGATTTTAAATACTACAAACTACTATACAAGTAGTAAAATTTGTAGATTACAAATTGACCAGAAGTGAAAAGAGCATGGCATTGTTAGCATTGGTTCCTTGCTACATGTGTACCAGTTTGGTTACTATATCTAGATATCTTGCTTATTTGACACTAGGGCCTTGTGCCCTTGAGGAAGTGTATTGCAGGGTAGTTCAGTTAGGAGTGGAGTAGGGGGTATGAGTGGCAGGCATGGAAGGACAAGGTGCAGGGAGTGTGGACTGATGGCCCTGATTGTACCATATCCTCTGTGGAGCAGATCCTTCTAATTGATACCTGGGAGAGTGATGAAGGGCACCTGGACAACACGTTCCGGCTACTGCTGTTCAGGAGGCCATTGATCAATCTTTGCTTTCCTCTAATCTTTTGCCTTTTTTCTGTTAGATTTTCCAAACGTCATCTAGAATAATACCTCGTTTTTTTTTTTTTTGGTATGGAGATGGAACTCACAACCCTGCACTTACCAGGCAGATGCTTATGTCACTAAGCTAAATTCCTGATCTAGAATAATACTTGAATAATTTGCCTTAGGTATTTATAAGTTTAGCATCCATGGTTTCAGCCAACCTTGGATTGAAAATATTTGGAAAAAAATTATGTCTGTAATAAGTATATACAATTTCTTGTTATTCCATAAACAAATCAGTATAACACTATGTAGTGTTTACATTATATTTAAATAATACTGTACAGAGGGGATTTGAAGTGTTCAGGAGGATGTATACTACTCAGGAAAATACTGTACCATTTTATATAAGGGACTTAAACATCAGGGCTGGGGGTGAAGTGGTGTAGACCAGCCATGGGGTTCTGGGCTAGGTGACACCCCTACTCCAATATCAAGGGTGAAAAACAGCTGTACTGTACTTGAAATTTTGTGATTCTTTTTTTTTTATGGTAAAAATAGGTTTTAAAAACTTTCCCTTCGCAAACTTTTAGTTTTTTACTTCTCAGGAAGACTACTTTCAACTGTTGTTTACTCATGATACAAACTCAGACGTGGGGACTATATCCTTAAAGAAAATATTTTTTTATAAAGTCTTATTTTGCATTGTAGTAAACTATTTCAGACTTCTATTTTGTTTTTTCCTTTTTTTTTTTTTTTTTTTTTTTTTGGGTACTGGGGAGGATCAAACCCGTGACCTTGTGCTTGACAGGCAGGTGCATATGCCACTGAGCTAAATCCCTGGCCCTCAAACTTCTCTTTAAAGAACTTGTTTGTTCTACAAACAAGTAGCCATACTGTGCTCTGACTGAAATAGACAACTCCAGTGTATTTTCATTAATATTACTGTATAAATGATGTTATTTGGTTATCTAGCAATATAAGTTCTGCTATCTTATTTTCTACATAACTATCAAAACAAAGGAAGAGAATTGACATAAAAATAGCTACAGATACAAAAAAGTACTTAGAGTGTTCAATGATGAGTGAGGTGGAGCATCTTGATTGGAACTTCATTTGTTTCATATCAAGAAGAACTGCTTTTCAGACTGGGGATTTAGCTCAGCAGGCCTAAGTGCCTGTCTTGTAAGCACACAGTCATGAGTTTAATCCCTGGTACCAAAAACAAAAGCAAAAAACCCTGCTTTTCAAGGGATAGCATAGTGAAAAGTAGGTGACATTAAAGTATATGCCTAGGCATTCTTTTTTTCTTGGTAGTGGGACTTGAACTCATGACTTCACACTTGCCAGGCAAATGCTCTATCTAGGCAATATTAATATAGGATATGGTATTGAAAGTTCCAACTAAGTGCCCTGCTATAAGTTATTAAGATAGTTTTCGTGAGTAGGGAAATGAAGTATTTTATTTCTGCAATGGTTGCTAGTTCCCATATTTTTAGTAATATACAGGTTCTAATTTCAGTAAAGGGAAAAAATAATAGTATTTCTTCACTTTTTTCTTATTTGTATAGTTAATTGCTTGGAATCCAGAAGTCAATCAGGTTTCTTAACTTACATTGTGTGTATGTATATATACATATACATACATATAAATATATATATATATATATTTTTTTTTTTTCTCTTACATTTAGGTAGAGTTTATATTCAAGAGGAAATAATCCAGAGAAAGAAGAACAAGTGGATCAAGATGTGTAGCTCTGTGGCTGCCAAATTGTGGTTTTTGACAGATCGTCGCATCAGGGAAGATTACCCCCAAAAAGAGATCTTACGAGCTTTGAAGGCCAAATGTTGTGAGGAGGAACTGGACTTTAGGGCTGTGGTGATGGATGAAGTGGTGCTGACAGTTGAACAAGGAAACCTGGGTAAGTCTATGTTGAGTGATATTTTGAGATTTTACTTAGAATGTGATTAATTTGCTAGTTTTAGGATTAACTGATAAATCAGTTAATAGCCTTATCATTACTAGTTAGTAACAAATATTTCCCTAGTTGTATTTAGGAAACAGTAAAAGTCTGTGTGTGTTTTGGGGATTCAACCCAGTGCCTTTTCATTGAGCTATATTCCTAACCATTTTTTAAATTTTAGAGCCAGGGATATAGCTCAGTGATATAAGCACTTACCTGGCTAGTGCAGATTGTGAGTTGGATTCCCAGTACCAAAAATAAAAATAAACAATTGAGATAGGGTCTTGCTGAATTGTACAGTTGCCTAAGTTGGGCTCAGTCTTAGGATCCTACTGCATCAATTGCTCTAAGTGCTGTGATTATAGAAGGATACTGCTATGTCTGGCTTTTAAGTAAGTTTCTTATACACAGCATGCATTTTTTTTTTTTTTTTTTAAAATCTTTTTGGTATCCTAAATACTGGGATTACAGGCGTATGTCACTGTGCCTGGCTCTTTTTTGTTTTTTTTTCTTTTATATAAGTTTTTCTAGGTTTTTTTGTTTGTTTTCGTACTGGGGGTTGAACTTGCGACTTCATGCTTGCCAGGCAGACACTTAAACCACTGAGCTAAATCCCTGACCCTTTCCTTTTATAGTTTTAATTGAGCGTTTTATGTTTGATTCTTTCATTTGTCAGTTATATATTTCCTTTTTTTTTAGTGGTAGCCTTAGGATTTGTAATATCCATTAAAGATTAAACCAAGTTTACTTCCAAATGTTATACTGTTTCACTTAATAGAAACATATTAACAGTTTTTCTCTCTGGTTGCTGAGATTGGCATATTTGTATATGTATCCCCAGTACTGAGGACTGGTACTAGACCTTAAGTTTACTTCCAAATGTTATACTGTTTCACTTAATAGAAGCGTATTAACAGTTTTTCTCTCTGGTTGCTGAGATTGGCATATTTGTATATGTATCCCCAGTACTGAGGACTGGTACTAGACCTTCCGTACACATGCTAAGCAAGAGCTCTACCACTGAGCTGTTTCCCCAGCCCTTTTATTTTTATTTTGTTAGGGACTCTGATACCTTGATAACTGGTTTTTATAGCAGAGATGAAACACAGTAAATGTCAAGTGCCAGTCCCTTTTATTTTTTGAGAGAAGTTTTTGCCAAGATTATTTTGATTCTGTAACCTTTTTGCTTAGCCAGCTGAGTAATTGGAATTATAGGCATCTGACACTCTGCCTGTCTTATTTTCTTTTGAGATAGTTTGCTGTGTAGTTTAGGCTGGTCTCAAATTACAAAGGTAGTTTTAAAACTTACCTGTGTAGGGGCTGAGGATTTAGCTCAGCAGCATAAGCACCTGCCTTGTAAGCAGGCGGTTGTGCCCTGGTACTGATAAAAAGATTTAAAAAAAAAAAAAAAAACTTACCTGTGGAGCATGGTGCCACAAGCCTGTAATCTCATCACTTTGGGAGGCTGAGGTAGGAGGATCACTCTTAGTTCAAGGCTAACCTGTACTACATAGTGAGTTTAAGCCTAACCTGTTGTACATAATGAGATCCTGTTTCAAAAAACAAACAAGACAAAACCTTTATGGTCCTTTTGCCTGAGCCTCCATTATACATGCACACCACCACACTGGGCTCTGCTCTATTTACTTTTGAAGGACCATTTTGCAGAGTACCGATTTCTGGGTGTGCATGTGTGTATGTGTGTTTCTCCTATGGATGTTTTATATTCTTAATTCTGATGTTTTTGCTTGTATAATTCTGAGAAGACAGATGTCAGTCTTAATATTTGTTCCCCCAAAAAGATAATTTGCTTTTTACTCTGACTTCTTTTGGAAGTTTTTTATCATTTGATGTTTGAATATGGTATACTTAAGTGCAATTTTTGTACTATTAGTCTTGTTTTGTCTTCTATGCTTTCTGAATTTCTGAACTAGCATCTGACATTAATTTAGGGAATTTTGTAGTCATTGTTTCAAATATTTACTGCTTTCCTTTTATATACACACATAAGCTGGGGTATAGATTACTGTACTCTTGGTTCACTTCCTACTGCTGCCAGTTAAAGAAGTATATTACATTGGGCTGGGAATGTAGTTCAGTGGTAGAGTCACTTGTCGAGCAGACAGTGAGGCCCTGGGTTTAATCTTTAGTATCAGCAAGGGGAAAAAATTATTAATTGAACCATTTTGCTTTTTTTTAAAAAAGTATTTCTGAGAGTGTTATTGATTTCACACATTTATTAATCTCTTCAGTGGAGTTTATGGGCTAATTTTGTTATAATACTTGGGTTTTTTTTTTTTTTTGGTGCTGGGGATTAAACCCATAACCTTGTGCTTGATAGACAGGTGCTTACACCACTGAGCCAAATCCCCAGCCCAATTGATTTGTTTCCTTAAACTGTAGTGGTTTGCTTTTGTTTTGTTTTGTTTTTTTTCCTTTTTATCGGTACCGGGGATGACTGCCTGCTTGCAAGGCAGGTGCTTATGCTGCTGAGCTAAATCCCCAGCTCCCGTGGTTTACTTTCCTAGAGTTGAAAACATTTGTAGTTCTTTGTTTTACTTTTAAGGATGGCCCTTATTTATGATGCCACAAGATTAGTATATATGTATATATTTTTTGTCTTTTTCCTTTTTATCAGTACCGGGGATCGAACTCACGACCGTCTGCTTGCACGGCAGGCACTTATGCAGCTGAGCTAAATCCCCAGCCCCTAGATTAGTATATATTTGATCAATTATTTTGTTTTTATAAGGATGTTGGATAATCTGTTAAAATTAGCCTGCAAGCCCTCTTCTTTAGAAACTTTTTATGTTGAAATAGTTTTAAATTTATAGAAATGTCACAAAAATGATACAAAGAACTGTGTACTGTTTACTCAGTTTTCACCAACTACGAACATTTCATGCTGCTCAGGATGGAGCCCAGGGGTTCTACCATGGTAGGTAAACGCTATATCACTGAGCTACAGAGCTACATCTCAATTCCCATCCTTTTGGTTTTTATTTCAGTTGTTGTTTTGAGGCAGAATTGGGCCCTAGAATTGGGTTAAGTTGTCCAAGTTGTCTTTGAACTTGCCAACCATCTTGCCTGACTTTTTTTTTTTTTTTTGTCTTTTTCTTTTTTATCCGTACTGGGGATCAAACTCACGACTATCTGCTTGCAAGGCAGGCGCTTATGCCGCTGAGCTAAATCCCCAGCCCCCTCTCACTTTCTGAGTTGCTAGCATTTATAGCTCTATGACAGCTCTGGCCGGCTCTGATTGTTAACATTTTGCCACGTCTGTTTATCTGCTTTAAAGTCTGTATTATTAGAGAAAAGTGCAGCAATTTTTTTTTTTTTTTGTGGGGGGAGTGTCTTTTTAGACAGGGTCTCGCTCTGCAGTTCAGGCTGGCCTTGAGCTCACTTTGTAGCCCAGGCTGGTCCTGAAAGTGTAATGATCTTGCCTTAGCCTCCTGAGTGCTAGGATTACAGGTGTATGCCCCACCATACCCAGCTTTATTTTTTTTATTATTATTATTTTGTTTTTTGGTCTTTTTCATTTTTATTGGTCCCGGGGATCGAACTCACGACTGCCTGCTTGCAAGGCAGGCGCTTATGCTGCTGAGCTAAATTCCCAGCCCCTGCCCAGCTTTATTTTTGAGGTGAGGGTCTCACTGTTGCCAAGGCTGGCTTTGAGTTTGTGATCCTCCTGCCTCAGCCTTCTGAATAGATGGATTATAGTGACACATACCAGTGTATCTGACTTCTACTGTTAGTAATCTAATAATGAACGTATTATTGTTTCTTTACACTAATAAAATGGAATTATTCTGTAAGAAGGAGTTGTCTCTTCTCCTTATTTGTACCATTAAGGACTTATTTTATTCTTTAGGTTGATATCATTTTTTAAAAATTGTGTGTCTGTCAAGCCAGGCATGGTAATGCATACATGTAATTCCAGCACTTGAGAGGCTGAGGTAGGAGGAGCCAACCTCTACCACTTGAATAAGTTCAAGGCCACCGTGAACTACACAGTGAGGCCTTTTCTCCATTAAAAAAAAAAAAAAAAAAAAAAAGAAAAAAGAAAAAAACAGTATCTTTCTCCATGCTGTCTTTAACACAGTAACTTTTTTTTTTTTTGTCTTTTTCGTTTTTATCGGTACCAGGGATCGAACTCACGACTGCCTGCTTACAAGGCAGGCGCTTATGCCGCTGAGCTAAATTCCCAGCCCCTGTTTTTATATATATTTTGGGTGCACTGGTTTTTGATACATATATATTTATATATCTCCTCTTGGATTGTTCTGTTTACAAGGATTGTAAGTGACATTTGTCTCATGATGAGTCTTTGGTTGAAATCTGTTTTTAGTCTGCAAATAGAATAGTTACCTCTGCTGTTTCCATCTTGCTTCTTGATCCATTCTGCTAATCTGTTTCTTTTGATTGGTGAATTGATACTGTAATATTGATGGTTATAATTGATATTTATCGACTTATCCTTGTTATAATATTTTCCTATTGTTGCCTCCTCATTTTTCCCTCTCTGTTTAATTGCTAGCATTTTCTGATAGATTCATTCTTTTGGGGTTCATGGAGCTGTAATACTTCTTGTGTTTTTCTAGAATGTCCTTCAGAACATTTTAGGGTGCTGGTTTGGTGGTCATGAATTTCAAGTGCTTCTTGTCGTGGAAATATCTTATTTCTTCAGTAATTTTGAAAGATAGTTTTGTGGGATATATCAATCTGTGTTGGAGGTTGTTCTTTTCTTTTTTGTCTTTTTGAGAAAGGGTTTCACTGTGCAGTTCAAGCTGGCCTCAAACTCACTTTGTAGCCCAGACTGGCCTCTAACTCATAGTGATTCTTCTGTCTCAGCCTCTCAACTTCTAGGATTACAGGCATGAGCCACCATGCCCTGCGGAGGCTGTTTTCTTTTAGGATTTGAAATACTGTAGTCAATGCTCTCCTTGACTTTCAGGGTTTGTGTTGAGGTCTGCTATGATTCTGATGGGCTTTCCTTCATATGTGATTGGTTTCTTTTCTCTAACAGCTTTTAATATGCTGTTCTTTTGTTGAATTTCTGGGCTTCTGACTATTGTGTCCCTTGGTGTAGATGTTCTTTGATCATGACTAATTGGAGTTTTATATGCCTCACTTATCTGCATGTCAAATTCTTTTTCCATGCTTGGTAAGTTTTCTGCCATTAATTGTGTGAAGAGTCTTTTTTCTTCATTTGTACTATCTTTCTGCTTTTCATTGGCTTTGATCTATGTTATGTTATTCCTCTTTGCATCATCTAGCAGCTGTTGGACTTACTTTTTGTAGTTTTCACTATTTTTAAGAAATCTTTCTTTCCAGGATCACTAACCACAATCCTATCTTCCATATGTGAGAGTCTGTTCTCACATTGGCTCATTCTGCTGCATATACTTTTTTCAGGAAAAAAGAAAACTAAACAATAAAAACAAAAACAAGGAGAAAAAAAAGAATGAAGAAAAAAAGTGTTCACTTTAAGACATGTCACAGTGGGGGGTCCACAGTGGGGAGTCCAGATCCATGTTGATTAATCCTAGCAAGGCAGCTGTTGATTTACTGTGGGGTAGTGGGTAATCCCAATGAGCCTGCACCTTCAGTTCCACTGGAGTTCAGGCTGGTTTCTGACTGTGAGACTGGAACTTGATTTGTTCAGCCTGAGATACACTCTATATGTCCTGCCAAATTGAACTCAGGCCTTTGTTGCCTGGAATTGGACTCTGTGACTTCTTGCTGACTTGAACTTGGTTCCCCCTCCCCTGACATTGTAAGCCACTAGATGGAACCAGCCCACAGCTGCTCTGATTTTGGAGCTCAGTTGAAGGCCACTGATCTGGTGGTCCTCTTCTGGTGGACATCTGAACCTGAGTATATCACCAGCCACTTCACTATGTTGCATCTACTGCTGTATTCTGCTGGTGACTCCGTTGAGGCCTCTAGTGTCACCAGCAATGACCACACGGCTGCAGGTTTGCCACCCCTCTCAGTCAGTGAGCCAAGGCTTAGGGAGAAAGTACAGCTTGGCACCTCCTTTGTTGAAGTCTCTCTGTTCTTCCTGTGGGCTTCAGTTTTTGGTATAGATGCTTGATGGCGCTGGAGACCCACTTGCCTCCTCTTCTTCCTCGCATTGCTTAGTGTCTGGACACTAAATCTTGGAGAGGCGTTTTTTCAGCTGTTCACTACTCTACCATCTTCCTGGAAGTTAGTAAAAAGTAACCTCACCTGCAAAGTTTGAATGTAAGCTGTATTGAATTGCATTATTTTAGTATCACATTTCTGTTTGATATCTTACTACCCCCTTTGTAAAGAATGCTTCAGATACATTTTGTGTATCTTGACCTCAGATTTTGTGTTTTTTAACAATGTATTTTACACAGGCCAGTCAGACATTATTTAGAATGAAGCATGCTTTTAAAACAGGGCTGGGATTTTAGCTCAGCAGCATAAGCGCCTGTCTGGCAAGCACACGGTTATGAGTATGATCCCCAGTACAAAACAAAACAAAAACAAACAACATCAACAACAACAACAAAACAAACCAGAACAGCCAACATCTGGAATAAAGAAACCCCCGAAATGAAACCAAAATTAGACTTCCCAAATAAAAGACCCAATCAAAAAAACTGGGCATCCAAAATGAATTTGTTTCTCAGGAAAAAAAGTACAAATGGCCTATGAATACATGTAAAAATGTTCAACATTACTGATCCTGAGAGAAATGCAAAAGTTACCAGAGGATAGCATTTTATCCCAGAAAGAATAACTATCATTACAAAAAAGAATAACAGTTAAAAATTCTGGCAGGGATTGTGAGGAAAAGGAAACTCTTACACATTGTTGGAGAGAATATAAACTAGGGAAATCAATGTAGATATTCCTCAGAAAACTAAAAATAGAAATTCCATTTGACTTCTCTCTTGTAGCTATCTTCCCAAGAGTTAAAATTATCATATTACAAGGAGACATGTTTTTGCATATTTATTGGCACACAGTTTATAATGACTAGATCTTGGAATCTGTATATATCCATCAACAGATGAATGGATAAAGAAAGATAAATTTGAGACATTCATAGGAAAATGGATGCAATTTGAGAACATGATGTTAAAAGTTTAATTAAATAATATTAGGTTTCTCTTTTTTATGCATATATATGCAAATTAGCAAAATGGAAGGTAAATAGTAAGTAGGGAGAGATTCAGATGATTCCCCAAATGTCTATTGTGTGGTTTCAAAAATACTTTAATATTTATTTATCTATTTATAGGTAGATAGTGTCTTGCTATGTAGTTCAGGCTGGATTGGATTTACTATGTAATCCAGATTAGCCTTAAATTTAAGAGTGATCTGCTTTAGCCTCCTGAGAGCTGGGATTACAGGTGTGCATCACAATTCTTGGCTTCAAATATATTTTAAAACGACACTAATTTTTACACTTAAGAGTTTCTCTTAGTTCACTGAAAAAAAGTTTTGTGCTAATGTCTGTTTCTTTGTAAGAGAATCCTTTTTTGTTGTTGTTTTGTACTCTTGAGTAAGTACTTTGAAGGTATTACACAGTATGTTAAGTATTGTTATTCTCGTTTTCTTTTAAAGAGAATAAAAACAAAATAAAGCAGAATAAAGCCAATCAAAACAAAACAGTGAAAGTGGTACAGAACTTCAAAGCAGAGTAATAGGAAATCAGCAGTGGGTATCATAATATATCTTGTTATCTTCATATCAGTTGATCCTATCATTAGACATAGTAAAACCAAATAAAACAAAACAGGATAAAACCAATCAAA
The DNA here is from genome assembly GCF_034190915.1 of Cavia porcellus. Classification (NCBI taxonomy): domain Eukaryota; kingdom Metazoa; phylum Chordata; class Mammalia; order Rodentia; family Caviidae; genus Cavia; species Cavia porcellus. The sequence continues at coordinate 33,031,448 of NW_026947510.1, read as the reverse complement.
ACAGAACATTAAATAAAACAAAACAATAAATTGGAACAAAACGGTGGAAAAAACACTGGACCTCAAAAACAAGAGAGAAGGAAATCCTCTGTACACACTACTTTGTATACTGTCATCCTCCAATAGATGCTTAGAGTACCAGCCCCAAGTCCACACAAAGTCAGTTGAACAGCATAAGCATTTAGCTGTTTCCATGCCTCAGCTGCCAGCAACCCAGCCTATCCTCAAAACCAGCTGGCTGCCTGGATGGGAGTTGGGGGCGGGGTTGGAAGCAGGAGTGTGGGCTTCTTGATTTTCTGCCTGGGTGCTGGTTGGCTCATGGGAAGGGTGAACAGGCTTCTCTTTTTCAGGGTCCTGCATAGTTTGTGCAGCTTACTGGAAAGGCAAATTGGCTTGTTGTACTCCCTGACCCAGTGTGGCTTCTGCTGAGTCAAGGGAAGGCTCAACTGGCTTCTCTCTTCCTGGGCCCTGCATGATTTTGCCAAGTGTTGGTTGGTTGGTTGTGTGTGTGTGTGTGTGTGTGTGTGTGTGTGTGTGTGTGTGATTTTGAACTGGGATCGAACTCACTTCACACTTGCCAGGCAGGTGCTTATGCCGCTGAGCTAAATCCTTGGCTCTGCTATTCTTATTTTATTACGAGTTTTTGTTATTTTTTATAAAATAATAAAGGAAAAAAATCCTTGCAAAAATATCCCAAAACAGTCATAATCAGATTGCAGGTTTGCCTGCTTGCTGTTTTCTTTTTTGTTTCTCCTCTCTTCTCTTTTTAGGCACATGACTGTCAATTGCAGTGTAGTGGGTTTAGTGATAGTGAGGTGTGACTCGTCTTTCTTTTCTTTTGTATCACTGATAAGGGATATGGGAAAGAAATTTTAATGTTTCCCATCGTTGCCAAAAGAGCATGCTTTCAAAGAGAAAAATTTTGTCCATATGTGGAATTAATAACAAGATAGGTTCTTTTTTTTAATTTTAAAAACAAAAAGGATAGAAGTGATACAGAATTTCAAAAAAAAAAATAGGGCATTAACAGTAAATATATTGCATATTGTTATCTTAGAAGTAGTTCAGATTATAAGCTTTTTAGGCATGCGAAAAAAATGATCTAAGAGTCAAACAGTGAAAGATAGGGCCCAGGTTAGAAAATAAAAGTATTACCAAGGATGTTAAAGATAGACTTCCTGTTAGGAAGCAAAATATATCGTGTTTGGAAGCAACCAAACAAAGATAAGGTCATATCCTTATAAGTATATTCTTATATATGATTTGTGTTGTTTATGAGAAAGAGTCTGACTGTGTAGGCTGGCCTTGAACTCAGAATCCTGCCTCAGTCTCCTGAGTGTTGAGATTATAGGTGTACAGTGCTATGCCTATTACATTTATTTTTCATGTTTCATAATTAGTATGTGAGTTCTTAGTTGGCCCACATAAACACTTTTAAAATGTTTTGTGTAACTTTTTTTTTTCTTTTTTTTTTTGTCTTTTTCCTTTTTATCGGTACCGGGGATCAAGCTCACGACTGCCTGCTTGCAAGGCAGGTGCTTATGCCGCTGAGCTAAATCCCCAACCCCTTGTAACTTTTGATTGGTACCATAAAGTCACATTACCAGTTACCCTGTTTTAGAATTAAATAAATATTTATTTATTTATTCATAAATTATTGTAAATATATAGTATGTTATACAAATATAAATTACTTATAAATAAAATTTATTATAAATTTAATTAAAAGAATTAGAATTAAATAAATTAATTACTTTGATTTTCAGTTAGTTTGGAACTTGACTTTTGAGAGAGTGAAGGTGGAAGAAGCAGCTAAGTTACTTTAAAAAAATGTCTATACTTATTGTTAAGTGTCATTTCTGTGTGACCTAAACTTACGTGAATTCTTTTTACTAGCTAATGTACGAAAGTACATTAATTGGAAAGCATTCTTAATGCTCTGAATTTTGTGTTTAGAATTAGCTGGTGCTTTTTTTTTCTTTTTTGATTTGAGATTTTGATTTATTTCTTTCTCATGTTCATCCTGTTATTAGAGACTCCTGCAGTGAGTCCCAGTCTCCTGCCAGGTGTTAGGGCAGCTGGGGGAAAGAAAGAAAGAGCAAGAGACAAAATGGAGGTACAGTGGAGATGTGAGATGATCAGTGATGATTCACAATGAACAATAGGCCATGAGGCAGGGAGAACCTTGGAATTTATTATCAGATGTTTCTTAAACTAATGAGAATCTTACTCTGGAGTCTTTAGTCTTAGTAGTCTTAGTCTTAGTGGTAGGTAGGAGAGGATGGCCCAACCCCAATGGAATAATGGAAAATCTCAAAATGGTGAAAACAAAAATCCTAAGCTTTTGTTAATCCCTTAAGAAAATATGTAAAACTAACCATTGTGAATTTGTGGTCCCTAATACCCATTTTTAAAAAAAGTGAGTAGATAAGCTGAACAATGGAATTATGAATGGCTATTCTTGCTGCCTATATTACAGTTGTTATACTTCCATATATGCAGAAAGCTTTTAAAAGTTTCTCTCAGATTAACTAGCCATGTCAATATCATTTTGCCCCTAAATTACTTCATTATATAATGATATGACCCTATATCATTAGCACACCTAAGTAAATTAATTGGTAGCATCTAATGTTAAAGTCTAGATTTTTTAAGTTGATTTTACAAAACTTTTTCCAGCAAATAACTTTAACTCAGCTTTGGTAACTCTTGCTCTGAGTTGACAACTGTAGCAGCTTTCTAATATAAAATACATTTTTTTAAATCCTGAAAAACAAAAGAACAAATATTGTGTCACTCCATTGCTCTTTGAAGGTTAAATCATATTGGCTGTCAATGTTTAATTGTACACATCTTCCAGAATGTGTCCAAAATATTTGTTGACCTCTTAATGTCAGTTGTAAGGTAAAATAGATCGTTTCACAGGTTGATGCTTAAGATGTTTAAAAGACAATGTAAAAGTTTGGAGGTTAGTTCAGTGGTAGAGCACTTGTCTAGTATCTGCAGAGATATAGATTCATTCCTTAGTAGTAAGCTGAATTCCATCCCTAGCACCACCAAAACAAAAAAACACACAAGCAAACAGTGCAAAATACAGCTGAGTAATACTGAACTTAATTGAAGTGTGTGTTCAGTGACTAGAGAATAGCGAAAACTCTTTGCACATATATGTGTATGTATGTACTGAATATTGTGGATTGGAGGGACTGAGCCATTTCTTTTCAGTTTTGTAAGATCTATTTCAAAGATAAGAGTGGCATTTGGAGAGAGTCTCCAAGATATCAGTAATACATAATAGTCCTGAGATGTCACTTTGGCTTTTTGGCTCACATTTTTCTCTAGAGAATAGCATGAGATACCTGTTTCTGTTGTAGGAATGATATTTTACGCCTCCAGTAATAACCGTATGTAGTGTACTGTACAGATCTGATTGCTTTAGGCAAGGTACCACATTTTCCAGTTTTGTGGGTGGACAGTTTGTTAGTGGTATGGGCTGTGAGTGGAATAGTTCCTTGCTTTCTTTATCTCATTTACTACACAGTGCAAGAACAGTTTCCATTTTACCATAATAAGATAAGGTAATAGTGGTTGAATTTCTTCTTGACATTCAGAAGTGTTTACCTGATCACTCAAGGATTTCTCAAAATCAGTCCTCTTGCTTCTTGTTCATTTAATTAATCGAATCATTTTTTCCTAATAATGCTACCTTAGTTTTCATAATACTAGTTAATACTAGAATTTTCTAGTTTTGACTAATTTTATTTCTTGTTTTACTTCTATTTCTGACCTATGTATTTCTTCAGCTATTACTATCCAAGCTGATTTCACTAAGTGTACAAACACGTGCATACACGGTCCATTCGACCAGTATGAACTGTATGTATGTAACTTTATAGTCCTATTATAGTCTTCATATAGAGAAGTTCTGATTTTGTCATCTCCAATAAATTTTATATCTGTATCCAGATGCAACATCCTCTGCTCCACACTGGCATCATTTTCAACTTTTCTGTTTTCTGTATCCCTGTGTATAAGCTTTTAATCTAGTCAGTAGGTATTTTTATTTATTTTTAAAAATGCTCTTATATAGGTACTGGGATTGAATTTCGGACCTTCCTTTTGGGCAACATACCCAGCATTTTATTTTTGTTTTGCTAATTGCCCAGGCAGTGCTACTTGACCTTTTGATCCCTCTGCCTCAGTCTCCCAAGTGCTAGGATTATAGGTGTGTATCAGCATAGTTGGTAAAACATGCTCTAGATTTTTCTGTAGCCATGCCACTGCTTAAAACCTAACAAATCAGAGAGTGCAGCATCACAGAATATTGCTGTCCATGAATTTACCATCCTACAGTAGTAAAAGTGAATGGTTGTGAGAAGAATGCATGAAAGCCACTGACAAACTTCACATTTGCTGATGACCACACACTCATAGCTTTCAGGGAACAGTAATTTTGACTTTTCCTTCTTTCTTCCTTCTTTCCTTCCTACCTTTCTTCCTTCCTTCCTTCTTTCTGGGGATTGAGCTCATGACCTTGCGCTTGCCAGGCAGGCTCTCGTGTTGCTAACGTAAATCCCTGCTCCCATTTTCCACTTTCTTTTACCTTCAAAATTTTGTATGATTTTTATCTTGGTGTGGTGGATTCTCAAAATGAAATTCTGCTAGTAGGGAAAAAAGTATAGATGAAATACACATCTAATCCCCTGCCATTCTCTGGGGAATAATAAAATGTGGGAATGGTATAGACTGTGAATAGATTGTCACATGTTCTCAGTTCATTCATTCAGATAAACAAATAAAATTTGGGAGTGGTGATGTATACCTGTAATTCCAGGATTTGGGAGACTGAGGTGGGAGTACTGCAGTGAGTTTAAGGCCAGCCTGAACTACATAGAGAGACCCTGTCTCAAAAAACAAATACACACACACACACACACACACACACACACACACACACACACACACACGGCTGATTTCTCCCCCCCACATTTTACTTCTGTTTCTGATCTATGTATCTTTGTCTCCTTTTGTTCAGCTATTACTCTGTTACTGTTTCCCCTGAATATAGTAACTTACATGTATACACATGGTCCATTTTACCAGAAGGAATTATATGGATGTAATTTATCATCCTAATGTATTTTTCAGGCAGGGAAGTTTTGATTTGAAACACATTTATGTTTTTAAACTAATTTTTTTTTGTTTTTGTACTGGGGATCAAACTCAGGACCTCGCACTTGGCCAGGCCGGTGCTTATGCCAGTAAGCTAAATTCCTGGCCAAATTTATGTATTTATTTAAAACTTAGAGTACGCTATTTTTGTGTACTTAAGACTTTATCCTACCAGCACCTTTTACTGTATATAAAATTATAGTTGAGGCCATAATGTTCTCGAATTTTTTTAAAAAAGTAGTCATACACAAATATTCCTTGAGATTTCTGCCCTAACATTGCTGTTAACACTGTCCTACTGACCTATCAGAACTGTCATGCATAAAAGTGAATACCATTTAAGTGAATATATGTGTATGTGTCTATATACCTCTCCCTACTAAGAATGAGATTTTTTCTTAGATTTTATAAGTAAAGACTTTTTGAACAGAAACCCAGTTGCATAAGAAGCAAACACTTAAGATTCTGTAGGTCATCCTGTATAACTTCATTATGTAGGGAATTGAAAATTTACTTAAAACCCTATGTAGTTATTACAATAGATGACCCCTTTTTTCATCCCATCAAAATGAAGTATTTATAACTGTAAGCATCAATAGTGTAAAGGCAACTGTTTCTACCTCGTATGATAGGGAAATCTTGGTATCTTAAAGTCTGTCATGTATTTTAGACTTGATCTCATCATTAACTACAGGTATATATAATTTCTTATTTTTCTTGTGAAAAAATATTCAAGATACGATTAATATTTATTACATTATCTTAAAATGATATTTTAGCGTACATATTTTCCTTACTATTTACTACATATCTCATAGTATTTCTGAAAAGTAGGAAGTAGAAAGTCTAAAACCAAATGAGACAAAACAAAAGTGTCATTCAAAACAAAGAGGATGAACATGGTACATGGCTTAAAAACAAAATACAAGATCAATAATGCCTCTTGTTATTTTCAAAAGAATTGTCCATATCATCAGGCGTAATACACTAGGCATGAAACAGTACAGAAAAAAACCCAAAACAATGGAGACATTATAGGACTTTAAAAGAAGATAATAGTAAAACCACAATGGGTATCGTAGTGCATCTTACTGTCTTCAAAGTAGTTGCCTTAGTTTTTCTTTTCATTGAAAAGAAAGGCTTGTGCTAAAATTGTTTGGGGAAGGTATCATACCCATATCTTGCACTCTGAATAACTGCTCCAAAGACAGCAATACACAGTGTATTAATTATTGTAATTGTTCTAACCTGTTTTGAAAATGGTTCATTGTTATTTTTAATCTTTTTTCTCTTTAAAACAATAAAATCTGAGAATATTTTTGGATTAAAAAAACACTAATAAATTGAAGAATGAAATCTTGAAAGCAAGGGCTTACCTATCTTGGCAGTCCTGAACATACGGAGAAGAATCTTGACACATATTAATATTGAATGAAATGACAGTAAATGATTAATTATGCATTGTCTTTATAAAATGTAATTTAGTTAGCCCAGCTAAAAGGTGACATAAAGATGCTTATATGTATTGCCATAGAAAGATGTCTCATATAATTTTAAATAGTGGAAAAAATCTATGTAAAATTATAAATAAGATCTCTAATAAATAGCATGTATATTTTCCTGAATGCTTAGATGACAGTGGGAATAGCACATACTAGTAACAATAAGTATCTGGGGAGTTGGACGGGAAATGAATATGTTCTGAATTTTGGTATTTGTAGGTTTTAATCAAATAACTATTAAAATAGCCCTTAAGTCAGTAACTCCAGCACACTTTCTGGCTGACTGAGGTAGGAGGAGTGCAAGCTTGAGTCTAACCCAGGCAGCTTAGCGAGTTACCAGGATTGTGTCAAAATAAAAAGGGACCCTGAGTTTAATCACCAATATCAGGGTGGGAGTGGAGGGCCACCTTCTTTTGTAAAGAATGACATTGTGTAAAAATTTGAGGAACTTGTCCTTTAAATTTTTAGAAAATTTTTCATTATAGAAGCAACTTACCTGAAACACAAAAGGTGATACATATAGAGTTGCATGAAGCAGGAATTCCCTATTATGCCTTCCATTCCTGTCTTGTCTGCTAGTCACCATTAGGGGAAGCCAGCTTTATTTTTTTATTATTATTATTATTATTATTATTATTTTTTTTTTTTTTGCCTTTTTCCTGTTTTATCGGTACCAGGGATTGAACTCACGACTGCTTGCTTGCAAGGCAGGCACTTATGCCACTGAGCTAAATCCCCAGCCCCCACTATTTTTATTCTTTAGGCATTTTGTATGTACATTTACATAAAACTTACTCTCAGATATGCCCCTAAAAACAATTCAGCATTGTATATCTATATTTTTTCATGTCTGAATATAAATATTCATTATTTTCTTTTTCACGCCTGTGTAGTAACTCATTGTATTGGCATATGATGTAATTTGGTTAACCATATAGGAATTTTCTGTTTCCTAATGGAGGAGTGTCTCTCCCCATTGATTAACAACATGGTGCATTTAATTTTGTAATCCAAGTTTTGAAATATTACTCTTTCTCTTTCAATGGATTTGACTTCATTGCTGTACATTTTAGGTCTGCGGATCAATGGAGAACTCATCTCTGCCTACCCACAGGTGGTAGTAGTGAGAGTTCCCACCCCTTGGGTACAGAGCGATAGTGACATCACTGTTCTGCGTCATTTGGAGAAGATGGGCTGCAGATTGATGAACCGACCTCAAGCCATCCTGAACTGTGTTAATAAATTCTGGACATTTCAAGAGTTAGCTGGCCATGGTGTGCCTCTGCCAGATACTTTCTCTTATGGTGAGATCATAAATAAGAATACTTAGCCTACATTTTAGAAGTACTGGTAGTTTTGAGATATGTATTAAAGTAAAAAGTAGGGGCTGTTTTGTTTTTTGTTTTGAGACAAGATCTTGCTATGTAGTTCAGGCTAGCCTTGAACTCATTATGTACCAGGTTGGTCTTGAACTTGTGGTAACCTCCTGCTTCAGTGTCCCAAGTGCTGAGATTACAAGCCCAAGCAATCACACTAGGCCTAAAAGGTAGATTTGTGAACTTGAAAATAATTTTTTTTATGGAAGCAGTAACTTTCAGTTTTAACAAACTGGACAGAAAAAAATAATGAGCCATGGAGAAAAATTATGAGCCATGTTTTAAGATTAGTTCCATGATATGGACAAATTTGGGTTAGCAAACTTTTTGGTAAAGGCTAGATGGTATATAAATATTTTAGGTTTTATAGACTATAAGTTCTTTGTTATCCTCAATAGTACTGTTGTCATGTGGAAGCTGGTAACAACAGTACATAAACAAATGAATATGGCTTTGTTCCAATAAAAGTCTTTCACTAGATAATAGGCCAAATCTGGCCCACACTCTTGTAAGCTTGAAATAAAAGATAAGAAAATTCAATATTACTTTTTAATTTCTTGTTGTCTTCATTACCATTTTCATTACTCTTTATGTTTCGCTTTAAAGAAAATTACCAGATAATCTTTTAAAACAATTGTTTTAAATTAAGGGATAATTTTTTTTAGCAGTTCCATCTGTTAGATTATTTATCGTGTAATATAGAATAATAAACATTATAGTAGTACTAAATTGCTATAAAAACCTCTGTTGCTTACTCTGTCTACATATTAATAATAAGTCATAAACATAGGTTACAGGACCACACTTTGAGTAGTACTGCTTGATCAGGGTTTCTAATGTATTTCCTGATCTTCCCGTTCTACTGTGAAAGAGGGAAATTCTTTGAAAGAATTTTTTCCACGTAGGCATTTCTTCAAATAAATGTCCAGGAGTGTGCTTGGAGATTTAATGAGGCTTTTAAAAAAAATTCCTTGTCATTTTCTTAATATTTTAAAGAAAGAAATTCCCAAATATATGTGTACAATTGCTGATTTTAGTAGGTTAGAGGAAAAAGATAGAATTAATATAAATTATTTGAGGGCTGGGGATATAGATCAGTGGCAAAATGCCTGTCTGGCAAGAGCAGGGTTGTGAGTGTGATCCCTGATACAACAAATAAACAAAATCATATAAATGATTTGAGAATTGTGTCTTCCTGTTGCTTTTGGGATACTATCTTATATCATGGTCTACAATTCTAATTTTATGAGACTGGAAATAAAAAAAAAAGGTTAAATTAGCAGATAATACCTTTGCTCTAATGTTGATGAATTCAAATTTGATGGCAAAAATTACCTTAATTTCTTTCTGAACTGGGAAGTTTTCAACTGCAGTTATTTAATGAACCGTCCCCAGGTTTAATTTGCTTTACTGTCATGCTGAAGTTTTATAAGGACAATCCATTTCTGCTGTTGGTTCTGTATCATTTGTTGATGGGCAGTAGGAAGCAGCACTTAACCTATGAATGCCAAATACCTCAATGTAGAAAGAATTTTGATTAAAAAATGGAGATTAAAAAAATTATATGTGTTTGGTAGTCAGGAGGAGGGAGTGTGTGCATGTGGGTGTATGCATGAATGCAGTATCTCTTAAACCCTGGGTAAGTCTTTTCAACTTCCTCATTCTGTTTCTTAATCTGACCAGGGAGACTGTATGTGTATGTATATATATATAGTATATATACGTGTATATATGTATGTATATATAGAGTGTATGTATGTATGTATATATAGAGTATGTATTATACTCTCTATATATATAGTATAATAAATTGTGGGGCCTTTATCATTTGTATCGGGAGGAGTAAGGGATAAAAATTTCAGAAATGGTATGGAATTAGGACATTTTATTCAGCTTAAATGTATTTTGAGTTGGATTATAAATTGTTAGCTCAAAGGCCAGGAATATAGCTCAACAGCACAGTGCCTGGCTGACAAGTGCAAGGTTTTGTGTTCTATTATCACTACTCCCCTCTAAAAACCCAAAACAAAACACAACACTAATCTACTTTAAAAAGTGTGGTTGTGGGGCTGGGGATTTAGCTCAGCGGCATAAGCACCTGCCTTGCAAGCAGGCAGTCGTGAGTTGGATCCCTGGTACCAATTAAAAAAAAAAGGAAAAAGACAAAAGTTGTGGTTGTTTTCAATTAATACTGTTATACTTGCAATTTTTATTTATATTCTCTAAGAGAAAAAAATTAGCCATGAGACTCTTCCACCTCACATGCTGTGATACCAATAAAATTGATCACAAACTACTTCTTATATTTGTTAAATTTCTTTTTTGTTTCTCTTTTCAGGTGGCCATGAAAATTTTGCTAAAATGATTGACGAAGCAGAAGTACTGGAATTCCCAATGGTGGTAAAGAATACACGGGGTCATAGAGGTATGTATGAATTGTTGATGTAGTACATAATTTTGAAATTACTTTTACAAGTTAGGGTATTTTTGAGATAAAACTTTTGAAGAATAATTAGAAATTGATAGCTATATGATACCTCAAACTTTCAGAAAGTTATTGCAAGTTCAGTTTGGCTAGAGCTGTATCTGTTTAGTGGTTTTCTTGGAGATTTTAACATGCATGACTAGACCAGATCTCAAGTTAATGTCTTTATCTTCCTCTTCAACAATACAAAGTCCTTAGAGCTCTTAAGTCCTGTTGTCTCTCTTAATATATATAGTTCAAAGATTAAATGTTTAGAGAAATAATTCTAAAAACTTGTAAAAGAATGTGGAAGTAACTGTGTGAGGTTAGATAAAGGACAAATTTTTGTTTTTTCGTGTCAGGATCTTGCCATGTAATGTAGGCAAGCCATGAACTCATGGTGATCCTCCTGCCTCATCTCCTGAGTTCTGGGACTACAGATGTGGGCCACCACAGCCATCAGGATTAGAGAAGAATCTTTAAGGCATAAAGTGATTCCTAAACCCAAGGATAACATGTATTAGTGCTTTAACAGGAGTGGCTGGATCAGAGTTAAACTAGTACTGTCAAATATGTGGATATTCTTCATGTTTTGACTTTGTAGCATGGCAGTTAAAAAGCTTTAGGCCACCTACAGTGAATAATCCATTAACAAAGAAGCTGTATAACCTTTTATGACTTAATCTATGTGTCCTATAGAATTGCTTCTGCACTATTCTTTTGGCTGGAGCAATGAAAATCCCTTTTAGATTGAGCAGGAAGAGACATACATAGATCTTGTTCCCTAAGTGGAGAATTTATAAGCATATATTGTTTTTTTAATGTAAACTTACATGAAGGTATGGACAGCTATTTTGAAGAGAATGAGGAACATTATGACAGTCATTGTTGACCTCCGTATTGTCTGGTCTTAAAGACCTAAAATGCCTTCATCATCCTATTAAGATTAGATTAGTTCTGTAATGTTCAGTATGTATTCAATGTGTGTGACGATGGGGACAACTATTTGGAAGAAAACTAGAGACAATATAATAGTGAAGATCTCCAAGTGTCTTGCTTTGAAACCTGTGTCTCCTCCTTTGTTATCTTATGATCTGTTTTGTTCTATCTTGTTATGTTTAATTTTACCCTCTTGAAAAATAAAAAAAAAATAAAAAATAAAAAAACTGTCTTCATTGTCACAAAAATACAGCCTACAGCACTGGAACAAACTTGCAAATTCAAAAGTAAATTGAAGTATATAGTAACATTGTGCTATGTTGATAAGTATTAATGCAGTATTCATATATAATAATAATATGTAATATATACGCTTTAATTCAAAGGGAAAAAGTTTTGGAAATCATTGAGGCTAACATTACTGGTTAACTTTCAGAAGAATACAAATCCTGACCACTACCTTGTAACATAATAGCAAAATGAGTTCAAGTTTACCAAGAGTTTGGGGATTGTGGGGTTAGGGGTAGAATTTTGTTAACTTTGTTTTTATTTTCATTATCTCATTAATTATCATAAATTACTTTAAAACAGTTATAACAAGGAAAAATTAAAGAGCAGATTGGAACACACACAAATGTTCAGCTAGTGTAGATATCATTTCCATAGTTTAATGACTTATACATATTATATACATTTTTTTATGCTTTTCAATCATAGGCAAAGCTGTTTTCTTGGCACGAGATAAGCACCATTTGGCTGATCTAAGCCATCTTATTCGCCATGAAGCTCCATACCTGTTTCAGAAGTATGTGAAGGAGTCTCATGGACGAGATGTGCGTGTCATTGTCGTGGGAGGCCGTGTAGTTGGCACCATGTTACGTTGTTCCACAGATGGGAGGATGCAAAGCAACTGCTCACTAGGTAAAAACAGTGCAGTTATCTTTGTAGTATGTAAAGTAATAAATACTATAGTCTGTCCAGTGAGAATATGTATATAGCTGTAGCTATTTTACTTACAAAGTTGAAAAACTCATTACTTTTCATGTGTGAATACAATTGGTAGACATACCATCAGTGTAATATTGTATTGAGTTCATCTGGCTGTTGAGGTATCACTGACTCATGAATTTGTTTGGTTCAATTTAGAAGCAAATTCTTCCATCTATGAGATGTTTAAACAGATTTAGAGATTCCCATTTGGTAATATACTTATTTGCTGTGTAACTAGAGTTCATTTAAGCTATGTTCTAACCCATTTTATGCATTGATCCAAACAAGATCACTGGTTCTGATTTATTTAAACATGTATTTCCAGAGATCTCTTATTGTTGGAGTGTATCACACCTAGGTGTGTGTGTGTGTGTCTGTATGTCTGTCAGTCTGTCTGTTTTGAAACAGTCTCCCTATTCAGTTCAGGCTGGCCTTGAGTTTGCTGTGTAGCCCAGGCATGATTTTCCTGCCTCAGCTTCCTGAGTGCTGGCATTATAGGCGTGTACCTCCACACCTGGCTGAGACCTAGTTTTTGAGGTTTTTGTCTTTCTTATTTGTAACCTCTTCTCAGTAGTGTTTTTTTTTTGGGGGGGGGTGAGGGTTGGGGGGAGGTGGGACAAGGTCTCAAACTGGCCTTGACTCACACATTGACTGGTCTCAAACTCACAGATCCTACTACCTCAGCTTCCCAAGTGCTGGGATTACAACCACCATGCCCACCTCCTTCTTGGTTGTTATATCCAGCTCATACTTTTAATTACCATTTGTGTGCTTATTTTTATATTTCTGCCTTCAATTTAGGCTTTCTCTTAGAATTCTTAAGTTCATATGAGTAACTGCCTACTACTTAATAGCTTCACAACTAACTGCCCAATTCAAATCCTTCAGTACAAACACAATGTGTTCATCTTACAGTATGATTCTTTCATTTTTCATTTTTTTTCAACTCCTCTCCTCTTCTACCATTTAATGACAGCTCTGTTCTTCCAGTGTAGACCAGAATGTGTAGTCATCTTGATCCTTCTCTTACACCCCAGACTGTTAGGAGCACCTTTATATCTCTGCTCTTTCAAAAATGTATCCAAATCTGAGCATTTCTCACCATTTCTACCACTAATACCATCTTCTCTTATTTGGGTTACCTGTGGTAGCCGCTTAATTAGTCTTAATTTATTTTTCTCTCCTGGTTGTTTCTTAACACAGCACTCATATGACAGCTGCTTGTACAGTAGTTCCCCCTATTACTTACAATTTCACTTTCATGGTTTTAGTTATAGTCTGAAAATAATAAATGGCAAATTTCAGAAATTGTCCATAACTTCTAAATTGTGCAGCAATCTAAGTAGTATAAGATCTGTGTTATCCCATCCTGTCCTCTATCTTACTCAGGGCAATAATCATGCCGTTGTCCATCATATCTGTACTGTGCACATGTCCCACCTTTGACATCTCTGTTATAAGGTTCCTTGAAGTATCAGTGCTTATGTTAAAGTAACCCAACCACTTAATAATGGCTGCATAGTGCAAAGTTGTGATTTTGACAGTTTTCAGTACAGAATATTATTGTAATGGTTCTAGTAGCTATTGTTAATGTCTTCCAATTCCTGATTTTTAAATTAAACATCCATATAGGTATTTACTATATCTAAACAAAGTAGTTATACTGTGTACTACCTAGTTTCTGGCATCTGGTTTGTGAGGGAAGTCTTATATCACTTGCAAATAAGGAAGCACTGCATATATTGTATATCAGATCAAGTCAGATCTTAGTCACAGTCCCTCAATAGCCTCCCATTTCAATTACAGAAAAATACAGATTTGTTCAGTAGTTACCAGAGCCTAGGTGATTTTACCCTTAGTCATCTCAGGTCTGCAACTGTGTGAGTGAATAGCAAAAAAAAAAAAAAAAAAAAAAAAAAAATTTTTTTTTTTCTTCATGTTTTGTTTTATGTTTTAAGGCAAGATCTCACTGTGTAATTCAGGCCTGCCTTAAATTCGCCATGTAGCCCAGGGTATCCTCAAACTTGCGGTGATCCTTCTGCCTCAGCCTTCTGAGTGTTGACATGATAGATATGTGCCACCATATCTGGCAAAACTATTGTTTTTTAAATTTCTGTTTTTTTTTGTGTGGGGGGGGGTACCATGGATTGAACTCAGGACCTTGGACTTGCGAGACAGATGGTTATGCTGCTGAGTTAGCCCCAGTATTACGGTGATTAAATATACAGATCACTATGGGGAATGTAGTATGATTCCATTTATATAAAACTTAAATATATGCAAAACTAAACAATACACTGTTGGAAATACAGTTACAGTGTACCAATAATGGAAAAGCAATATATTGATAAGCATCAGATTCAATAATCGTAGCTTACTACTGAAAATGTAGGATATAGCAGGAGCATGTAGTGAATTTGAAAGATACAAATTATAAAACTTTAATTTCTACTCTTAAGATGATTTTTTTCCTCCCTGAGTTCTTCATGTATGTTTATATTTTTCCATTGTAACACATGGTACTTATTATTTTTAAGAAAACTGAAAGGCATCTTATCATTTCTGGCTCATCTTTATGGTTTTCCTACACTAAAAATTAATAGGTACTTTTGTACTTTAAGCAAAAGGAACTAACAAAGTAATTGAATTTCTTATTTTTAAAAGTAATACTTTTATTAAAAAGTTTAATTTCAGATCACTGAGGTTTACAAAAAAGTATAAGGAATAATATAAAGGAATTACTTTGCACTCTTTTTTTTTTTTTTTTTTTTGGTACCGGGCATCGAACTCACGACTGCCTGCTTGCAAGGCAGGCGCTTATGCTGCTGAACTAAACCTCCAGCCCTACTTTGCATTCTTTAATCAACTTGAGAAATTGTCAGTATAGTTATCTGTTTGCTTTCTCTGATCATTTTCTTCTCTTCTTCCCAAATTCAGAACTGAGTATTTATTTTTCCTAGATATTCTTTTAGTATTCTTGTCTGTATTCCTAAACAAGATACTATTTTGAGTATTACAAAACTTTATACAAAGTACCAGGGAGATAGCTCAGCGGTACAACACCTGCCTGGCAAGCATGAAGTCATGAGTTTGATTCCTGGTACCTAAACAACAACAACAAAAAACCCTCAATTTATTTGTAATCTATACTTACTGCCCCCACGTAATAACTTTGTGAGATACATTCATGTAAATGTGTTACAGTAAATAGTTGATTTGTTTCCACTGTTGGATGCTCTCACACTAGTTGTTTCTACTTGGGAGCTTTTTATAAACAATGTTACTGTAAAACAACAACATCAACAAAATTACTACTCCCACTAATGTTGCTGCTGCTGCTGCTTCTTACCTCTCTTCTTCCCCTTCTTCCTTCCTCCCTCCTTTCACTTCTTCTTGTCTTCATCTTGGTTTTGTTTTCTTCCCAATAGTATTTTAAGGCTATTGAAACACTATGAAAGTCCCATTCCTAGAAGTGTGACTAACTGGAAATGGAATTCTGTGTCATAGTCCATTATACGACTACAATTTGGGTATAGGGGCAGGGATGTAGCTCTAGTATATGCTTCGCATACTTGAAGCGTTGGGTTCTAATTCCAGGACTAAAACCCATAAAAACAAAACTGGAACATGATGAGCATAATTTCCAGTTGTTTGAGTACCAGAGTTGGTATTACTGGATCTAAAATAAATGTTTAGTTTTATTAGAGGTGACCAAATAACTTTTTTTGGTACCAGGGATTGAATTCATGACCCCGGTCTTGACAGGCAGTATATCCTGTCACTGAGCTATATCCCCAACTCTCAAATAACTTTTAAAAACAGGCTATAACTCGGGGCGGGGGAGGGGGGCAGGGCGGCAGGGCATCCCAGGCTGGTCTTGAACTGGCTGCAGTTCTCCTGTCTCAGCCTCCCAAGCACTGGAATTACAGGCTTATGTTACTATGCAGTTCTTTTCATTTTAACATGTAGCATGTTAAATTGTTGTGTTTTCCTACCTTCCTGTCTGCATTATTATTGGTTTTGTTAAATTTTTTTTTGTCTTGCCGAAAGGTTTTTCCTCTTGAACTACTGTTTCTTTTCTTTTCTTTTTTTTGCGGTACTGGGGATCAAACTCACAACATTGCACTTGTTAGGCAGGCGCTTATGCCACTGAGCTAAATCCCCAGCAAACTACTGTTTCTTGTTAGTACAATATGACAGCATAAGATGGCAAAGGATTTCATCATGCTACTCAGAATGGCCTGCAATTTAACATCAATGGGTTGTTGTTTTGTTTGGCTTGTTGATTTTGTAGGATTTTTTTTTTTAATTGGTTTCCAGGGATCAAACTCACGACCACGTGCTTGCAAGGTAGGCACTTATGCCGCTGAGATAAATTCCCAGATTTTGTAAGATTTTTAACATTTTGCCAAGCTGGCATGAAATTACTTCATACTGTCATATTAATATGTGTTTCTGTTTATGTTCTTTATCAACCTTAATTTTTCTGGAATTATATCTCAGATATTTGATAGAGCCCTGTCTTGCTTATCAGAATTGAAGGCCCTCATTATTCATTTCAGTAAAAAAAGTATATTATTAACAAAAAATAGCAACTGATATCACTTTAATGTTAGTACTATACTATTGTATTATGTCTCTAAACTTCTTTAATCTTTGCAGTGTCTCTATAGAATAGATACTTTTTTTTGGCTTTTTTTTTTTTTTTTTTTCGTTTTTATCAGTACCAGGGATCAAACTCACGACTGCCTGCTTTCAAGGCAGGTGCTTATGCCGCTGAGCTAAATCCCCAGCCCCAGATAGATACTTGTATTACTTTCATTTTGTAAGTGATGAAACCAACTATTGGGCTTCAGAGCTGACTTTTTTTTTATTGGTACCCCGGGGATCAAACTCACGACCACCTGCTTGCAAGGTGGGTGCTTAAATCCCCAGCCCCAGAGCTGAACTTTTAACAATTCTACCAGCTCTTGAATACCTTGACTTCCAATGTGGGGAAGATTACACAGAAGCTGTGCAGATGTTATCCAGGTTTTCAAATGAATGTCATGATTTTAACTTTTTTTTTTTTTAAACTGTTAGGAGCTGTTTATTAGCTATAATATGTTATACTCAGCCATACACACATCTGACAGTCAATTAAATGTTAGCTGACTATTGTTATTCAAAGAAATCAACTGTCTTTAACTTCCTATTGTTTTGGAGTTTCAGAGTTGGTATTGTTGACTCAAAATTGTGTTTACTTTTATGAGAAATGACTAACTTCATAGAAGCTATAACTCTATTTTATTTTATGCTTTTTGAAATAGAGTCTCTATGTCATTCAGACTGGCTTTGAACTTATGTAGCCTAGGCTCTTCCTACCTCAGCTTCCCAAGTGCTGAGATTACAGGCAGGTGCCACCACACCCAGCACTATTTGCATTTTAACATGTAACACGTTAAAATATTCTATTTTGCTGTCTTCCTCTCAGCACTGTTACTGGTTTTGTTATATTTTTTTCCAACAAAGAGTTAAATGATATTTCATTATTACTTTAATTTGTATTTTCATTATATGTAAATTGTTTTGTCTTGTTAGTATAGCATTTTTGACTAGTAACTACTAAATACCAGTAGACTCCCCCTCCTCCAAAATCTCATTTTTAAAAACTGCTACCTTGCTGGGTGTGGTACGCACTCCTGTAATACCAGCACTCAGGTGGCTGAGGCTGGAGGATCTTTGCAAGTTTGAGACCAGTCTGGGCTACAAAGTCAGCGCGTGGACAGCCTGAGCTACATAACGAAACCCTGTCTCAAAAGACCAAAAGAAAACAAAAAAACCACTATGCAATGCCCAGGTTTCCCCCCAGTTGAGAACTACTTCTTTAGAACTTCAATATAATGCTAAATAATAATCCTTGCAATTCTGTTTAGTTTTGGATTTTCATTAAATTAGATTGTGTTTTGTTCTTTAGGATATTTAAGAAGATTCATACTGTTATAGATTTTTTACTTGAGATGTTTAATTAGTCCCATTTTTAGCTTATTTATTTATTTATTGTACTAGGGATCAAACTCATGACCTTGCATTTATCAGGCAGGCACTCAAGTTATTGAGCTAAATCCCAGGCCCAGCATCCTTCTCTCCTTCATATGTGGGTTTTTTCCCTTTTAGTTTCTTAATATAATGGATTATGTTGATTTAGTTTAGATGGAAGACACATTTTTAAAGTACCCTTGAAGTTCTAAAATGTGTCTCTGTGTTGATACTGGCTTGTTTTGGTGTTTTAAAGAATGATTTGTTTTAGTTTTTAAGTATTTTATTCAAAACAGTTGCATCTGTTTTCATAAGTAAGATTGATCCATAATGTTATTTTTAAAAACTTTCTCACATTGGATGGTAAGATTATGCTGACTTTATTTCATGTTTTCATTTAACATACTAGAGAACTTTTGATCTTCTTACTACATTCTATATGGGTGAAGTAATGTTGTAGCTTAACTGCCAGTGCCTTAGGATGTAGCACATATACTTGGGACCCCAGTAGAGCCTGCTGGCTGGAGCCTAGCTTTTCTAGAGGTAGACAGGCCCAGCCCAGACTTGAGATGACAGCTAGTGGGAAGACTGCCCTAGGAAGCCTCAGTTCCCAGCTCCAGTGTGATCCCCTGGCCAGGCCTCTTAGCTTCTTGGCCAGGACTGAAACATTTCCCATCCTTCCATTATGTGTATATTCTGAGGTATCTTCCAAGGCAACAACCTTGACGCTGTTGTTCCTTGCCTTCTAGCAGTCCCTTGTCTACCATCTATGCCATTTGAGGGTTTGAGTCCCTAACTTTTCAGTTGAAGCAAGAGGGTTTTGGGGTACCAATCACATGTCTTCCCACAAAGGATCAATGATTGCACAGGACAGTGGGGCTCCTGCACTGACTTAGTGAACTGTTGTATTGACCCCTTTTAGAAGAAAAAGGTAGACACATAATCCAACTCAACCAAAGCTAAAGAAAAAGAAAATGCTCACTCCTTGATGATGAGGAGGAGGAGATGGAAAAGTGCTGATGCTTTCCTTGTAGGCCTGCTATGCAGAAATGGAAGAGTTTGAGTATAAGGTATGGAAGGAATGTTGGAGGCTAATTTCATATTATGTGTTACCTGCCTGGGTAAGGAATAACAACTAACTACCTGCTGCATGGCCATAAGCCAACAGTAGCTCCTTTCAGGGCCACTGTAGGGAGCACCTTCCTGATGCACATAGAAACTGCCAACATCTGGAACCTCCTTGGTTTTATGCTTTCTCTTTTTTGGGAATCTTAATTGCGCTCAGGCCAAATA
This sequence comes from Cavia porcellus, assembly GCF_034190915.1. Lineage (NCBI taxonomy): Eukaryota > Metazoa > Chordata > Mammalia > Rodentia > Caviidae > Cavia > Cavia porcellus. Next base: position 33,011,694 of record NW_026947510.1, on the reverse strand, counting down.
TATATTCGATGGCCACTCTATATGGCAAAAGGTGGGTCTTTTTAGGTGTTCTTCTGAGGTGCAGGGCTTTGCTTCAGCTTCTCTTGGTTCTTCCACATTGTTTAGAGAAAGTCTCTTTCAAACTGGACTATGGAGGAATTGTTCTACTGATTATGAAAAGCTTTATAACCCCCCCACCCCCCGTCCATCTTATTTTAAGGAGGAAAAAAAAAAAAAAAACTAAAACAATTTCAAAACCAGGGCAACAGTGGTACATACATTGCACATTTATGAACCCTGGCTTTATCTTTCTCCTGTTGGTTCCTGCATTCTTGGCTCATCTGCCTTTCCACTGTCTGTGTTTTGGGCATTTTTGCTGTCACTATGGCGCAGTAGGACTGGCTTGCTACTCCTGCCAGTGGACGGAAGCAATGGTATTCTTGGAACTTGTCTTTGGCATTATTTCCACCTTGCACTCACTGTTGCTGATGGCTCTGTCAAGCCACCACAGTGGACCAGATGGGCTGGCTGTTTTCATCATGCCAGTGACGCACATCAGTGGAGCTTTTCAGATTGCTGATGGGTGCTTTCCTGGAAGTTTTGACATATGATCCAAATCACATCAGATTTTTCACATCCTAGTGATAGCAGCAGTACTTACATGTTCACTTTTATCAGGTCTCTAACCTTCAAGATTTCTGCTGTGACCTTTTATTATAGATAGGCCCGTCCAGCCTGGGCATCTTAGTGAGATCTTGTCCCAAAGTAAGAAAGGGATGGTGAAGGCAAAAAAAAAGAAGGAGGAAGGAAGGAAGATTTTTATTACTTTATACATTAACTATGTTACATATTTTTATATGCAGCTCGAATTCTTCATTCAGCTGGCTGAGGCAGGCTAAAAGATTGGACGTGTGTGGAAAGTGGCTTTACTGATACTCTATTCTCTGAGCCTTTCCATCTTAGGGGTAGAGGTAGAACTTCTCAAGTGCTTTAAAACATAACTTCTTTGCTGAAATAAGAGGAGAACACCAGGGATATAACGGTGGCATAGCATCTCCCTGGCAAGTGCAAGGTCATGAGTTTGATTGCTGGTTAAACCCCCCCCCCAAAAAAAAAAAAAAAAAAAAAAGTGTTGAAGTAAGAAGAAGCTGAGTTGTCTAAGAGAAGCTACCACATACTTTCACAGCCACGGGGCAATAAACTTACCATTTCTGTCCACTGGCTGAGGAGGGTAGGGTTGATCAACAAAACCATTCTCTTCTCAGCAGTCAGTTACCATTCTTAGCAAGGTGACCACTGTTCCCTCACAGAGTCAATGCTTTAAAAGTCATGTTGAGATTTTTAACCTGTCCTTCAGCCATTTGGGGGAAAAATACATAGAGAGTAGGATTCTTCAGAGATTCTGTTCTTGTTTCAGAAGAAATTGTCCTTGCATTAGCTCCACTTACTTTGTAACCTGATTTATATTAGGGCATTCATTTAGAGGTAGGGTACTAGAAATTAAAACTCAGGACCTTGGACTTACGTCATTGAGCTATATCCCTGGCCGAGGATATTCATTTTTGTAGTAGACTTGAAAAACAATTCTGACCTGATGCCATTGTTCTAGAGCCTAGATCTGCTTACCAGGTGGAAAAATAAAGCCACCAATCTCTACATTTGACTGATCATGGAGATGGCTTGGCCAGTCATAGAGATGTCCCCAAGCTTTAAGTAAATTGAGTTTTAAGTTGTTATTTTAAAAATTTCTTTATTATTTTGAAGGTAGTAAAATATACAAGAACAAGACAGAACAAAGCCAACTGAGACAGTGCAGTGAAATTGGTATAGAACTTGACATCAGGTTATTGGGATAACAGTAATTGGTACCATAGTATATCTCGTAATCTTCACAATAGTTCTTTCAGGTATAGCAAAATCAAATGAAATACAGAACATTGTAGAACTTACCAAAACAATATTGAATAGAGCAATACAATTAATCATAAAGCAAAACAGTGATAACAGTATTTGCCTTCAAAGAGATGGTAGAATGAAATCTACTATATTGCATATGGTAAATCTCCCAAGAGATACTCAGATTTCTGGCTCCCATTTGCTAACAGGGTGGGGTAGGGAATGTTTGATTCTTAGCCCACGCGTGCTGGTAGGCTTATGGCTCCTTACCAAGGAGGTGACTTGGTTTCCCAGCACCCTAAGTTCCAACGTGCTGTGAATCTCGGGGAACGCTGTGTGGTTCTCTCCCTGGGATGGCTTAACTTTTGTTTTATTGTGGCAGAGTAGTATAAATTTTAAATGGGGAAAGATTTAATATTTAATACTAGCCTTAAAAAGAAACTTGCTATCATTGTTAGATTCCCCTCCCACCACCAGGAATTGAATTCGTGGTTTCACATATCTAAGCATATGCTTTACACTGAGCTGTCTCACCAGCCCTGCTGTGCGTCCTAATACCAAGACTATGATGATATCAAAAGAAAATACTGAAAACAAACAAAAACAATTCAAATAGCAATGAATACATCTAGTCTTGGTACTTTAGGAAGATAAAGAGTTATTCACCTTCCTACTCTGTTCTGTAATAATCAGCATGTTAGTTTGTCCTTTCTCAGGTCAGTTTTGAAAGCATTATTATTTGTTTTGGGATTATCCATTTATATTTTGGTTTCATATTTTTGGGGCTAGTTTCATGAGGTATTTGCATGTGCTGCTTTTTTGTTATCTATGATTTTGTCCTTAATCTTGTTAAATAGCTTTGATTTTTTTTTTTTTAAAATCCTTTTTTTTCCTGTTGACTTCAGTTTTGTTATTAAATATCTGTTCCGAGGTTATATATATTTTTCTAAGAACAATTCAGATTTCAAAGCAGATGTTTCATGTTAAACATTATCCTTGGATTTACAGTGGGGGAAAGTTTTTTGTTGTTGTTTTTTTTGAGACGGGGTCTCACTGTGCAGTTCAGGCTGGCCTTGAGCTTACTTTGTAGCCCTGGCTGGTCTCGAGCTTGGCAACAATCCTCCCACCTCAGCCTCCCAAGTGCTGGGATTACAGGTGTGAGCCACTATGCCCGGCTTTGGGGGAAAGTTTTGGATGGCAGCATTTTTCTCCTACAGATGGTTCTGTGTGTGTGTGTGTGTGTGTGTGTGTGTGTGTGTGTGTGTGTGTGTGTATTTTCCTCTTCAAGGGGATCAGCTTTATAGGTTCTATGTAGTTACTATTAAACTATACTACTGGTTACTTTGGCTGTCACTAATTTTCTTGAATTATTATCAGAAAATAAGGCCTATAAAGTCTTAGTTAAAGTTTTGGGCAGGTAGTGTGGCCCAGAGGCAGAGCACTTGCCTCCTATGAGAGAAGTCCTAGGTTCGTTCAGTCCCCAGCACTGAAAAAAAGGTAAGGTTTTTGCTGTGGCCAGACACATGATTATTTATTATTATATTTAACAGAGGGAAAAAACTTGTATGTAGGTATATAATCTAGTCCAGAGATAAGAGGCTATGAAATTGTTTTGCCTTATCCACTATCTCTTTATCTACTTTATTTAGATTTCAGATTTCTAAAATCATGTTTAATCTGTCATAAATACTTTGTAGCTAAATTTTAGGTATTTATTTAGTCTTACTGAGACTTTGTGTACAGGGGATTGAATTACACACAGCCTTACACATGCTAGGTAAACATTCTATCACTGAGCTAAGTCCCCAGATCTTTTTATTTTATAGCAGAGGCTGGCCTGGTACTAGGGATCCTCTGACCTCAGCCTGCAGAATAGCTGGGATTACTGATGTGAAACACTCAGCCCTACAATCATTCATTAGTTTCGGTTTGAATCTAGATTTGGATTTCTCTTGTTGTATCTCTGTTTCAGCTTAACACTAACCATTCTAGGTCTTCTTTTTCATGCATATAAAATGACCTAGATTGAAAAATTCGTTTTTCACCATTGTTTACTCCCTATTTTCATCTGAGATTGCCTGTTCTGACTAGGAATGTGGCAGCTACCCTTATAGATCTTTCTCTCTGAACTGAGAGTGGTATCTAGGCTGAGATAAGTTATATGGTAAGAGTCTAGTGTCAACTCAGTTATCTTGAAAATTGTTGCAGTTAAGGGCCAAATTTACTCAAATTTTTTTCCTTTGTAGGTAGTTTATTCTTTTTTTTTTTCCCCCCTTGGTACTGGGGATCCAACTCATGACCTGGCACTTGCCTGGAAAGCACTTGTCCCACTGAGCTTACCCTCTGGTGGTAATTTATTCTTCTTTTTTTTTTTAAAATCGGTACTGGCAGAATCGAACTCGCGACCACCTGCTTGCAAGGCAGGTGCTTATGCCTCTGAGCTAAATCCCCAGCCCCAGTAATTTATTCTTAATAAGATGTTTTTGTGGTACTGGAAATGCATCCCAGAGCTTTTGTACTGAATGACATCTCTAGCCTTTTATATTTTAAGACACGGTCTTGCTAAGTTGCCCAGGCTGGGCTCGAACTGAGGTTTTCGTTCTAGCACCTAAGAGTACTGGGATTACAGGTGTATACTGCCGCATTTAGCCTTTTCTTTTCTTTTCTTTTCTTCTTGTTTTATGGAGATCAAATTTTTTTTCCAGATACTTTCAGTTACATGTCATTTTTTTTCGCTCTAACTTTGATTTTTTTTTTTTTTTTGGTCTTTTTCGTTTTTATCGGTACCAGGGATTGAACCTTACGACTGCCTGCTTGCAAGGCAGGCGCTTACGCTGCTGAGCTAAATCCCCAACCCCTTCTAACTTTGATTTTAATAAGTTTTAATAGGCAGATTGATTTTCCTACAATTTGAGGAAAACCTTTTTTTGTTGCATGCCTTTCATCTGCTAGTTTCCTTTTCTTTGAGAATTTTTTGATTCAGTTTTCAGATATTTTTTTTTAAATTATGATTTCATCTAACACTTCATGTTGAAATAATTTTGATGTTTGATTTTCTTAATTAAATCTTAAAAATGACTGTCCTCAGTTTCTTAACTGAGTTTTTTAGTTGGGTAATCATGTTTTTGTTTTACATTTCAGTCTTTTTGTGTTGAGATCTACTCTTCTTTTACCAGGGATCGAACTCATGACTGTACTTGCAAGGCAGGCACTTATGCCACTGAGCTAAATCCCCAATTTGACTCCTCTTCTTCTTCTTCTTTTTTTTGGGTACTAGGGATTAAACTCAAGAACTTGTGCTAGGCAGGCGCTCAACACAGCTGAGCTAAATCCCCAGCCCCCCATGACTCTGCTTTAAAGTGTTCTTTTTTCCCCCTGTTTCTTTTTTTATTCATTTTTGGTCAGTACCGGTGATCAAACTCACGACTGCGTGCTTACAAGGCAGGCACTTATGCCACTGAGCTAAATCCCACTGAGCTGTTTTGTTTGAGATAAGATCTCATGATTTAGTTCAAACTGGCCTCAGACTTATAGTGGTCCTTCTGCCTGAGCCTCATGGGTGCTGGGGTTCCTGGCATATAGTACGATGTCCAGCATGTTCTTACTTCCTCCATTCAAGTGGTAGTTAGATTTTTGTCTTGTGGTTACATCAAGGCTCACTCAGCTCAATCAGACCTGGGTGTTCGGAGCATTCCATATGTCTTCAGGCCAGCAGATGTCAGAGCCTTCCCTCCATATTCAGCTGTCCTGCTTATTTACTTTTGGACCTCTCTGTGGTCAAATGCAGCAGACACACTTACCCTGGGAGCTGTACTATGTGGATCTATAGAGCTGTCTCATGTAAACTCTTAATTCAGCTTCATGAAGCTAGGCTCCAAGTGAGAATTCTTCCTATCAGCTACTAGTAAAGACCAATGCTTCACCCATATTCTGCTAGTTACCTAAAGACTTTTTTTTTCTTTTTCCCAGTATGTTTGAGATAAGGATTCACTATGAAGTATGAAGTTCATGTTGGCCTCCAACTCACAGTGATCCCCCTGTGAGGATCACTGTGAGTTGGAGGCCAACTTGCTTGACCTCCTACTTGCTTGACCTCCCAAGTACTGGGATTACAGGTGTTTACTACACTCCTAGCCTTTGTTTTTTCTTAAGAGTGGCAAATAAATTGGAGGAGGGGCTATCAAGGAAAAGAACTATATTCAGATCACCATTTTCCAAGACACTCTACCATTCTTTTGGTCCTTATTTTGCATCTTTGTTTTATTTATTTATTTATTGGGAGTCAGCCTCAGGACCTTGTACTTGCTAGGTGAGCACTGTGCCGCTGAACTATACCCCAGCCCATCTTTGTTATTTTTGTCAATAAAAATATCAGTAACATTTGCCATACGTAAAGTAAAATGACCTAATCATACTCTATAAAAATTATTCAGTAAACCCTCTGTATCTTCAGATTCTGCCTCCAGAGAGTAATCAACAGATTAAAAACACTTTTTAAAAAAAGTTCCAAAAAGCAAACCTTGAACTTGCCATACACCAAGCACTGTGCTGAATCTGTGTTGGCAAAGTTACTGTAACCTTCCACTGTCTTACATCTCCTCAGTATTTCTCCACCAGCATGCACTGTTTGACCATTGTTCTCCAGCAGTCTCCTTTGTGTACTGTATAATCAAGTCTACAGTGGTGATTGGCTTGCATCTGTACCAGACATTCACAGGCCTTGTTGTTATTTCTAGACATTATAAGTACTTTTTATATTGTTTGCATTGTATTAGATATTATAAGTAATCTAGAGATCCGAAGTATATAAGAAGTCCAGATGTTTAATGGTGCACACCTGGAATGCCAGCATTCAGGATGCCTAGGCAAGAGGGTTGCTGTGTTTGAAGCCAGCTCAAAATACATAGTGAGACCCTATCTCAAAAGAAAGAAAAATATGTAGGAGGATGTGTGTAGCTAATATACAAATACTACTATACCATTTTGTATAAATAATTTCAGCATTTTCAGATTCTGATACTTGTGGGAATTCTAGAGCTCACTCCCTTGTATATCCCAAGGGATGAGGGGCAACTGCATTTGGTCTATATTATTATAAGATGGGCTTCAGAAAAAGTTTAATAGTTTGCAAGTAAGCTGGGCATGGTGGTGCATGCCTGTAATCCCAGCACTTTGGAAGGTTGAGGTAGGAGAATTGCAAACCTGGTTAATTTAGTGACTTGGCAAGATCCTATCTCAAAATTAATAACAATAATAATAATAACCTGCCTGTTTATTAGTAGTTCAGACTTATGACCTGCCACTTGAATTTATAATCCGTCTTTTTTTATACAGTACACTTTGTTTATACAGTACTGTAATTTTTGCTGGTTGTTTTGTATAAATACTGTACTGTAGTTTTATGTTTTGTTATGCATTATAGTACTGTATGTAGGAATTATGCAAATAAGAGAAAAGCCATGAAGTTAGAGTTTACTTTCATTATTTATTTTTCTGAATATTATAATGTATGTACTATAGTAGGGTGTGGTCGCACATGTCTATAATCCTAGCATTTGGGAGGCTGAGGCAGGAGGATCACTGTGAATTCAATGGTGAAGCCTTGTCTCAAAAAGAGGGAAAAAAAGGTAATATATGTACTATATGTACTTCTTCATCTAGTAACCATTTTAACAACCTAGTTGTGAGAATAGAACTCCGTTGTTAAATATGGAATGTCTTTACTAATAAATGGGCTAGAGATGTAGCTAAGTAGGAAGCCTCTGGGTTTAATCCCCAGTCCCACAAAAATACTAAATTATTGATTCTTTGAGAGACTATGTAGGTATACAATCCTTGGTGAAAGGAAAAAAAAAAAAAATCCCTAAAGAAGAAAATGTACGTGTCAAAATCCCAATTTTACACTAGAATAAATAGCAAATTTTCTTTCGATTTTTAAGAGATTTGTTTTGGAGACCAACTTTAATTTTGCTCTAAAGTTTCTCAGCTTTTTACCTTGTTACCTTGTTTTTCTTTTACCAGGTGGTGTGGGGATGATGTGCTCATTGAGTGAGCAAGGGAAGCAGCTAGCTATCCAGGTGTCCAATATCCTGGGAATGGATGTGTGTGGCATTGACCTGTTGATGAAAGATGACGGCTCCTTCTGTGTCTGCGAGGCCAATGCAAATGTAGGTTTCATCGCCTTTGATAAGGCTTGTAATCTAGATGTAGCTGGTATCATAGCGGACTATGCCGCCTCCCTTCTGCCCTCTGGCCGGCTCACCCGGCGTATGTCCCTGCTCTCCGTGGTGTCCACAGCCAGTGAAACTAGTGAGCCGGAGTTGGGTCCCCCCGCCATCACTGCTGTCGACAACATGAGCGCAAGTTCCAGCTCAGTCGACAGCGACCCTGAAAGCACGGAGCGAGAGCTGCTCACCAAGCTCCCAGGGGGCCTGTTCAACATGAACCAGCTGCTAGCCAATGAAATCAAACTCCTAGTGGAGTGACTCCGCCAATCAATAATTAACCAACAAAAACCCTTGTAAAATTTTCTTTTCAGTTCTTTTTTTCTTTTTCTTTTCTTTTCTTTTTTTTTTTTTTTAACCAACTTGCAATGCTGTTCATGGAAGGTGCTTGGGAGGATGATAGAAAATCTGTAAGATCAGTTGGAGGGAAGAGGAGGGAAATAAATGAGACCTGGTAGTACACATACTGACTTTTCATTTACAGAAGCTACAAAGAGGCAGAAGTGGTGATATAAAAAAACAGTCAGGCTCTCATAGTTATCTTTTAAATTACTATAAAATTTGTATGCTCTCAGGCCATGCCATGAGGAGCATGAACATTTTGTTCATGTCCCTTGCTTTGTCTTTATATGAAACAATGTTTTGGTACAAATACCTGATGTATTGTGAAATTTATAAAGAGTGGGGGAAACATCTACCTAAATAATAGAAATTTTTATGAACAAATCTGAAAATTCTGACATCTCACTGTTAGCTAGCAGCTTTAGTTCATAGTAGTTTGTGAAATCTCAAGGGACTCTTATTGGGATTTCTCATTTTCATGTTTTTCTTTTAATTTGGGTGGCACAACAAAGTGAATATAACCCAATAAAAGCTTTTTAATGACAAAATGGGCATGTTTGCATGATGAAAGGAAATGAACAGTATTGCAATGTCTGGTATACAAAATAACATTTACTCAATGTAGATAAAGTTACACTAGTTTAAAATATGTGGATTGATTGTATTTGTTAGTGTTTTAGTCTTTTTTGAAAGATATATGCTCTGTTAATGTTGCATTTTTTTTAATACATGCTAGTCTAACATTCCCTGCTCTATGCCTGCATCTTTAACAATGGCCAAAGTGAGAAATATGCTACCTTTTTGTTAACAAGACACTGACTTGAAACGTGTACATTTGAAGCCTTTTCTTTTTTTCTTTTGGTGGTTGGACATTTAAAGAATAAGGTCAAGGAAAAATATTTTTAGGGGGCAGATCAAGGGCCTATAACTTCTGAAGCATAAAACTGAATTTGTTTTTAATGCCAGCATTATGTATTTGCATTTTTCATGTTTTACAAGGGAGTATATATATGTGTGTGTGTGTGTTTGTGTGTGTGTGTGTGTGTGTGTGTGTGTGTGTGTATGCACGCATGCATGTATATGTGTTTTGCTTTTTGTTTATACCAGCCAAACAAAAAAGATAGAGTCTAGAGAATAGAGCATGATAGGAAACAGTTTTTTATTTTAAAAAGCAGATGAGTTGTTTTCATGACTTAGACTCCTCTGGGGTAGACATAGTTATCTGAAGATATAAGGAGAATAGATGTTTCTTAGGCTCTTTTGTATATATGTATGTTTGATTTATTTTTTGTTTGCTTTTAGACTGTTCAGTGTATGATTTATTCAAGGCCATATGCTGTCCTTCAGTACTTATGGCTGTAGATTTTCTTTCTCCTCATAGAATTTGGGGTGGGTGGACTTGTTTTTGATTTGGGAGTTTATTTAGCAGTATTGAGTCTCATAGCCCTACTTTTAAGCCTTCAATACTGACCACTCTTTATATTCCTTTATTTTCTGAATGTATAAAAGCCCCCAAACTGCATATGAGCCTTTAAAACATGGATAGTAACTATCCCAATACTGGGTTTGGAAGGCATGTTAAGAAATGAAGGTACTACAGAGCTCAACATAATTTTTTAAGCAGCAAGTTTCGTCTCCCTACAAATCCTCTGAAGCTTTTATCCAAGCCCTTTCTTGCCTCTCCAGTGCTATTTTCCTTCAGATGGACCTAAACATAATTTCTTGGACACTACTACATAGAGACTTCGAGGCAATAATAAAAGATAATACTAACCTGCTCTGACAGAGGTTTGATCATGCTTGTACAGTTTCCCCCTCATTTAAAAAAGGAATGTAATAAAATTTGTTTTTTTCCCTATAGAATTAAGTAATATTAAAGTTGAGTGAAAGGTTGACTGTTGGAAAATAGAGTAGTACCTCTCTGTGCACTGTCTTATTTCACCTCAGAAAAAAAGATACAAAGAGGAGTTTCTAATTTATCTTCAGGATATTCTAATTGCATCTAAAAGAATGACTTGCACAAAGCTGTGGGGATCTCACACAGCACCTCTGACACATTAACAAAAAGAACAATACTTGGTACTTCTGTTGAATGACCATATTTTAGAAGGGTGCATACTATTTGGTTTAGGGAAATAAACAAAGAACTGCTTAAGCAAGCCATCATTCCTATGTTCTTGTAGAGATCATCTGATGCCACATATTATGATACATTTTACTTGAACAGTTATATATTACACACACACACACACACACACACACACACACACATATACACAGGTTAGTACACATTTAAAAACAAATAGAAGAACCTTTTTATTTAATTAAAACCTAATTTTGTGTTGGTGGAATAAAGGACCAAGAGAAATGTAGTTAGCTGCTTTTTAACTTTTATCAAATTAGATAACTATATAAGAAATATCTGAAATTATTTCACTTACATTTTTACTCAATTTATCCATCTTCTGTGCATTTACATTATATTGAAACATAGCTTTATCAACATGCTTGTGAATTTTACACTCACAAATTAAAGTGAGAAAGGTAGGGATGGTCATTTGAGACTTTCAAAACATGGGTATCTTCTTGAGTTCCCTCTAGAATTAAGGTAAAGATTAAGAACAATCACTCATTCTCAAAGAACTTAAAAGAAACAGCATTAAATATTTAAGTGGTAGTTGGATGTATTTACATAATTGTTTAATAACGTTTGTATAATCTTTATTATCATAAAATGTATTTATCAAATATGTGTAATCATTACCATGCCAAAATCTGAACACTGTAAATTTTTTGTATATTGTTAAAATTGTAACTCTAAATTGTATTTTTTAAATAATTCTTTCTGATATTGTTTTTATGTCACCCATGATGAAAACTGGACTTTCCTATCTATACATATGAACTATTCTATTTAAAAATTTTTAATAGCATTTTTTTCTTTTTTTGGTGCCTATACTTGTTTATTTCTGCTGGCTTTTCTCCAGTGAACTCTGAAATCTTTCTATATGTGCTCTCCTTAAGAAAAATATCCTGGAACATTAGAAAAATCCAACAAGAGACTTGCTTTCATCAAGCACTTTACCAGACTTTGAGAAAAGGTACTGAAGGCATTGAAAAAGTCATTGACTTTGAAAAATCATCTCTTTTTATCAAGAAGAAACCAATGGAAAAATAAATTCTCTTCATTCAGTGAACCCCCAGTTTGGGGTTTTGGGGCTTAGAGACATTGTGAAATCAAATCTTGTGTTACATTTTTCTCCTGGCTCGCTTTTTTTTGAGAAGGTTTATGGGCTATGTGGCTGGTGAGACACGATCCCCTCCTAAGAAAATGTAGGTGCTCAGACAGGTAACCTCTGCTGCTACTGTTTTTATTTGTTTGTTTGTTTAATTTTATTTAAAATTTGTTTTGTTGTACTAGGATTTTAAAAAATGTAATATATTGCAGGATTTATAACCAGGTTCACTGCTTTCTTTCTTTTTTCTTTCTTAAAAAAGTTTTATTTAACATAAAATTTAGGCACCTTTCAAGCTTGGATTTTGGAATGTTTCAGTAGTGGACAGAAATCTGCTGTTGGAATCTTCTAGTCTTTCAGGTTTAATTTGAAATGTTTTTAGTTTTGTTTTGGATTTTTGTGTGATTTTATTTCCTTTATATCTGTACCATTTTGCCATGCTGTTTTGGGGTGGCTGCCTAACTTTAGTGAAAAATTTTTTCTATATTAACGAAAGTTTGGCTTTTAAAGTTCCTTAATGCTTTACAGTTTGAAAATCGTTTTTAAAGAAATATTCTAACTGTTTGCACTGTTACTGTTCTTTGCCAGCCTTTTCAGGAGCCAAAAAAACCAAATACAAACAAACAAAAATATACCCAGAGAAAAAACTTTCCTTCTTCCCCCTTCCTGATGATGAGTGAGAAGTATTGAGAACTTTCGGGGTCAGTGCCCTTCTAAACTCCCCTTCCCCCATAATGCAGCTGTGTAATGAATGCTAAATGCAGCGGTTTGGATTCAGTCACAGCCCCAGCCTGCTGGCAGGTAATTTGACTCTTTCTTTTTCTTTCCGCCACAAGGCTAACTTAACTTTCTTTTATAAAAAATTGCCTTTCTTCTTGCACTATGAAGGCAACCATGGGTTTGTTATAACTCTCACTTTAAAAATGCATAAATATGTTCACCAAATAATTTGCTTGAGGAAGAGCTTCTGGCTATGAAGTTTGATTGGGATGAACTCAGGACTTTAGCCATTTAGATAATTCCATTCCTTGCATATATGTCTATAATTAAGTATTTCAGAGTTTGACTTTTGGCTTTGTTTTCATTTTGGGTTTGTTTGTTTCTTCCATTGTCCTACTCTGGCTTAAGCTTTTTCAGGGGTTGGTGTTCCGAATAAACAGTGAGCTCACAGTATAAAGACATCAATTAGGAGTTGACAGGTATGGAAAACCAGTTTTGAAAAAGTAAAATAGGTTCTAGGTTATATGTATGATACAAAGTCACTATAGTATTCAGTTGAGCTTAGCACTTCTCTTGTAACATAATTATAAAAATGAAAGGGAATGATGAAACATAGATTAATAGAATTCTCATTATTTAGGAGGAATACATCAGAACTGTCATTTTAGCATTTCTAAGACACTGTCAAAGAAATAAACATGAACACTTTTTGAGGTTATAAAATCATGACTTAAGCACTCAGAAATTATAGGTTTGAAGCAGATAAGGCAGTATTTCTGAAGTACAGCGTGTTTAAACAGATTAATATCATGACAATTAAATTAGTGGCAGGAGCAAGAATACAACTGTTCATTTGATAGCCTTCCTGTTAGTAAACTGGAAGAGTGGCTGTCCCAGTCCATCTGCCCCTTTCTGCTTTTTTTTTTGGTCTTAAACTATGACAGTAAAAATGCTGTATTTTATCATTTTGGGAGATGATCCTCTTTCTAGTAGATAAGATTTATGTGAAAGTAGTTGGGACTTTTTCAAACACATGCATCTGCATAATTTTATCCTGTGACTTTAAATGTCCTATCTAAAGTACTTTGTAGTCCCTGTGTCACTAGCAAATAGGAAATCCTGGCCATAGGTGCTGTTTTTAGTGTCATTAGCCCTGTTTTGTGCTTGATTTTTATAAGATAGGAACAGCACCTAAACACCTTTAGATAAAAGTAATTATCTGTCAAACTGAAATTTACTAATAAAAGAATCCCAGCTCTACTCCTGCAGAATAGATGATGTATATTCATGCTTATTCAGGAGACCTTTGTTCTCTTGCTGATAAGAATGGCCAAAGTTAGAATGTATAGAGTACGTGATTGCATAGGGCATTGGAGAGTTTAAAAAACCTTCCCTCTGCTGCCCACATTGAATACTACTGGTTTGTAAAGAATTATCTTACTTTCACATTTTACCATGTTCAGATTTATTAGGTGGACCTTATTTATATAGTATATATACCTGGCTGTTACTGTGGGGTTTGGGAACATGAGGGGTGGGGTGAACTGTTGTTGTTTTAGGTTTCAGTCAGACAGACATCCCTGTGCCCAGTTCCCAGAAGCACAGCAGGCCTGTAGGAGCATCCGTGGGAACGGCGCAGTCCTGACATCACCAACTTCTCCTGCTCAGGCTCATCCCATATACAGAGGTCAAAAGGGTGGGGTTTGAGATGGGGAAGGAATGAGAAAGTAGAAACAATATTGCAGTGCCACTGTTGACTAGCTTTTGGTGTTTGTGTCAGTGTTTGTATTATTTCTTGATATTTTTCAAAATTGTCAGAATTATGCATATATTAGTTTTGGGGTAAAGGTAGTTGGGAGGGTAGAACAAAAACAGCCATTACTGTTACTAATTAACTCATTACTACATACTGTCTCTTACTGGGTAATGTATAATAAGTTTGAAATGAAAAAAGTTGAAATGACAAAGAATGAGAATATAAATGAATCTTAGATTTTAATGAGCACGGAACATTTATGCTGTGCTATTGCCCAGTTCTTCTACAACTGCTGTGATATTTGTCATTCTGTCTTTTTCCCCCTGGTTTTTCTATATATGCATAAACGGTTTGAGGAAATGCACGTTCATGATTAGTGTCCTAAGAGACTTAATGAGTGTATCATTCACTTGAAAAAAAAAAATACTTGGTGCTTATGTGGGCATACAAATGCTACCCTATTTTAAATATAGGTGGCGTATGTGTTCGTGTTTTAATGTATTCAGAGCCATTGGGCAATAAGCAGTCCAGAACATTGAAAACTCAAGCAGGTAAAGCACCTAACACCCCTAGTTTCTAGAATTACTTTAAAAACCTTTATAATAATGCATCTTCCACAGTTTTTTGGGTAATCTCTGAACTTTAATTTTGCAGGAGTTGTAGACTTCCTATTAGAATCGCAAATTATATAAGTGTTGATAGATTGTAGGAGTAGGTAAAAAAAAGAAAACCATAACAGAGCAGGGATGACTCCTTGAGGTAGCAGCAGTTCCGTGTCCAGATCTTTCCACTTCTTTCCTTCCTTCCTTTTCCTTTTCAAAATTTTCCCAGCTTAGCATGAGCATTGATCATTGGTTGTTTTTGTTTTCCTTTTCTGTGATTGGGACTTTAGTTTCTGATTTTTTTTTTTTTTTGTGGTGGGGATATCTGGAAGAGACATGGAAAAGTTGCTGCACATATTTTTTTTTTCTGTTGAAATCTGAACAGTAAGCAAGAACTTTTTCTATATACCCTTCTGCTGCAGCAGAGAAATAAACTGGTAGGTGGCAGCAGAGGAAGGAATTCTTCAGATTGATGTCTACTGACAATCTACAGTGGAGTCCCAACAGCCAATAAAGTCAAGGAGGCGAAGTGGAAACAAGAATGAAATTGCTGGATTTTGACTTTGAATGGTAAGTTATTTGCAATTAATAATGCTTTTAATCTGATAGCAGTGTTACATGTTGCATGATTACATACTATGGCACATAATTATAAATCCCTAAGGTCTTTGCTGTAGGTTGAGTTTGTCTTAATCTGATATTTTACCATTCTTGACATCAACATGTCAATTGGGTGTTTTTGATTGTTTGGTACTAGGAATTGAACTCATGACCTTAAGTTTGCCAGGCAGGTTCTTATGACACAGAGCTAAATCCCTAGCCCCTATTTTACCATTCTTTACTTTGAAAAACAACGGATGAATACAGAATGAGTTTTTAAAATCCAGTATGTTGGTGACCTTTAGTGATGACAAAAGTTGTGTTCTACTCTAGAGTATAATACAATGAAAATTAATCAATTTTTAAAAAAGATTTACAAGACAAATACGCACTTAACCATTTTGTAAAATTAAGACTATTCCCTTTTTTGAAGGAATACTCATGGAACAACTAAATAATGTGACTTGAAAAAGACCCGGGGATAATATCTGTTCCACGGGCTCTTTTTTAATCCAATCCCATGTCCTTGTCACTGTGCATGTTCATCAGTTCCACTTGCTTGCCTGACTCCATTTCTCCCTTTTCTCTTTCCCTGTCTTTTGTTCCTCTAATCTCTAACCCGAGTCTGTCTGGATAGTTTTCTTTTTCTCTGAGCCCTTCTGAACTTACTTAGCCTAAATTACCATTTTTCATCTCAGCCTGCCGCTTGTGTTTGTCTCTGTCTTCCTGCTCTTCATCTGCTTCATCATTTGTGATTTTTGTATCATTATCTGTCTGGGCATCTATACTGCTTCACAAATGTAAGTCATAGTACCAGCATTATAATTCCTTACATTTTAGAATCTAGCAAGGCTGAATAAAAGACAGTAAGTGGTGTTTTGTACTCTACTCTAGAGTACAATAAAATGAAAATTAATCAATTTTTAAAAAAAGATTTACAAGGCAAATACGCACTTCAAAGTCTCCTAGAATGAGTTAACTGAATGACAAGAATACTAAATATCCTCTGAGTCCCAATCAGAGTGCACCTTGATTAGGTAAGAACACAAGATAAAAAACTGTTTCTGGTAATGAAGCCTTTTTTTGAGCACTGGGAATTGAACTCAGGACCTAGTGCTTACCAGACAGGTGCTGTGCCACTGAGCTGTATCCCCAGTACAGTCTGACCAATTTGTAAATAACCAGTTTGTAAATGTCTTATTGTCACACTTTATTTTCTTTTTTACCCTTTTCCCTGTCCTGACTACAGAGACTATTTAAATCTATGATTTAAGTGAGTTATATTTTTTCCACAGGTTCTTTTGAAGTAACCAGTGGTCTTTCATTACATCATTAATAGAGTGGATGAAGATAGACTTGACTTTGTTTTCTCAAGGAGAGAAAAGAAATACACAGAACAAGAAAG
This sequence comes from Cavia porcellus, assembly GCF_034190915.1. Classification (NCBI taxonomy): domain Eukaryota; kingdom Metazoa; phylum Chordata; class Mammalia; order Rodentia; family Caviidae; genus Cavia; species Cavia porcellus. Next base: position 32,994,934 of record NW_026947510.1, on the reverse strand, counting down.
CAATCACTCTAACCTGTTTGATTCAGTGTTTTATAAAATAAAAACACCATGAAGCGGAAATAAAACAACATGGAGCATGACTTGTTCTTTGGCAACTGTTTGTACCTACTCTGTCCACTATGAATTCTCTTGTAGTATGGATATCTAGAATTGCAGTATAGCTCCATGTGTCTTTTTTTTTTTTTTTTTTTTTCCAATTCTCCCTACTCTTCACCTGTTGGAAGATGGAACTCTTTCTTGCTTTCTGATTTTTCTGTCATATCTTCTGAAAAGATTACTCCTTTGGCACCTAAGCAGGCAGTAAAATGTGTATTAGATAGATTTCTCTCTGTCCCTTCACACTTTATCTGTCCATGCTGAATAACTATTGATGTATTTTTTAATCTCTTAAGAAAACTTCTGACAAGGGATGTACTTTTTCTATTTTCTGTACTACATTCTGTAGTCGGATATTTATACCCCAACTCCATCACTTAGTGATTACATGGTCTTTGGAAAAGTTACCTTCTTCAAAACATATTTGTTAAAAATGAAGACAAAATAACTATACCCAGTTTTTATTAACCTAACGTGTGTACTATATGTATAGTGTTTAGCACATAAATATTTAATAAATTTTGCCCATTCTATAAACATCGGTTATTGAAACCTTATTCAAAAATACTGAATCTTTTTTTATTTTTTAACTCTTAAGGATGAGGTTTTTGTTTTTTTGGTTGTCTTTCAGGTTTTCTACTCAAACTTATTTCACAAGCTCTTATTGACTGGAACACTCTATATGTGGAGTTGTGGCATTTTTAGTGATCTAAACTGATAAATTCTTTTATATTTTGTTGTCTGAGAAATTGTATGCAAGGACAAAAACCTCACTTAATTCTCTGCACTGTCAGCTGGTCATCATACAAAAATTTATATTTTGTTCTCCTACTGGGAAAATTAAGTTCCTGTTGGCTTAAAGAATATGCATACAATGTACAGTAAGTAAGAATTTAGGATAGTATGGTAACGTCTTGTTTCACCCAGAATGATTTGAGATGATTTATAGAGATGTATTAAGAGAAAATTTCGGTGAAGGCAAGATAGAAAATAAGCAGAAGCAAGGGTTAAATCTTGAAAATTCATGCTACCAGCTATGTATTTGCTTAGAAATTGGTATTGTAGATTAAAATGATTAGATGATTCATGCATCCTAAAGATGAAAGCAATTTATTGCTCAGGAAAAGCAGTATGTATTTCCTGATACTGAGATGCCTCCTCGCCATAGAGGCATGACCCTAAAGTAATAGGCCAATAAATGCAGTTCTCTTAATGGTCTGAAGTTACTTCCCCCCTCTTCAATCATAGACTGTCCAGAGAAGGTTTTAACAAAGTGTCCTTGAGCTATCCTTATATTTACTTGGATTATTTGTTTAGAATGCAGATCCTCACTGAACTGAATCATTGGGTTGCCAAGAATGTGCAGTTTGACAAAGGGCACGTGACACTCAGTACTGACACTTGACTACCACTGTCTTAAATCTTGTCAGCTCTTGTCTTTTTAAGAAATTTCAGTGGTAGAGCTCTTGGCTAGCACCTTAGGTTCAATGCCTAGGTCTGGGAGCAGAATAAAAATTACTTGCCTTGGAATAGAGATTGATCAATTTACTCTAAAAGGCAAGTGATATTTCAGGTGCTGCTGTCTACATAATCTCTGGATTTTTTTTTTTTTAAAACAATCTTTTAAAATGTAAATGCCTCTCATCTCCATAGGTTGTACAAAACAGTCTGACTCTTGGTATAGAAGACTAAATGGATAGAATATACTGTAGGCATTTGTTACAGTTTGTGTCTAGATATCTTCCCAATTTCACGCGCTTTTGGGAGTGGTTTTTTTTTTTTTGAGGTTGGTGATTGATTCATGGTTCAGTGCTAGTATTAAGGGTCAGTCAATGCTGGGTCAGCCTATTGATTGGATTGGCCTCACCCTAATCTCAGTAGACTGGATACAATATAAGAGACTTGTTTCCTCCTTGGTTGTTGCTTTTGCTCTCTTCTATTGCCATGAACTGTTGCCCTTCTGCCATGTACCACCTTGCCATGGAGCCAACCAATTAGGGACTGAAACCTCTACAAACTGAACTAAATAAACCTTTTCCCCCTTTAACTTTAGGTGTTGGGTATTTTGTCTTGGCAACAAAACAGAAGTGACTAAGACATCAATTATCCATAAAATTCTTTTTTTTTAGGACCTCATGCTTTCTAGACGCTGTGCCATTGAGTCATATCCCTTGCCTTATTAATTGAGACTGGCATTAGTACAATTTCTTACTGCAGAAAGAAAATGGATATATCCTGTTCAGTGAACCCAGAGTGTTGCTTTGATTAAAAATGCATCCAGAAAGGTAAAAGAGTTCATTGATACTCTCATAAAAGTCATCCCAAGTAGAACAGAAAGTCCCCACTCACATTAAGTAGGATTTGTAGAACCAAAAAGAAGTAAGGCAGTGAATCCTTGTGAACTTTTAAGACTGAAAAGCTTGGGACAACCCCCTGGGGAACCCTTCTGTATTCCAGACAGAAGCTTTCTCTCAATAAATATATTCTGCTGAGGAGAAAAAGACTGAAAAGCTTGGTAAATGTTGACTTTATAAATTGATTTTGGCAGATTGTTTAGTTTTTTTGTTTTGTAGTTCTTCTGTAGTCAACTACGAGTTATACAGGAAGAATTTAATGCAGTGCAAGGCTTCATGAAGCAAGCTCTGCAGGGGCTGCACCAGTACTTGGCTGTTGATGTTCTGTGAAATGTAATTTTCCCCAGTGTAAACTTAGAGAGAGTGAGAGCATGAATCAGGTCAGTAAACTGTTTTCGTGAAATTTGGGTAAAGTCAAGGGTATGGTTTTTGGAGAGTCTGTCCCACTGATTTATTGATTATTATAGCAAGCTCGTGGTTAGAGTGCCCATGCTAGTGTCTTGGACCCTCCAAAAGGTAAACAGAAAGGTAGAGTCAGATACGTTAGATGGGTTGAGGGAGGTCCCTTGAAGAAAACAAGGGAGAGGGAGAAGTAGGTAGGATGCCTTCGGAAGCGAATGATAACAGCTGTGATAGAAGAGCAGAAGGGAAAATTGAGTAAAAAGCGCCAGACGGTCAGCTACTGACCTGGAGAGGAGTGTTGGAGCAGGTTAGCTATTAAAAGTAGTCCTATGTTGGACAGAAGTGGTCTGACTGGTGTGCCAGAGTGGACTGAAGAATTGGCTTCAGTTTGTGCATAGGGTCAACAGAGGCAGTTGGAAGCTGTCCACTAAATGTTTGTGGCATCCAGTTTTCTTGAAGACATCTGGGTGGCACATCTCCACTGACAACCGCATTTACTCCTTAAAATTGTACACATGCACTTCATACATATTTGGGAACCCCTCCTTAGTTCCAAGATCTCTTGACACAGATTCTACATTGATATTTTCTCACTGGTACTTTCAGTACTGTAAGGTTTTCTTTAAATCCAGTTTTTACTGTAATTCACATATTAAAGGTGCCATGGTTAAAAGTTACCCTGGGACAAAACTTAAGTACTTTTTTAAAACTAAATATTTTCTATTCCACATGAGTAGAAACTTTTAAGGTATTCTTCCCTGATTGGGGGGGGGGGTGTGGATACTGCACTTAATAAATCAGTGGTTGTACCTGAAACCTACAAGGATGATCAAACTATATGGTAAGTATTTTAAAATCTGTTTAAAACATTAATTTTTTAATCGTCAATATTTCTTCTCTATTCAAATCCACTTAGTCCAATGTTCTTGCCACTTTAAGCAGTTCTAGAAGTCCTCTGAGTATGCAAGGTGTGATTTTAAAAATACGGTAAATACTGCAGACAAGTGCCATGTAGTGGAAAGGCAGGCTCATAAGAAACATTACTGTGCCCTTATCCACCTTTGTCACTGGCCTTTCCTCAGTCTAAATGACCATAACAGGTGAACATTTTCAGTTTATCCAGGACAAGGCAACCACAATAGTACTAGTAAAGACTCAAGAGAATTTTGAGAACTAATTTAAAAGTGGCATAAATGAGGGCTGAGTCTATGTCTTAGTTGCTTTCTCATTGCTGGAACAAAATGTCAGAAACCTTCAAGTTAAAGGAAGATTTATTCTAGCTCACACAGTATGTAGAGGTTTTAGTCCATAGCTGGCTTGAAGGCAAAGGAGGCATGGCAGGCATGCCAACTCATGGTTGGGCAGGCAGGAGGCAGAGAGACCTGCCTTCCATCTTCCTTTCTCTCTGTCATCCAGATTACAAATCTGTTGACTTGGCATCACCCATACCCAGGTTGGGGTTCTACACACCCTTAATTCATAAACACCGTTCTGCAGTTCAGGTGAGGCTTTGTGGAGACATCTAGATGCAAACCATATCAGTGAGTTTGAAGTGAGGTGGAATACTTTGAGGGGGATTAATGTCAGTGTAATTTTTTTAAAAAATGCATTCGCTATTTTTTTCTGTAAGTACATGTTTTGTAGTGCATGATGTTTACATTCTTCATAGGGCTTGATGCATGTACAGAATGCATCTGTATTCCTTTTTTTAAATCTCCCTCCCCCTCCATTCATCTCTTGATCCCCTCCTTTTTGTGTGTGTTGTCCATGTTTGCAGTATGGGATGTTGACACTCCATGTGTGGAGCTGGCACACATACGTAAGATCCCAGCCTCTGTTTCTTATCTACTTTCCCTTGGACACCTTATGGTCCCCTTGCCATGTCTAGTCACTGGCTGCGAGTAAACCAAAAAGTTAGTGGCATGGGAACTAGAGGACCCAAGAGAGCAGCAGCTGGAGTCAGCCCATCAGCTGTGGTTTTCTCTCTTTTCCTTTTTATTTTTTTATTTTAAAGATGGGAAAACCAAGGAAAATAAACAATAAAATCAATCAAAATAAACTAAGTGTTACAGGACTTCCAAGACTTCTAAAATCAACAATAGTTACCACAGTGCCTTTGTTTTCTTCAAACAGCTGCAGAAAACACTTTTGGATATACTAAAAATTGAACAGATTAGAAACAATAAAAACAAAACAATGAATGCAATGAAGAACATCAAAACAAGCCAGTAGTAAATACATAATGGCTTCCCTTAACATGTCTTGCTGTCTTTTAAATAGCTGCTCATGTTGGGACTGGGGTTTTAGCTCAGTGGCATAAGTGCCTGACTGGCAAGTACGGATTTGTGAGTACGATCCCCAGCACAAAAAAAAAAAAAAAAAAAAAAAAAAAAAAAAAAAAAAAACCCAAAATAGCTGCTCATGCCATCAGAGTTAACATTAAAAAAACAAAAACAAAAAAACCACTCCCCTTCTGCAAAAAACAAAACCAAAAAACTGAAAATAATACGGTTTCCAGGTGAGGCTCTCCTCCCATGGGGCCTGGTTCTCTCCCTCTGCAGCCTGTGAATGGAGCTGACTTTTTTTGACATTTTTTTTTTAACCTTTTTAAAATGACATGAGTTTTAAGTTACTTTAATTGTATATGCATTAATATTAACTAGTCCTTTTATTGTGGCAAGAATACAACGAGATCTGAACACTTGTGTGTGTACAGTTCAGTGTTTCTACAGATACAGTGTCGTATAGCAGAACAACTTCCAGACCTAGAATTCACTTGCATTAACAGGTTTTAGAGCTGTTAATAGCTTTATTTTCCACTATCCCCATCCCTTTGTGACCATTCTGCTCTACTGACATGATTTTTCTTTTTTAGGCAGGATCTCACTATGTACTTTAGGTTGGGCTTGAGTTCTTTGTAATCTACACTATGAAACTCAAGGTGATTTGCCTGCCTCAGCCTCCAAAGGGCCAGGATTGTAGGTCTGTGCCTCCATGCCCAGCTTTCTGTTTGTATGATTTTGACTATTTTAGATACTGCATCTAGTATAATAATGCACTGTCCTATGACTGGCTTATTAGTACATTATAGATCCTCAAATTCCATATCCTTAAATTTGTAGGATTTTATTTTTAAAGGCTGAATGAATAGTATTCCATTGCATATATCACATTTTTGAAAAATCCATGTGTCCATGGATTTTAGGTTACTTCCACATCATGTTCTTTTTCTTTTCTTTCTTCAAGTATGGAGTGTTTTGTGGTGATCTGGTAAAGGAAAATAAATTGGAATAGGTCTAAATAATCAGAGAAAAGAATGAATAGCTTCCACTAAATACTGAGTATTCTAAAGTAGCTCCCAAGATTCCAGCCCCCTGATGTTCATCCCTGTAGAGTCCTGCCTCCATGAGTGGCACCTTTGCCATTCCAAAATTAGGTGTGTCATGCAATAAAGATGAAAATCGGACGAAGGATTTAGCTCAGCATTGTAAGCACCTGCCTGGCAAGCACTAGGTTGTAAGTTTGATCGGCAGTACAAAAAAAAGAGATGAAAATAGTGTGGAGGTTTAGTTAGGGCCCTAATTAACTGACTTTAAGTTAATTGCCATAGAAATTATCCTAGTTCATCCCTTTGAAAGAATAAGGATCCCTCGTAGGAGGCAGCAGAGACTGCACTGGCCTTGAAGATGTGGAGAGGAGAGAGCCGCGTAGCTGGGAGCAGAAATGACCTTTAAGAGCTGAAGCCTGTGGTCCTACAGTCACAGAGGGCTGAGTTCTGCCAATAACTAATGAACCTGGGAAAAGAACCCAAGCCACAGATGAACTCACAGCCTGGTGAGACTGAGCAGACCTGTGTCCAGACTCATGATCCATGAAGACCATTTGTCTTGATTTAAGATACTAAGTATATGATTATTTGTTATACAGTAGAAAGGTAATACAGGAGGCTTTAATGTATTTTCAGAATTTACATAAATACTAGATATATAGCGTTTGCATATTTATACTAAATAATTTGTATAATATACTATAAAATAGCTGCAGTATACAGATTTGTGCTGTCTTAAGACTCATGGTAGGGTAGTTATGGATTCACAGGCACAGGAATGTAGTATGTCTTGATGATTGAGGGCAGCTGGACTGGGAGTTAGGAGAGTTCATCTACTAAGTAAGTGACTAAGATAAATGAGTCCTCCCCCATCTGAAAAAAAAAAAAGGCATTAAACTGGTCCAATTCTGGTATTCCACCCCCAATCTTCTATATTAAATGTGTAGATTAATTGTGGGTACACTTAGACCTGGAGAGGAGGATGAGCTTTGCAAAGTGGTGACATGTGGATATTCTGGATCTAAAATGTTGGTTCATATAATTGACCAGATTAGGAAAGAGCAACAATAGGGACCAAATAAATGTATGAGAAAGTATTGGGGGGGGGGGTAGGACCAACACAGAGATAGAGGAAGGGAGAATGAGAAAGAATTTATAGGAACAGGGTCTGGAAATCAAGAAGAATATTTCCAAGCCAGGCATTGTGATACACACCTGTAGTATCAATACTTGGAAAGCTGAGTTGGGAAGATTACTGCCAGTTCAAGGCCTCTTAGGCTACACAATGAGTTCGAATACAACCTAAACTACATAGCAAAACCTTGTCCAAAAAAACAAACAAAAAAAGATGCTATTGAAATTTGTTTTTTCTCTTGGAGATAGGGTCTCACTATGTAGCCCAGCTGGCGCACAAAAATAGTAACCTAACATTTTTTAAATGGGACACTTGCTATAGTCAAGTAGCCTCAGCAATGAGTTTAGAGTGGATCAGGGCAGAAGGAATTCTCCGAATAGAGTACCAGTGAAGAACTTGTTCTGATCTTCTTGCTTCAGCCTCAGGTTAAAGTTTAGTATGAGGTCATGTTTCCCATAAGTTAATCTTGATCACCATCTGCTGAAAATCTAAATTAATTTCTAGTCTTTGATAAAAACATCCAGTTTCTCGTGTCAGCCAGTCAGTGATCACACCTATAACCTCAATAGGAGGCTAAGGCAAGAAGATCATGATGTGTTTGAGACCATCCTAGGCTACATGAGTTGAAGGCCAGCCTGAACTCCATAATGAGACCCTGTCCTCTGATACCCCCCCCCCACAATTTCTCTTCTTTCATTGAGACAGAGTCTTGCAGTATATTTCGGGCTAACATTGAACTCGGCAATCCTTCCTCAACCTCCCAAGTGCTGTAATTACCACCATGCATCACCATGCCTGGCCGCTCCCCAAATTTCTTGTCCAACAGTAACATCTGATATCAGATGAACTGTGTTACTGGCAAATCTGTATTCCATTTTTGGTTGGATTTCTGTTTCGTACGGTTGAGTACCTATTTTTGTAACCTTCCAACTATACTAAATGCTCTATAATTAGGTCTTGACTTTCATTCAACAAGTATTTATAGTTCTATTATGTGTGAAGCAGTGGTTGGATAAGGCAGTAAAAATAAAACTCGTCCTCATTTAACAATAAACATAGTGAAAGACCTTGAGCTAAATATATGTTGGCATGTTTGAGAACAATTGAGGCATTTGGAGGTTAATGAAGAGCCAAATTAACAAGGATCTGAAGATCACTAGCAACGTTGGATCATTTTAAGATAAAATCAAGAGGCATTGGACAATTTTGAGCACAAAAAATAGTAACCTAACATTTTTTAAATGGGACACTTGCTATAGTCAAGTAGCCTCAGCAATGAGTTTAGAGTGGATCAGGGCAGAAGGAATTCTCCGAATAGAGTACCAGTGAAGAAAGAGCTACATAGAGATACTGAGATGTGCAGAGAATTTCAAAAACTCTAGTTTATTAGTACATGTATATAAAGAAATCACCCTTAGGCAGGGAAAGAACCGCTTGAAGTAGTTCTTCACTAATGAGAGTAGTTCTTGGCTCCTAAATGAACCAGAATAGTTTGTATTCACCAGCCAGGGTAGAAAAACCAAGTTTAACATGGAGTAAGAAGTAAAAATTATTTCCTGAGGAATGGAAAAGTATTGCTCTTGTATAAAGCCTGCTCACCATACCCAGCAAAGCTTCAAACTTAATCTCCATAACAACTGAGGCAAACTAGCCCAGTGGTAGCAACCTGTGGCACATGTGCCACAGCAGGCACACAGAGCTTTTCTGTTGGCACCATGAGCAAAGTTGCTCCAGCATTGCCTCAGTGGCTGAGCATTCAGGTTTTTTTCTTTTCTTTTTTTTAAATAGGTATGGGGGGATTGAACTCTTGACTGTGTGCTTGCAAGGCAGGCGCTTATGCCACTGAGCTAAATCCCCAGCCCCTTGAGCATTCAGGTTTAATTACTGTGTTAGCACTTTGCAGTAAGTGAGTTTTGGGTTGCAGTTTGGGCATGTGGTCTCTAAAAGATTCACCATCACTGCACTAAAGTTATTAAAAAGCTTGAATAGTAAGTGAAAAAGAAATGACCACAGGAGCTTTGAAAACCCCATCATGTGTTTAGGATATGGGTGACTACATGCTTGGGCAGAGCTATGTATATACTTAGGAAAAATACAAGAAGGCCTAAACTCTCACTGCTTACTGACTTTGAGACTGCATCTGCAAGACATGAAGGCCAAGACATATTTATAAATAGCCTGACTGACTGAAAGTTGGGCCCCATATGACTTAGAGCCTTAGAAAAGACAGATTTCTGGTTCTAGGCATTCAGGAGATCTTTGTCTCCACTTGGAAGCTGACCAATGAACTAATGGAGACTGAAGAAGATTCACATGAAGAATACAAACTTCAAAGAATCAGAGGCTGGGCATGGTGGCACACACCTGTAATCCCAGCACTTGGGAGGCTGAGGCAGGAGGGACACTGAGTTAAGGCCAATCTGGGTTACAAAGTGAGTTCAAGTCTCCTATCACCAAAAGACCAAAAAGGAAAAAAAAATCAGCTCAAAAGTTGTTAAATACTGACTACAATATCCTTGGAAGAATTGAGACTTTATTTTCAAGAGTTGCCACTTTATTTATTTATTTGTGCCAGTGATTGAACTTGCAACTTCAAGCTTGCTAGGCAGATGGTTATGCTGCTGAGCTACAACGCGGGCACACATTGTATTACTGAATTGTCCAGTTTCTGATAAATTATGAAGCATGCAAATAAGTAAATAGTGTGACCTTCAGAAGAGGAAAAAATGCATTCAATTGCAGGGGTTCTTGAGAACAGATGTTGGACTTTCTAGACACACTTTAAATGAGATATTTAAAGTATAGTCAAGCTGGGTAATCCCTGTATTTAGGAGGCTGAGGCAGGAGGATCGCAAATTTAGTCCTGCCCGAGCAATTTAGCAAGACCTGTCTAAAGATGAAAAGGTGAGGCTAGGCATGTAGTTTAATGCAGAGTGCCCTAAATTCAATCCCCAGTACTGCAAAATAAAAATAAACTTATAAACCAGAAGCAATTTGAGTCTCAAGAACTAACATAAAACTTGAGAATAATGTCACGCCAAACAGGCGATATCGTTGAAAAGATAAAAATAATAGAAAGCAGCCAAGTAAATTTTGAAATTCAAAAGTAAAGTGTCTGAAGTAAAGCAAACATTACAGTAGCTCACATGATTTGGGCAGAAGAAAGAAGCTAAAGATGTAAAGAGAAGGTGATTGGAATTGTACAATTTCACAGCAATGGGAGTGGCGGGGTACATCAATGAGTGAAGTTTTTGTAAACAATGGAAATTTGTTTTAATCCAAATTAGATTGCTGTTGGTTAGAGCATATCTTGGTTACTTTTCTCTCATTGGTAGAACAAAATACCTGACCCTCAAAATTAGGGAAGGAAAGATTTATTTAGCTTACAGTTTGTGGAGGTTTCAGTCCATACTTAGCTGGGGCAGTGGTTCATGCAGGCCACAAGCAACAAGGGCAAAAGGGAAAAGGGCATCTCCTTCCCTCATTTATATTGTATGCAGGATATCCACCCCCACCTATCCCAGTTCTAGATGACAATCATAAATCTAGACTTAGCTGCTTTCAAAAGGCCCAGAACCCCCTCCAGCATGACCACCGGAGGCTTTGGGAAGGACATTGAAACACAACCATAACAGGGTGCTAATGATTACGCACAGAGCAACCAGAAAGGGGAAATAATTTTTAGATAGATACAAAATGAGGAAATTCTCATGGTCACTACAAATGGCTATTTAAAAGAAAAAAAAATGGTAGTGGAATAAAGGAACATAACGATTAAGAGTCATAGAGAGAGAGTGAGAACATTCCAGAGGTCCTCAGCCCTGGTGCTGCCTGTGGATACAGACATTGTAGGGACAACCCTCCTGCTTGCCTCACACCTGTCCTGTGGTTTGTTGCTGTAGACCTGGTTTCCAGCGTCTCTTCCAGTCCCTGGTGAGCTGAAGCCATTGGAACCTGTTCTGAGGAAACAGCATACAAGCAAAAAGCTTACAGTTTAAGTGGCAAGAAGTTTCTCATGTCAGAGACCAAAAACTCTTGCAGTCAGTCATGTCATCCCTTCTTCTCCAGACAGAAGATGCCAAAAAGTTGCAATAAAAAATCTCATTTTATTGATGAAGTCACTAATCAGCCAAAATATCTGTCAATGTCTAGCAATGCTTCAGACCAGTTCTATCTTTGCAAGTTGCCTTTTCTGATTGTGAAGATTGAGAACAAAGGAAATGGAACATGGCTGGCATAGAAAAGGCAGTTGATCAGCCTCCAACTTATTGTACCAATTACTTTGATTGCTGAGCTGAGAGCACTGGCCCAGTTTGATGTGAAGGATGGCCTTTACATTATCAGTGGATCTCATGAGGCAAATAAGCTGCAAGATATGTTTGATGATTCATTAAAAAAAATGTGTTATTTGTTCTCAGTGTGAGAATCCTGAAACATGTGCATATGAATCTGAAGACACAAACAATAGATAATTTTTGTAAAGCCTGTGGCTATTTTAATGTCCTTGACATGCATTGTAAACTCTGCATATTCATTCTCAAAAATCCTCCTGAGAACAGTGATAGTAGTACAGGAAAGGGGGAAAAAAAAGAAAAAGAAAATAGGGCACAGTTAAGGAAAATGGCTCCATATCCAGCAGTGAGACATCACCCCCGCCACCCCCAAATAAAATATTTCTTCACGTACACATGCTGTGGAAGAGGAGGAGGGTGACAGGGAGAGGGTGTAGCTGAAGGAGCTCAGAGGTGAAGGATGAATGAAGTCAGTGACTGCAAAAGTCCCAATACTGATGATTTGGAAACAACCATAGAAGAGTCCAGTTTGATTTGTTAAAAAAGAAAGAAGAGGGCATTGTTGACTCATTTAACAAATTGTTGCTGGGCCAGGGATATAGCTCAGTGGCACAGCATGCCTGCCTGGCAAGCATGAGACCTTGAATTTGATTCCTGGTACCAAAAAAAGAAAAATTACTGGTAAAGTAGAAAGACTTTATAAGTAAAAGCCATGGGGCCTCTTGTTCTGACTGAAGTTCTTTCTAGTGAGAAGGGTAGCAAACAAATTAAGAAATACAAGGGGTCACTTTCTGAGATTCTGTACAACAAAAAGTTCAGTCCTACTTTCTTCATTGTCTGGAGCATGTGGTTGTAAAGCATCAAGCTCAGCTCCTCTCCAGGATCCCACACGTCTTGAGGGACCTTTTTTTTTGGGGGGGGGGTCTTTTTGATACAGGGTCTCTCTATGCAGTTCAGGCTGGCCTTGAGCTCATTATGTAGCCTAGGCTGGTCTCGAACTTGCAACAGTCCTCCTGCCTCAGCCTCTGGAGTGCTGGGATTACAGGCGTGAGCCACCATGCCCGGCAGATGCAGACCTTTTAGAAGAGGTCCTTTTCAGCTGATCAGAAAAGGCTTCTATGTTTCAAAAGAACTTGCCAAAGAGATTCATGTCAAAGCAGAGCCGTTTATAAAATAGTTGAAGGAGATAGAGGAAAAATCTGGTAGTGAAGAAGATAAAAATGAGAACATTAGTGTGGTAGATACAATGAACCAGTGTCCCAAAAGTTGAAACTGAAGTCTGACGAGGATGATGACGTTGGTATTCATGCCATTTAAAGGGATGGATGTAGCTGGGGACATAGTTCAGCAGTGCAAGCGCCTGCCCAGCAAGTGCAAGGTTGTGAGTTGGATCCCGGTGCCAAAAAAAAGAGGAATGTGACCTAGCTAACAGTAATAAAGCTGCAAATTGTTCTCCATTATCAGTCACAAGCTATACTCTATACTAAAAATCTTTTACTGAAATCCATCTACTGGTATCATTTCATTCATTAAGTAACATCTGCACTGAGCTTTTCTTTCTGAGAATTTTTATATTACTAACTTTATCTGTTTACTTTTTATGTTATTCAGATTTTATATGTTACCATAAGTCAGTTTTGATAGTTTGTGTCTTTATAGAAATTTGTCCAGGGGCTGGGGATTTAGCTTTCGGCACAAGCGCCTGCCTTGCAAGCAGGCAGTCGTGAGTTCGATCCCTGGTACCGATAAAAACAAAAAAGAAAAAAAAAAATTTGTCCAGCTCAGTGCAGATGGCCTCATTAATGAATCCTACCAAATAAAGAATGGACACCAGTACTACACAGGCTTTTCTGAAAAACAAAATGGGGCACACTTTCCAACTCAGTCTATGAAGATTACCTTGATACCAAAGGCAGATAAAGATGTAACAAAGTAAATTACAAACATTTCCTCTGAATGTGGATGAATAATCATCAACAAATACTAATCCTCAACAAGTTAAATGCAATATCACATATAAATTACATGTGTGTGTATTTTTCCACAGTGTTCAAATGGAATTGTATCAGTCAGTGCTTACTATAGAACCATTTAATGCAAAATAAACAAGTATTTAAGAATTTACAAAATCAGGGGCTGAGGATTTAGCTCAGCGGCATAAGCTCCTGCCTTGCAAGCAGGTAGTCGTGAGTTCGATCCCCGGTACCAATCAAAAAGAAAAAGACCAAAAAAAAAAAGAATTTACAAGATTGGCTTACAATGGCTACTCACAGAGTTATGTGTGGAAGAGTGTAAAAGGGCTGTCTGTGCACTGGAGATCTGAAGGATCCAGTTGAAGGCTGGTATCTGTGCTATCAGTGTGGCATCTGTGTGAGCCTGTATCAGGAGGCCAGCAGGACTAATGAAAGCCTGAAAGGTCTGCACTGGAAGCCAGGAGAAAGCTTGCAAAGTAAATGTGAGACTGGAGCTCCACTGAAGAAACAGAAGTGAGTCTTCTTTGTTTCCCTTTTATACCATGCAAGTAACAAGTCACCCTAGGGTAGGTCTTCTGTTTTCAGTAAATCCCCTCCGCCACACTCAGAACTGTATGGATCCAATTTAGTTGGGCATTTCTTACTCAAGCAAAGGAATTAATCAGTAGAATGAAGAGACAACCTACAGAATCAGAAAAAATTTGGCCTCCTATTTCTCAGACAGAGGACTAATATCTACATTATACATAGAACTAAAAAAAATTAAATTGCCTCAAATTAAAGACCCAGACTAAATGGGCAAGAGTAGTGGAAACTTCCCAGGAGATGAAATACAAATGGTCAATATATACATGAAAAAATATTCAACATTTATGACCATTAGAGAAATGCAAATTAAAACACTAAAATTTCATCTTAGTCTGGAAAGAATGGCAATCATTAAGAAATCAAAAACAGCAAATGCTGTGTGGCTATGATGAGAAAGGAACCCTCCAGCATGGGTGGTGGAAATGCAAACTAGTACAGCCATTATGGAAATCAATGTGGAGAGTTCTCAAAGAACTGAAATTAGAAATTCCATACAATCTAGCTATCCTTCTGTTAGGTATCTTCCCCCAAAGAGCTTTAGTCATCATTGATAGAACTGTGGGGGAGCGGTGGCGGCTGAAAAGAAGTATGAAATATAAATAACCTTTATTTTGAGAATGCGGGGAGATACCCCCATCCCCTGGGGCACGGCATCTTCCCCCCCCCCCCAGGGTCGGTGATCTCTCCGTGGAACACGTGGAGTGGAGGCATATAAGTAGTCAGGTTTGGGGTGGAACCTAAGGGGGCATTAGGGATGCACAGGTAGCCCATTGGTCTTCTTTTGGTGCCAGAGGTAATTTCCTAGGGGTGGGGGAGATAGGAGCTCCTTGGTTCCAGCTGAGGCTTTTCCAGCTACAGTGTCCGGCCTGGGCCAAAACTCTTTCAATCATGCTATAGCAATACATGCATAACAATGTTTATAGCAGCACAATTCATAAAAGCTTAATCCTGGAAGCAGCCTTGCATACCTAACAATAAATGGCTGGATAAAGAAAATGTGGAATCCAAATACAATGCAATACTATTCTACTATAATGAATGAGACATTTGTAAGAAAATGGATGTACCTGGAAATATAATCTTGAGTGAAATAAACACACAGCTTAAATACTGTATGGTATCTCTCATTTGAGTGGGGCAAAGTACAGATAAAGAATAATAAAGGATACATAGATCGGTACAAGGGATGGGTCTCGTAATAGGGAAGTGGTCTAAAGAAACAAGGGTGAGGGGTGAGAAAGAAGGGAAATACGAACAGTGAAGAACGCTACGTACAGGACACTAGTAACCTCTACATATGTAAACACTGTACCATAGTATAAGCTTAAGCAAATAATAACAAGGATTGAAAATGGATAGGGGAATGAGAGGAGGAAGGGGAAGGTGAGAGGGTTTAAAAAAGAAATAATTTGTAATATGTGCATGTAATAACTCCTCAGGATGACTCTATACTATGAATTGTAAACATGTACTGATAAAAATAAATTAGTTAATTTTTAAAAAGATGGAAGAGTGGGGAACAGGCAAATCAAAGAGGAAAAGTTTTAAAAACCAAGCAGTAGAAGATGAGAAAGAGGAGAGAAAACCGAGATAAGGATTCCTACTTAGGAGTAGAAGAAAGTTAATATAATTAGAGAAAGCTAACAGAAAAGAACAAACAAGGAAAGAAACAAAAAATAAAGATAAACTTTAAAAAAAAAAAGGAAAATTATCCAAACCCCATAAAACTAGTGAAGAAGAAACAGGGAGAAGAGAAATAGCAAAAGAAAAAGTGAGTACAGAAAAATGAAAAGAAATTTTGCTGTGTTTATGTACTTAGATTTACGTGTGCTCTTCATGTTTTCAAATGGATGCTAGTTCTAGAATTCTTTTGTTTCAGTCTGAGAGACTCCTTATAGTATTTTTGGTGAGGCAAGGTAGTCAGCAGTGAAATCTTCCCATTTTTGTTTCACTGGGGATATTTCAATTCCTCCATTTTGGGAGGATATGTTTTCAAGATATAGAATTCTTAGATAACGGTTTTTTACCCCGTCATTCAGCACTTTGAATACATCATACCACTGCCTTTTGATTTCCTAATTTCTGAGGAGAAACTGACTATTAATCTGACTGAAGATTCTTTTTATGTGATGAGTTATTCTCTCTTGCTGCTTTCATAGTCTTGTCTATTTCTGACATTTCAATAGATTATAATCTGTGTGTGGACCTCTTGCAGATATTCCAACCTAGAGTTCACTAAACTTCTTGAATGTATAGATTAACTTGCTTTTTTTGATTAATTTGCTTTTTAATCAAGTCAAAATTGGGAAGTTTGGGGCCATTGTGTAGATTTAAAAAAATTTTTTGGAGACAGGATGTTGCTATGTAATTTAGGCTGTTTTTGAACTTACCATGATCCTTGTACCTCAGTCAACCAAATGATGGGATTACAGTGCTGTGGCATAATGCCTGACAATTTCTTCAGATATTTCTTCATTTTCTGTCTCTGCTTCTAGAACTCTCTTCATGAGTATCTTTGTATTCTAGATGGTGTCTCATGGGTCACTATATCTCTACTCATTTTTCTTCCTTCTGTTTTCTTTCTTTCTTTTTTTTTTTTTTTGTCTTTTTCCTTTTTATCGGTACCGGGGATCGAACTCATGACTGCCTGCTTGCAAGGCAGGCGCTTATGCCGCTGAGCTAAACCCCCAGCCCCCTTCTGTTTTCTTTCTGATCCTCATTTTAGATAATCTCAATTGACCTATATTTAAATACACTGACCCTTGAACTATTCTAGTGAATATTTCACTTGAGCTGTTTTACTTTTCAATTTTATTTCTATTTGGCTCCTTTAAATATTATTCTTTCTTTATTGATATTCTTTATTTTGTGAGACATCATTTTCTTTCCTTCCTTCTTTCTTTGTTTTTTTGTTTGTTTGTTTGTTTTGTCTTTTTCCTTTTTATCGGTACTGGGGATCGAACTCGTGACTGCCTGCTTCCAAGGCAGGTGCTTATTCCGCTGAACTAAATCCCCAGCCCTTTTTCCATTTTTTGTTTTGTTTTGTTTGTCTTTTTCCTTTTTAACAGTACCAGGGATCAAACTCACGACCGCCTGCTTGCAAGGCAGGTGCTTATGCCGCTGAGATAAATCCCCAGCCCCCTTTCTGTTTGTTTTTTGAGGCAAGGTCTCAATATGTATTTCAGGCTGAATTTGAATTCACTGTGTAGAACAAGCTGATTTTAAAGTTTTGGTGAGCCTTTTGCCCTGCCTTCCCAAGTGCTGGAATTGTAGGCACATGCCAATACCGTTGACTTCATATCAGGTCTCCCAGTGTCTTGCTGAGGGACAGCCCTGGGGGAAACCCAGGCTCAAGGAGGTAAGCTCAAGCCAGCATGAAAAATCCATAACGCTGTGGTTGAACAACTCAGGTTATAGGCCCACAGTCAGAGTCAGGATTAGTATGAACTTCCGTGGGGCTGAATCTGTACCTCACCCTATTCCTACTGCAGGTTTGCCGGGGTTATAGAGGTCCCTGCCTTAATCCTGCTACAGGCTTTCTGGGATTATACAGTATGGATCTGGGCTCTGTCTACCTTCTTTGTCTGCCAGTGACAGTAGAGACACTCTTAGAAGTGGACACTGCTATGAACATATAAAACCCAAACATAACCACATGTTTGAAATCACAGAGAAATCTCTTTTTTATTGTATATATTTTTTTCATGAGTGTGAACATTGTTTATAGATTTTTTGTTTAGCTCTTGTTTTTGTTCCTTCCTTTTTTTGTTTCATTTCTTTTTCCTTCACTTATCTCCAAAAGCTTAATTTCCTTCTGTCCTTCAACCTTGCTTATAATTGCTTTCTCTTCTTCTGTTTCTCTATTCTTTTCTTCTTATCCCTTTTAAATTTTCTCAAGAGAGTACAATCACTGAACTATGGGAATATTTACTCTATATAATTTTCTTGTTTGTTTTAGATTTTGTTATATAACTCTAAACCTTGTTCATACAGCTAAAGGTAACAAATTAATAGTTACCACAGTTGTCATTTTCTAAGTTGTTCTAGATCTTATTATTACTACTGGTGGTACTACTTTAGCCAAGATAACATAATTGTTCTAATCAGTTGTTCTTCCTTGTATGTCAAGACTGAGATGTCAAAGGGTCATAAACAATACTATAGTCTAAGACCATAAAAACCAGGGGCTAGGCCAAATAGGTAGCAACTTCTCATCCATAGCAATTTGAAAGAGTAGGATTTGTGGGGCTGGAGATTTAGCTCAGCGGCATAAGCACCTGCCTTGCAAGCAGGCAGTCGTGAGTTCGATCCCTGGTACCGGTAAAAAGGAAAAAGACAAAAAAGAAAAAAAAAGGAAAGAGTAGGATTTGTGACAGACTAAACTTCCAAAAGCCAGAAGACTTTGCTGAAAAGTAGTTATTTCCTAAGGAATTTTCAGTACTAGTACCAAAGCTACCATAAGTAACTTACAAGCATAAAATAGAAAATAGATTTTAAAAAATAAAAAATGAGAAGATGAGATACAACCACAGACCTATAGGTTACCTATAGAGACAGTGTCCAAGGGGCAATGAGGTGGAACAAATTAAAAGCTACCCACCTGAACTCTCTGAAATACTATCAGCAGAAATAACAAAGCAAGTGAATGAAACTCTAGAAAAACAAATCAGAAATAATTTTTCAGATAACTAATCTATGTTAGTACAGAATATCTGATCTACAAAACAGTTTTGTAGTTAATGATCATGAAATTTTTTTTTCTTAAAAATAACAGGGAAAGGGGCTGGGGATTTAGCTCAGCAGTATAAGCACCTGCCTTGCAAGCAGGCAGTCGTGAGTTCAATCCCTGGTACCGATAAAAAGGAAAAAGACTAATAAATAAATAAATAAATAAAAAATAACAGGGAAAGGCCGGGGATTTAGCTCAGTGGCATAAGCACCTGCCTGGCAAGTGCGAGGTTGTGAGTTCGATCCCTGGTATCAAAAAATAAAAAAAATAAACTACAAAAACAACAACAAGAAAAACAGGGGACCATGAAAAAAATCCAACAACTTCTAGATGATACAAAGAAGAATAACATAACATTTATTGAAGACAATGAAAAAGCAGAGAAACTGCAAATTACATAAAAACCTGTTCACAGAAGTAATGCCAGAAGAGTTCCAAAATGAAGAAAAATTGATATCCAGGTAAGTGAGACATATAGAAACCCAATTAGCCGTGATAAAAAAGAATTCCACACTAAGCAATATAGTAGGATCCAAGAAATTCAACACAAGAACAGAATATTTTAATAACTGTTAGAGAGGGGGCTGGGGATTTAGCTTAGTGGCATAAGCACCTGCCTTGTAAGCAGGCGGTCGTGAGTTCGATCCCTGGTACCGGTAAAAAAAAAAAAGTGTTAGAGAAAAGAAACAAATCATCTATAAAGGAAAGCCCATCAGAATCACAGCAGACTTCTCATCAGAAGCAATTAAGTGAAGGAGAACTTGGAGTGAAGTATTTCGAGCCCCTAAAGAAAACAAGCTCCAATGAAGACTGATGTACCCTGAAAAGCTCTTTCAAAATTAATGGATAAATAAGATAATTCCACAGTAAAGAAACTTCTGGCCACCAAACCAGAACTCCAAAATATTCTGAAGGACATTCTAGAAAGAGATAACAGAGAATACAAATCCAAGAACCCCAACAGAATTAATCCACCAGGCAAGGCAACCAATTGAACAGAGAGGAAGAAAGGAACCAACAGCAGGAAAATCATATGACAAGGTTAAATCAATGCATATCCATTATAGCTATCAAAATTAATGGTCTCTATTCACCCATTTAAGAAAAAAAAAAAAAGACTGGCAAGATGGATCAAGAAATAAGATCCAACAATATACTGCATAGGAGAAACACATTGAACTATTTAACTCAAAAAGAAATTCATAGATTTAAGTAAGGAAAACAATACTCCATGCAGCAGGAACCTGGATAAAAGAAAGGGGTAGCTATTCTATTTGCAGACAAAATGAACTTCAAGCCAAAGCTGATCAACAGAGACAATACAGGTCACTGCAACCTTGTAAATGGAACAATTCATGAGGAAGAGATAACAATCATAAGTATATATGCACCAAATAAGAGTGTACACAGTGTTATAAAACAAATACAAATGGACATGAAACATCAAAATAGCATCAGTACAATTGTAATGGGAGACCTCAATACCCTACTGTCACAAGTAGACTGATCAACTGGAAAAAAACAAATCAGCAAATAAATATCAGAACTGAACAAAATTTTGAAAAAATAGTAGATGTCTGTAGAATATTCCACCCCACACATCAGAACACATATTCTTCTCAGCTACACATGAGACTTTCTCCAAAATAGACCGCATATTAGCTCATAAAGCATGCTTAAGTAAATACAAAGGAACTGCAGTTATTCCATATCAGATCATAGTGCAATGAAGTTGGAAATAAGTGGCAAAAGAAAACCCAAATCTGCATAAACAGATACAAATTTAAAACGTGTTCCTGAATAACCAAAGAGTCACAGATAAAATTAAGGAAGAAATTAGTTTCTACAATTAAAGGATTATGCCAGTGCAACACACCAGAAATTAGGGGATATTATGAAAACAGTCTTATGAGGGAAATTTATATCAGTGAATTCCCAAATCAGAAAGAGAGTGACCAATATCCTTATGTTGAATTTCAAGCTACTTGAAAAAGCAGATTAAACACAACATATGAGGGAAAAAGTTATAAAAATTGGAGGAGAAATTAATTAATGGAGACTAAGAAAACAATACAAAGAATCAATGGATTTAAAAGTTTATTCATTGAAAGATTAAATAAAAGTAGCAAAATCTTAGCCAGCCTTATCACAAAAAAGGAAAGAAGAGACTCAAATCCATGCAATGAGTCCATGCAATTAGGAATAAAAAGGATGAAATCCTAACAGATTCTGCATAAATCCAGAAGATTATCAAACTACTTCAAGAATCTATCCTCTAGTAAGATGAAAAATGCAGAAGAGATGGACAAGTTCTCAGATACATATGAATTACTAAGGCTGAATCATAAAGATATAAGAATTTTAAATAAACCAGTATCAGTCAGTGAAGTTGAGTATGTAATTAAAAACCTACCAACAAAGAAAAGGCCAGGTCCTGATGGATCCTTTGCTGAATTCTATAAGAAATTTAGAGATCTAATGCTGCTACACCTCAAACTCTTAAATGAAGCTCAAAAGGTAGCAATACTGAACTAATTCCTGAAATCGGATATTACCCTGATACCAAAACCAGACAACCAAACAAGAAAGAGAATTACAGACCAATCTCCATAATGAACATAGATTCAAAAATCCTCAGTGAGATACTGGCAAATGAAGTATAAGAAATCATTAAGATTATCCACCATCACCAAGTAAGATTCATCCCAGGGAGGCAGGGATGGTTCAATATATGCAAATCAATAAACGTAGTACGTCATATTAACATAGCTAAGGACAAAAACCACATAATCATCTCAATAGATATAGAATAAGCATTTAACAAAGCCCAACATTGATTCATGATTAAAAAAAAAAAAAAAAAACCAGAAGCAGCAGCTTGAGCGAGCCCTGAGCGCACCAGGAAGAGAACAAATTAGTGTCTCCCATCAGCCTACCGGCACGCTAGCTGAGAATCAAACCCCATACCTGCCCCCTGCCCCCATTTAGCAAGTGGAATATGTGGAAGATAGCCAGAGTTGATAGCAACTAAGGCACATAAAGCAACTGAATGCATGTATTGTTGGGTTGATTATGCTGAACTGAGGCCAGAGGTCTGAGCATTTCTTGGGAGGATGACTCTATACAACATAGCAAATATGGGGACTTCCTTCATCTTCTCTTTGAAGGCATAAATTGTTTTCACTGTTTTGCTTTGTTCTGATCAATTGTCTTGCTCTATTCAATATTCTGTTTTGATAGGTTTTATAATGTTCGGCTTTTGGTTTGATTAGGCTATTCCTGATTGAATGGACAACTATTATGAAGATACCAAGATATACTATGGAACCTATTACTGTTATCCCAGTATCCTGCTCTGATGTTCTATACCAATTTCACTGCATTGTTTTGATTGACTTTGTTCTGTCTTGTTTTGTTGTACTTTACTACCTTCAAAAAAAAAAAAAAAAACCAGCGGAAATTGGAATAGAGGACATCTCAACCTGATAAAAGCCATTTATGACAAACCAATAGCCAACATCATAATAAATAGTCAAAAACTGATATTTTTCACACTAAAATCAGAAACAAGACAAGGATGTCCACTGTCACCACTCTTATTCATTATAGTTTGGGAAACATTAGCAGAGCAATTGGACAAGAGAAAGGAATAAATATAGGAAATGAAGAAGTTAAAGTATCAGTATTTGCAGATGACATGGTACTCTATGTGGAAGGTCCCAAAAACCCCACCAAGAGACTTCTAGATTTAATAATTAAATTCAGTCCTGAAGCTGGATACAAAGTTAACATACAAAAATCAATAGCATTCCTGTACAAAAATAATAAACTCACAGAAAATTAGGCAAACCAAACTTTGAACAATAACATCTAAAACAATGAAATACCTAGGAATCAATACAAAGACACAAGTAAAATATCTTTATACTGAAAGCTATAATACTATGAAAAAGGAAATTGAAGAGGATATCATAAAATGAAAATATATCCCATGCTCATGGATAGGAAGATCCAATATAGTGAAAATGGCCAAACTTCCAAAATTGTCACACAGATTTAATGCAATCCTAATAAAATTACCAATTGCATTATTCATAGAATTAGAGAAAACAATCATAAAATTCATATGAAACCAGAAAAGACCTACAATAGCAAAAGCAATTCTGAGCAATAAAGGCAAGACAGGGATCATCACAATTCACAATTTGAAGTTATTCAACAAAGCTACTGTGTTTAAAACAGCATGATACTGAAAAAAAAAAAAAAGAATAGACCATTATCAATGGAACAGATGAGAAGAGCCAGAAACAACTCCAAACACACTTAGCCACTTTATCTTTGACAAAGACCAAACATTAAACTAAAATCAAAATAGATTAAAGATCAAAATATTAAAACAAACATTAAATCTGCTGGAAGATAGGAGAGGAAGAACTCTTGATGACATAGATGTAGGCAAAGATTTTATCTACAAAATTCTAACTTCAAAGGAAATATTACAAAGAATCAGTAATTTGGATCTCATCTTACTAGAAGGTTTGTGTGCAGCAAAAGAAACCACCAATAGTGTGAAGAGAGAACCCACAGAGTGGGAAAAATTTTTGCCAGCCGTTGCTAGAAAGGACTAATACTTAGAATATATAAAGAACTCTTCTGTGTATCTTCCCAGAAGGATTGAAAAACATCACACCTCAGTGACATATGTGAAACCATAAGGTTCAAAATATACAATAGTCACTGTGAAATGGGAGGAAACTTCAATAAAAAGAAGAAACTAAGATAGGGGAAAAGAAAAAGGATAGAAGGGAAAAGAAGAAAATGCAAGTTAGTTATACCATTAGTGTCATTTATTTCACTGAATAGGAAAGCTTGTGCTAATATTGATTGAATAAATTTTTATGCCCATATTTTGTACTCGAGTGACTAAAGATAATGATGTGTAATTTATCAACAATTGTTACTTTTTCATTATTTTGTTGTGAAAATTTGTTTTACCTTTTCTTCTTAATATTAACAAATAAAGTTAAAAAAAAAAAGTATATATAAAGAACTAAAAAAAAAAAAATCAGACCTCAAATTTAAAGACCCAATCCAAAAATGGGCTTCTGAAATGAATAGATACTTCACAGGTGAAGAAGTACAAACAGCAAATAAATATATGAAAAATAAATGCAATATCGCCGGTCATTTGGGAGGTACAGATTAAAACAACACTGAGATTCCATCTCACTCCAAAAAACAAAACAAAACAAAAAAAAAGCTACTATCAAGAAATCAGTAACAAATGCTAGAGGAGCTGTGGGGAAAAAGGAATGCTTCTGCACTGTTTTAGAGCGTGCAGACAGTTGCAAACACTGTGGAAATCAATGTGGAGATTCCTTAGAAAACTAAAACTAGAAATTCCACTCAACCCAATTGTTCCCCTTCTTGATATCTTCCTAAGTGAGTTAAAAAGCCTCATACTACAGAAATATATGCACACTCATATTTATAGAAGCACAATTTGTAATAGCTAAATCTTGAAAATAGTCCAAATGAATGGATATAGAAAATGTGATATTTTATACAAAGAAGTAGTACTCTGCCATAAAGAAGGATGAACCTGAGACATTTGTAGGTAAATGGTGCTTGAGACTATACCTTAAGTGAAATATATCAGACCCATATGTTTAAATATTGCATTGTCTTTCTGGTGTAAGAAATCAAAATAGTAAATAAAACATACACACACATATATAAATTAGGTATTGGGAAGTAGAAAAAATGTTTAAGTGAAAAACGAATAAGGTAGGATGTGTTGAGAAGGGAAGAAAGGGAAAAGGGGAAAAAAGGAAGCAAAGCTTCTTGTAAATAAGAGAGGGAAGAAGGATTTCAGAGAGTGGAGGGAAATCAAGAAGAATCAAGATATATTATGTACAGGTGCAAATTCCCTATGAAAAATGTGATAATTATGTTTATCTAAAATATACCAATAAAATTGATTTTTAGCTAACCTGTAGTCCCAGCATTTGGGAGGCTGAGGCAGGAGAATGCTGTGATTTTTAGGCCAGCCTGGACTACAAAGTAAATTCAAGACCAACCTGAACTACATAATGAGATTTTGTCTAAAAAAGACCAAAAACATTAGTTTTTAAAAATTGAAAAATAAAATAAAATTGAAAAAACAGATGAAAGCAAGAAAGCAAGTCAACTTAGTATGAACAAACCTGTGTCAGATAGAAGACATTATATAGTTAGGGCTGAAGGAAGAGGCTCCTAGCCTTTAAGGAGGCAGAGGGATTTTTTTGGTTGTTCCTAGAATGAAAATACAGGGGCTGGGGATTTAGCTCAGCGGCATATGCGCCTGCCTTACAAGCAGGCAGTCGTGAGTTTGATCCCCGGTACCGATAAAAAGGAAAAAGACCAAAAAAAAAAAAAAAAAAAAAAAAAAAGAATGAAAATACAATGAAAACCTCAGATGCAGAAATTCCTGAAACTTTTCAGTGATATGCTGAATCATGCGCTATTAAAATTTTCCTGACAACTCTTAACTCAGCCCACAGTCTTGTAAGTGAGTAATACTGATGGTTAGCAGCACACTTTAGGTAAAAAGTCATATGCTATTCAGTGCCCTTTCTTTGATATTTTTCTTAATGGATTTAAAAAAAAATTTTATTTAAGGAAAAAAAACAGAAAAAGGGTACAAGTTATACAGAATTTCAAAACAAACAGTAGGAAATCACTAGTTAATAGATTACATATTGTCATCTTAGAAATAGTTGTTCAAGTTACAAAATTAAAGCATATAAAGTGGACATTCAAACAGTGAGACTGCAAACAGTTCTGTTCAATGATCCACAAAACTCAGTAATATGGTTATCTATCTTATACACTTAAATATACATGCAGTTATATCCTTAAGAACACTTTCTTTTCCTCTCTTTTTTACAATGACAATTACACATTTTGGGTTTTATCACTCCCACAGTTTGTATTATTTTTTTTGAAGAGAATAAGACCAAATGTGACATAACAAAACAGAGTCAGTCAAATCAAAAGGATGGACATAGTACATAATGTAAAAACAGAATACAAGGTGATCAACAGTGGTTACGATAATACCTCTTGCTATCTTAAAAAGAATTGCCTATATCATCAGTTATAATAAAATTGAACAAAACAGTGAGAAGAAAACCAATAAAACCAAAACATTGGAG
Source organism: Cavia porcellus (assembly GCF_034190915.1). NCBI lineage: Eukaryota > Metazoa > Chordata > Mammalia > Rodentia > Caviidae > Cavia > Cavia porcellus. The sequence goes on along the minus strand of NW_026947510.1, from coordinate 32,968,841 downwards.
ACATTACAGGACTTCAAAAGAAGATAATAGTCAAACCAGAATGGGTGTCATAGTGAATCTTATTGTCTTCACAGTTGTTGCCTATACTCTCAAAGTTGGTACTATCAAGCAAAACAGAATAGAGTAAAATCAGTCAAAACAAGATGGCGAAAGCAATACAGGGTTTCAAATCAAGTTAATAGGAAATCAAAGTGGGTTATTATAATATATCCTGCTATTTTTTATTTATTTTTCCCTTAATCATAAAGATAAAAAATAAAAAATAAATAATAAAACAAAGAGACTGAGATAAAAGAGAACATAACAACAAAACAGCACAGGTCAGAAGATAACCATTTAAGCAAAATAGTGTTTCACCACAAGATATCCTGACATAAAAGTAGTTACCATAGTGTCTCTTTCCTTGAAATCTTTGAGTATAACTTCATATATTGCATCAAACATATCAAGACAATGTAAGACCATTCAAGAGAATGACAGTATTACAGGATATTTAGAACCAACTAACAGAAAATGAACAATGGTTTATGTATTATCACCTTGTCTATAAAAGTTTTTGTTTATATTATCACATAATAATATTCAATAAGATACAACCTGTTAAGATCGATGGAGACAGAACAAAAGCTTGATGGGACTTCAAAACAAGATGATATTAAATCAGCACTAGCTATTATGATGTCTTGTTTTCTCCAAAATAAATTTGTCTTCTTCATTTCGCTTTCTGCTCCATTCATTGTGGCCTCTCTGCCACTGTTTCTGGAATGATGGTATTTTTCTCTTTTAGAATGTCCTGCAGTATTCTCTGTAGAGCTGAATTGTTGATTGCAAATTCCCCTAGTTCCTCTTTATCCTGGAAGCACCTTGTTTTTCCATCAATTTCCAGGAATAGTTGTGCAGGATATATCAATCTTGGCTGGAGGTTATTGTCTTTCAAAGCTTGAATTATTTTGCCCCATGCTCTTCATGATTTGATGGTTTGTGCTGAGAAGTCTGCTGTAATTCTGATGGGTATTCCCTTGTAAGTGATCTGTTTTTTGTCTCTGACGGCTTTTAGTATTCTGTTCTTATGTTGTATTTCTGGAATTTTGATTATTATATGCCTGGGTGTAGCTCTGTTTGGGTTGTAGGTGGCTGGGGTCCTGTATGCCTCATACATCTGTGTATGTTTACCTTTTGCAATTTAGCAAAAGGGAAATTCTCTTGGATTATTTCTGTGAATAGCTTTTGTAGTCTATTTGTTTGTGTCCCTACTTCTTCTTTTATGTTCTTAATTCTTAAGTTATAGATCCTCTTATTGTCTTCTAGCCTTTGTATTATTGCTGTTTGTTTTCTTGTTATTTTTAAGAAGTTTTTCGTTTCATGCTCCCAAATTACAAATCTGCCCTCCAATTCAGATAGTCTATCCTTAGTTTCTTTCAAGCTGTTGTGCCAGCTTTCGATAGTTTTTAGTTTCCTGGTAATCTCTTTGAACCTGCTTGACGTATTCTACGTTTTCTCTATTTTCTCCATCAAACAATTCTCCCCTCTTTTTCTGTTCTTCCATTCTACCTTCTGTTTTTTTCTTGGGCAGTGCTTAGCATTTCTCTAACTATTCTACTTATATCTTGCTTTATTTCATTAAATACTTCAGTTTTAAACTCATTTATGAGGCTCTAGAGATATCGCTTTATGTCTATTGGTGCCGTGTCTGATATTGCATGTTTTATATCTTCCTTTGTGTTTCCCTTTCCTGGATCAGTGTTCTCAGGATTGGGAACTGAGGACCCTTTCTTGTTGCTCCTTCTTCCCATACTTTTTGTTCCTTCCATACAAGTGTATATAGGAGGCCCAGTTTCTTTGTTTGTCGGTTACAGTTTGTTTTAATCATGCTGGCTAGGTATTCCCGCCCACTGCAGTGTACTAGGGAGACATGGACCTGGGCAGCCTATGCTGGGCCCACCCTTCCAGGTCAGTCAACCTGCTGAAGGCTTCACTGCATTAAGGTGCTCTGCCAGGTGCAGGGACCTGGTTTGGGCTAGACTACTGGGTCTTAGTCAGCAATGTCACTCAGGCCAGGTACTCCCCACCAATCCCACTTGAGAGGGGATTACATGACTGAAGTCACTGCAGCGTCCTGTTCCAGCTAGTCTGCCCGGTCCCAGAATGTCCTCTGTTGGAGTCTCCTTGTCTATGGAAGGATCCCCATTCCTCTAACTCACCACAGGTCAATGCAGGGCTCCCTGCCAGCTCTGCTCTCAATTCGGTTTGCAGATTCCTGCTATCAGAGCTTTCATGTCTGTCTCTATCCCTGCTGTGCCAATTCAGCTGCCACAGCATTGGCAAAAAATTCAAGCTGCGTTTTCCAGAGGCGCAGGTTCCTGTGGTTACACTGAGACTTTAGCTGTTCCACTTGTAGCACCAGGATTGCATTTCCAATTAGTTTCTCTCAGCTTAGTTCATTCCTGGGTCAGCAGGGTATATCTCCCCCTGCTTAGGACTCCCCACACCACACTGCACCATCCCTGGAATCTAAGCTGGCCATGTCAGAGAGCCTCCATAGTTTCTGTTATCTATCTGCCATGTTCTCCCAGAAGTCAAATTAATGGATTTTTCATAGGTGGATATATTATGCTCTGAAATGTTTTCCTTAGTCAAAGAAAACATCATCAAATATCATAAATGTATTCCCTATAGTGTGTAATACACTGAGGACGTGTTCACCACGTCCTCATATTCACCAGGGTTTCTAATTTGATCATGTGCTTATAGAGACTGGCTAGTTCAAAATCTATAGGGAAGATCATCAGACTGAACCCTGCATGCAAGTATAATTACATTTTGAGATATTTAAGGATGAAGACTTCACCATGAGTTACAGACAGAGGATACACTCCAGCCAGTGTCACTGTTCAATGCATATTTGTTGAAAAAATTCTCGCTAAGTATAATGTGACCATGTGTTCTCTATTATTTTCCTTTCCCTCTTTTAACACAAACTTCCAGTTTTATTTCATTTCTAACTTTTGACAACTGCACGTTCAGTCATATACTGGCTTAGCTTGCATGAGGACACTTCCTTTGCCTTGATGCATTCACTTGTGAACTTTGGCATGTCGTATAATTTGTTTGATGAATTTGAAAAGGGAGCCAAGTACAGTCTGTAATTAGGAATAAGGATGGAAGGGACACAGAGGAAGCCAAGAGTCGCCCAAACTTCAGTTGCTTCTTTCTTTTGTTTTCATCAATACCTGGACTTTTCTGATCACCTCCCTGCCCTGCAGAGGCAGAGTCCTTGAATCTGCAGTCCTGCATGGGGCACTGACAGGTCCCTCCTTTCTGGCCTCCTCTGGAATAAGGAAAGAAGGAAACTGGCTTGGAGAAAACTATCCGCTAGTAGACAGCACCAAGCTATCTCCGAGGGTCTACCAATAAACTTCTCAGAAAGTACCTCACAGAAAAGCAGAATGAATAGTCAGAGAAAATGTTGGAAGCTGGAAGACCAAAGAGTACATGTGAAAAGTTAGAAATGATCTAGAAATGAGAAAATAATGACTTTGACAGAATGCCATGAGACACAATGTAAAATGCATGTAAAAGTGTCAGGAAAGTTGGAATAATATAGAGAATTCTAAGTATATCAGAACAAAGACATTTTTCTTATGTGTACTGATTAATAAAGTTGAACACTATTGAGCTCATCAGTGCTAGTGCCAGCACCATGGGAGAAAATAAAAAAAGATTCACTCTGGTTATTTTTTGATGAGGATAAACTGGAAACTTTGTATCAGCATCTCTGAATAACAATTAGGGGTTATTATGATTCTTACATAATAGTTATGTCTCCAATGCTCCACAGTATGTGTTTTCTGTTGCTGTACCAAAATATCTGAGATAACTGACTTATTAAGGAGAAAGGTTTATTTTTGCTTAGTCTTGTGGGTTCCACACCAAGCCAGGCAGGTGGAGCCTTGGACCTCAGACGGGCTGCCTGGTTGGCTGTGGACACCTCGTGGCACTGCCCCAGTGACTGAAGGACGTCCTGCTGAGTCCCCGCTCTTACAGGTTAACTACCTCCCAGCAGTGCCTCCCTGGGCTCCGAACCTTGAACACATGGACATTGGAGGACAGCTTTCCAAACTGTATCATGGTATAAGGTAAAAATTACACTTGTGAGTGTTTTGACATGTGAATATACTACAATGTTTAATTAAGGTTAAACATGCCTGTTTGCTCAAAAATTTATTATTTATTTAGGATAAAAACTTCCAAAATCTTTTTTCAGCTGACTGTGGTAGTGTGGGCCTGTAATACTCTGGGAGGCTGAGACAAGAGGATTGCATGTTTGAATATAACCTGGGCAACTTAGCAGTGTAGCGATACACTGTCTCAAAGAGAAAATTGTTTTGCATCTGGCTCTATGAGATGTACAGCATATTATTGCTCTCTGTAGTACACCAGAGCCTCTTGCTGCTCTCTAACTCAGCACTCATTCATCATCCTTTCTCCATCCCTCCCCTAGTCCAGCTCTTCCTTGACCTCTAGCATCCACCTTTCTACTCTATGAGATTGATTGATTGACTGATTTTTATTATTGGGGTTTTTTAGGACAAGGTCTTACTATGTAGCCCAGGTTAACCTTTGAACTCATGGCAGTCCTCCTGCCTCAGCCTCCCACATACTGGGATTACAGGTGTGTACCAGTTCATATTTGTCTTTCTATGCTTCACTTATTTCTGCTCTCCAGTTCCATCTATGTTGCTGCAAATAATAGAATTTTACGACTCAGTGTTATCCCATTGTGTACATGTGCCACATTTTCTTTATCCATTCATCCATTGTTGGACATCTAGGTATTTCTATTTCTTGTCTATATTGAATAGTGCCACACTAAATATCAAAGTACAGTTGTTTCTTTAACAGGATGATTTAATTTCTTTTGGGTGTATATCTGGGACTGGGATTTCTAGATCATGGTCCTATTGTAGTTCTAAATTTTTTGAGGATTTCCACAGTGTTTTGCACAATGGCTGCACTAATTTACATCCTCACCACCAGTGTTCAATGATAGCTCAGTTTTGTCTGTATGTACCATGTGACACGCGGGGAAGAGGATTCTGTGCCATCTGACCTGTGGACATTATTAAACCCTGGACATTTCCTCCATTAAGTTGCAGGCAGATTATCTGGCTGATACTTGTGTTTAAAAAGATTTCAAAGGAGATCAGAAGAGATAAAAATCATTAGTGGCCAACTTGTCTGACAGAAGTAGTAAAGGAGATAAAGTGCTCCTTCAGAGGGTGGTGTTAAAGGACCTGGGTGAGGCCTCTTATGCAGAAAGAGAAACAGAGTTGGGGGACAATGAAAATCCAGGGGCTGGAACCCAGCTTCGGTCATCAGGTTACTGTTACATATTAGTACCATGGCCAAACCACACTCCCCAACCCTCTGGGTTCATTCATGCTCCAAGTTTTATGTTAGCTGCAATTTAGTTCAAATTAAGAGCAGGCATGGAAAGATTTCCAAAATCTAACTGAAAACAGCTACTAGTTACATCAGTAAGTATAATTGATTGGAAAGTATGTGAACTTAATTAGTGTAATATAACATATAATTGCAGAAACTGTTTGAAGTTTTTAAGTGGCAAAAACTGGCCCTATCAACAGTTAAAAGCCACCTGAGCACCCAGCCCTCATGGACACGTCAGGAAGGGACAGGTAGGAAAATGAAGGTTTCATGGGGGGGGCGGTGAGTCAGCTTTCCATCTCTGTTAGAAAATACCTGAGAAGAACAATTTATGAGGAGGAAAAATGTATTTGGACTCATGGTTTCAAAGGTTCAGTCCACAGTCAGTTGGCTCTGTTGGTTTGAGGCCAGGACATCATGGTGGGGATTGTGTAGTAGAGCAAATCAGCCTACCTCCTGGGTGCTAGGAATGAGAGAGAGAGAAAGAGAGAGAGAGAGAGAAGAGAGAGGAGAGGGGAGGGATCAGTGTTTCCACACCCCTTCTAGTGTGTACCTCCAATGACCTAACTTCCTGCCACCAGACCCCATCTTCTAAAGATTCCACCACCTCCTGACAGTGCCACAGGCTGGTGACAAGCTTTTATCACAGGGGACTTTGGGGGACATTTAAGATGCAAACCATAAAGTATAGACTGGAGCCATGTGTTCCAAAACCAGAAAGACAACCAGAAGTGTAGATCAAGAGTACAGCACTTTCCTGGCACATACTGGATTCAATACCTGCCACACATGCACACACGTGTGTGCACACACACATACACATGGAACGAAATTTATTTTAGGCTATCTCAAAAGTTTGGATTTCATGTTTTTTAAATTTGTATTCATTTTCATGTGAGCTTCATGTGCTCTGTGAACTATTTATAGTAAGTGGTTCTATAAGAATTTATTTGGTGTTCACCAAAACCTTACTGGATATACTTATTTTCTCTTGTGTCCAAATCAATGAAAACCTCTAAAGAGCGTTAGTGTGTCTACTGTGTGTCTGACTGGGAAACAAGGGATTCCTTCAATATAGAAACACGTCCCTAGAGTCTTCTTAACAAGACTCTGAAGGGCTATTTATGCCAGATAGAATCACATTCACATATACATGTATACATGTTGGTATATATATATACACACACACACACACACACACACACACACACACACACACACCCCAACACTGATGGTGCCAGGTACTCTACAATACTGGGGAAATAATAGTAAAAAAGAGTCCCTGCCCTCACAGCTTGTAGAGTCCATCTGAGCCCAGTCTCTGAGCTGTGAGCTAAATGTAGATTGTAAATTTTGTATTCTGAGGCTCAAAAACTAACCAAATATTCAAATTGTAGACTAAATCTAACATTCATTGTTTTATTTATGCATCACCGCTTATGTGGGTACATTTTAAAGACAATCACAAGCAATAAAACCTTGAGGCAATCACTTATATTTCCTGAGCAGCTCTCCTTTTCCATCAAGGGAAAATACATCTGGATTCATTCCACAGGGATCTCATTAGTGTTGGCACTCACATGGGAGCAGAGTCCCAAACTAGAACTGCTGATACTAAGCTCAGAGAAGTCCTGGAAGGATCAGACTGGAAGTGACAGAGACTCACAAGAGACATGAGAACAATTTTGTGGTCTCTTTCTAGTGGACATTGGTGAGGGAAAGGTAGAGGAGAGGTCGACATTCTACCCCTGTAATACCAGAAGTTATCCTAACACAGGAAGCCTTCCTGACAGCTACTCTCAGGTCCAGATCACAGAAGTGGTTCTTAGATGTGGTCCTTGGAGCTGCAGCATCAGTACCACCTGAAGATTTGTTCAAACCCAAATTCTCTCCCCAATACAGACCAATGGGTGAGAAACTGTGGTCCGGGGCTTAGCAAAACATGCCTGGATGAGCCTTCGTCATTTCTCCTTAATAAATTAAATGGGACAATAGATGTGTTTTTTTCCCCACAGTATGTAAAGTGTGTGAATTAAGCTGTAAGAAATAAATAATTACTTAAAAAAATCTTTGCCAAACCAGAGCTCCTGAGTGGGCATAAAGGGGCAGGAACAAAAGGAATTTCCGTGGAGATCATGAAGAGGTGGCCAGAAAGTGGGCTGAACTTTGCCCTCTGCTCCCCATCCTGGCACCACTACTCCTGGACTAGGGAAAGTCGGGAGGGTTTTGATTCTCACTCTAGGGTAGTGGTAGCAAACCAATGGCACACGTGTTATTGTGCTTTTCTTTTAAACCTGTTAATGTAGAGTTGTTTTTTCTAAACTCAAACCTCGGTATTCAGGTTTAATTGCGGTGTTGGCATTGCGTGGCTTTTTGTGATAAATAAGTGGGTCTGGGGTTGCAGTTTGGGCACTCATCTCTATAAGGCTCCCCATCACTGTTCTAGGCTTCTCGGCATGGCTGAGAGAAGAATCAGGTAAGGAGTGGCAAGATGGCAGGCGCGGTGACCAAGTTCAGAGGTGCTGGTTTGGGCTGTCGATGGGGGAGGAATCAGGTTTCTCAGGATGAGGTGTATGGGGCTGTTGTCAGAGAGGAGTGGGCTAAATCTGGAAAGATGTGGAAAACTCTCCAGGTAGGGGAGAGAAAAGGCAACACAGGCAGCAGGAATGGCGGGAACCAAACACACGTGTGATACTTTCTTCCCAGTTTTTCTACCTGCTTTGCTGTCTCTGTGCCTTCTGCTGAGCGTGCAGAATTCTCAGTGTGCCCACCAGCATCTGTCCACAAATCTTAAATGAAAGTTTATTTAAGAAACAGTATAAAAGCCAGATGTGGTGATGCATGCCTGAAATCCCAGTGCTCAGGAGGCTGAGGCAGCAGGAGCTGAGAGTTTGAGGTCAGACTGGGCTCCAAAATGGGTTGAAGGTCAGCCTGAACTGCATAGTGAAACCCTGACTCAAACACACACACACACACACACACACACACACACACACACACACACAATCTAAAACACTACAATAAATTTACTTTGTCCTGGTTCACCCCAACCTCTAGATCTTTCTTAATATTTTAATTTTGAATTATGGATTAAAAAAAAACCATATACTCAACAAAACAAAAAAAAAAAAAAAAAAAAAAAAGAAAGAGGGGCTGAGGATTTAGCTCAGCGGCATAAGTGCCTGCTTTGCAAGCAGGCAGTCGTCAGTTCGATCCCTGGTACCGATAAAAATGAAAAAGACAAAAAAAAAAAACAAACAAACAAACAAAAAAACCATATACTGTAAAGTTTGTTACCCTTTTAAACCATTTTTAATTGTACAGTTTAGTAGCATTAATCGTATGTATATTGTTGTTCAACAAATCCACAGGTCTTGCCTTCCTTCACTCTTCAAAATTCTAATTGCCTATGTGTTGCTAACCACAAAAAAGCCTGCTCCTTCATATTTTTGTTTTAGTTTTTCTAGGAAAAGTTGTCCCTGTGTAGTACAGGCTGGCCTCAATTTTTTTTGTTTTTTTGTTTTTTTTTGAGACTGGGTTTCACTCTGTGTAGCCCAGGCTGTCCTCAAACTTGCAGCAATCCTCCTGCCTCGACCCCTCAAGGGCTGGGATTATAGGCATGTGCCACCATGCCAGGCCTGCTAACCTCAAATCGTAGCAAATCCTCATGAAATAAAATAAATAAAAATTGAATAATACCAAGAATAATCTTCTAAAGACAACTCCAGACCTAGATGTTGCACTGGTAAATTCTATCAAACTTATAAAGGAAAAAGGACATTTTAAACTCAGAAAACAAGAGGAGGAAGAAAGTTTCCTCATTTACATAATGAAGCCAGTGTAGCTCTGATCCCAAGGTCTGGCAAAAGATTACAAAAGTATCACAGAACACCATAAAACAGATCCTTCTCATAACATTAAAAAAATCAGATCAGCAATATATAAAAACAGTATTGCTCTCAAGTAAATGGGTGTTTTTCCAAGATGTAAGATTTATTTTACATTTTTAAAAAATCAATCAATCCAATTCAGTATGTTGTGAAGTAAAGGAGAAAAATCATATGACTTTTACAAAAATAACATGCCCTGATGAGTTTGAAACAAACTCTAAGCAACTTCTCAACAAAGGAACTTCCCATATATTAGTTTTTAAAAGTTTTTTTACAGTTGATTGATTCTCTTGTGAAACACTCACACAGTCCTGCAGTAATTGCAGAGTCTTTAGTTTTTTTCATTGTGCTCTGATTTCCAGCTCATTTTTTGTGAGCACCAACACTGGCCTTTGCAGTTTCCCTCTCTTCATTCTATTCCTTTGGCTTGTTTTTGTTTTTGTTTTCTTTTTAATTGGTATTTTTGTTTTTATTTGTTTATTTTTTGAGACAGGGTCTCACTATGTAGTTTTCTGGCTGCTCTCAAACCTGGGGAAATCCTCCTTGCTTAGCTTCCAGAGTGCTGGGATTACAGGCGTGCACTACCTGGTACTGTTGGCTGTTTTCTTGAGCTTTTTCTTCTCACAGAGCACATGTCTTGTGAATCAATGATCTTCCTCATATTAATAAAGGCTCCAGTAAAATATCGGTAATGAGCATGACAATGATAAACTATTGAACAATTCCCTCAAATACAGGGAAGCAAGAAAGCCCACTTTCACCACTTATTTTCCATTTAGATAAAAGGTCCTGGCTGGTAGAAAAAGCAAAAAGTAAAAATTAAGAGGATATAGATTAGAAATGATGAAGTAAAACAATCTGTATGTGATCACTGAAAAATTTCTTACCGTTTCTAAAACAATTTAGCCGAACTTAGTATATTTCACAAGATCACAGGGTGTAAGCTTAATTCACAAAAATCAACTATTTTCATATATACTAACAACAAATAATTAGTAAATAGTAAATGATTTTAAAACAGTACCATCTTAAATAACATCAAAACCATATAATGAGAATAAATTTAGTGAAAGCTACGCAGGACCTCTTCACTGAAATCCACAAACCATTATTTTTAATTACTTTTATTGGTATACTTTTGATATACATAATGATCTCATTCATTGCAGGGAATTAAATATCTTAATTCTTTTATTTTCCTCATCCCTCTCCCTTTTCTTCAACCCTTTTTCCTCTCCTTATTTACAAAAGTTTGTTCCTATTTTTTCTCTTCTATTCTCTCTTTTTTCCTTTACCCTGGGTTTCCTTCACCTCTCCCCAAAGCTTGTTCTCTTTGCTATTTGAACATTTTCTTCTTACTTCCCAATGTCTATCATACGTTTTGGTCCTTATTTATGCTTTTGATTTCTCATACAAGGGAAACACTATGATATTTAAATATATGTATCCAATTTATTTCACTTAAAAATATGGTTTTGAGCCGGGTGTGGTGGTGCACTCCTGTAATTGCAGCTCTTGGAAGGCTGAGGCAGGTCAATCGTTGCAAGTTCGAGACCACCTTGGGCTACAAAGTGAGCCCAAGGTCGGCCTGAACTACCTAGTGAGACCTGTCTCAAAAAAAAAAAAAAAAAAAACCAAAAAGGTCTGAAGATGCATCCATTTATTTAAAGATGTCTTAAATTTATCCTTCTTTATGGCAATGTAGTACTCCACTATATGTAAAAACCACATTTTCTTACTGGGAATCACAGCACACACCTATAATCCCAGCACTTGAGATGCCAAGGCAGGAGGATCACTGTGAGTTCAAGGCCAGCATAGGCTACTGTAGACAACCCCTTCCCGTCCTTGACAAAGTCCAGGAAGGTTTATTTGTAATCCCAAGAAGTTATTGAAAATCTAGTGAGTTAATTCAAATCTACCACTTCCAGTACAGCCCAAGGCAAGAATAAAGACACTATGACATATTTACATTAAGTCTAGCCAAGATGGTGGCTCATCTGAACAAAAGCCACATCCAGAGCCCAACCCGGATTTTATTGATTCTCCATGAGAGGAGTGGCTCTGGGATGAGCGACAGAGTGGTGGGAAATGTGCGTGTCATCAGCTGGGCCAGGTAGGAGGTCTGAGAATCATCTCTGCAATATGCAGAGGGCAAGAAATGCAGAGAGGGGAATCTGTGTAACACACGTGAGGTAGTGTCTGGTAATGTGGGGCCGGTGCTTCAGTTCTGATGTACAGTTCTTTTTACCCTGGAAAGTCATAGCTTCTTTCTCGAGGCTCAGTCTCTGCTGACAGCGTGGAGCATGGCTCTGCATCCCACCTGGCTCAACCACTGGGTGAGAAAACACTGACCTGTCATCTTGTTTCAGAGATCACACATCAGCTCCTCAGCCAGCCCAATTTACATTGCTAAAAGCCAATTGAAGAGATGAAGAAGTATTCTAGTCAGCTCTGTATGTATCAATACATGGAGATAGAGCCAAGTTTATCCAAATTGGAGACAGTTGTTCTTCTTTTCTTTTCTTTTTTTTTTTTTTTTTTTTTTTGGTCTTTTTCCTTTTTATCAGTACCGGGGATCAAACTCACGACTGCCTGCTTGCAAAGGCAGGAACTTATGCCACTGAGCTAAATCCCCAGCCTGAGTTGCTCTTCTTTTCAAGGAGAGTCATCTGGATGGTTCCCCGTGTATTACCTAAGTACGTTCAAGGCCAACCTGTACTATATAGCGAGACTATGCCTCAAAAAACAAAAAGAAAAGAAAAACAAAACAAAAAATTCATATTTTCTTTATCTATTTATCCATTGATGGGCATCTAGGCTGTTTCCAAGATTTAGCTATTATAAATTGTGCTGCTATAAACTTGAGTGTGCATATATCACTGTGGTATGATACTTTTACCTCTTTCAAGAAGATACCAAGAAGAGAAGTGGCTGGGTCAAGTGGAATGTCTACATTTAGTTTTTTGAGAATGTCCACACTGATTTCTATATTGGTTGTATCAGTTTACATTCCCACCAACGTGGACAAGGGTTCCTTTATTCCCACAGCCTCACCAGCATTTGCTGTTGGTTGAGTTCCTGGTAACAACCATTCTTTCCAGAAGGAGATCGAATCTCAGCATTGTTTTAATTTGCATCTCTTGAATGACCAGTGATGTAGAACATTTGTTCATGTGTTTATTTGCTGTTTGTACTTCTTCATCTGAGAGTTTCTACTCATTTCAAATGCCTGTTTTTTGATTGGGTCTTTAAATTTTGAGGGTTCTGATTTTTTTGAGTTCTTTGTATATTCTAGCTACTAGGCCTTTGTCTGAGGAACAGCTGCCAAAGATTTTTATTCCCATTCTGTGGGTTCTCTCTTCACTCCATTGGAGATTTCTTTCTTCCCTCTTTGGTACTGAAAATTAGTTTTGTGTGTACAAAGTTCTGAATTTCAAGATGTTTTTCTTTATTTTCGAGGATGTCAACCCTTCTGGCTTATGTGCATGTATTTGTAGCAGACTTATGAAGAGTTTGCTATAATCATATATTTATTCTTCCATATATAATGCATTTTTCCCCTCTGGCCATATTCAATATTTCTTCTTTACCCCTAATTTGTAGCAGCCTGAACAGAATAAGTTTAATGTGTTTGTTTTAGTATTTATCTTGCTTGAGATTCTCTGGGTTCTTGAGACTCTTGTTGGAAGTCTTTGATTATGTTTGAAAATTTTTCAGTAGGGGCTGGGGATTTAGCTCAGCGGCATAAGTGCCTGCCTTGCAAGCAGGCAGTTGTGAGTTCAATCCCCGGTATCGGTAAAAACGAAAAAGACAAAAAAAAAAAAAAAAAAAAAAAAAAAAAAGAAAGAAAGAAAATTTTTCAACGACTATCTCTTCAAACATTTCATTTATTCTCTCTTCTTCCAAGATTTTGATATGAATTAGATCCTGGTCTAGGAAAACATCGTAGCCACAGCTCCTGCTCTTTTCTCCTGCTAAGATACATTTCCAGAGTAGTAGTTGCTCAATTAAAGAACCTGTGCATAAAGGCTTTAACGTATATTGTGAAACTGCCCTCAAAAAGTTGACCATTTTCTGTTTTCTCTGGGCTCATTTATGTCCCTTTCCATGCACTTGCACTGAAGAGTATCGATTTTTTTAAAATTCCCAAGTAGACAAAGATTTTCTGCTTTTCCGTTGGCACTGCCCCCACACCTGAGTTCTCAAGTATGCCTTAATAGAATAATAAAAGGAGAAAAATGGAGATCCAGCAAGAATGGGAATGAAACTGAGAAAAAGAAAAAGGGAGGAATTCCGAATGTGTTCTGGGAGCTTTAGCTCTTTGACTGCTCAGCACCGGATGGATCAGCGTGCCGGAGAGACCGATCTGAAGAAGTGAGCAGTGGCCTCCTCTGGCCTCCTACTTTAGCCCAAGCTAGACCAACAGTCACAGCTGTACCCCTTTCCAGGGGCGAGGACGTAAGCAACCGTGGGTGCAGCACACCAAGGCACTGGCTCTCCGTGGTGATGTGGCCTCCACTCCTGGGCATATTGGCACTGCTGCCGCAGAAATCCCATGAGTGCTTGGGGCCAGAGTTGAATTGGGGTGTCACATCTGGTAGATTTTTATCTAGAGCTTGTAAACTTTATCCCAATAAAAAGAATTAGAGATAGAAATTTAAAAGGAGAAACAAAATCACTTTATGGGGAAAAAGAAAACAAGGAATAGACAGCTACCTGTTTGGAGTAAGGTAGGGCACCCACAGCTGAGCGCTGGCTCAAGGTCCTTTGTTCTCAGCCTCTTTCTTTTTTGGCATTTTTTTCCCTCTAGTACCAGGGTTTGAACTCACAACCTCACACTCACCAGGCAGGTACTTACAACACTGAGCTAAATCTCCAGCCCCTTCTTACACAATGAGAAAGGAACTCCCCCTCTTGAATGTTGTTAGAACTTGATTGACTATTTTAGGCTCCGAGACCCCTGATTTGGCGGCCACCATCCTGTTCCATCACCTACATGCACATTCTTGGGTTAGCTTTCTTTGGTATCTTTGTTTTGTCAAGGTAATATTGGTGAGATTTGTAGCAAAGCCTCACAATTGAGGTCAAGTTAGCAAAAAACGATACATGTGCATTTTAGTGTATTAATATGGTAAGAATAAATAAATAATAAATAAGAGAATATGTACATATGTATGTATGTATAGGTGTGAGTATAGCTCTTACCCACTGCAGGGAGGGTAGTATATTTATGTGTATATATCTCCTGTCTCACTTAGCTTCTTTTGTGCTTCCTAGAGGTGGGGTAGGAGGGAGTTGGGGCCCTGGCACTGAAATGAGGCAGCTGCTTCTCAGTTCCCCCTGCTTGTTTTTCTGAGCCACTCTCTCTAGCAGAGGTTTAACTCTTTATTTTCCAGAACCCTCACTGAGGCCCTCACCTTTCCCTGCCTATCCCCCAACCTTCCTTGTAGGAGCAAATGTCCTCTTTGCCTGTCTTTCCCAAGAACTTTAAGTATGGGGCCAAAAAGATCGAACTTTGGTTTAATTTCCTAGTCATCTTTTCTCTTCTTTGGTACCATTGGTTCTTTACTCAGAGAGGAATGTTTAGGCATCAGGAAGAAGTTTACCAAAAAAGATAACTATTAAGAACTAAAGTGGGTCTCTATGGTGACTTATGCCTGCAGTGAGCTCTTGTTACTTGTCTTCTTCTCTCTTGTGGAACATAAGACTCATGAAGGCTAAACTTGTTCTGTTTCATTCACTGCTGTATGCTGAATGCTACTAAGAATGAATCAGTCGCTGGGGGTTTATCTCAGCAGTGTAAGTGCCTGCTTGGCAAGTGCAAGGTCGTGAGTTTGATCCCGGGCACCAAAAAAATAAAAAAAATAAAAAAGAATCAATCATTACTGCTCTTTGATTCCTCTACTAGAAATTACCTGGTAACATTACCAGTACAGCTTAACTTCCCCTTCACTCAGAAGGTTCATTTGGATCTCAGAGTTGGCAGTAATAGTAAAATTCACCGTTACTCTGGAGAACAAAGACAAGACCTAGAAATTATTAGAGCTTTCTGGATTGAAAAAGGCAATCCAGGCACTAAACCAGGCATGATGGCACACGTCTGTAATCCCAGCTCTTGAGAGATTGAGGCAGGAGTATCGTTGTGAGTTTGAGACCAGCCTGAGCTACAAAGTGAGCTCAAGGCCAGCCTGAACTGCATAGTAACACCCTGTCTCATACAGACAAAAACAACAAAACAAACACAAAAAGATGAAAGAAAGAAAGAAAAAGAAAAAGTCCACTACTGTACATCTCCTTTTTGGTAAGTACGCACTCAGCCCTAACAGTAACCTCTCACTTTCTACTGGACTTCTACTTTTATTTTGGCTTGAAGCCAGTCAGTCTCTCCTAAACTGAAGTTCAATTCCTGACCACAAGTCATTATTTCCTTGACCTTGGACTTCTTTTAAACCCAGATCTTAACCTCTGGTGACCTTATTTCCCTTCCTCCTGGCATCTTGTCTTATGGCTCTGCCTTTGATAACCCCATCTAACTGAATTCTTTTCACCTCTTCTCTCTTTGCTGGGTCTGGGTTGAGCCCTGCTGATTCTGTTCCTAGTGATTCCTCCCCACCTCCCTCCTTTCCTCCCCAGGGTCTACTGCTGAAGAAGTGGCCCAGATTCAGCTATGGGAGTTGGAAATAATTCAGCCTTGAGGAGTAAAGAACAATTCTAGCTCAGAGGCAAGGGAGTGGTGCATTTGTACACACAGACTAGGACGTCTGCCTCCCAGGGTATGAGGTATGAAGCACATATTCAGGGCTTGACAAAGGCAGGAAACAGCTACACGTAATAGCAGCTGGGGTTTGTGGCTGGGTTTATCGAGCAGGGTGTGCAGAAGTGAATGAACCTGAGGATGAATTATTACTGGTGTTAAGGATATTCTTTTTTATACAAGCAAGAATGGGAATGAGTTTGTGGCTGCAGGCATTGTTTCTAAATCAAAAGTGCACATTTCTCCTGATATGGAATGTGCCACATATAGTCGGGTACCTGGGTCTTAGAACAGGCTAATACTGTACAGATAAGAAAGCATGAGGAGGGGCTGGGGATTTAGCTGAGCGGCATAAGCACCTGCCTTGCAAGCAGGCTGTCATGAGTTCAATCCCTGGGACCAATAAAAAAAAAAAAAAAAAAAAAGGAAAGAAAGCATGAGGACTCTTGGCTGGAGCTCCTGTTTACACATATGTGCTCATTCTTCCTAATAATGACTGTCCATTCTGAGACCTCATTATTAGAACTCCAGAGAGAAATGTAGCTCGGCATTTGGTACACACCTGTAATCCTAGTACTTAGAGAGGCTGAGGCAAGAGGATTGCAGGTTTTAAGCCCAATCTGGGCAAGTTAGCAATTTACAGAGACCCTGCTTTGAGTTGTTTTTCTTTCTTTTTTTTTGTACAGGGGATCGAATTCACAACCATGCACTTGCAAGGCAGGTAGGCTGCTGAGCTAAATCCCTGGCCTGAGACTCTGCTTTGAAATAATGGTAATAACAATAAGGGGCTCAGTGGAAAGGCCTTGGGTACAATTCCCAGGGTGGCAGGAGTTGGGAGGGAAGACTGGGCTTTACCTCTTGGGCTAAATTTGCTTTTTGTTTTAAAAGCAACAAAAGTCAAGCATGGTGGCACATGCCTATAATTTCAGGACTTGGGAGGCCGAGGCAGGAGGATCATTGAAAGTAATCTATGAAGTGAGCTCAAGGCCAGTCTGAATTGCACAGCAAGACCCTGTCTCAAGACAAAAATTTTAAAAATTAACAAAAAATAAAAGCAGTAAAACATGATGGGGTTTTGCTGACTTAGAAAGATGTGTGAGCCAGGCATGATGGTATAGCACTTGGAAGGCTGAGGCAAGAGGATCACCATGAGTTCAAGAGCAGCCTGCACTACATAGCAAAACCCTGTCTTAAAAAATAAAAAAGTGTATATGTGAGGAAACAGAAGGGTGGAAGGAAAGTGCTGGGAGTCCTCTTTGTTAATGATACCTGCTCCCTTCTATTGCAGGTCCATGTGGTCACCATGATCAGAAACTGTTCCAGTGAATGACAAGTTGAGAATTAGACTGAAAGCAGGAAGAGAGAGACAGAAAATAGATTAGAGAGAGAATCTGGAAGAGGGGAGATTGCTGGGAGATGAGTTCTTCTGGCCCTCTAGCGGCCAGAACACACTGAACAGAAGGTCTGTCCCTGCCCTCCACCAGCCTGAGTCCTCAGATCTGCTAGGAACCTGCAGAGGCAGCCAGTTCCCAGCTCTACTATCCATGGGTCCATCAGGGGAACATTCCTGAGAAGTGTTTACATTTGCTTTCATTTTAAAAGACTTTTTGCAGACCTCAGGACTTTTACCTAGGAGTGATGCCAAGTGGCTTTGCAGTTCAAAATTAAGAAATAAGGGCTAGGGGAGTAATTTGTGGTAGAGTTAGAGTGTGTAATTAGCCCTGGGCTCCATCCCAATCCCAGAAGTACCAAAAACAAACAAATAGATAATTTAGGAATATATTTAACACCAAAAAAAAAAAAAAAGAGAGAGAGAGAGAATATCCACTCCCACTTCTTTTTCATTTCATTTTATTTTAACTATGAAGCAAGGTAATTCATAAAATGGATAATGCTCTTTAGGGTAACATTAAATGTGAAGAATAAAATGTAACATTTGGCTTATTTTTCCCTGAACAGCAATTAAAGCCTGCAAGTCCTGAGTCTTGTAGTAGCTTGGATTTTGATCCTGGACTAGGTTTGTTTTTACATGTTTTACATGGGATGCTTAGGTCTCAGACTGCTGTGAAGCATTCTTTCCTGTTGTCACTGTCTCCCCTCCTCAAGTGAAATTTATAGATAAACATTAGGCTGCATTATCTTTCCTGTCTGTCTCCACAGTCTTAGAGGTCATTTTATACTGACTAGTAGCCCACTCCACCACTACTTTCTTTCCAAATTTAGAATTGTTTTTTAGGGGGACTTCCGGAAGAACATGGCAGATAGATAGCAGATAGATACGGAGGCTCTCTGAGATACCCCGCTTAAAATCCAGGAATGGTGCACTACGAGGAATCCTAAGCAAGGGGAGATACACCCTGCCAACCCAGGAATGAACTAAGCTAAGAGAAACCAACTGAAAATCCAATCCTGGTGCTATAACAGGAACAGATAAAATCTCAGCACAGAAGCTCGAACCTGCACCACTGGAAACTGCAATTTGAATTTCCTGCTGCTGCTGCTGCTGCTGCTGCTGCATCCAAATCTGCTGGGCAGGGAGAGAGACGCGTAAAAACTCTGAGAGCAGGAATCTGTGAACGGAGTTGAGAGTGGGACTAGCAGAGAGCCCTACATCGACTTGCGGTGAGTGAGCAGACGGGGACCCTTTGATAGAGTAGGAGGCTCCAGCAAAGGACATACTGGGACTGAGCCGACTTGCCGGAACAGGACACTACAGTGACATTAGTCACATATTCCCCTCTCAAGCAGGATTGGTGGGGAGTACCTGGCCTGAGTGACACTGCTGGCTAAGACCCAGTAGGCTAGCCCAAATCAGGTCCCAGCACCTGGAGGTGCACCCTGGTGGTGAAGCCTTCAGTAGGTTTACCTGGAGGGGCGGGCCAGGCAGAGGCTGCCCAGGTCTGTGTCTCCCTAGTACACTGCAGTGGGTGGGGGGCTAGCCAGCACAATTCAATCAAATAGTAATCGAAAAAAGAGAAAAACATTGGCCTCCTACATTCGCTTGTATGGAAGGAACAAAAAGTATGGGAAAAGGAAGCAACAAAAAAGGGTCCTCAGTCCCCAATACTGAGAACACTGATCCAGGAAAGAGAAATGCAAAGGATGATAGAAAACATGCAATATGAGACACGGCACCAATAGACATAAAGCGATATCTCCAGAGCCTCATAGACGAGTTTAAAAATGAAGTATTTAAGGAAATAAAGCAAGATATAAGTAGAATAGTTAGAGAAATGCTAAGCACTGCCCAAGAAAAAACAGATGGTGGAATGGAAGAACAGAAAAAAACGGGAGAATTGTTTGATGGAGAAAATAGAGAAAACGTAGAATACGTGAAGCAGGTTCAAAGAGATTACCAGGAAACTAAAAACTCTATCGAAAGCTGGCATAACCGCTTGAAAAGAAACTAAGGATAGACTATCTGAATTGGAGGGCAGATTTGTAATTTGAGAGCATGAAATGAAAAACTTCTTAAAAATAACAAGAAAACAAACAGCAATAATACAAAGGCTAGAAGACAATAAGAAGATCTATAACTTATGAATTAAGAACATAAAAGAAGAAGTAGGGACACAAACAAATAGACTACAAAAGCTATTCACAGAAATAATCCAAGAGAATTTCCTTTTTGCTAAATTGCAAAAGGTAAAGATACTCAGATGTATGAGGCATACAGGATCCCAGCCACCTACAACCCAAACAGAGCTACACCCAGGCATATAATAATCAAAATTCCAGAAATACAACGTAAGAACAGAATACTAAAACCCATCAGAGACAAGAAACAGATCACTTACAAGGGAATACCCATCAGAATTACCCAGCAAATCACGAAGGGCATGGGGCAAAATAATTCAAGCTTTGAAAGATAACAACCTCCAGCCAAGATTGATATATCCTTCACAACTATCCCTAGAAATTGATGGAAAAACAAGGTGCTTCCAGGATAAAGAGGAACTAGGGGAATTTTCAACTACCAATTCAACTCTACAGAGAACACTGCAGGATATTCTAAAAAAGGAAAATACCAAGACTTCAGAAACAGTGGCAGAGAGGCCACGATGGATGAAGCAGAAAGTGAAATGAAGAAGACAAACTGACAACTAATGACAGAAAAAGAGCTCAACAGAAATGAGGCAGAGAAGATTAGATGGTAGGAACAGCTATTTTGGAGAAAACAAGACATCATAATAGTTAGTGCTGATTCAGTATCATCTTGCTTTGAAGTCCCATCAAGCTTTTGTTCTTCTGTCTCCATTGGTCTTAACAGGTTGTATCTTATTGGATTTTATTATATGTGATAATATAAACAAAAACTTTTATAGACAAGGAGATTATACAGAAACCATTGTTCATTTTATGATAGTTGGTTCTAAATACCCTGTAATACTGTCATTCTCTTAAATGGTTTTACATAGTCTGGATATATTTGGTGCTACAGTACATGAAGTTATACTCAGAGATTTCAAGGAAAGAGACACTATGGTAACTGTTGGGAGCCGCAGCCCCGAGCCCGGTCGCCTCACTTGGCGGACGTGAGGCCTGTAGTAAAGAGTGAAGCCTGAGGTAGATTACCCCTCCCATCGAGCACGTTAGTTTCCTGCTTACCGCGTAAACAACCCGCTCAACAATATAGTTTGCCTGGCAACTGATGATGTTAGCCAATCAGCTTGCCTTGCTTACTTTAACATGATTGGACACTGTACCCGTATATATACCGGTGCCACCCCTGGGCGGAAGAAGAAGCCCGGAAGTAGAAGCCCGGAAGGAGCCGCGGGGAGCGGACCAAAGGAGGCTTCAGCTGGGAGCGATCCCAGGGCAGGCTGTACGGAGAAGAAAAATAAAAAGAAAAGGTTGTCCACTGCCAGACTTTGTCGTGTGTCCTTCCTGCCGGCCGGGAGCGGACATCGACATTTGGAGGCCCGCACGGGGACTGATCACCCCCGAGACGTGGAAGTGGACAACGCTCCAGTACAGAGCTGCGAGACAGGTGAGTTGGGGATAAGCCTGGGCTCTGGGTGGCGCGCACCTACAGGGCTTTTAGACTCCCCTCAGGCTCACGCGTAAGTGGCGGATTCCTTGGGCCTCACGCGGTGAGTAACATATTAAAAGATGGGAAACATGTTAGGTAGCAACACTAAGAGCGAGGGTGGTTGTGGAGAAAGCTCTCAAGAGCTTACAAAAGTACGCAGGGTATCTGAGCAGGCCCAGTCAGGGAGCTCCCGAGAGGGGTCCGTCAAGGGAAACAAGGATGCTAAGGAGGAGGACGGGGCTCTAGCCTCGGAGTCGTCTGACTCCGAGGACGAGGGAAAGTTGAATGGCAAGGAGGCCAAAGAGACCAGCTGTCAGGAGCCTAAATCGCTCAATAAGGAGGCGCAGGGTTCTTTTCCAGCGTTGCCCCGCGAATTGCGCTCTGCTCAACCTGGTCTGCGGAGGAGTAGAGAGCTCCTGAGCGCTCCCCGGCGCGAGAGGGAGGCGAAGCCTTCCGCCCCACCTTGGGGGCCGTTTCCGGAGGCGATTCCTCGCCACGAGGCGGCCGCCTGGGAGCTCTCTCCCCCTTCGCCAGAACAGGAAGTGATGCACGGGCCCCCATTTTCCGCCCAATCACGGCCGCTGTCTTATGCTCCGCCGCCGGCGGGTCGGTATTTTTACAGGCGGCTTTGGCAGGGGGGACGCTTGTCTCATGAGGTACATCCACCTGGGATAGATAGTGGCCCCTACGGGATATTTCCTGTACAAGTAGCTATGGGCCAGGGACGCAATGTATGGGAGCCTTTTGAGATAAAGCAGATTAGAGAACTTAAAAATGCAGTTACAACCTTTGGGCCGACTGCGCCTTACACCATTGCCATGCTGGAGAATCTGTCTTCTGGGCCCCTCACCCCCGCGGACTGGATTCAGCTGGCAAAGGCGTGTCTGCCCTCGGGCAGTTACCTGGATTGGCGAGCCTGGTACGCAGAGTTCTCTGCAGAGCAGGCTGAGAGAAACGCCAATCGGGGAAACCGGGGGTGGAACAAGGAAATGCTTATGGGAGAAGGTCGGCACGCTGATGACCAGACCCAGTTCCCCGGCGCTGTCTATGAACAAATCAATGCCATAGGGCTCCGCGCCTGGAAACAGGTAAGTGGTGCCGGAACAGCCTCCTTGTGTCTTTCAAAAATAATTCAGGGTACCACAGAGCCATTTGTTGACTTTGTGGCCCGAATACAAGATGCTGCCGATAAGATATTTCCTGATCCGGGAGTGGCTCAACCGCTGGTAAGACAGCTGATTTTTGAGCAATGTACAAAGGAGTGCAAGGCAGCGATAGCTCCTCATAAGAACAAGGACCTCAACGCCTGGATTAGGATATGCAGAGAGATAGGGGGGCCGCTCTCCAACTCGGGAGTGGCTGCTCTCCTGGCCGCGGCTGTACAGCAGAGGGGACCTCGCGGGTTAGAAGGGGAATGTAAGGCTAAAGGGTGTTTTGCCTGCGGGGAGCCAGGACACATTAAACGTCATTGCCCAAACAATGCAGATGCTAGGCCTCGCCCTAGGAATGAAGAACCATATGTTTGTGGGCGATGCAAAAAGGGATCACACAAAGCTGAGGAGTGTAGGTCGGTCTTTGATGCTCAGGGCAACCGTATTTGTGGACAAGATGCTAGAGAGCCAAAAAACGGCCAGAGGGGGCCCCCGTCACAGGCGGGCCCCCGCCCCAGAGACAGGACAGCTCAGGGTGGCAGCCTTCAACAAGGGCCACCCCTGGGTCAGCAGGTGTGGACCTCAGTGTCGCCTCCAGACTTATACAGAAGGTCACCATTAGGATGGATGGCGTTAGGACCCTAAATGACATGCAAAAGCTATTGGGAGACATTAATTGGATTAGGCCATATTTACATATACCAAATTCAGATCTCAAACCCCTGTTCGACCTTCTGAAGGGAGACCCAGATATAGCCTCCCACAGGAGGCTCACTCCTGAGACAAGAGCTGCCTTACAGAGAGTGGAAAAAGCCTTAGGTGGGGCTACCTTACACAGAATTGAACCAGGGCGACCCTTTGATGTCTGTTTGCTACAGACTAGTCTACAGCCTACAGCGGTGATTTGGCAGAAAGGACCACTACTGTGGATACACCCTAAGGTCTCACCTGCAAAAGTCATAGAGCATTACCCGGAGGCAGTCGCTTCATTGGCCCTTGAAGCGCATGATAGAGCTGTCCAACATTTTGGCTCAGGACCACAAGCCATCCGAGTACCCTATACCGCCAGCCAGATCAAGACCCTGGCTGCCTGCATAGATACATGGGCCATTCTGAGATGTGTTTTCCATGGGGATATAAACAATCAATACCCTAAAGACCCTATCTTGTCATTTGTCACTCAGCACCCTATAATTTTTCCAAAGGTTACTGCCTCTGAGCCATTAGTCCCAGCAACTACAATATACACAGATGGCTCCAAGACGGGGATAGGCGCCTATGTGATCCTAGGCAAGCCCCCGGTTACCATACAATTTAAACCAGATCAGCCTCAGGTGGTAGAACTGCAGATCGTTAAAATGATTCTTGAACGGTTCTCAGAAGCCATTAACATTGTCTCCGATTCTAGGTATGTGGTCAATGCTATGCAAGTGCTTGAGACTGCCAGTTTAATTAGATCCACTTCCACAGTGGCTGGACTGTTCCTGTCTATCCAGACATTGCTTCAGAACAGACACCATAAGGTCTTCACCACCCACATAAGAGCACATACATCCCTGCCGGGGCCCATGGCACAGGGGAATGCGGCCGCTGACACTGCCACTCGCCCGTTATGGATTTTTACCTTACTAACACCAATCGAGCGAGCCCGTGCCTTCCATGATAAGTTTCATGTCAATGCCAGGACACTAGCAAACCATTTCCATGTTTCTAGAGCAGATGCACGAGATATCGTGCGACTATGTGACTCCTGTGCCACATACAAACCTGCCATACCGATGGGAGTAAACCCTCGAGGTTTGATCCCTGGTGATGTTTGGCAGATGGACATCACACATA
This sequence comes from Cavia porcellus, assembly GCF_034190915.1. Taxonomy (NCBI): domain Eukaryota; kingdom Metazoa; phylum Chordata; class Mammalia; order Rodentia; family Caviidae; genus Cavia; species Cavia porcellus. The sequence goes on along the minus strand of NW_026947510.1, from coordinate 32,944,727 downwards.
TACAGGAGTTTGGGACTCTTAAATATGTTCATGTTTCCACAGACACCTGTTCTCACGTCATATTTGCAACAGCAGAAACAGGTGAAAAAGTGTCTAATGTGATCAATCATTGCCTGGCAGCTTGGGCCGCATGGGGCAAACCAAAAATATTAAAAACTGATAATAGACCAGCCTATATAGGCAAAGCCTTCAATGAGTTCTGCAAAATGATGGAGGTTCAATTAAAACATGGTATCCCATACAATCCCCAAGGTCAAGGAATCATTGAGAGGGCTCATAGAAGCCTCAAAGAAATTTTACAAAAACAAAAAGGGGGAGTAGGCCAAGGCCTGGCCCCAAAGGCACGATTATCCATGGCACTATTCACACACAATTTTTTAAATTTAAATAATGATAATAGCTCCCCAGCTGTGGAGCACTGCAACCCTTCCCCCAACCATAAAGGGTGGGTGAAGTGGAAAGATGTCCTGACAGGACAATGGATGGGCCCGGATCCAGTGGTCAGCTGGAACCGAGGCGCGGTTTGTGTTTTCCCACAGGAACCGGGACGAGAACCACTGTGGATACCGGAGAGACTGACACGGGCAACAAAGCCCTCGACTGAAGATCAGACCTGCCCTACTGGAGATCCATCACAGACCAACCAATAAGATGAATAGAAATAGCGGTAGCCCGAAATGGACAAGAAGATCCTCAGGCATATGCATGGCTTGCTCAATTGGCCCACGACCGAGTCTAGATATGGCGGGCATCCCTCATTCTCCTCCATAAGGTGACAATACACAGCAGGGTAGGTGAGTCAATGACGGGTAAGAGCGTGCCTCCCCAGCACGACTCGACCTAAGCCAGGCCCTACCCCATCCTGCACGTAAGCCGCTGGACTGTTAGATGCTGCCCAGGTCTAAATTTCTCTCCGAGGGGATTTCTTTACGGAGAGGAAATGAGTGCAAGCTTGTGTGCATCCAGGTTCCGTCCAGTTTGTGCCTGGCCCTAGAAAAAGGACGAGGGCCTCAGGGCCTTGGCAGACCATGGGACGGCCGACCAGGGTCTAAGCCAAGGACCTACGGTGGGCCTACACATAGGGCATAAGCCTCTGCACCCAGTCCAGGAAGGGCTACGATGCGCACATTTATAAAAAAAATAAAATAAAAAAGGGGGAGATGTTGGGAGCCGCAGCCCCGAGCCCGGTCGCCTCACTTGGCGGACGTGAGGCCTGTAGTAAAGAGTGAAGCCTGAGGTAGATTACCCCTCCCATCGAGCACGTTAGTTTCCTGCTTACCGCGTAAACAACCCGCTCAACAATATAGTTTGCCTGGCAACTGATGATGTTAGCCAATCAGCTTGCCTTGCTTACTTTAACATGATTGGACACTGTACCCGTATATATACCGGTGCCACCCCTGGGCGGAAGAAGAAGCCCGGAAGTAGAAGCCCGGAAGGAGCCGCGGGGAGCGGACCAAAGGAGGCTTCGGCTGGGAGCGATCCCAGGGCAGGCTGTACGGAGAAGAAAAATAAAAAGAAAAGGTTGTCCACTGCCAGACTTTGTCGTGTGTCCTTCCTGCCGGCCGGGAGCGGACATCGACAGGTAACTACTTTTATGTCGGGATATCTTGTGGTGAAACACTATTTTGCTTAAATGGTTATGCTTTGACTTGCGCTGTTTTGTTGTTATGCCCTCTTTTATCTAAATCTCCTTTTTAAAAATTATTTACTTTTTTATTTTTATCTTTTTAATTAAGGGAAAAATAAAAAATAGCAGGGTACATTATAGTAACCTATTTGATTTCCTATTAACTTGATTTGAAATCCTGTATTGCCCTCACCATCTTGTTTTGACTGATTTTCCCCTATTCTGCTTTGCTTGATAGTACCAAGTTTGAAAGTATAGGCAAAACTATGAAAACAATAAGATTCATTAGGACACCCCTTCCGGTTGACTATTATCTTCTTTTAAAGTCCTGTAATGTCTCCAGTGCTTTGGTTTTATTCTTTACTGTTTTGTTCAATTTTATTATAACTGATAATATAAGCAATTCTTTTTAAGATAGCAAGAGGCAGTATGGTAACCATTGTTGATCACCTAGTATTTTGTTTTTACGTTATCTATTATGTCCATCCTTTTGATTTGACTGACTCTGTTCTGTTATGTCACATTTGGTTTTACTCTCTTCAAAAAAAGTAATAAAACCCAAAATATGTAATTGTCATTGTGGAAAAGAAAGTGCTCTAAAGAATATAACTGCATATATATTTAAGTGTATAAGATAGATAACCATATTATTGAGTTTTGTTCGGTCACTGAACAAAACTGTTTCCAGTCTCACTGTTTGAAAGTCCACTTTATATGCTTTAATTTTGTAACTTGAACAACTATTTCTAAGATAACAATATGTAATCTATTAACTAGTGATTTCCTACTGTTTATTTTTTCTGAAATTCGGTATAACTTGTACCTTTTCTGTTTTTTTTTTTTTTCTTTTTCTCCTTAAATAAAAAAAAAAAAAAAAGAATTGTAGCACTGATCTGGAGAAACATAGGCTGAAATGATAGCTATGGAAGTAAAATACAGCATAATGCTTGTAGTCCTTAGTGTTTCATTGACTTTGCAGGCCTAAAGCCAGTAATCTGATCATCTATTTAGAGGATAACAGTATGCACTGTAGCATCTATGAGAGATCTCTCTCTGAAGATGGTAGCCATTGTTAATTCCCTATTCTTTTGTTTAAATTCCTATATCATTTTTTTGTCTTTTAAAAAAAATTTTATTTAAAAACTAAACAAAACAGAAAATAGGTAGAAATAATACATACATTCAGAGAAAAAAATAAACAGTAAGAAATCACTAGCTGATGTTTACATATTGTCATTTTACAAATAGTTGTTCAAGATACAAAAATGGAACATTTATTTATGTTTAGATGAAACCAACTAAAGCAGGTTAAAATCATTCTGAACAAAGAATAATAGTATTGCTGGATTTCACATCATGACACTCCATGATCAGCACTTTGTACTGTAGTGTCTTTTTTTTAAAATTTAATTTAAAGAAAGACTAAAAAACCAGAAAATGGGTAGAAATAATGCATACTTTCAAAGAAAAAAATAAACAGTAAGAAATCACTAGTTGAAGATTACAGATTGTCTTCTTACAAATAATTATTCAAGATACTAAAGTGGAGCTTATAAAGTGGGGATTTAAATAGTGAGATTGCAACCAGTTCTCTTCAACTATCCAGCAAAAACTTAGAAATAGGGTTATCAATCCTATTAACTTAAACATACATGCAGTTGTCCATCTCTTCAATTATGTTGAGATTGAATAAACCCAAGCAGGCTGATATCACTCTGAACAAAGAATAATACTATTGCTGGGTTTCACATTATGAGACTCCAGGATCAGCACTGGATATCTTAGTGTCTCTTTTTCTTCAAAGTATCTGTTCATTTCATCATGGGTCATATGATCAGTTCTCATAAACTGTTTATAAATTCTACACATGCATGAGTCTTAACATGTATTTCTATCATTTCTATATTAGAGGGAGAAACAAAACAAAGCAAGGCAAAACAAAACATATGCCTATAAACACATGAAATGAAATAAATAAACATATAAGACTGTTGTACAAAGAGTTCTACCATGTCTGTGTTGTCTCTTGTTATCTCCAATAGAATTGGCTATATCATCAGACATAATATAATTGAATATATCAGTACATAATGGTATCAATAAGAACATAACTTTGTATATAGTATAGAATTTCAAAAACCAGCAGTTATCAAATCAGAATGTGTATCGTAGAGTTTTGTCATCTTCAGTTTAGCTGCCTATACTCTCAGACTTGATACTACCAATCATATCAGTATTGAATAAAATCTTCTCTGCCTCAATTCTGTTATGTTCTTTTTTTGCCATCAGTTGTCTGCTTATCTTCATTCTGTTTTTTGCTCCATTCATTTGCTTCATTCTGTTTTTTGCTCCATCCTCTCTGCCACTGTTCCTGGAATCCTAGTACTTTTCTCTCCCTCTAGAATGCCCTGGAGTATTCTCTGTAGAGTTGGATTGGTGGTTGCGAATTTCCCAAGTTCCTCTTTGTCTTGGAAGCATCTTATTTCTCCATTAATTTCTAGAAACAGTTTTTCAGGGTATATCAATCTTGGATGGAGGTTATTTTCTTTCAGGGCTTGGAATATTTCATTCCATGCTTTTCTTGACTTGATGGTTTGTGTCAAGAAGTCTGCCGTTATTCTGATGGGCCTTCCTCTATAGGTTATCTGTTTCTTGTCTCTAACAGCTTTTAATATTCTGTTCTTTATTGAATTTCTGGGATCTTGATTATTATATGCCTGGGTGTATCTCTGTTTTGGTTGTAGGTAGCTGGAGTTCTATATGCCTCATATATCCGAATATCATTTCCTTTTCCTATGTTTGGAAAGTTTTCATTAATTATTTCTGTGAATAACCTTTGTACTTCCTCTGTTTGTATGCTAGCTTCTTCATTTATATTCTTTATTCCTTTTGTCATCTTCTAGCCTTTGTATTGTTACTGCTTGTTTCCTTGTTATTTTCAAAAATTTTCCCTTTTCCTACATTGCAAAATTGTCCTCCAGTTTGGATAATCTATCCTTAGTTTCTTTCAAGCTGATTTGCCATCTTTCCATAGAGTTTTTAATTTCCTGGTGATCTTTTTGAATCTGCTTCATGTATTCTATATATTTTTTATATTCTTCATCAAATAGTTCTCTCCTGTGCTTGAGTTCCTCCCTTCTTCCATCTGTGTCTGCTTGAGCGTGCTTAGTATCTCTTTTATTAATCCTCTTATATCTTGCTTTATTTGGCTAAATATTTCACTTTTGAACTTGTCTATGAGATCCCGAATATATCTCTTTATGTCCACTGGTACTGTGTCTCATATTGCATATTTGCTGTTCTCATTCTCCTTTGTATTTACCTGTCTTGGGTCAATGTTCTCAGGGTTGGGGCTTGGGGAGTTTTTGTTGTTGCTTCCTCTTCCTATCTTTTTTGTTTCTTCCAGGAGGCTCCAGTTTCTTTCTTTGATGGTTACAATTCTTCCAAAGCGCTCTGACTAGATGACCCTTCACACTGCAGTGTGCTAGTGAGTTGCAGACAGGGACAGCATATTCTGTCCCCTCCCCTCCAGATCAGTCAAGCTGCTGTGGCCTACACTACTATATTACTTTGTACCGCCTCCCTCCGGACCAGCCAAACCTCCGAGGCCCGACTGGGCCAGTATGGTTAGTGTGCACCGCCAAGGCAGGGACTTGACCTCAGATAACCTATTGGGGCTCAGCCAGGCCACATGACCCAGGCCTAGCTTACTCCACCAATCCCGTTTGGGAAGGGAACAGCTACCCCTTGTACTTGCCAGTCTTGCTTGGTCCCAGAATGTCGTCCCCTGGAGCCCCTCTATTTATGGAATGGCTCCACTCCCGTCCCTCACCACAGGTGATGTAGGCTCCCCGCCAACTCATCTCCTGTTCAGCTCGCTGACCCTCAAACTCAATGTAACTGCACCTCCAGTGAGTTGAAGTGGCGGGACCTCGGACGGCTCAGCAAGTCACAGTGGGACCTTGGCAAGTTGCAGTGGGACCTCGGCAAGTTGCAGCAGGACCCCAGCAAGTCACAGCATTGGCCAGTTGCAGTGGGACCTCGGATGGTCAGCAAGTCACCTTAATTTCTTCTTGGGATGAGAGAATTCATCTCCCTCTGTTTGGGGCTCCCCACTCTGTATTATGTTGAATTCTAAGTTGACTATCCATTTTTGTTATTTTGTTTGGTTTAGTTTTATTCTGTTTTGTCTTCTTTGATTTTATATATCTGATGGCATGGGCAGCTATTTCAAACCTGATAAGATATATTATAGTAGCTATTTTGGATTTACTACTATTTTGTTTTGAAGTCCTATATTGTGTTCATTGTTTTATTTTTATTGGTTTTATTCTGTTATGTTTTGTTAGATTTTACTATGTCTGATGATATGGGCAGCTATTTTGAAGACAATAAGAGGTATTATGGTAGCTATTGTTGATTTCTTATTATCTTGTTTTGAAATCCTGTATCACCTACACTATTTTGTTTTGATTGGCTTTATTCTGTTTTATTTCGCCTGGTTTTATTCTCTTTAAAATAAAAAATTATATTAAAGAATAATGCTTTTTAGCTGTTCCCATTAACTGTATTCCTTCTTTAGCACAAGATGGATTATTGGTTCTAGTACTGCAGAGGAAACGCTCCACAGTGCTTAGACATGCCTGCCCCTTGGAGGTTGATCCTCTGTTCCATTCACTTTCCTTTGCTCAGTAATTTGGGTTACTCAAGAGACGCTGTGATTTTGGTAGACTCTTGTTTCTCTTGTAAAATTATTCCTCTCTCTCCCTTCTATTTTAGTTGAATCACTGAGATTAGCAAAAGGCTTTTTACCAAAGAATTGTCTAACAAATATTAGGAGTCTGTAGAGAAAAACATTTTATCCTCAAACCCTGTCTAGCCTGGTTGCTGCACCCAATTAGCATCAGGCACCTCCCAGGTGGAACTGTTACCAGCCTAGCTGAGCATTCATTTCTCTCACATCTGGCTCACTGATGTCCTTCCTGTTGCTTGGCCCTGTGTGAGAAAAGTACTTGTTACCCAGGGTATTGTTTATGATAAGCCTTAGCAAAAGTGATATTTCCCTCCCAGTTGTCTCTGAAATCCCAGGTTTGTGGAAATCTTATTTCATTTTGATCTCTTTTCTTTTATTTTTGGACTCTCGTATGAGAATTACCATTATCCCTTATGTCAGCTATGGCCCAGATTCAGCTATGGGAGTTGCAAACAACTTCAGTCTTGAGGAGAAAAAAATGGTTCTAGCTCAGAGGCAAGAGAGTGGTATTTACATTCAGTGCAGTCAACATCATTTATTGGTTGGCATCAAACTCTTGCCCAAGAGTCAAAAGCAAACACCAATTTGATTTCATTTTCTCACCTCTCCAAGTTAGACTCAAACTGATCTCTTGTGAACAACGTTGCTCTTTCTTGACAGCCCATTCCAACTAAATTTCAATCTCATCTACTTGTAAGCACCGTAATCTACTCTTCTTCAATTTATGCTTTTATCATTCATTTAGCAACTGTATTTTATGGGAAACTACATCTAATCTTTTGGTGGAAGGGTTTTAAGCAAACATATTTTTAAAAATTATTTCTGTGCTTAGGCTTTTAGCTACCAAAGAGAGACAGGTGATGGTTAGCACCCCAAGAAGAAATGGGGAGCCCCCAACGCTAACACTTTCTCTTAGTGATTTTTGGTTTTTGATACCAGGGATTGAACTTATGACCTCACACTTACCAGGTAGGTGCTTGTGCTGCTGAGCTACAAACCTAGCCCTTTAGGCTGACAATTACGGAATAACTAAATACCAGGACAAATAACAATAGATGCTGAAGAGTCCAGAGCACCTTTCCTTCAACTATTTTGGAGACCAGCAATCCTTTTGAGCAATTCTGTCCTGTCCATACCTCATAATGAAGTCTTTGACCCCAGAATTACTATTCTCAGGACATGGAAGAAGTAGTGGAAGGAGTAAGCAAGAGACAAAGGTGGAGCCCTTTGTAAATGTTTGCTTTGAGCAAATTTATTATTATTGCACTTTTTTTTTAACACAGTGTTTTCCTTTTCAGTACTCCAGCATAGAGCTACAGGTAAGAAGTTTCTGTCTCTTCTTTGTTAGTTGTGGAAAAGGAAATGTGCTTGTCTTATCTTCTTTCCCTGAAAATAAGACTAACTGGAAAATAGCCAGCCTTGAATACTAGGAATCGTAAGTGCCGGTTCCAATCAGCCTATGTTATCATTACCTATCTTTCAGGCATCTCACCATTGGTGCCCTCAGCCTGGTCCCTGGTCAGTGATGTTCCCCTGCCCACTTCCTGAAGCCCATGATAACACCGAAGATAACTTAGTCTCATAAGTTGAATTCCCAACGAGCTTTTCCCTTCCACATGGGGCTTGCTCTATAGAAACATTTCTCTTACCTAGTAATGAGGAAAATTATAAATTAGACAAGTTGCTGTTCTTCCTGGCTGCAGACCACAGGGGATGTGACAATGGCAGAATTCTTGCCCTGCTTCTTGCTCCTTTGCCTGTACTGGCAGACACAACATGGAGCTTCTTTTTATTGGGCACAGGATCCAAATGGCACCAGATGGCATGGTATCTAGAAGTGACACCTTGGCAAGTGTTATAGCCTAGGACTTCCGGGAGAACATGACGGACAGATAGCAGATACCACGGAGGCTCTCTGAAAGGCTTGGTTCAGAAGTCAGGAAGGGTACGGGGTAAGGAGACATAAGCAGGTGGAGATATGCTCTGCTGACTCAGGAACAAACTGGGCTGAGAGAAACCAACTTGGAATGCAGTCCTGGTGCTAAAACAGGAACAGAAAAGCCTCGGTGTGGAGGCTGGACCCCGCGCCATTGGAAGCCGCGATTTGGGTTTCCAGCCGCGTGGCGACTGCCTCTACAGCGGCTCGGCAAGGAGAGAGACGCGCGGAAGCTCTGAGAACGGGAGTCTGCGAATGGAGTCGAAAACAGGACAGGCAGGGAGGCCTGCACTGACTTGTGGTGAGGTGAGTGAGAAAAACTGACACTCTACCACAGTTTGACTCCAGCGGAGGACTTTCTGGGCCCGGGCAGTCCTGCGGGAGCAGGGCACGGTGGCGATTCCAGCCACACATCCCCCTCTCGGGCAGGATTGGTGAAAAGTGCCTGGCCTACCCAGATCCCAGAGCCTGATGGTGGCCGGGAGGGGCAGGCCCCACGTAGGCTGCCTGATCTGCAACTTCCTGGTGTGCTGCGGTGGGTGGGAACACCTAACTGGAGCAATTCGATCAGGCTGTGGCTGACAAGGAGAGAAGCTGGGTCTCCTATATAAGCTTGCATATATAAGGAAGAGAGAATATGGGAAGAGGGAGCAACAAGAAAGGCCCTTCGGCCCCAATTCTGAGAAACAGGCAGTAGTGGACACTGCACCAATAGACATAAAGTGCCATATAGAGAGCCTCATAGATCAATTCAGGAATGAAGTTATCAACGACCTGAAGCTAGAAGTATGCAGAATAGTTAGAGAAATGCTAAGCACCACCCAAGAAAAAACAGATGGTGGAATGGAAGAACAGAAAAAGAGGGGAGAATTGTTTGATGGAGAAAACAGAGAAAGCATAGAATACGTGAAGCAGGTTCAAAGGGACTACCAAGAAACTAAGAAGTCTATCGAAGACTGGCATAACAGCTTGAAAGAAACTAAGGACAGACTATCTGAACTGGAGGGCAGACTTGTAATATGGGAGAATGAAATGAAAAACTTCTTAAAAACAACAAAGAAACAAACAGCAATAATACAAAGACAAGAAGATGATAAGAGGATCCATAACCTAAGGATTAAGAACATAAAAGAAGAAGTAGGGACACAAACAAATGAACTACAAAAGCTACTCACAGAAATAATCCAGGAGAATTTTCCTAATTTAGCAAAAGGTAAAGATACTCAGATGTATGAGGCATACAGGACCCCAGCTACCTACAACCCAAACAGAGCAACACCCAGGCGTATAATAATAAAAATTCCAGAAATTCAATACAAGAACAGAATATTAAAGGCTGTCAGAGACAAGAAACAGACCACTTACAAGGGAACACCCATCAGAATTATAGCAGATTTCTCTGCACAAACCATCAAATCACGAAGAGCGTGGGGGGAAATAATTCAAGCTTTGAAAGATAATAATCTCCAGCCAAGATTGAGATATCCTGCACAACTGTCCCTGGAAATTGATGGAAAAACAAGGTGCTTCCAGGATAAAGAGGAACTGGGGGAATTTGCAACCACCAATTCAACTCTACAGAGAGTATTGCAGGATATTCTAAAAAAAGAAAAATACAAAGAACCCAGAAATAGTGGCGGGGAGGCCACAATGAATGGAGCAGAGAACAAAATGAAGAAGACAAACTGACAGCTACTGACAGAAAAAGAGCTCAACAGAAATGAGGCAGAGAAGATTGGATGATAGGAACAGCTATTTTGGAGAAAATGACATCTTAATAGGTAATACTGATTTAGTACCATCTTGTTTTGAAGTCTCATCTAGCTTTTGTTCTTCTGTCCCCAATGGTCTAAATAGGTTGTATCTTATTGGATTTTATTATGTACGATAGTATAAGCAAAAACCTTTTAAAGACAAGGAGATTATACAGAAACCATTATTCATTTTCTGTTAGTCGATTCTAAATACTCTGTAATGCTGTCATTTTCTTAAATGGTTTTACATTGTTTTGATATACTCAATGCTACAGTATACGAAGTTGTACTCAAGGATTTCAAGGAAAGAGACAATATGGTAACTACTTTTGGGTCGGGATTATCTGGTGGTGAAACACTATTCTGCTTAAATGGTTATGTTTTGATCTGCGCTGTTTCACTGTTATGCCCTCTTTTATCTCAATCTCCACTCCATTATTTACTTTTTTGTTTTTATCCTTTTAATTAAAGGAAAAAATAGCAGGATATATTATAGTAACCCACTTTGACTTTCCATTATCTTGATTTGAAGCCCTGTATTACTCTCACCATCTTGTTTTTGACTGATGTTCCCCTATTCTGTTTTGCTGGATAGTATCAGGTTCGAAAGTTTAGGCATCAGCTGTGAAGATAATGAGATTCATTATAAAGCCCATTCTTGTTGATTCTCGTTGACTTTTATCTACTTTTGAAGACCTACAATGTCACCAATGTTTTGGTTTTGTCGGTTTTATTCTTTACTGTTGTGTTCAATTTTATTATAACTAATGATATAGGCAATTCTTTTAGAGATAGCGGGAGGCATTATGGTAACCACTGTTGATCACCTTGTATTATGTTTTTACATTATCTATTATGTCCACCCTTTTGACTTGACCGATTCTCTTCTGTTATGTCACATTTGGTTTTACTCTTTTCCAAAAAAGTAATAAGAACCGTGGGAGCAATGAAACCCAAAATGTGTAATAGTCATTGTACAAAAGAGAGGAAAAGAAAGTGCTCTAAACTATATAACTGCATGTATATTTAAGTGTATAAGATAGAAAATGATATCACAGAGTTTTATTGGATCATTGAACAGAACTGTTTGCAGTATCATTGTTGGAATGTCCACTTTACAAGCTTTAATTTTGTGACTAGAACAATTATTTCTGAGTTGACAATATGTAATCCATTAACTAGTGATTTCCTACTGTTCATTTTTTTTCTGTAAGTCTGTATAACTTGTACCCTTTCTCTGCTTTTTTTTTTCTTTTCTCCTTAAATAAAATTAAAAAAAAAAAGTGTTATAGCCTATCCTTCCAGCTGGCAGTAGAGGCAATGCTGGCAGTAGAGGCACCTACACAGTGCTAGTAGCTTAGGATAAGACCTTGGGCACTGTTAGTGTGGAGGAACATGGTAGGTGGGGGTTTAATAGATCAAAGTGGTGGGCATAATTTTTTGGGGGTTGGGAAGGTTTGAAACGGGGCCTCACTATACATGAAGGCTGGCTTCAAACTCATAGCAATCCTCTTGCCTCAACCTACTAAATGCTGAGCTTACCGCCATGCACCACTTTGCCCAACTTTATTTATTTATTTTAAATTTTAAAACAAGTTTTCACTAAATTGTTAAATTGTCCAGGCTGAACTCGAACTTGCGATTCTCCTGCCTCAGCTTTCCAGAGTGCTGTGATACAATTTTCTAGTTTTTTTGGTCAGCTCTTTTTCTTTCTTATATCATAGCACTTTAAAATCACTGCATGGTTTGCAGATGTATATACTCTGTATCACTGGAGACTTTTTCTGTCTTACAGATGGAGAAACTGAAGTATGGAGACATGGTGATTTCCCTCCAGTAAATGGAAGGAAAGATTAGATTATCCATCCCTCTTTCTGTCTCTGGGCCTTGGTAGATTGATAAAGACTGATAAGGCTTCAGTGATGGAGGAAGAGACAGGTAAGAGGCTGCTCCTTGGCTCCATCAGAAGCGAGAAAAGAAAAGGACCACACCAGGAACAGACCTACTGAGAGGATTCAAACCTGCTCTCAGATGGGAGGGCAACCTGGCTGCAACCCCGTCACCCTACTGGTTGGCAGGGTTGACTCAGCTGACCTGGCTGCCAGGCAGATGTCCTCTTCCTCCCTTGCCTGCTCCACATTCATCCCTCCTGAAGCTGCACGCCCAGTTGAAGCGGATGCCACCCCAACTGAGAAGGACCATTTCCTGGATAAGGGTAGCTGTGGGCTTCTGCTAGAACCTGCAAATAATACCTGCTTCCATGAGTGATGGAGCTGCTCTGTTCAAGTTCACAGTCAAGAACTCTGCTCCCTCTTTCCCCTAAAGTTTGGACAGCTGGAGATGGTTGGGATTTTGACCAGAAATGTGTTCAGGGTCACACTTGCAGTGGCACCATCTACTGCAGGATCGTATGTTAAACACAAAGATGAAGATGCTGGGTACTTAGATCATTCTAGGTCTGGTTTCCTTCCTCAGGAATGGAGCTCAATGCCACTCAGGACATTTACTTTTTTTTTTGTTTTTTGAGATAGGGTTTCATTATGTGGTTCAGGACGACATTGAACTCACTTTGTAGGCCAGGCTGCCCCTAACTCTCAGCTTCTCCTGCCTCAGTTTCCCAAGTGCCGGATTACAGGCATACACTACCATGCCTGGCTTTGGACATTTACGTTTCTTCACAAGCAGGCTCAATGACTTTTGAAGACACCAATAACTTTTACTACCCCAGTTTCCCCTTCCATAGGAAGGTATGTTAAGTTTGTCTCTGCCTGAATAAAAATGGTTCTCTGTCCACTTCTGCCTCTTCCCTGTAGCTCTATGATAGTAGCTAATGTAGCCGTGCTCTAAGTGCTTGTCTAGTATGTAGAGCAATCCTAGGAAGTAAACACAATCATTGCCCTATTTTATAGATGAAGAGACCGAAGCAAGAGATGTTAAGTGATTTTCCTGAGGTTATGCATAAAGTGGTAATTCTGAGCAAATCCAGACTGAACACTCTTCACTCTTTGTTGACTGAACATGACATTCAGGGCCCTTCCTAATACCAGGAGTTTATCTTCCAATATCCAAACCTTTGAATGTAATAGCTGCAGATTATCTAGAGAAATGTCCAAGTCTGGATTCGCATCAAGGCAAAGAGATGCTGAATTTTACTCTACAGAGAATCATTTATAACTCTTTAACCAAGTTCTCTGGAGGTTTTGTTAATATCTTCTTTCAAATTTCCCTTCCTTGGGCTGGGAATTTAGCTCAGCGGTGTAAGCACCTGCCTGGCAAGTGTGAGATCATGAGTTTGATCCCCAGTATCAAAAAAAAAAAAAAAATTTCCCCTTCCTTTCAGCTAATATTTCTCTGCTTCCTCAACAAATGGTCAACATGGTAATTCTGCACATATATAGAACCATCTATTTCTTGTCATCTTTTCTCAAGAGTTAGGCTGGATCCAGTTTTTTTTTTTTTTTTTTTTTGTCTTTTTCGTTTTTATCGGTACCGGGAATCGAACTCACGACTGTCTGCTTGCAAGGCAGGCACTTATGCTGCTGAGCTAAATCCCCAGCCCCTGGATTCAGTTTTTTTTAAAGTATTTCTTTTTGAAGACAGGGTCTTGCCCTGCAGTCCAGGGTGAATTTGAACTTGCTGTTCAGGCTGGCCTGAAACTCATAGCAGTCCTTGTGCCTCAGCCTTCTGAGTGCTGAGATTACAGGAGTGTGCCACTGTGAATGGCTAAAAAATTTTGTAGTTTGAGTTTTGAGTGTTTAAACAAGTTTTTATTATGTTTATAGTCCATATATTGTGGGGAATTGGTACATATACTTATTGCGTTTGTTTCTTTTTATTTCTTCTCCCTGTCTCTCAAATTCTTTTCTTTAGAGCCTAAAGATTATAGAGTTTGGGAGGCAAAGGAGCACTCTTTAAGAACCCTTGAATGAGCTTGTGCCAGTGTGGGGCTGAAAGCCTCCTTAGTTACATGCATGCTTAGTTCTATTTCAGGTCATTTTTGCTCCGTTTCTCAGATCCAAGGCTTATTTGCAACCCTAGGTTCCAATCCTCGAATCACATTTTTCAAGACTCTTACCTGAAATACATTCTTTTTTTCTCTCTCAAATCCACTTTATTTCAATGATAAAAACAAACAAACAAACAAACAAACAAAAGAAATAGAAATAGAAATAGGAAGACAAAGTATAACAAAATTTCAAAATATGTCAATCAAGGGGCAACAATGGTACACACTGCGCATTGTCATCCCAAATCGTTCCCCCAGAGCACAAGACATCTACATTCAATTGTCTGAACAACACCAGAACAAATCTTTCATTTTAGTGAACCCAGAGAAATACGTAGAATAATTATTTTAACTATTTTTATATACATATACATACACATATACATATGTTTTTTCTTTCAGTTTCTCACACTAATGAAACAATATATTTACACACGTGTGTCTTGTTTCACTGAGTATGTTTTCAAGTTGTAACCTGAAATACATCCTTAAAAGGGTTCCTGTTACTTTACTTCACACTCAAGCACATTCCTAACCTAATTCTAGAGCTCTGACCCTTATCCCTCAGATACAAGTTGGGGCCATGATAACTCCCTCCTTAAGAACCATCCAGGAGCCGGGGATATAGCTCAGTGGCACAGTGCTTGCCTGACAAGTGTGAGGTCCTGAGTTTGATTACCGATACACTCCCTCCTCCAAAAAAAAAAAAGAACCGAACCATTTGGTGTTATTAGTAGTGACTTACGGTGGAAACGAACCCACCAGCCAGATTGCAGACACAGACAATGCCGGCCTTGCTTGTTCACACAGTGGGGCAGGCATTTCCTTGGTGGTCAGCATGTGGAGTTCAGCTTCCCACATGAGAAGCTTTCTCTGATGGAAAACTTGAAGACTTCCTTGTTTTGTTTTGTTTCTTGGCTTTTTAAAAAAACTTTCTTCCTTTTAATCCTCTCAACTTGTAATTCTATGTCTGTCATTCTTCAGTCCTGATCGTCAGTTGATGAGAAGTTTTTCTTAGAGCCTCTGTGTTTTTAATATGAGTCAAATAGCCTTTCAGATAAACCTATTTCTACTACTTCATCTGGTAAGTTATTGTTGTCTATTGAGAGCCCTTCCCAATCTTGTCATGGTCCAGACAGTTTATATTTGCAACCCATGAAAAACTAATTGGAGCTAACTAGTGAGTTAATTACAATCTACCACTACTCCTGTGATACCTGGTAAGAGTAAAGACACTGGGGGCTGGGGATTTAGCTCAGCGGCATAAGCGCCTGCCTTGCAAGCAGGCAGTTGTG
The DNA here is from genome assembly GCF_034190915.1 of Cavia porcellus. NCBI lineage: Eukaryota > Metazoa > Chordata > Mammalia > Rodentia > Caviidae > Cavia > Cavia porcellus. The sequence goes on along the minus strand of NW_026947510.1, from coordinate 32,929,353 downwards.
AGTTCAATCCCTGGTACTGGTAAAAACGAAAAAGACAAAAAAAAAAAAAAAAAAAAAAAGAGTAAAGACACTGAGACTTATTTATAGTTGTGGGGAGCCAAGGGGGTCCTCAGTCCAGATAGGCTTATGGTTAACCAGAGCAATAGCTTCGACTTAATAACGAGCTTATGGTTAACCAGAGCAATAGCTTCGACTTAATAACGAACCTAGGTTTTATTAATTCTCAATGAGCGGAGTGGCACAGAATGAGTGTGAGAGTGGCAGGAAGTACATGAGTGCTGTGTGCAGGGCGAGGTAGGTGACCTGCAATCACTTCTACAATATGCAAAGAGAAGGATGTACAGAAAAGCGTAATTTGCATAACACAATTCAAGGTAGTATCTAATGTTTTGGGGTCGGTACTTCAGCTCCAAACATGTAAGATTTTCTGTCCTGGGAAGTTACAACCTCTTATCTTGAGACTTGATCCCAGCCCAGCCGACAGTGATAGCGTAGAGCTTGGGCCTCCCTCCTGCCTGGCTTACTCCTGTGTTCTAGTAGGTATGGGGGCAGGGTAACTGACCTGTCACCTTGCTTCAAAGACTACACATCAACACCTCGACTAGATCCATTTGTATTGCTTAAAGCCAATTGAAGGGATAAGAAAAGTCCCGGCCAGCTCTGTACACATGGAAATAGGGTAAGGTTCAGTCAAAATGGAGATAATTGCTCTTCTTTCAAGAAGAGTTGTCCAGGTGGTCCTCCAGGGCTATCAATGTCTGATCCTAAGTATAAAATCAGAATAGAAGGAAAAATGGTTTTGAGTCAAGCCTTTTCCTATTCCTCCTTCCTGCCTCCCCTTCTGTATAAAAATGACTGGTCATCTTTCTGTCTCTGCGACAAAATACTTGAAATAATCTAAAAGGGAGAAAGGTTTATTTCAGCGTATAGTCGCAGAGAGTTCAATACATGGTCCCTTGTCCTGTGGACCTGTGGTGGCACAGTAGACCGTGACAAGGGCATATGGTAAAGGGGTCCTATTCACTTCATGGCACTGGACGGTAAGGCAGGATCCTAGAGTTCCCCTTTAGAGCATGCTCCCTAATAACCTAACTTCCTTTCACTATGCCTCACTTCCAAAAGGCGTCACCCTTTCCAGTGGTGCCATGGGCTGGGAATAAAATCTTCAACACATCAACCTCGGGGAGGCAGTCAAGACGCCAACCTCAGTGATGACCCACTGAGAAAAGTCTAGATTTTAGATAACTTATAAGGAAGGCCACTTACATTGGCTATCAACTACTGTGAGAAAGCTGCTTATCAAGCAGGCATACAATGTCAATATCCTACAACAAAATTCACTCCCAGCTCATTACTGCAGGGTGGTCAGTTAGGCAGCTGATGCTAGTGAATGTCTAGGTCTGTGTGTTACTGGTTGTGCACTGGTGCTCCACATGGCCCTCCTGCTCTAACAGGCTAGGCCAGATGTACTGATACATCAGTAATGCGATGCTACAGCAAAAGCTGATTATTGGGATTTTACAAACCTCCATTTAGGTCACACATTGTCGAGGACCAGCTTGAAATAGTATAGAGCAGGCAATAGGCAAAAATTAATACTAATAAATTGGCACAGAAATAAATTGAGAATCTGTCTGGGGCCTGTGTGGCTTGTGAGACTCCCAGCTGACTTTCAGGACAGATAATCTTTAAGCCAACAACCAGAGCTGAGGTTAGGGAACAGTCTGTAAAGTTCGGACATCACAAAGCAAGATAACTGCAGCTGAGGATTTGACTCATACAAATTCCTTCTAGTTCAGTAGTTGCAGTTAGCAGACAATTAGTTCACTAGTTCACCCTGATCTGTTCCTGTGTGCTTTTCCAGAAATGTATGGTTCCTCAATTCTTTTTTTTTTTTTTTTTTTTTTTTTGTCTTTTTCCTTTTTATCGGTACCAGGGATCAAACTCACGACTGCCTGCTTCAAGGCAGGCGCTTATGCCGCTGAGCTAAATCCCCAGCCTCTGGTTCCTCAATTCTTGAACCTTGACCACATCAGCAGTTGACTCCTACCACTTCTTGCAGCCTACCCACACACCCCCTCCACCAAACTGTGCATCTAATAAAGGCCAAGGACACCGTACCTTGTGGTCCTATCTCATCATTGGGCTCTGACTATCCTGCTGCCCTTTGTAGCTAAAATATATTTGTCTGTGTTTATTCTGTCATTATACCTTTGAGCAGATCAGTGGTCCTAGGCCAGAACCTCGATAGCACATGGTTACATTCCATTCCATGAGGCCACGTAGGACCTACAGTCAGGCTGAGAGGGCTGTAAAGTTCCATGATAAAGCATCTAGAGATCCAGGAAGGGTGAAGGAGTGGAGCCCATTATGACACTCCTTCAGCGTCACTACTTAAGAAACACATACTATTTGTGACTAATTTGACTATTTCTTTATTCTGTGCATCACTCTTCCACTCTTCTTAGAAATAAATGTTTTTCAATTGTATTATCCTCTATACCTAGTTTTCTTTTTTTTTATACCTAGTTTTCTTATCCTTGAAATATAAGGTTTGATTCCTACATAATTTTGGTCATCCTTGTCTATCACCTAGATGTAGTTGAGAAAGGTATCATCCACAATTTTCCATTGCTTAACAAGTATAAGTCAGCCTTATTATACTTCTGCATTCCAAAACATTGTTGTACAAGACCATCCGATGGATCCCTCATCTGGGGTTAAAATAGTTGACTACATATTCTTTTTCTTTCAAGGAAATTTTAAGGTATAGGAATCCAGAACAGGGCCCTCATGACTACTAACATGCCTACCTGTACATGCAACCTTTCTACAACACAACCCACCACTTCCTTGGCATCTACCAGCCAAAAGGCCCCTTGAAATGTGACCAGCCCCAGGAAGCACAGGTGGATTATTACATTGATCCAGTAGATGCAAGATCTGAACAAGAAAGAAGTCATCTTCTCCTGTGGTGTGAGCCTGGAGACTGGGCACTTAGCAAAGCATATGACAAAGGAAAGAGAATGATAGTCAGCCAGAGTGGATGGGTAGGCCTCTAGATGGAGCCAAGTGTCCGGGTACACATGTAAGGAACATATTAGCTGAGCATGGTGGCACACACGTGTAATCCCACCACTCTAAGAGGCTGAAGCAAGAGGATTACGAATTTGAGCTCAGCCTGGCAACTTAGTGTTTTCTGAGACCTTGTGTCAAAGTAAAAAATAAAATAGGCTGGGCTCAGTGGGAAGGCCCTGGGTTCAGTCCCTAATACCATAAAAACAAAACCATAAACAACCATATTAAAGGAACAGGTGAAATTAGTTTCTAGTGTATATAAATGAGTATGTTTCAAGTATTTCTAAATGAAATCAATATAAAAATTACTTATAGGTGTTTTTTTTGTATTTTTGAGACAGGGTCTTGCCATGCAGTTCAGGCTGGCCTTGAGCTCACTTTGTAGCCCAGGCTGGTCTCGAACTCGAAATGATCCTCCTGCCTCAGCCTACCGAGTGTTGGGATTACAGGCGTGAGCCACCACGCCCGGCTTACTTATAGGTATTTTACAGGCTTTGTTTCAACTAAGTTCTTGAAGTAGTTTGTATTTTATACTTGAAGTATATCTCAGTTTAGATTGACTGTATTCAATTGTCAGTAAATACTGAGTATTGTGAAGTGAGCTGGTATTTGCATGTGGCAAGTGGCTACTGACTTGTACCATGCAGAAGTAGAGGAAGGGGGAAATTGAGCAGTAACAAGATTTTGAGCAGGAATTCAGGGAAATTGTATGGGTTCATAAAATGAGAAACTTTCTGGGTAGGGCCAAAAGGAGGGGGATGGGTAAAGTAGGGCCAGAAGGAAAACATGGCCTCAGGGGAAATTTTTATTCTGTGTCATTGGTCTTTTCTTTTTTCAGTACTTGGGACCAAACCCAGAGACTCACGCCTGTTAGAATAGTGCTGTCTCTGAGCTACATCTGCAGGCCACCTCTGGTCAGTATTTTTAAGGCAAGATTGTAATGTTAAAATTAACAGCTGTAGCAGCCTCATTGAGGAAATAAAATCACAACTTGGTGGTCTGAAAGAAATTACAAAAATGAATGATGCTGAGGAACAAGAGTCAAGTCAACCTTAGGTGTATGGCCCAGAGCCTCTTTATTCCCTCATCCTCCCAGTCTGTGAGAGCTCTGCTTTTTATCAAGCTACAGGCATCATCTGAACATGTGGGATGTGGGGGTAGCACACAGCAGGCATGGTCTTGGGAGTGGAATTGGGGAGGCCAAGGAGGGCAGTTCTCTGACAGTGGGGTGGCGGAGTGTGGCAGGAGTGTGATGGACTGGCCACACAGCCCTTGGGAGGAGCAGAAGCTGCTCGCCTGTCAGAAAAAAACCCATTGAATTCTCTTCCTTTCGGAGAGTCAAATGTCAGGACTCAGCACAATGTAAAGTGTACTCGTTTCCATCAAATTTCAAGTTGTGTTGTAATAAAAAGTTATGAGGATGGATTTTAACTGACTTGTGCAATAATAGTTATGAAAGACTAAAATCCAGAGATCTGCAAGAGAGGGAGCCCAGTTTTCTGCTGGGAGGAGTGGTTTCCATGGTCTCCACCCACCCTAGCTGCAGGCGCTGTGGGCTCTGCTGGCTACAGCCCAGTGGGTGCCTGAAGAGATACTGACCAAAATCTATGGCTGTGGAAGGTGTCTGTCTTCAGAAAGTGATGCAGAGACACATGACAAGCAGGGGCCAAGGGATCTCCATAACTTCTGCGGCTCATGATTTTCTTCTTTTTAGGTCATGGAGCAAGGAGTTTAGAGACAGCAGGGCAGAAACACCTGAAATCTGAGAAGAAAGGTGTACATGCTTTTTTTTTTCCTAGAAAGGGGAATTTTTAAGCTTCCACAAAACAGTTTCTACCCATAGACACAATGAGAACACAATACTGACAGTCATCCTAGAGAACAGAAACATGAGATATAGCTTATAGTGCGAGTTCTGTAGGCCCAGGGGGCTGTGGAAGTGCGCTGTCAGACAGGGCCGGGCCTGTGCATCTGCTCCCAGGTGTCTCTTCTGCTCTCAATGACCTTCACTTGTAGTCTGGTTCCTCATCTCACCCTGTGATCTGTGCTATTTTCCTCAGTCGGAGAGTTGTAGCCAACAAGTTCTGGTTCTCAGTAGAGATGTGTTTTGACAATCAGGTAAGAAGGCATCTGAAGACCATGAAGAAAGGGTAGGCACACGGTGACATCTTGTCTGTTCTGGGCTTGAAGATGAGGCAGGTTCAGGGAAACACAAAATCCTGTGGAATTTGGGTGTCATGTTGTGTGCTATGTTTATTTAATGACTGAGATTTACGTTGAAAGCTGTCTCCTGCTGCTCTTTCAAACATCACATGGGAAAGACACATATTCTCTGTACTTTTGCCACATTGTCTCTTTGTTTCCATCTTTTTCTTAGATAATTTCTGCCTCCCCAATGACACCCTAGTGCTGCAGAGCTGGAGTACAACCGTGAGGGCAGAGCTGATGCAGCAGGAGGATCACAAGCTTGAGGCCAGCCGGGCAACCTGCCCCTCAGGGTCACCCACTGCCACTTCTGTCTTCATTGCTGTAGTCATTTATGTCTCTTCACATTCACCTGAGGGAGTCCTCATGGAGAAGACGCAGCACTCTCTACAGGTGCTGTATCCCACAGGTGAGTGGAAGCAGAAGCAGGAGCGGGCAGCAGAACTGCCTTAGCAGCCAGGCATTTCACAGGCAAAGGGAGTATGAGAGGACAGAGGGAAGGAGGTCTGGGAGTGCTGTCCTGCCCGGGTCAGTGGGCTAAGGGAAGAAGAGAACACGTACACAGGCAGAAGCCTTGGAATTTATGTTCCACAAAGATCACTGAATATGATTTATTTATTTCTTTAAAGGCTCAGGAATGTTTTTTGAAGTCATCACTGAGATCTCAAAGCACATCTGCATCTCAGGGTACCAGAAGGAGCTGATGCACAAGCATAGCGATGGCTCCTCCAGTGCCTTTGGAGAGTGGGATGGAGCTGGGAACACAGGGGAAGAGCTCGGAGCTCCAGGGCCTCATTCAAGCCCACCCCCACTTCCTCTGCCTCTCCCACGGCCCGCATCTTGCACTCATCCTCTGCCTCTTCAGTACTGTGAAGTTTAACCTCACAGCTCACCAAGCCCTCGCTCTTCTGGACCTTGTTTCTCTCCAGTTCTTGTCCTTCATAATGCCCCAGGTTGCCTTCCTCTCCAGGCCTCCTATCACGTTTTCCCCCAAAATTCCTCTCTGGAGCCATCTCCCCACCCCCAATAAACCAGGGCTGCACACCCTTGCCTGGAGCTCCCCCATCCCTGCCACGTTTTTCTCTTTACCTGTGTGGGCTGGCAAGCCTTTGACAGGAAAAGCTTTGGCCTCACAGTTGCAGGAAAGCAACTTCCCAGTGGCCACACACACAATCATGAAGGTGTGAATCCTCCCAGCCCACCATGTAGGGGAGGAACTCACTCCTCTGATAAGCACTGCTCCTAAAGTCCTTTGCTTCAAGTCTCAGCCCTGGCTCTGGTTGAGATCAGTCAACAAATTCCTTCTAGGTTGAGCTCAGCTTCCATGTGTAGAACAGAGTGGCTCTCAAAAGTGTGGTCCTCAACTGCCAGAGGTGTTTCTTAAACTCTAGTATCAGCGTTGCCTGTGACTCATTTGAGATGCAAATTCTGACTCCTAAGATCTGGAAACTCTGTGGGTATGAGACAGCAGCGATTTATTTGTTTTTCAGTACTAGGATTGAACCTAGGACCTTTGCACTGAGCTACATCTGCAACCCATTTTTTAATTTTGAGACAGTATCTCACTAAATTGCTAATTTGACCAGTTGGACTTGAATTTGTGATCTTCCTGCCTCAGCCTCCTAGAGTGCTGGGATTACAGATGTGCACCACCACGTCTGCAGCTTGTGTTTAAACTAGGGCTCCAGATAATTCTGAAGTTTGAGACTATTGGACCAAAAGATCTCTGGGCCTCTTACTAGCTCCCTGAACTCAAAGCAAAGCAACTTCCTGTGCTGGAGACTGGTGACAGTGTCTATAGACACTTCCAATAGAAGGGCTTTACTCTACCCAGCACTATTATTTATGGACATTAATGTTTACAGCACATTAGTGAGCAAGGCACTGGTATCCGTTATTAATTCTAATTTACAGATGAAGTGAAGGTATGAAGACTCTATAAACTGCCTGTGCAATGGGCGGCTAAGGCAAGACTCCTTAAGGTTTGAACCATGGTCACCACCTTGCTCTGTGTTGTCCAGACCCAGGATGAGGCAGAGACACGCAGGGTAACTTGGCCATTTCAGAACACATTCAGGGGAAGATTAGTACAAACATCCCTAGAAAAATCACTTATGTTGCCACAACAGAGTTTGGATTCAAAGCCTTGAGCATCGAAATAAAATTCCTATATAGGATTCATCAGCATCCCTCACACACATCTTACCCCCTGTAATCCATCTTCTTCTCTCGTACACCATGGAGCAGTCAACTTCCCCTTCCCGTGATGAAATATCTGAGATGAGTAACGTATATGGAAGGAAGATGTATTTGGCTCCCAAATTGAGAGGTTTCATGCCATGGTAGTGTCACCTTAAGAGCACCCATCATGGCCTCGCTGACCCCACAAAGACCACTTGCTTTGTGTACCACAGGCTTCCGTGGTGCACAGGTTGGTGAACAAGTCTGGAGCACCTGGGTATCTGTGGGACATTTCCTGGACGTGCCAGTACCAAACAGCTTGATTAGAACTCGATCCCTGGGGCTTTCCTTCTCTCTTCTTGCCAGAGTCAGCCAGGCCATTAAAAATCATTGCTTGGGTCAACAAGTCTGTGGCTTGGTACCAGTGCTTGAATTAAACTCTCTGGCTTTACACCCAGTCCTCCTGTGTATCAGCTGTGCAACCTCGAATGAGCTATTCAGTATTTTTAAAGTGTTGACATTTTGTCTAGAGAATGATAATAATTTAGATCACTTTTGAATCTGCTAAAATTTTTCTGAGAAAGCTGCTAAGCAGGGAAGGCCTACTTAATTTCCCACAGAAAAAAGGATGGGTGCTGTGATTTTTTAAAAAAAATCATATTTATTTATTTTTACTAGTACAGGTTTACTTGACAGGAGTTCCATGTCAGAAACCTCAGATTCGGGAGTGGGCAGAAGTTCCCTTTTTAAAACCTCAAATCTGTCTCCTTTGTGTTTCCTAAATGTCTTCTCAGCTAAAAACCCCATATACTCTCCTGCAGACTACTGTTAATTCTGAACAGTGACCAAGTCCAGTTTCTCTTCCCTCTCGTGCATCCTGGAGGGTTGGAGTTACGGAAACCATACAAAAGGGGACACTTTAAAAAATCTTTCAGGCCAGGTTTGGCCAGAAAGTTGAGGCAAGAGGACTGCAGTACATTCAAGGCCAGCCTAGGCTACTTGGTGAGTTCAAGCCCAGTTTCAACTACATACCAAGACCCTGTCTCAAATCACCCATCACAAAAAGCCAAAACTAAATGTCTTTCAGAGGAGATGCCTGTTTGCAGTTTGTAGTTTGCAGACCTTTGCAGCTGCTGCTCTGACTCACCTGTCTCCTGCCTCCAGGGGGACATTGGTCACAAGGTTGCCTTTGCCACATACATCATGACTTTGCCAGACAGTAGTAAGAGCAAAGAGGTGAATTTTTCAGCTCCCCCTCTCTTTGCTCTCCTCACCGGCCTGTTTCTAGAGATGTCTGCCCATCTTTGTCTTATTTACCTACTGAGGTCAGAGCTGTGCTGGTTTCCTTGTCACTTCCTGCTTTATAAAGAATACCTTATAAATTCAGATCTTCATCTTTGTTTCTTAGGACCCAATGGTGAGTCAGATGCTGAAGTATCTCCACAACGCTTCTCCACTACCTGCAATTGCCACACTAGGGCCCTTTTGACTTGCCCTTTCTCACTGGAGAAGCAGAAATCAAAATGCCCTTGGATCAACAGGCTACCACTTCAGGCATGTTGGTCATCGTAGGAGTTCTTCAGAGTTGAGAAAATATGCTGCCAGTGGTCTGTCATTCTCTGTTTGCTCTGCTCTACATGCACTCTTCAAATCTCACGTTCATTATGATAGACATCGTTAAGTCATAAACTCACTTTTGGAAGTTTAGCGAGAAAGTTCATAAAGGGTATTATTACACTTTTCAATTTTTATTACTACATGTTTGCAGTACATAATGATCCATTGTTCGTGGAAAGTTGTACATGTACATAGCACATTTTAATTCTTTTTTCACTTCCTTCTCCTCCTCTTCTCTCCTCCCTCCAGCTCTTGGTCTCTTCATTTTTGTAAAAGAACCATCTCCCTGGTTCCTATGAGCTTTTATTTTGCTATTTATTTGTATTTTGGGTTTCTCATATGTGAGAAACCATGCAATATTTAAACTTATGTATCTGATTTACTTTACTTAACATTGTAGCCTCAAACTATATACATTTTCCTAAAAATAACCTGAGTTTAATGTCATAGTACAGTAGTACTCCACTGTGAATAATACTACATTTTCTTTACTCATTCATCTGTTGATCAATGCTACTTCCAAGGATTAGCTATTGTGAATTTTGCTGCTGTAGACATAGGTATGCATGGATCACTGTACTATGATATCCTTAACTCTTTCCAGAATACCTAAAAGGGGAATAGCTGGGTCAAATACAATTTCTAGTTTCATTTTTTTGATAAATCTGCATATGGATTTCCATAATGGTTGTGCTATATGTTCTCATCAATAATGAAGGAGGGTTCCTCCTGCCTGCCCCCCAGCCTTGTCAGCATTTGTTGTTACAAGATTTCTTGATAATAGCCATTCTTTTTGGAGTAAGATAGGAAAGAATCTCAGTGTCATTTTAATTTGCATTTCTCTAATGGACAAACATACTAAACCTTTTTCATATATTTATTAGCCATTTGCATTTCTTCTGAGAAGTGTCTGTTCATTTCAGTTGCCTATTTTTGGATTGGGTTTTGTCTTTGTTACTTTTCTTGTGGCTGACACAAAGTACCCAATACCCAAAGTTAAAGGAGGAAAACTTTATTTGGCTCACAGTTTGTAGGGGTTTCAGTTCTTAGTCAACTAGCCTCAAGGCAGGGTGGCACATGGCGGAGGGGTATGGCATAGAGAAACAGTTCATGGTTCCGGGAGAACATGGCGGACAGATAACAGCAACTACCGGAGGCTCTCTGAAAACTAGGCTCAGAAGCCAGGTATGGTGCGGACTAAAGAGACATAAGCAGGTGGAGTTATGCTCTGCTGACTCAGGAACGAACTCGGCTGAGAGAAACCAACTCGGAATGCAGTCCTGGTGCTAAAACAGGAACAGAAAAGCCTCGCTGCTGAGGCTGGACCCCACGCCATTTGGGTTTCCCGCCGCGCGGTGGCTGGCTGCCTCTACATCGGCTCGGCAAGGAGAGAGACGCGCGGAAACTCTGAGAACGGGAGTCTGTGAACGGAGTCGAAAACAGGACGGGCAGGGAGGCATGTTCTGACTTGTGGCGAGGTGAGTGAGAGAAACTGACACTCCACCACAGTTTGACTCCAGCGGACTTTCTGGGCCCGGGCAGTCCTGCGGGAGCAGGGCGCGCTGGCGACTCCAGCCACACATTCCCCTGTCGGGCGGGATTGGTGAAAAGTGCCTGGCCTGCGTGACGCTGCCGGCGGACCCCGTAGGCTGGCCCAACCCAGATCCCAGAGCCTGACGGAGGCCGGGAGGGGCGGGCCCCCGCGTAGGCTGCCTGGTGTGCAGCAGTGAGTGGAAACACCTAACCGGCGCAATTCGATCAGGCTGTGGCTGACAGAGAGAGAAGCTAGGCCTCTCATATAAGCTTGCATACATAAGGAACAGAGAATATGGGAAGAGGCAGCAACAAGAAAGGCTCCTCGGCCCCCAATTCTGAGAAACAGGCAATAACAGACACCGCACCATTACACATAAGGCGCCATATAGAGAGCCTCATAGACCAATTCAGGAATGAAGTTATCAACGACCTGAAGCTAGAAGTATGCAAAATAGTTAGAGAAATACTAAGCACCACCCAAGAAAAAACAGATGGTGGAATGGAAGAACAGAAAAAGAGGGGAGAAGTGTTTGATGGAGAAAACAGGGAAAGCATAGAATACGTGAAGCAGGTTCAAAGGGACTACCAAGAAACTAAGAAGTCTATCGAAGACTGGCATAACAGCTTGAAAGAAACTAAGGACAGACTATCTGAACTGGAGGGCAGAATTGTAATATGGGAGAATGAAATGAAAAACTTCTTAAAAATAACAAAGAAACAAACAGCAATAATACAAAGACAAGAAGATGATAAGAGGAGCCATAACTTAAGGATTAAGAACATAAAAGAAGAAGTAGGGACACAAACAAATGAACTACAAAAGCTACTCACAGAAATAATCCAGGAGAATTTTCCTAATTTAGCAAAAGGTAAAGATACTCAGATGTATGAGGCATACAGGACCCCAGCTACCTACAACCCAAACAGAGCAACACCCAGGCATATAATAATAAAAATTCCAGAAATTCAATACAAGAACAGAATATTAAAAGCTGTCAGAGACAAGAAGCAGACCACTTACAAGGGAGCACCCATCAGAATTACAGCAGATTTCTCTGCACAAACCATCAAATCACGAAGAGCTTGGGGGGAAATAATTCAAGCTTTGAAAGATAATAATCTCCAGCCAAGATTGAGATATCCTGCACAACTGTCCCTCGAAATTGATGGAAAAACAAGGTGCTTCCAGGATAAAGAGGAACTGGGGGAATTTGCAACCACCAATTCAACTCTACAGAGAGTATTGCAGGATATTCTAAAAAAAGAAAAATACAAAGAATCCAGAAATAATGGAGGCCACAACGAATGGAGCAGAGAACAAAGTGAAGAAGACAAACTGACAGCTACTGACAGAATAAGAGCTCAACAGAAATGAGGCAGAGAAGATTGGATGATAGGAACAGCTATTTTGGAGAAAATGACATCTTAATAGGTAATACTGATTTAGTATCATCTTGTTTTGAAGTCTCATCTAGCTTTTGTCCTTCTGTCTCCAATGGTCCAAATAGGTTGTATCTTACTGGATTTTATTATGTATGATAGTATAAGCAAAAACCTTTTAAAGACAAGGAGATTATACAGAAACCATTGTTCATTTTCTGTTAGTCGATTCTAAATACTCTGTAATGCTGTCATTCTCTTGAATGGTTTTACATTGTTTTGATATACTTAATGCTACAGTATACGAAGTTGTACTCAAGGATTTCAAGGAAAGAGATAATATGGTAACTACTTTTAGGTCAGGATTATCTGGTGGTGAAACACTATTCTGCTTAAATGGTTATGTTTTGATCTGTGCTGTTTCGTTGTTATGCCCTCTTTTATCTCAATCTCCACTCCATTATTTACTTTTTTATTTTTATCCTTTTAATTAAAGGAAAAAAGTAGCAGGATATATTATAGTAACCCACTTTGACTTTCCATTACCTCGATTTAAAGCCCTGTATTACTCTCACCATCTGGTTTTTAACTGATGTTCCCCCATTCTGTTTTGCTGGATAGTATCAGGTTCGAAAATTTAGGCATCAGCTGTGAAGATAATGAGATTCATTATGACGCCCATTCTCATTGACTTTTATCTATTTTTGAAGACCTACAATGTCTCCAATGTTTTGGTTTTGTCGGTTTTATTCTTTACAGTTTTGTTCAATTGTATTGTAACTAACAATATAGGCAATTCTATTAGAGATAGCGGGAGGCATTATGGTAACCATTGTTGATCACCTTGTATTATGTTTTCACATTATCTATTATGTCCACCCTTTTGACTTGACCGATTCTGTTCTGTTATGTCACATTTGGTTTTACTCTCTTCCAAAAAAGTAATAAGAACCATGGGAGCAATGAAACCCAAAATGTGTAATAGTCATTGTACAAAAGAGAGGAAAAGAAAGTGCTCTGTACTATATAACTGCATGTATATTTAAGTGTATAAGATAGAAAATGATATCACAGAGTTTTATTGGATCATTGAACAGAACTGTTTGCAGTATCATTGATGGAATGTCCACTTTACAAGCTTTAATTTTGTGACTTGAACAATTATTTCTAAGATGACAATATGTAATCCATTAACTAGTAATTTCCTACTGTTCATTTTTTTTCTGCAAATCTGTATAACTTGTACCCTTTCTCTGCTTTTTTTCTTTTCTCCTTAAATAAAATTAAAAAAAAAAAAAAAATTTAAAAAAAAGAAACAGTTCATGACAGGCAGGTGATAGATAGGAGGGCCACAAAGCAGCAGCAATAAGTGATAAGTGTAAGCAGTGACCCTCCTCCTGACCCTTGTGTCTTATCCAGGCTACCAATCCTTTCAGTAGATAGCACTCATGCCCAGGCAGGGCAGCCTAAATCCTAGAATTAATCCCAGCATCACATCCTTAATCTCAGCAACACACACCCTAGATACCACTACCTCCAAAAAGGCCCACCTATGACTGCGTGAGATTTTTAGAAAACATAAAAGACATAAGAGATCTTATATATTGGGAGATGACAATTTTCAGCTCTTTATATATTCTAGAGATTAGTCCTCTGTCCAAGGAATAGCTGGCAAAGAAATTTTTTTCCCATTCTGTAAGCCATCTGTTTACTCTCTTGGTAGTTTCCTTTGCTGTGCAGAAATTTCTAATTTGATGTGATCCCATTCATTGCTTCTTGGTATTGTTTCTTGGGTAATCGGAGTTCTGTTCAGGAAATCTTTGCCTATGTCTATGACTTAAAGAGTTTTATCTATTTTATCTTCCAGCAGATTGTTTCTATTTTAACTTCTAGATCTTTGATCCATTTTGATTTTAATTTAGAGCATAGTAAAAGATATGATGCTAGCTTCAATCATCTGTATGTGGATAACCCTTTTGCCCGCAACATTTATTAAGTCCTCCAATGTAAAATATTTGGTCCTTTTGTCAAAGATTAGATAGCTGAATATACCTGTTATTGTTTCTTCATTGTCTTCTACTCTGTTCCATTGATTGACATTTCTTGGGTTTGGTTTTTTTGTTTGTTTGTTTGTTTTTGCCAATATCATGCTATTTCTATCACTGTAGCTTTGTAGTATAACTTTTAAGTTTGGAGTTGTGATGCTTCTTGCTTTGCTTTTATTGCCTATGATTACTTTTTCTATTCTGGGTCTCTTCTGGCTCCATATGAATTTTAGGATTCCTCCAGTTCTGTAAGGAATGCTGTAATAGTTGATACATTGTGTCAATTTGAAAAGTTTAGAAGTTTAACTAAATAATTCAGCAGGGGGCCAGAGTTCTCACTTTGTGAACATATTGATCTTGTGCAAGAGGAGAGTGCAGAGTTGGTGTGCTACACCCAGCTAAGAGTGGGTAACCTGCTTACAATATAAGAGAAGAAAGGAGGCTTGCTTTTCCCTCTGTTCTTGTTGCTTTTACTGTCTTCTGCCACCTTGAAGCATTGTCCTTGTTCCATGCCACCCTGCCTTGGAGCCAGTTTTTTTTTTTTTTTTTTTTTGTCTTTTTCCTTTTTATCAGTACCGGGGGGGTCAAACTCACGACTGCCTGCTTGCAAGGCAGGCGCTTATGCCGCTGAGCTAAATCCCCAGCCCCTGGAGCTAGTTTATTATGGATTGAAACTTCCACAAACTTGAGCTAAATAAACCTTATTTCCTTAATTCTGGGCATCAGGTATTTTGTCTCAGCAATAAGAGAAAAGTAACTAACCAATGCTATTGGTATTTTGATTGCATTTCATTAAATCTGTACATCCATTTTAACTATTTTGGTTTTGTCTATCCAGGAATGGTGTATCTTTCCATTTTATGATGTCCTCTTTGATTCTCCTTTTTCAGAGTAGTGTAGTTTTCATTGTAGAGGTCTTTTACTCCTTAGGTTAATTCCTAAATATTTGCTTTGTTTGATGTGATTGTGAATGGTATTGTTTTCTTAATTTCTTTCTGGATACCTTCACTGATGTGTAGAAGTGCTATTGATTTTCATATGTTGATTTTACCCTGCTACGTTACTGAATTTGGTTACAAATTCTGGGCATCTTCTGGTGGAACTTTTGAATTTTCTATGTAGAAGATTGTGTCATCTGTAAATAATACTAATTTGACTTCCTCTCCTATACATATTCCTTTTATTTCTTTCTTGAAACTATAATGAACAGGAATGGTGATAAAGGACACCTTTGCCTTGTTCCAGATTTTAAAAGAAACATTTTCAACTTCTCTCAATTTAATATGATGTTGATCATTATCGACATAAATAGCAGTTATCAGACTGAGATAAGGTCCTTCTATAACAATTTTCTCCAAGGTTTATATCATTAGTGGATGTTGAATTTTGTCAAAGGCTTTTTCTGTATCTATTGAGATGATTTTGTGATTTTTGTCCTACTTCTGTTTATACGATGTGCTATATTTATTAATTTGCATATGTTGAGCCATCCCTGAATCCTTTTGAGAAGTAGCCTACTTGATCATGATATATGATCTCTTTGATGATTTATTGCATCCTGTTTGCCAGTATCTTGCTGAGGACTTTTTCATCAGTGTTCATTAAAAGAGACTGACCTGTAGTTCTTTTTTGGTTGAATTTTTGTCTAGTTTTGGAGTCAGGGTAATGATATTTAGAATGACTTTGAGAGTATTCCTTTCCTTTTGATTTCATCAAAGAGTTTGAGGAATATTAGCGTTCGATCTTCCTTGAAGTTCTTGTAGATTTTGCAGTGAATTGATCAGGTCCTGGACTTTTATTAGTTGATAGGTATTTTGTTTTTTGAAGAGAATAAAACCAAATGAGACAAAACCAAATAAAGTCAATCAAAACAAAAGAATCAACATGGTACATGACTTAAAAACAAAATACAAGGAGATCATTCATGGCTACCATAATGCCTCTTGTTATCTTCAAAAGAATTGCCTATATCATCAGGCATAATGATATTGTACAAAACAGTACAGAACAAAACCAATAAAAACAAAACATTGGAGACGTTATAGGACTTCAAAAGAAGATAATAGTCCAACCAGAATGGGTATCACAGTGTATCTTATTGTCTTCAAAGTAGTTGCCTATACAATCAGACTTGATACTATCAAAAAAAAAACAATAGAATAAAATCAGTCAAAACAAAACAGTGAAAGCAATACAGGGCTTCAAATCAAGCTAATAGGAAATCAAAAATGGTTACCATAATATATCCTGCTATCTTTGGAATTGCTGTCCATACCCTCAAATCTAATACAAATAGACAAACTAAAACAGAATAAAATCACACTAAACAGAACAATGAAAACAATATGGATTTCAAATCATGATAATAGATTAACAATGGCCACTGCCTTCCCTTTTTAAACAATTCCTCCCCTTTCACTTTCATGGGATGTATTGTACATTTTGGATTCCACTAACTCCTTTAGTTTTTAGATTAGGGAGGCAACCCACTATTCACCTAAGTGACTCTGAACCTTTTTACTCCTAAGCATGATCTCAAGTTGTATCTATTTACCTACAAGAGCCTCAAGGTTATCTTTCTTTATAGTGGAGTCATTTTCCATTGTATAAAAGTGTTATGGCTTTCTAACCAATCTGAAGCTGATAGGCAAGCTACCCCTACTTTTTTCTGGTTCCTGTCACATAGAGCATTATTTTCTTGTCTTTGACTTACAGTCTATAGACTGTAAATGTACTTGATAGATCCTATCTCCTGATCCACTCTGCTTGCGTTTCTTTTTATTGGTGAATCAAGGCCATCTATATTATTGATTAGGCCACCCTTCCCTGCCTCATCTCTGCCATGCTACTTTTCTGCTGTTAGTAGTCTACTTTTCCTCTTCATTCCACTGTCTTCTCTTCTTCAGTGAGCCCCTCTGCCACTGTTCCTGAAACCATGGTCTTTTTTTCTCTCTCTCTCTAGAATGTCCTTCAGTATTTTTTGTAGGGTTGGTTTGGTGGTCATGAATTCCCCCAGTTCCTGTTTGTCATGGAAGCATCTTGTTTCGCCATTAATTTTGAAAGATAGTTTTTCAGGGTACATCAATCTGGGTTGGAGGTTGTTTTCTTCCAGGACTTGAAATACTTCACTCTAAGCTCTTCTTGATTTGATGGTTTGTGTCAAGAAGTCTGTCATGATTCTGATGGGTTTTCCTTTATAGGTGATCTGTTTCTTTGACAGCTTTTAATATTCTGTTCTTGTGTTGAATTTCTGGGATCTTGATTATTATATGTGTGGGTGTAGATCTATTTTGGTTATAGCTGGCTGGGGTTCTGTATGCCTCACTTATCTGAATATCATTTCCTTTTCCTATGCTTGGGAAGTTTTCTTTAGTTATTTCTGTAAATAGCTTTTGTATTTCATTTGTGTTTACTCATGCTTCTTCACTCAAATTTTTTATTCTTAAGTTATAGTTTCTTGGGCTGGGGATTTAGCTCAGTGGCATAAGTGCGAGGTCATGAATTTGATCCCTGGTACCACACACACACAAAAAGTTATAGTTTCTCGTGTCATCTTCTAGCCTTTGTACTGTTGTTTCCTGGTTCCTTGTTATTTTAATGAGATCTTTCCTTTTGTGATTGCAAGCTGCAAACCTGTCTTCAAGGTTTGATAGTCTATCTTTAGTTTCTTTCAAGCATTTTTGCCAGCTTTCAAAGGAGTTTTTAATTTCTTGGTAATCTCTTTGAATCTGTTTCATGTATTCTAAATCTTTTTTATATTCTTCTTTGAAAGTTTCCCTCATTTTTCTATGCTCCTCTATTCTTTCATCTGTGTCTTCTTTAGAGGTCCTTAGCAATGGTTTTATTATGTTTCTCATTTCTTCTTTTACCTGAGATAGTATTTCTGTTCTAAGTTCTTTTTTAGTCTCTTGACGTTTATTTCAGTTGCTATTGCTTCAGAAACTTCAGGTGTGAGAGACTCCCGATCTCGTCTATGTTTATGTCTCCTGGGCCAGTACTGCTTGGATTGGAGGCCAGAGACTGCCTTTTGCTTCTGCCTCTTGTCATGTTCCTGGTTTCTTCCAGACAAGTGGGTTCCTGTGTTGGCTGTAATTTCTCTGAAGTGTGCTGGCTAGGGATATCTGATGGTGACCACTGAGTACACTGGTGTAGGGCTACTGGTGGCTGCTGAAGTGCAAGCAGGGGCAGGGCAAGCTGAAACCTCCCTCCCAAGCTGGTTAGCCACTGGGAGCCCTCACCACATTAGCATGTGCAGGGCAGACGGAGCTGGTTGGGGATAGCTTTCTGGAAACTTCAGTGGTGGCTGATTCCCCCCTCCCCCAGCCGATTGCTTTTTCCTTGTACTTTACTGTTAACCATCCCTGGTGTAGTCATTCTACTAGCCCTTTGGCACTGTTGTCTCTTTCTAGGACAACAGAGAGATTTTTTGTGGTGTTAGTTTAGTGGTCATGGCACACAGGGGCAGGACTCAGTCCAAGCAATTTCTGCCAATCTGTTCCAAGCTAGGAGTGGCTGAATGAAGCCAGCTGCAGTTCTGGCCCCAGGCTTATCCTGCCTGACTCCAAAATGGCCCCTGGCCAATCGCCTCTCCCGAGAGAAGACTGAGTCCCCCACACTCACTGTGGGCCAATGCACTTCTCCAGTCCTCTGCTCCCTTTGCCACTGCATCTCCCCACAGGGGCCTTCAGGCTGGCAGCCACCAGCTTCACTGTGACCCTGCGTCCCCAGGTTCCAACAGCACTTCTTGCACAGTGGTTCTGGCTCCAGGTGAAAGCGCCACCAACTCCTGCCTTCTTCTGTTTAAGTTTTTTCTTTTTCTCCCTGTGGGCCTCAGTTTTCACTCTAGGTTCTTCTTGGGTAGAGGGGACCTATTTCCTTCCTTTTTGTCTTCTCCCTAGTGCTATATTCCAGCATCTGGACTGTTTCTCCTCGACAGGCTGTTTACTCTGCTGCTTACTGTTCCGCCATCTTCTCAGGGTCTTCGTTTTTCTTTTTTTGTTTTGTTTTGTTTTTAACTGCTTTAATTTCATTGCCTGTTATTGGATTACTCAGGATTTTTATGACTTCTAGCTTCAGTTTTGATAATTCATATGTATCTAGACCCATTTGTTTTGTACCCTCCAATAGCTTTTGATGTAGTTGCTAATAATCTTTGTATTTTGAAAGTGTCCATAGAGGGCATTGTTTAATTTCCATGTGTTTGTAGAATTTTTGTGGTTTCTTTTATCTTTGATTTCTAGTTTCATTGTACTATAATCTGATAATATGCATGAGATAATTTTGATTCTTTTGCATTAACTTAAGCATGTTTTATGTTGTCTATTTTGGAGAAAGTTCCATGAGCTGCTGAGAAGAATGTATATTTTGTTATTGGAATACTATGTATATATCTGTTATATTCATTTGTTACTTGGCACAACTCTAATATTTTTTGTTAATTTTTTTGTCTAGTTGATCTATTTGTCACATATTGATCTATATAAGGTCCCTCCCCGATTATAATTGTGTTGGTGTTATCTGATTTCTTATAGTCAGTAGGGTTTGTTTTATGAAGTATAGCATGTTGGTGTATGGTCCATATATATTTATAATTGTTATCTCTGCCTGTTGAATTATTCCACAATATAGTGACCTTCTTTGACTCTTCTGACCAGTTTTGACTTACAGTCTACTTTGTCTGAAATTAGTATAGGTACTTCTGCTTTTTTCTGGCTTCCCATTACATGGAATATTGTTTTCCAATCTTTATATTTCTTTTTGGGTTCAGTATGTTTCTGGTATAACACATATGATTAGATTTTGTTTCTTGATGCAGTCTTTTGAGTTGAAAACTGAGACCATTCACACTGAGAGTTATTACTGAGAAGTATTCACTTATTCCTGTTACTGATCCCCACTCCACTCCCCGCTTTTTTTCCTTCTACTTTACTGTTACCATCCCTGGTGTAGTCATTCTACTAGCCCTTCAGCACTGTTGTCTCTTTCTAGGACCACAAGGAGAGTTTTTTTGTGTTGTTAGTTTAGTGGTCATGAATTTTTTAAGGTGCTCTTTGTTATGAAAATACCTTATTTCTCCATCAATTTTGATAGCTAGTTTTGCAAAATACATACATTTGAGTTGGAAGTTGTTTTCTTTTAGGGTTTGAAATACTTTATTCCAAGTTCTCCTGGCCTTTAAAGTTTGTGTTGAGAAATCTGCTGTAATTCTTGAGGGTTTATTTTTATAAGTGATTTGTGTTTTTTTCTCTAACAGTTTTAAGATTCTGTCCCTATATTGTACTTCTAGGACTTTAATATGATGTGTCACAGAGAGGTTCTTTTTTTATTGTGGCTATGTGGGTTTCAATATGATTCACTTATCTGTATAATTCTTTCCTTATATTTGGAAAGTTTTCTGTTATCAGAAAATAGGTTTCTTATGCCATCTGTACTGTTCTGAATTTCCATTAATTCTTTTTTTTTTTTTTTTAATCAGTACCAGGGATCGAACTCACAACTGCCTGCTTGCAAGGCAGGCGCTTATGTCACTGAGCTAAATCCCCAGCCCCTGAGTTTCCATTAATTCTAATTAATCTTAGATTTGTCTTCCCATTTGTCCAATTATGAATGAATGTGACATACTAATGTTCTCCTGGAATGAAACTAGTTCATAAATCTGGAACTTAATGTGTACTATTAATAGAATTTTAAATCTCCTGAATTTCTTGTTGGAACATTTTCATTGACTAGTTGATTGCTAACCTGGTCATTCATGTTTTGTCTTATTATTTTTTTTTAGCTCATCTAGTCTTTTATTAGTGTCTTCTGTAAACCCACTGATCCTTGGGTTTATTATATCCATTACCCATGTAGTTTTATCTTCTTTGAGCTTGCCAAGCACCTTATTAATCAATTATTTATCTCTCTTGTTATCCTTTTGAATAATTTGGCTGTGTGTCCTTTGATTGCCTCACTCTCGAGATCCCAGGGATCAACTTTGGGAGTACTGGGAGTTTCTGGATGCACTTTGTTGCCTTGTCTCCTCATGTTCCTGTTTAGTGTTGTATGAGGTTTACACTTATAGTAAAGACTTTGTTGCTAGTATGGTGATCTCTTTAGTTAGTGCCCATCTCTGCAAGCACACTCCTCATGGAATTGGGGACCAGTATTCTTCCTGGCCTGAGTTTAAACTTCTTAGGCAGTCTATGTCTAGTCTGCACCCTCTCTGTAACTGTCTCTCATCCAGTCACTGTAGGTGAGTACACTGGACGCTCTGAAATGAAATTGGTTTTTAGTTGTTGTGAGTCTTAGTTTCAAATAACCTCTCCCTGAAACGGTGCCTGATTAAACACTCTGGCAATATGGTAGATGTTACACTCGATTTCTCGCCAACTGTTGCCTGCTGTGTGGAAGGAGTCACTCCCCCCCCCCCTTCTTTTTCTTCATCTTCTTTTTTGAGAGAGGGTTTCATTGTGTAGTTAGGCTAGCCTTGAACTGGCTATGTAGCTTAGGCTGGTGTCATGGTTTAGGTCAGCAGCCTCCAAAGCCTCATGAATTATGGACTGGACCAAATCTAGCATTTGTGATTGGTTCATTATCTAGCACTTGGATTGGTGGTGTGAGTGTTTCACCCTCCCAGGGGTGGAGCCAGGATAAGATTTAATGGAGGGAAGAGGGTGTGTCTTTCTCTCTTGCCATTTTGCTACTTGCTGTTTATAGCAGCCATGAATAACTATACCATGCTGCCTTGGAGCCAGCTGAGTATGGACTGAAACCTCCAAGAACTGTAAGAAGTAAACTTTTCCTTCCCTAACTTTGGGGGTCAGGGATTTTGTCTCAGCCAAGAGTAAAAAGTAACTAAGACAAATGGCTTCAAGATCCTTCTGCCTCAGCCTCCCAATTGCTGGAATTGCAGGAGTGCACCCCTATACCCTGCTGTAGTTTCTCATTTCCTGGCAGTTCTACCCCAATTCCCAGTGACCTTCTTCTTTCTTCTTTTTTCTTCTTTCTTCTTTCTTCTTTTTCTTTATCTTCTCAAAGCTGTTATTTTTCAGGTGTCTGTGTATCAGATCTTGGAGAGGCTGGATTTTGTTGCTAATTAGTTCACTATTTTTGTTCTGTCTGCTGTTGCACCATTTTTTAAAAACAGGGTCTCAGTACATAGTTCATGCTAACCTTGAACTTATGATGCAGCCCAAGCTGGCCTCAATCTTGTGGTGATCCTCTAGCCTCAGCCTCCCAAGTGCAAAAATTACAAATATGAACCACCACACCTGGCTATCTTTATATTTTAAACATGAAAAGGAAGTAGATGGTGCAAGCTGGTCTGAAAATTTATTGTCATTGTTACCATTTTGTAGATCTCTGAGTGTTCTCTTGTGTAAAATCACTTTGGATGTATTTAAAATATCTTGAAGTAGTAACAGATTGCATAAGTAAAATATTAATGCATTTTATTTTTCCAACTGTATATTTAAAAATCATACTTCTAGGCAGATATTCAACAATTTTACATGAATATCATTCCTGAGTTTTCTTATTATGTCAGCTCAGGGTAGTTTTTGTCTTCTGTGGCAGCAGCTGTGTCATGGAAAGGGTGTTCTGCTCCATGTATGTGGATCTATTGTGCTTTTCTCTTCTATTACGCTGTGTTGTAGGCACACATATTTTCTGATATGTTCTTCCAATTTTATTGTCTCCTGTAAATTATTATTTCTGAACTTCTGTTTAATTAGGATTCTAATGTCTCTTCTTATTTCCATGTGTTCTTTTCTTCAGGTTATCTGTCACCTTGCCTGTCATGAGATTTTTTTTTATTTGATTGCCTTCTAAGTATATTTTATTTGATTCTCCCTCATTAGCATATCTTTTGTGGTTTCTTGGAATTCTTTTGTATGTTTTACCGTTTTTGTTCTTAAAGGTTTATGCCTTTCATTGGGTAAAGTAAATAATGAAAAATTAATACAATTGTGTAAAACCAAAATTGCTCACAGTATATAAGATTCTTAAAGAATTTTTACTCACCTATTTCCATTAGCATCAGAGCCTATAAGTTAACAATGCTGGCTTTCATATGATTTCTAGAGGCAACAGCATTTAGTAATGTTCTGACTTTAGGGAATTATGTACAAATGTGTGTATGTATACATACACACACGCAAAATCTTGCATTTGCCTCAAAGCCAATTAATCAGCTGATTCTGAGAAATACATTTTTTTAACCCATGATTAATTCTTGGTTGGTACATTCTCTACTTGAAGATGCTACATTTACAAGGTGGAAATGAGAAAGCCAGTTCTTTCCAAAGCCTTCTAGTGACGTTTCTTTCTGCACAGCAGAATCTAAAGCCAGAAACTGCTTGGTCACCAGATACCAGCCCTTAGTCTGAGCCTCAGGCTATCAATGTGGAATTTACAGAGTAGGATTTGTTGGCCCAGCTCAGCACTACCAGCCTGATCCAAAAAGTGACAGCCAGGGCCACCAGCGTAGTAACTTGGGTGGCCAGGCAACAGAATGTATTAGGGGGCTTCTCTTCCACCCAAGTAAGCAGGCTGTCCTACAGCCACTCACTAGGCAGGCTTAGATCCTGAACAGAGACAGAAAAAATATTGTCCTTATCCTCCATGTCTTTGTAGTTCTATAGAGAGGACTAAAAGTATATGAAAAACTTATGGAAGGATTAATAAAATTGGGTCATATGTTCACATAAATAATAAAGGGTGAGCTGGGGACATGGTGGTGCATACCTATAATTCCAGCACTCAGAAGGCTGAGGCACAATAAAAATTAAATAAAAAATGATAACTGAGACCGTGAGTTCAAGGCCAATCTGATGCATTGTGAGAAAAAAAAAAAAGAAAGAAAATAATAATAGTACCAAAATACATTTAATTTTCTTTCACATTATTTCTTTCATGATGTAAAACATCATGAGATACATGCTTTTACATGTAAATAGGACATACTGAATATAATCATGGCTAAGTTCATATATTAATAAATTAGAAAGCCCATTATGAGATCTGTAAACATACAAATGAGGTTTGCCAGGAATAGTGACACATACCTGTAATCCTAGCACTTAGGAGGTAGAGGCAGAAGGATTGCTGCAAGTTCTCCATCTTGGGCTACATAGTGAGTTCAAGGCCAGCCTTGAGAGCCTGTCTCAAAAACAAAACAAAACAAGCAAGGTTTATGAACATACTTGCTTCTATTATTAAAGGTCCTGGAAAGCTAATAAGATCTCTCTGTACTCTAAAAAGCTTTCATTCAGTGTTGGGCAGGGATTTAGCTCAGCAGCACAAGCTCTTGCCTGGCAAGTACAAGGTCATGAGTTTGACGCCGGGTACCAAAAAAAAAAAAAAAAAAGAGTTTTCAGTGTAGAAGGGAAGCTGAAACACATCTCAGATATCATGAAGCAGGATTTGGTTATACACCATGAGAAAGTGCAAAGGTATATTGAATTCCAAAATGCAGAGGGAGTTTACCTACTTGAGGGATAAGAGGAGTCTTTTGTTTTGTTTGTAGAACTGAGGATCAAACTGAGAGCTGTGCATGTGCTAGGCAAGCACCCTACCACTGAGTGACATCCCCAGGCCAGGAGTAAGAAAAGTCTTCACAAAGGAGCAGCACTCTAGAGGCCTGAAGGAATAAGGAAGAGAACATTTGCAGAAATGCTGGATGGCTATTGGGAACTGATTGGCTGAAGCTAAACCTGGGGTGGATGCTGTGGAGGCTTGGGTTTGTGCTGATTCCCAGGGGCACTGAATGTTTCTTTAACTTTGCTCAGAAGGATTGCTATGGCACTTGGTGTGCTTGAAAAGATCGAGAGATTATTTCATTGTCCGAGTTGGAGTGAGGGAAATTGGTTAATAAGGTGGTGATACAGAACAAAGCCAGTAAGATTATATGATAAATTCAGATGCCATCAAAAAATTATTTTGAGGGCTGAGGGTGTAGCTCAGTATAATATACTTGCCTGGCAGCAAGAAAGGCCATATGTCCTGTCTCCGGCATAGTACAAAAATGAAAACAAAGCAAAATAAAAACACATTATTCCATTATTACATTAGAAGCCATTAGTACATTTGTTCTGAAAATACCATTAAATATGTACCAGATACAAATCACTTCACTGAGGATACTTAAGCATGTAGCATACAACTTTCTGAAGCTGTAGTATATAAATTAGCCCTGGGAGAGGGAACAGATTTTTTTTTAAAAGAGGGTAAAACCAAGGAAAATAAAATCAATCAAAATAAACCAGAGTAAGTGATACAGGACTTCCAAACCTTATGAAATCAACAATACTTATGATAATGCCTTTGTTGTCTTCAAAATAACTGCAGAATCCAACTTTGAACATATTAAAAATCGAACAGAACAGAATAGAATAGAAACAATAAAAACAAAACAATGAATGCAATGAAGAACATCAAAACAAGCCAGTAGTGAGTACATGGCTTCCATAACATGTCTTGCTATCTTTTAAATACATGCTCATGCTATCAGAGTTAACAAAAACACGGGCTTGGGATTAAGCTCAGTGATGTAAGCACCTGCCTAGCAGCGAGGTCCTGAGTTTGATCCCTGGCACAAAAAAAAAAAAAAAAAAAAAAAAGAAAAGAGTTAACATACAAAACAAAACAAAAGAAAAACCCAACCCAACAAAAAAGTGAAAATGATACAGTTTCTGAATGGGGATCTCCTCTCCTCCCATGAGGCTTGGATCTCTCTCCACAGTCCACAAGTGGCCCTGACTCATGGGAAGAGGCTTGGGTCTGGCTCTCTCTCTAAACTAGCAGTGGCCGCGTGCATGGTGCTGGTTTTTGGGCTGGGATCTCTGCCATGGGGCCTGGTTTTGCCTCTGCAGTCCATGATTGGTGCCGACTCTTAGATTTTAATAAATGGGAATGTCTGTTAAAGATGTTAAGAGCACTGAATTTGAGTATAACAATGATCTGTCAGATTTTTAAAAATGATATGGTACTATGCTACTTTATTTCAGAATTGTTGTGGGGGGGTTGCGTGCATGTGCGCGCATGTGCGTTGGGAATTTAACATTTTATTTACTTTCTTAAATCTTGTGGTGCTGGAGATTGATGCATGCTAAGTACTTGATCTACCACTGAGCTATTTTCCCCAATCCTCGGGGAGATTTTTGATCAGGAAAGACTCCCTTGTTGCTCAGCCCTAAATAATTAAAATACATAATAATATTTTTTAAGAAACAGTCGGTAAAATGTTTAACCTTCTCAGTGACAGATGTTTTTCAGAGATATTTTTCAAGCAATCCTTGGCTATTAAGAAGTCATGCCGGGGCTGGGGATTTAGCTCAGCGGTGTAAGTGCCTGTCTTGCAAGCAGGCAGTCATGAGTTCGATCCCTGGTACCGACAAAAATGAAAAAGACAAAAAAAGTCATGCCTCACATGTTGTTTACTTTAGTGTTTGAGCAGACCTGAGGTTCTGTGCTTTGACCTAAGTATGTTCAAATAATAAAGTTCCCCTGGCTTCTGTTTGCAGTTTGTTTATAGGTTGGGAGGCTGCACAAGTGTATCTTATTCATGGCTTCCCCAGGGTAGGCCACCTGTCTTCCTAATTTATAGAATAGTGATGTTGTCTAATTACAATTTTTCCACTTGGAATATGAAAAAGTGGGATTATTTTTTTCTGTAGGAGATATTTTTCATGTAGAAATTCTCATAGAGCAACATGTAACAATTTTGTTGAACATTTAATTTTCTTTGTCTTAATTGTGACTTATATAAGTCATAGTTTCAGAGTGAAACACTTAAAATTATATAATACCATGCTCCTTCAGTTTGCCTTATTCTGAGATGAAGAAAAGCTTTTCACCTGGTGTAATGGGTCCTTGTCCTGCAAGGAAAGATTTCCCAAGGATCCTGAATAACCTTTCCAACTTTGACATAGAAGTTTATCATACCGTAAATCACTTTATAGATGGGCACAGTGTTACAAACCTACAGTGTTACAAACAGTGATATCAGTACTGTAAAATGCTGAAGGAGGATGATCTCAAGTTTGAGTCCAGTCTGGGAAATTTGGTGACTTACTGAGTCCCCATCACAAAATTAACAATAAAAAATGGCCTGGGGATATAGCTCACTATGAGGATCCTGCATTCAATCTCCAGTACCAGAGAAGAAAAACAAACCACAAAACAAAATGAAAAATCTTCATAGATTATAAAATTTCTAGGGCTATCAAGTTATTGCTGTTTCTTCCTCAAATAATAGAGCTATAAAATATATACTGAAACGTTATGCACTTCTTTTTTTTAAAGAGGCTAAAGGGGCTGGAGATTTAGCTCAGCGGCCTAAGCACCTGCCTTGGAAGCAGGTGGTTGTGAGTTCGATCCCTGGCACCAATAAAAATTTAAAAAAAAAAAACAAAAAACAAAGGGGGAGGGCTAAAATTAAACACAACAAAACAGAACAAAATAGGACATAAGAAAGCAATGTAAGAGATACAAATTTCAAAGCTAGATGACCTGAGATCTTCACTATCATATTGTCTCTTGTTTTTTTCCAAATAGTTGTGCATGTCTTCGCATACAGAGAATTCATACAAAACAATATAGTATAAAACTGATCTGAACAGAATGAGACAATACCAGACAATAACCAGACAATAGAGAAGTCACTAATGGCTGTCGGTAGAGTCTCATTCTCTTCAAAATAGCTGTCCATACTTTCATGTATATTGAAGTTCAACAAAACAAAACAGGTTAAAATAACACCATTAATTAGAACAAAGCAAAACAAGGATAAAAATATTTGCCTTCAAAGAGATAGTAGAAGGAAATCCCTATTTGCTACATTGCCTATGGTCAACCTCTTAAGGGATGTCCAGATCACTGGCTCCCACTTGCTAAGTGGAGAAGGCCTGGGGGTGTGATGTGATGTTTGATTCTCAGCTTGCACACCGGCATGCGTATAGCCCCTCACTGGGTGGTGGTGGTGGTGGTGTTGCTTGGTTTTCCGGCCCTCCAGGTCCCAGCATGGAACGGTCCCAGTAAATGCGCATGGCTCCCGTCCTGGGCCACTGGAGCCTGCCATGCTCACAGCCGCTCACCGTGGTGGTGGTGGGGGTTTGCTTGGTATCCCAGTGCTCCAGGACTTAAACTTATGAGATAGATTGTGAGAGCCACTATCTGATACAAAAAAAGCTCAAGAGAGATATTTCAGTTTTTAAGCTTTTGCTAGCTCCTTACAGTGTATGTTGTAGAGTCAGACCCTTTTGAAAACTTAACAAAGAAAGAAACTACCACACCATATCCACTTACTTCTAGCAATAACTCTTTTGAAGCTGGTTTTGATTTCTGAATATGGATTTAATAATTAGGCAAGTGACCTGTGGATGTTCAATAATAGTTTGTTAGTGATTTTCTGTGCACATAAAATGCTACAGTTTCTAGGTTAGCTTCCCCAGGGAGGTGAATGTGGGTGTCCGGGGATTTAGAAGAGGCACCATCCAGGCTGGATAACAGCAACCCTCTTTGAGCTATAGAATTGCTTAAGGTCATTCCTGTGGCTCACAAAGCAGAGGGCACATGCTGGATTGTTTTCCTCAGGATACTCTTGTAGCTCTCCAAGCTCTTGCCAAAAATGCCACAATCATCTATGTGTCATCCAAAAAAGTCAGCTGACTATAAAATGCATTGAGAATTTCCAGCGTACTTTCAACCTATAACCTGCTGGCTACTAGTAATGCAGCAGGAGACCATGGCCAAATTTCCTGGAACACACACACTGGAGCTCTCAGGCCAGGCCTGTGCCTATGCACAGGCAAGGGGAGATCCAGAGAACAGACTCCTGGGATGGAGGGTCAGAGCATCTGTGCCTCAGGCAGAACATTTTCTGTCTCTGTCTCTGTCTCTCTCTCTCCTTTGAACTGTGCAGACTCTAAAGTTCCTAACTCTGATTTGCTTATCCATCTCTTCCTACAAGACAGGGTTGGGATACACTATTTTTCCTCCCAAAAATGTGGAGATCCTTGGTCTCAGTGTGGAGGTGGGAAAAGCTAGATGACAGCAGCCTACTTCACCTGGATTCTTAATTCTCATAATACAAGGTGAGGTGAGGAAACTGGGGGCCTGTGCCCACGAGTGCTGGGGATGCAGAGTACAGTGAGAGAAGTGATGGGCTCGCTCACGTCTGCTTCTTCCTGCCTTAGTTATGTGGGGAGCTGCAGCTGTTCCACTATGGTCATAGTGCAAGTGAGGATGCTGTCAGGGTTCAATCCCATGCAGGGCCCTGAGCAGTTAAGCAAGTGGCTTCTATCTTCTTCGTTTAACTAAACCTGACGGGACCCAGCATTATTTCCAAAAGGCTGGTGAAATAGGCATCATGGTACACACAGGCGCACATGTACACACTGCTCATGAGTAAATTGCCTAAATGGGCTGCAGAGGAGTGTCAGATATATGAAATGGAACTTGTTTTGATTTCTTCTTCTTTCCATGTTTTGCCATATGTATTGCTTCCTCAATCAAGGCAGAATTTTGGAAGATTTTCCTAAGGGACAGATTATCCTAGAGGGCTCTGGCTCTCAGTCCCCCCCCCCCTTCTCTTCCTTTCCCTTCCCTCCCTTCCCTTTCCTTCCATTCCTTTTCCTTTCTTATTCAGCTTCTCCAGCAGCCACTGGGGAAGGAGGTTGAGTCTGGAACTGACAAACTCGACCTTAACTTGGAAGTGGTGGGATACTCATGAACCCACCAAGGAGCTCCATTGCTTCTGTCCCTGTGACTTCCCTTCAGATCTACTTATACTACTGTCACCTGCATAGATAAGACACACAGAGGCAGAAGCAGGACACCATGAAGCACCCTGCACTGTCCAGCCCAGCAGATAATGTGAGCTACTTAAGCCACTTAGAAATTTCTAGTAGCCACATTCAAGAAAATAGACAGGGCCAGGGATGTAGAGGGCCAGGAAAATAGACAGAGGGCCAGGGAGTGGCTCAGCGCCTGCCTGACAAGCACAAAGCCTTTAGTTGGAGTCCTGATGCCAAAAAAAAAAAAAAAAGAAAAAGAAAGAAAGCGGAGAGAGAGATGAGATTAAGTTTCATAATATATCCTATTTAATCTTATATACTCCAAATATTTCAATTTTGCTACATATAAAATATTAGTGAGAGATCTGTGTTCTTTCCTGTACAGTGTCTTTGAAATCACATCTACATACACACTGCCAGTGCATCTCAAGTCTTTCCAGCCAGTGTTGGGTGCTCAGTAGTCCTAGGACCAAGGCAGCTCCAGTGATGCAGTGGTTACAGCACAGCTTCAAAAGCAGACTGTTGGGCCGAAGTCTTGGTCTCAGTATTGGCTGAGTGGCTTTGCATGAGTTGTTGAATTCTTTTGTTTCCTCAGTTGTGAATGATGCACTGGAGAAATAATTATGCTTGTGATAAAGTTGTCTTGTTTTTAATTTTGTTTTATGGTGCCAGGAATTGAACCCTGGCCCTTGTGCATGCCGTTGAGCTACACTTGCAGCCCATAGAGATGCTGAGAGAATAAAATGATTTAAAACGCAGAAAAATATTTAGAACCATGCCTGGTACAGAGTGAGCCCCAGCACACACGTTAGCTGTCAACATTATTTCAAGATAATATGAAGATTACTATTAACTAGGCTTATCATATATGATTTCTCGATAGCACTAGAAATTCTCAAGGACCAGTAAAGTTCTAAAATTTGATATAGTGCTTATTTTCTTATTTTCGTCAGATTTTGCTTCACCCGGGAAACAGTGCATCTCAAATTAAAATTTACTATTAGGAGTAGCTGCTGTTTCTGATCCCCTGCCCACTTACCTACCCATTCATTTGTTATTTCCTTTGTTTTTTGATGGAGTCTCACTATGTACTCCATCCTGGCCTGGAATTCTCTATGTAGTCCTGACTGGCTTTGAACTTGCGATCTTCCTGCTTTAGCCTCCTGGATGCTGGGATTTCAGCTGTGCTACCATGCCTCGTTAACACTTTTATGGGGGGGGGGTGTTTTTGAAATGCTGGAGGTTGAGCCCAGGGCCTAGTGCATGCTGAGAACGTGCTGTGTCCCTGAGCTTCTCCCCAGCCCTGTTCGCACTGTAGTTTATGTGCCCTTTCATCTGTCATCTCTTTAGCTCTGTATAGAGACTCACACCTTCACTTTCACCATCAACTCAAGTGTGTTGGCCACCAATCTGAAAACAGAAACTGTCAGTGTCACAAATACTATCACCAGATGAGTGCTGAGACCTTACTTGCATTTCCCAATGTGTCTGCCTCATTCTTCTGCTTCATTTCTTAATTTTACAAATATATTTTTCCTGAGAAAAGTAGTATATAATTATATTACCTGACCCTGAAAACATTTATTAAACATTTTAAATCTGGGCTTGGCTCATGCCTGTAATCTCAGTATTCTGGGTGGCTGAGAGATGGAGCCCACCCTCGGATACTCAGTGGTTTAGCCAGATCTTGTCTTAAAATAAAAATTAAAAAAAAAAATGGCTAGGGATTTAGCTCAGTGGTGTAAGTGCCTGCCTGGCAAGCACAAGGTTTTGAGTTTGATCCCTGATACAAAAAAAAAAAAAAAGAAAAGAAAAGAAGCCCAAGGGGTGTATCTCAGTTTAAAGGCCCTGAATTCAATTCCTAGTAACTAAAAAAGGTCTTCTACATTTCATGCATTTTACATGATGAGGTCTGTTACGGTTTGTGTCTAGATGTCCCCCAAAACCTCACGTAGTCATAGAGGGCAGGCTTTCTCAGATGTTGCTGAATCTAGAGTTAGTGACTGATTCACAGTGCAATGCTGGGATTATGAGTGCTGGGATTAAAACTGTGTGATATCTGGTCACTGCGCTGATTAGATTGGCACTGCCCTAATCCAGAAGTCTGGATAAGGTGAAAGGGACAGAAAGAGGCTTGATTTCCCCTTTTTCGGTTGTTGCTTTTGCCATCTTCTGCTGCCATGAACCATTGCCCCTCTGCTACACCACTCTGCCATGGAGCCAGAAGATTATGGACTGAAACCTCTACAAACTGTGAGCTAAATAGAGCTTTCCCCCTTTAATTCTGGATGTCAAGTATTTTGTGTCAGCAATGCCAAAAGCAACTAAGATGAGGCCTTTATACCAAAAGTACAGCAAAGACCATTGTTGTCAAGGGACTATTTCTAACATTTTACTGTGATTAATAATTTATTATGACATGCTAATATTAGTGACTGAAACTTTCTTTTAGCTCTAAATGTGTCCATAACCTGTAGGGAGTTTTCAAAGGGCTAAAAAAAAAAATATACCTTTTCTTTCTTTCATTCTTTCTTTTTCTTTTTTTTTTTAATTCAGTCTCCATTAAAGTTTTGGGCTGGCCGTGAATTCATTATGTAGCTCATTCCAGCCTCTGAATTGTATGTAATCCTTCTGCCTCAGCCTCTGAGTGCCAGGACTACACGCTTGTGTCCCATGCCTGGGTCCTGCACAAGTTCTTTTTTTTTTTTAAAGAAAGATTAAACAAAACAGAAAATAGGTAGAAATAGTACATACGTTCAGAGAAAAACAGTAAGAAATCACTAGTTGATGTTGTCGTTTTACAAGTAGTTGTTCAAGGTACAAAAATGGAACATGTAAAGTGAGAATTCAAACAGAGAGACTGTAAAAAGTTCTAATCAACTGTTCAACAAAAACTTAGTAACATGGTTGTCAATCCTACACATTTAAGCACACATGCAGTTATCCATACCTTCATTTATGTTTAGATTAAACAAACTAAAGCAGGTTAAAATTGTTCTGAACAAAGAATAATAGTATTGTTGGATTTCACATCAGACACTCCATGATCAGCACTGGATACTGTAGTGTCTTCTTTTTAAAACTGAATTTAAAGAAAAACTAAAAAAACAGAAAACAGGTAGAAATAATACATAATTTCAAAGAAAAAATAAACGGTAAGAAATCACTAGTTGATGATTACAGATTGTCTTCTTACAAATAGTTATTCAAGATACTAAAGTGGAGCATATAAAGTGGGGATTCAAACAGTGAGATTGCAACCAGTTCTTTCAACTATCCAACAAAAACTTAGAAATATGGTTATCAATCCTATACACTTAAACATATATGCAGTTACCCATATCTTCAATTATGTTGACTTTGAATAAACCCTAGTAGGCTAATATCACTCTGAACAAAGAATAACACTATTGCTGGGTTTCACATTATGACACTCCAGGATCAGTACTGGCTATTTTAGTGTCTCCTTTTCTTCAAAGTATCTGTTCATTTCATCAATTGTCATAAGATCAGTC
The DNA here is from genome assembly GCF_034190915.1 of Cavia porcellus. NCBI lineage: Eukaryota > Metazoa > Chordata > Mammalia > Rodentia > Caviidae > Cavia > Cavia porcellus. The sequence continues at coordinate 32,896,020 of NW_026947510.1, read as the reverse complement.
CTCATAAACTGTTTATAGATTCTACACATGCATGAGTCTTAACATGTATTTTTTTTTTAAATTTGAAAATAGTAAAAATGCAACAGCACAAGACAAAACAAAGCCAATCGAGACAATGCAGTGAAATTGGTACAGGATTTTACAGTAGGATACTGGGATAGTAGTAATAAGTACTATGGTATATCTCTTTAACTTAACAATAGCTGTCCAGTCAATTATGTGTTGTAAAATCAAACCAAAAATAGAACATTGTAAAACCAATTGAGAATACTGAATAGAGCAAAAGAAACATAACAAAACAGTGAAAACAACCTATGCCTTCAAACAGAAGATAGAAGGAAATCCCCCATATTTGCTTTACTGCATATGGTCATCCTCCCAAGAGATGCTGAAACATCTATCCCCAGTAGCTAAGGGGGGAGGGGCCAGATGGGAGAAAGGTGCTTGATTTTCAGCTCACGTGGCAGTAGGCTCACAGATAATGGTTCTCCAGGCCCAAGCTGCAGGTGCTTACCAAGAGGGCAAGTGAATAAGCTTCCTAAGTCCCTCCATGGCCGGATCTCTGGAGCTCTGTTCTCCTCCTGGCCCGCGCTGCAGACGCTTACCAAGAGGGCGGGTGAATAAGCTGCCTGAGTCCCTCCATGGCCAGATCTCTGGAGCTCTGTTTCCCTGCACAAGTTCTTATGAAGAGTTTTTTCTCTGGATATATGAGGATTCTGCCCTTATAACAAAGTCATTTCTTTTACAGATGAACAGGTAACAATTGAGCAATCTGATCCCTGTGAAAGAGATGAGTTAACAGAGAAAAGGGTAGTGTTTTGGGGTAGCATGGTAACATTCAGAAGTTAAGAGAATCTTCTTTTGAATTAGTTATTTTTATGAAGTTATTTATTTTCTGACTGGTGACTGAACCCAGGGCCTGAGCTACATCTCCAGCCCTTTGTATTTTTTATTTTGAGACCAGGTCCTCTAAATAAGTTGTCCAGGCTGGATATGAACCTGGGATCCTCCTACCTCAGCCTCCTAGAATGCTGGATTAAAGCTGCACACCACTACATCTAGTTGGAAGCTTTTCTTTTTTGTCCTAAGGTCTTGAAAGGGAGAATAGTAATCTTCATGGCTCATATTAAAAAAAAAAACTAGTAGTGGCATTTGTATGATGTTTTTATGGGATTTTAAAAATTTTATTGATTTTTATTAGTACATTTGCCATACTTAATGATCACATTCATCATAGGCAATTTGTACCTATACATGAAATATCTTAATTCTTCTTTTTACACAAGCAATATTTTTTTATGTCAGATTGGAATAATTTTTCCTCATTCTTATATAATTTATCTTCACTATATAAAAATACTAAAATGAGCATGAGATAACACTAATTACTAGTCTTATCATGTGTTTGTGATATTTACATATGTAATAAAATATATATTACATATAAACAGAATATAGAATGTATTCTACACTACTTATACATTTATGCTATATGAGTGAGAGAGAAAGATCATGTACCTGGTATTTATCATAGGAAGAACTTCTCCATACATATAAAGACTTTTTGAATGTCATGCTATCTTCTGTTCCTTCTTTGCTTGCTTGTTGTTTAGAGTAGAAGCTGGAAGAGATTAGTCTCCTGTGATGCTGCTGGAGGGTAGACTTTCTGCCTTATGGAGAGAATTCAGTGAAATGATTTGGTTTCTCTGATTTCCTTGAGGGTGGGTGACAGATGCATACCTGAAACTGCTACTTTCTACCCCGTCACAGGAGGAGGATGGAGGCCTTTGCTCTGGACGGCAGTGCCCGGGAGTTACTCTTGTATCTGCCCAGTTTCTCAGGCACTGTCCGTGCTGGAGGTGCTGTGTGGTCAGAACATCATCCTAGAGTGCAGATCTAGGGAAAACAGGGTTTCAGGTTTGAAAACAAAGCTTGGAGATAAGGTAGCTTGGGGCTATCAGAGTTTCTTTTTAAAGACAGTGCTGAGCAGGTAACAGTGGCACATTCATGCAATCCTGGTACTCTGAGAGGCTGAGGTAGGAGGATTGCAACTTTGAGCGCAGCCGGGAAATTTAGTGATTTAGCAAGATCCTGTCTCAAAATAAAGGAGTGGGATGTAGCTCAGTGTCAGGTCCTGCTTTCAACCCCCTGTACCACCACCACTGAAAAAAAAAAAAGAGTAATCCTCGATCTTTAACAAAAGTCATATTTTGACTTCTTCCTTAATCCCTTTATAAATTTATTTATTTATTTATTTGGTACCAGGGATCAAACTCAGGACCTCACGCTTGCCCAGCAGGTGCTTGTGCTGCTGAGCTAAATGCCCAGCCTTTCCTTAAACGCTTTGATGAAAATTTCTCAAAGAATCATGTTGAAGATTCATGGAGGAGTTGGGGAGAGAATTGTAGTCTGGAGCTGTGTTGGGATTTATTGCTGAGTGGCACAGCACTTGTCAGTAGGTTTCAGGCCCTGCTCCCATCCCCAACACTATAAAGACCTGGAGAAAGAGCTGTGTGACACAGTCCGTTGCTGCAGGGCAAAATAGCTTGGCCAGGACACCTTCTTCACAGGCCCCTACCCTTCTTGCACTCTCTTCCCACAGTAGGGGGTGCATTATACAAGTTCCTTCTTGGGATCATGATTTTGTTTGGGGAACAGGTTTGGAAGCGACAAAGTGGAGTAAGAGGAGTGGTGTTCAGATGGAGGAGATTCACCAGGCAGCTCTGCCCTTTTACTCCTGGGTCCCACGGGCCCTGCTGTGCTCCCTGGATCCTTTTAACTGAAAGGATCAAGGGGGGGAAAAAAGCAGAAGTGGATACTTCCCTGAGCCCAGGGCCACATTTGCAGAACTATTTATTCCCTATACCCTGCCATGTTTGTCCTTCTAAGCATTTGGGGGGTGAGGAAAGACAGGACAGGTGCCCAGGAGGTCATTGGAGGTTAATTCCCTCTTCATATGTGCACCAGGCAGCCTGGAGGGCAGGGGGAGCCCTGAAGAAGAGGGAGCAGTCCTGGAAGCTCCTCGCTCTCTCAGAGAACTCTACTTCCTGACTGGGTCCGCTGCTCTCCCCAGAGCTTGCCCTCTTTGGGAGTGGAGAGATGTGATTGATGGTGGTGATGTGGTGGTGGTCATCAGAACTCAATGAGTTATGTGGGCAGAATATACTTTAAATGGTGATGAAACTCTTTATTCATATATCTTTTGGGTCCCTGATAGGAGAAATGGAATATGTTTATTATTTCAATTATCAACCACACCGAATAGAAGGATGTTAATGAGCAAGTGTATATTGTACAACTTTCTGAAACACAAATAGGTGTACATATTTGAGAAGATGATTGTTGTTTTTTCTTTTTTTTTCTGTGTGCTTGGGATTGAACACAGGGCATTTATGCATGCTAGGCAAGCACTCAACCACTGAACTACACCCCTAGCCATGAGGTTTCTGTGAGGGCTAAGTGTTAACTAGCATCAAAGTGACAGTTATCGTGACAGTACTTGCAGGAAATACTCAATGTACACATCCACTGTATGTCAGGAGCTGTACCAAGCCTGAAGCACAAAGACAAAGAAAATGAAATTTCCATGTTCAAGGAACATGAGGACTAGTGGAGGGAGAAACCAAACATTTTAGCAATCACAATATACTGTGACAAAAAATATAACAGTGTCGGTGTCGCTCCCGGCCGGCAGGAAAAACACACGACAGATTCTGACGGTGTGCAACCTTGTCTTTATTTGTCTCCGCGTGGGCCCCGCGAGGCCTCTGCTCTGCCACCAGCCCTTTCTCGCCGGTGGACTTTCTCTATCTCTCTCGTGCTTCTCTCTCGTGGCGGGAGAGGCATTTACTTTTATAGGGTAACAGTGGCCAATCAGTTCAAAGCGCGCGATGCGGGCTGATTGGCTAACATCAGTTGTTGCTAGGCAGACTATCTTACAGAGCGGGTTGTTTAAGTTGCCAGGGCAATCAGGGGGCAGGAAGCAGGCGCCAACTTGGCTCACTCGATTGGAGGGGTAATCTAGCTCAGGCTTTGCTCTTTTCTACAGGCCTCACGTCCGCCAAGTAAGGCGACCGGGCTTGGCCGCGGCTCCCAACATAACAGGAAAAAGAATAAAGAGCAATAGAGAACAGGGCAGAGGCACCTTCCCAGACAGAGGTGGGGAAGGAGATTGGGAAAAGCACTTCCGTTTGATGCCTATGCTGAATGAAGCAAAGAAAGAAGAAAAAAGACAGCAATCACCTTCTCAAATATGGACAACTGTTTGTTTCATTGAGCTGCCTGTGACTGGAAAAGGGGAGAGAAAGCACAGTATTTCACCCAAAGAGTTTTGTGTGCTCACGGACTGTGTGTATGTGTTGCGTGAACCCTAGAAGTTAGACCGGAGACATAGAGTGAGGTAAAATCATGATTTCCTTTCAGTATGATCACCGTCTTGCCACAGTATGTGGAGCAAAACCACTTGGGAAACTGCTGCCAATGCTAGTGGACTGGCAGTGTAGTGGAAAGGAGGAGCCATGCCCCACAGCCAGTCAGCAGAGCAGGAATATTATGGTTTGAACTTGAAATTCCCCCAAAAGCAAACATGGAAGACTGGTTCCCCAGTACATCAGTGTTCAGAGGCAAAGCCTTTGCAAGGTGATACCTGGATGCTTCTGACTTTTTCAACTTACTGGATTCTCTCCTTCATGGGCTATCAGGAGGAGGTGGTGGAACTGTAGGAGGTGGGCCTACTTGGAGGAAGATGGTCACTGGGATCAGTCACTAGGATCATGCCCTTGAAGAATATATTTTCCCCCAGCCTCTTTCTCTTGATCTATCTTTGTTTTCTGGCCACATGCTCTATCATGTGCTTACCACCATGATCTCTGCTTTACCACAGGCAGAAAAGCAATGGAGCGAGCCTGTCATGGACAGAAACTGCGAGCCAAAACAAATCTGCCTTAAGGTTGATTTACTGCAGGTGTTTTGCTACAGCAGTGAAAAGCTGACTAAACAAAGTAGGATCAGGAAGCCTTAAAGACAGCATGCACTGGACATTTAGGGAGGTGGACATTTAATGAACATCAGATACATTCATTAATAAATAATAGCTCACAGACAGGGAAGGGAATCTGAAGTTTTATAGAGGAAGGAAAACAAAGATGTCATGAGGAGGACGGAAATAAATCATTTTAGGGAACATGTAAGAGCAACATTGTCCTATATAGTATTTTTTTCTAGAACATAAAAAGTTAGGGCCTTAGGAAGAACAGAATGGAGGATATCTAAATTGTTTCATTTTCAGAAACACAAAGCCAGGGTAGTTCACCACTGTCAGTGCCTAACTGAATGCAACAAAACAGAGTTGGGAAGAGTCTGGAAGACCACCAGGATTCTAGACTATGTACCACATAGAGAATAAACCTTTTCTCTATCCTGTTAAGCTTAGTGATTGAGGCCTATGAATATAACTGACAGAAGACAGATGAACAGGAAAAATGATTTATTGTGCTTGCATGTGGGAGCTTTGTATAAAAGAAATGAAAATCCAAAGAAACTCTAGAGAGGTTATATACCACTTTAACAAAGAGCAATAAATTGTGAGGTGATAAGACAAACCAAGTTGATGCCTTCTGTCTCTTGTAATAAAGATTGTTCTCCTGGTATTGGGGAGGGGATATTTTCCTTTTCAAAGGGAAAATTCTGCTCTGCTTTTAGGCATAAAATTGACAGGAGAGTAAATAGCTCCTCCTGTGTCTACTTCGTTCTTTCTTTTTTGTGGTACTAGGGATTGACCCGAGGCCCTTCACACTGAACTACATTGCTAGTCCTCTAAAAAAAATTTTTTTTTACATAGGACTTTGCCAAGTGTATCAGTCTGTGTTTACTAGAGTAACAGATTTCTTACAAGATAAGCAAATATATAGGAATTTACAAACTGGCTTACAATGGCCACTAACAGGGTTAGGTGTGGAACAGTACAAAAGGGCTGTTTGTGTGCTGGAGATCTGAAGGATCCAATCAAAGCCTGGAACTCAGTGTAATATCCTATACGAGCGCATATTAGGATGCCAAAGGGTTTGCGCTGTGCTGGAAGCCAGGAGACAATGTCCAAGGTAAAGGTGAAGACCAGAGCTCATCTGAAGGAACAGAAATGAGCCTTTCTTCTCTGTTCCCCTTTTACACCATGCAGGTGACAAGTACCCAGGATGGGTCTTTTGTCTTCAGCCACAGTCAGAACTATGCTGATCCAATTTACTTGGACATTTCTTATTCAAGTTGACACAATCAGTTAACTATCACAGTAAGTCACCAAATTGCCCAGTTTGAGCTTGAATTTGTGGTCCTCCTGCTTCAACCTCCTAGAGTGCTCATATGACAGATGTGCACCTCCATGCCTGGCCTCAATATCCTGAACTTTCTATGAATACCCATGTAATAGGTACTTTTGTGACTGACTTCTTTTACTTACCTTGTGGCTTTCAAGATTCATCAAAGTTGTGGCATAGGCATTTTGTTACTTTTTATGGTTGGACAATATTCACTTGTATGGCTATATCACATTTTGCTGAATATCCTTTCATGAATTACGTAAAGCTTTTGTCTGTTTTTCTTTTTCTTTCTTTCTTTCTTTCTTTTTTTTTTTTTTTTTTTTGTATCAGGGATGGAACTCACAATCTTGCACTTGCTAGGCAAGTGCTTGTGCTGCTGAGCTAAATCCCAGGCCCTTGTCTGCTTTTCTAATGGGTTTTTTCTTGGTAGGGACAGCACTTTTATATGCTTAGATTGAATGGTTTATTACTCAGCATTTATTAGCATTTGCCTAAGATTCTATTGTCTAAATCACATCTTGCCTGAATACACACTAAACTAATGCTGTGGTTTCTTATCCAGGGGCTTCGTTTCCTCCCTTATTTTCTCATTTCCTCCAGCCTCAGGTTATTTTCCCTATTAGTGAATACGCTGATGGGAAGAGGCCCTTTAATGGGAAGCTTTCTTCATTGATGACTATCTGAACAGATGCCTCAAATACTATCTGCGATTTAAGTGTGAAGAGAGGAGCAGAGAAAGGCCAGAGATTAGGTTGGTGTCTACTGGTCATTTTTCATCATTTGTATCACAGTCACTGTCAAGTTTGTGTGTATCTCCTAAGACATAGGGATTCGGGCTGTTATAGCTTATATCTGTCCTTGTAAGGAACACATGTTTCATTAATCAGACGCGCTTGAGCATATAGTATGTGGTACAGACAACAGATGAGGATTTTAAAAAGAACAAATTTCACCTTTTTCCTGCCCTCAAGGGTGGGAAGCACTACAAATACAACATAGAAGAGACATGCAGGGAACATAGGTGCAGTGAGGGTGCCAACAGAATCCAGACATCTCTGGGAGCAATACTTCCAGCATGGAAGGGCAAAGGCGGTCTTGAGGAGGAGGTGGCACCCAGTTAGGTCTTAGGAAAAAAGAAAACATAAGATGGAATTTGTAAACAGAATAGAGGGTGCGAGCCTATTGTCAGTTGCCCCTGATTTTCTCGTGTTTATTTGAACATGTCATAAAACATCTAGTTTGTCAGTGTGGCAGGTACTGGGAATAAAGTGACAGCATGGTCACAATCTCTGTCCTCAAAGTATTTACAATCTAGATGCACCCTGGTTTTCTATTGCTACTCTGATAAATGTTCACAGAGTAACATAATACCCACTTGTTTTCTCATCTTCCACAGGTCAGAAGTCCGGGTGGGCTCAGCCAGCTCTTCCGTTCCAGGTCCCTCAAGGCCGAGGTCAAGGTGTGGGCAGCCTGCCCCTCTCTGGAGTTGCGGGGACATCTGCACCCTGACTCGTTCTGGAAACATCCTAAATTAGATACCTTGCAGCTCCAGTTTGAGCTTCCTATTTTCTTGCTGCCTGTATTCCTTCAAGCCAGCAGCAGTCTGTGAAATGCTGCTCACAGTGAATTCTCGGGCTTCCTCTCTTCTGCCTCCAGCTGAGGAATGTTCTCTGCTTTTGGGGCTCATGAAGGCCCAGCATGTGGCACACACCTGTGATCGACCCCAGCACTCTGGAGGCGGAGGCAGGAGGACTGCAAGCTCTCGCCCAGCGTGGACAATTTAATAATAGCTTTAGTGAGACTCTATCTCAATAATAAAAAATTAAAAGGACTGGGGATGTAGGCCTGTGTGATGGTCCTGTGTTCAATCCTCAATACTGCAAAGGGGGGTGGGTAGAGGCAGGGGAGGATGGTTCATGTAGCCAGACCGGGTGAACTCAGGTAATACAGGATAATCCCCGTTTCCAGGTGTGTAGCCTTAGTAATATACAGAAAGCTTCCTTACTGCAGACATGGATTCTACGGGAGTTGGAGCCTCCTCGTACTAGTGCTGCACAGCACAAGACTGCAGAAACATGCATCCATCACCTCACAGTTGCTGTGCGCTGGGACTTTGTGAGCAGTCAGCTGGTGGCTCTAAGGGGAAGTTTTCTCATGAGATCGCTATCAAGGTGGAATGTCCTTCCAAGCTTGCTTGTAAGGATGGTGAAAGGACCTATTTTTTACCTAGGGCCTCTCCCCGAGGTTGCTGGAGTGTTCTCATAAGATGGCAGAAACAATCCGATGTCTGTTGTTTCCTGATCTACACTTCTGCCTTGTTATGTTCACTAGGAGCAGGTCACTAAGCCAGCTGACATGGGAGAAGAGGGGCATGAAGGACCAGTCTTTGACAGGAGCGCCCAAGAGTCTTTGCTTGAATCTCACGCCATCCTTCTGGTTTAGAGAGGTGGTGTTGAAAGCCACCTCCACAGCTTTCTGTGGCTTGTCTCTCATGACAACTCTTGCACTTCCTCCTCCCCATAACAAGATGGATTCAAGGTCCAACTACAAAATAAAAATAAAATGAAATGTAAGTACTAGTACCACTCACAATCATCAAAATGAACAAACACCAAGGAATAAACGCCCCAGCATTGAAAATTACAAAATGACTGAGCAGAATTGAAGATGGCTTAATAAGCATGGGACAGGGCTTGAGATTTAGCTCAGTGGCATAAGCGCCTGCCTTGCAAGCAGGCAGTCGTGAGTTCCATCCCTGGTACCGATAAAAAGGAAAACGACCAAAAAAATAAATAAATAAATAAGCGTGGGACAGAGCTTGTTCCTCCCTCAGGTGGACTTAGTATTATAAAGATAACAGTCATTGTCAATGTAATCCTCCCAAATTCCCAGCAGGTGTTTTGAAGAAATTAACAAACTGATTCAAATTCATATGGATTCTTTTTTTTTTTTTTTTTTTTTGTCTTTTTCTTTTTTATCGGTACCGGGGATCGAACTCACGACCCGCTGCTTGCAAGGCAGGCACTTATGCCGCTGAGCTAAATCCCCAGCCCCCATATGGATTCTTTTGAGGTCCTGTAAAGTTTACAATGTTTAGGTTTTATTGGTCTTGTTCTGTACTGTTTTGTTCAATTTTATTATACCTAATGATATAGGCAATTCTTTTTAAGGAAGCAAGAGGCATTATGGTAACCATTGTTGATAACCTTGTACTCTGTTTTTACATCATGTACTATGTCTATCCTTGGTTTTGACTGACAGCTTTGTTTTGTCATATTTGGTTTTATTTTCTTCCAAAAAAAAGGTAATAAGAACTATGGGAGTAATAAAACCCAAAATGTGTAAATTTTGTTGGAAAAAAAAGAGGAAAAAAAAGTGCTCTAAAGGATACAACTGCAAGTGTGTTTAGGTGTGTTAGGATAAATGACCATATTGCTGAGTTTTTGTTGGATCATTGAACACAACTGTTTGCAGTTTCACTGTTTGAATGTCCACTTCGTATGCTTTGATCCTGTGACTTGAGCAACTATTTCTAAGATGACAATGTATAATCTATTAACTGGTGATTTCTTACTTTTGTTTTTTTGTAGTTATGTATTACTTGTACCCTTACACTGTTTTGTCTTGTTTTTTCTTTCTTTTTTCCTTTTAAATAAAATTTTAAAAATTCATATGGAAATGTAAGCCAAATCAATCTTGAAGAAGAATCACAAAATTAAATGACTATCCTGCCGAATGTCAAGAACTGTAATGAGGTGTCGGAGAGTACTTGCATGGCACAGGTAGGAATTTAGATTCAATCCCAGCACCACAGTCTCCACCACCAAAAAAAGAACTGCAGTAAAACTATAGTTTTTATTGTGTATGTGTGTGAGTGCATGTGTGACATTGTTGCAAAGGCAGAGAAACTCAACACCAAAACAAAACAATTCAGAAATAAACTCCCACTCTAATTGGTGTCTTTGGTAAACAGAAGGTCAGATTTTTGTTGTTGCTATTGTTTTTCTTTCTTCTTCTTTTTTTTTTTTTATATCAGAGATTGAACTCATGACCTCACACTTGCCAGGCAAGTGCTTGGGCTGCTGAGCTAAATCCCTGGCCCTCCTTTTTTCTTTGAAGAGGGCATGTATTGAGGTTTGAACTCAGGGCCTCATGCATGCTAAGGCAAGCACTCCACCACTGAGCCATTATTATTTTTAGACAATGTCTCATTAAATTACCCTGGCTGGCCTAGAATTTGTAATTCTCTTGCATCAGTCTGATGAGTAGATAGAATTATAGGCATGGGCTGCAACACCCAGTTATTCATTTGAATATACTGCAAATAATGCTTATGGTGCTTTTGGTGGGAGGAGCAAGAATCTTGTCATTTTTTTTTTTTTTTACTTCATCAGCCATAAAATAAATCTCGTCACATTTTGTAAATGGGAAACAATTACACTTCTACAGAGAATAAGTGTTGTGCTTAGAGGAACATCTGATTGTGGTGATTCTGGTATCTCTGAAAGGTAGTGGATGACACTATCTCATCTTTTGAAATACACTATGACTTTTTAAAAATGAATTATAATTGTTGTAGTGAGGGGTTACAAGGAGAACAAGACAATACCGGACACATAATTTGTAGTATTATTTTATGATAGTCACCTGAAGAGTCAAATACAAAGAAAGTGCAGGGAATCTGTCCAAACATAAAGACCTAGAATATCCAACTGAGGGCCTAAATCCTATAACAATAATCTGAATGAGTTCAGCTGAAAACCTAGAGCCTGTGACAGTGCTTCCCATGCATCCAACTAGAAGCCTGGAGCTCATGACAATGACTCATGCAAGTCTGTTGCAAGGATTTGCTCTGGAAAGGCCCAAAGGTCAGGGGTGGAAACTAGAAAGTCTGTGCCAGCAAGGTGAAGGATCTGTGCCAGTAGGTTGAAGGTTCTGTACTGGAGCCAGGAAGTGATGCTCAGAATAAGGACCAGGGCTCCCCCGAAAAGTACACAGCCATCCTCAGAAACCACCGCAAGGTACTGAGCTCCTCGATGATGAGAACACCTGAGTTCATATTAGGAAGCCAGCACAACAAGCTTCTACAGGAGACTGAACAGCACACATCTTCCCCCCCTGGAGCCAGGAAGTGATGCTCAAAGTAAGGACCAGAGTGACCCAAAGTAAGGACTTCAAAGTGAACGCTGCCATTCTCAGCAACAAGGTCCTGAGCTCCTCTGATGAGAGATTCATATCAGGGAAGGTACAGAGAAAAAAATCTTTAATGGAGTCTATGAGGACAATAGTCCCCATATGACTTTTAACTCCAGTGTAAACCAGGCGTGATGGTGCATGCCTGTAACACCTGCATTTGGGAGGCTGAGGCAGGAGAACCTTTGCAAGTTCAAGACCAGCCTGAGCTACAAAGTGAGGTCAAGGCCAGCCTGAACTGCAAAAACGAAGATCAAACAAACAAACAAACAAAAAACTCCTCCAGTGTATACATAAGTATTCTTTCACCCTAAAGCCAAAGCAATGATAAAATAAATAAACATGACTTGTGATGTTTGTATGAAAGAAATAAGGGAAACACATGAAAGATTGCCAATGTGCTCACCTACATTTTAGAAATCATCACTTGAAAAAACGTTCATTTCACATACTAGCCAAGCACCAATCTGTATGAAAGCACCAGTCTGTGTTCCTAAGCTGGATTCTTTTTTTTTTTTTTTTTTTTTTTGTCTTTTTCCTTTTTATTGGTACCGGGGATCAAACTCACAACTGCCTGCTTGCAAGGCAGGCGCTTATGCCGCTGAGCTAAATCCCCAGCCCCCTTAACCTGGATTCTTAATTTGGGGAAAAACTCTTCCTTTCACCATCCCCAGCATTACTTTCCCATCCAAATGAAAAATTCGTTCTGATTTGCAGGACAGCCATGGCAGAACAGCAGTGGGACAGAAGGCAGAGAAGACAGTATTAACCTTAGGACACAGTAAACTGTTACAGTTTTCAACAGTCCTGCCTCGAGGCCCTGATGAAACAGCAGAAGTAAATGTTTGTGTGAAGTGGAAGACTGGTCCCAAGAAAACTCTAAATAAACCCTCTGGCTTCCCTTGCTCTTGGTCAGTTTTTGGAAGCCACACTTCAGTTTCCCCAGCGGGGCTCTAAACAGCGCCTCTGCCCTGCGAGTTCTGATAACCCGCCCCAGTGTCCTGGGGAATACAACCTCCTCCCTTGGGCCTGCAGTTACTGGGGAGAAGGCTTGGCGCCTGGGGCTTCATATTGTGTCTATCCCTTGCTATGTTAACCTTCAAGTCAGATTTTACCCAGCTCTGCCCGTGTTGATCACTCAGAAATGTTTTGTGCAAAACTAGGGTAGAGGGTCAGTTTGTCCTGTCAGTGAGAGCTGGCATGCCTCTCCCCTCCCCCAGCCTCGGGCAGCAGCTCGGCCACTCAAAGTCCTTCAGCCCTCACACCGGGCCAGGGCAAGGGATGACACATCTGTTGGAATTCTTCAATAATATTCTTTAATCTATGTGATTAATTGTGCACTGATTTTACTCTAACAAAGCTGGTTAGCCAGGTGTGGGGGCACAGGCCTGTAATCCGAGCACTCTGGTGGCTGAGGCAGGAGGATCGCTGCGAGTTCAAGGCCAGCCTGGGCTACAAAGTGAGTCCAAGGCCTGCCTGAACTACATAGGGGAACCCTGTCTCAAACAAAACAGATCAAAACAAAACAAAAGGCTGTTTAGGGGCCGAGGAGGGGGGGAGTAGTAATGCGACATAGCACTTGCACCAGGGCCTGGGTTCTGTGCTCCCACTACACACAGAGACACAGCCACAATCTCAGTAGGCGTTCAAAACATAAGCGTCCACCGTGAGAAGCAATCTGGGACCCTTCTCTAGAGAAGTTAAAACCCTCTCCTGTCCCGCTAGGGCCCCCACTGTGACATGTGGGAATCCTCCCCTTCTCTGTAAACTCCTTCCAACCCCAGAGAGGGTGAGGGCTCCCTTGACTACTGAGGCAGCGACACCTGCTGGACACAAAGAGAAGTACAGCGTTGCTTTCTGTCTTTTAAGTTTTTTTGGTTGTTTCAGCATTTATTTTGCAATAGACGACATTCTTACATAAAAATTAAAGTGTACAGAAAGGACGCCTTTCACATCTATTAATTCCTTCCTCGATAGCCATCGCTACAGTTTTTTTGTTGAACGCTAGCTACCTGAAAAGGCTGCCGCACATCCCAGTGATCAGGCAAAGCTGGATTTGTTCCTACTGCGGTAAAGGTGCCCACTGCCTTGACAGAGGCTCTGAAGTGCCTCGGAGAGGGGACAGGGCCACGTGGATACCATGCGTGCCTGGGTATGTGTTCCTGTGTGATCTGCTCTCCCACTGAGTTACATGCCCAGCTTTCCCCATTCTTACTCCCCTTGAATTTTTGAGACAGGATCTGGTTAAGTCGCCCAGCCCGACCTTAAGCTAGGGAGTCCCCTCCTGAAGCCTCCTGAGTAGCTGGGGTGACAGATGCTCGCCACCTAAATGGCTAGAATGAAGACTTTATGAAGTTTTGGGGTTTGACTGAAATCAGAAGGGCTTAGACTTGGGTAGGATCATGATTGAAGATTGTATATTTCAGAAAGTCTTAGGAGAGTAAGAAACCATTTGAAAACCATTGAAAAACTGAGCCGTTATTAAAATGGGTTCTGTGGCCCAGTCCAGATCACAAGCTCTTGTAATCACACCATTGGGGAGGCTGAGGCAGGAGAATTGTGAGTTCAAGGCCAGCCAGGGCCATTTAAAGAGCCTCTAAAAAAAGACGGGGGAAGGGTGGCTGGGAATGTGGCTCAATGATAGGGCACTTGTACAGCATGCCCCAGGCCTGGGCTCCATCCTCAACACTGAAAAAGCAAACAAAGAGTGTGATGCTTTTACCCTTTCGGTGTTGCAGAAACCTTCAGCTTTCAGATGCAATATCTGAACACTGCAGGTGGGAAGGGGAGGGAATCAGTGGGCGCTACTCCCTTTTCACCTCCTCAAACTTTGTAGAGGAAAGGTTCCCTGGCCATCATCCTCTGTGTGGCAGCCAGAGTGTAGACACCACCCCCAAAGCAAAACAACCAAAAAACAAGGAATTTAAAGTACTGGTGTTAGTATAAAAAGCTATGTGAATTTAATGACTGGACAATAAAACCATCCATAAATCATGTGGTTTTGGTTCTTTGCTTTATTAAAATAGGACCTAACTGTTACTAGCTGATTGAATGTTTCAAGTTTTTCTTTGGGGGGGGTACTGGGGATCGAACTCAAGACCTCACACTTGCCAGGCAGGCACTTAAGTGTGCTGAGCTAAATCCCTGGCCCAACATTTCAAGTATTTTTTAGTGATAGAACAACTGTGTGCCTTCTGACCTCTAATAATGAAAGAGTTTTCAAAAACTCAGTGACACATAATCCGCAGTAGGCGGGCTCCACAGCCCTTTCCAGCCGGAAGTGTTATAGAACACAGAGCTCTCCACTCGCTGGGCACCCCATAAAGAATTACAGGGACTTGTGTCTGGTGTAGGGGATGAGATAGGAGATTAGGGCCCTCGATGGCTGGGGAAATAAGTATGACCTGTTAATTACTAAATCCCAGGATCCAAGCTCAGAGTGGTTTCAAAAACCTGGCATGTTAAGCCAGTTTTGCATAGGATGGTTAGACTTGATATCACCCTGAAGAACAGATGATCAGAAAACTCGCACGCTGAGTTTTTGTCACTGTGTTTTCTTGCATGGTGGATGCCCTTCTTTTCCTACTTTTCCTCTGCAGAGATTGTTTCTTTTCCTAACTTTAATTAAAAAGTTATTACCATTAAAACAACAACAAAATTCAGTGACGTTACTATAACAAGCCTCCATTTCTAACTGGATGTGGTGGTCATGGCTGTAATCTCAGCCATTTGGAAGATTGAGGCAGGAAAATCATGAATTCAAGGATAATCTGGGCAATTTAACAATTTAGCAAGACCCTGACTAAAAAAAAATTATAAAAAAGGGTTGAAGCTGTGTCTCTGTGTGAAGGCCCTGGTCCAAACCTTCCTCTCCAAAACAAAACAAAATACTGTTTCTCTCTGCATGTTTATGTGAGCCACTTATATCTATCAAATGAAAAAATGGAATATAATTTCTGGAAACTAGCATCATTCTAGCAAAAATTACTATTTCTCTTGGATATATGAACTAATTATAAAGAGAAAACAAAAAGACAGCTTCACTCATTTAATAAAAAGATGGAGGGACTGAGATCAAGCTCAGTGGCTGTGCACTGGTCTAGTATGCCCAAGGCCTTGGTTGGGCCCTATTCTGAGAGAGGGAGAAGGAGAGGGCAGAGAGAGAGAAAGAGAGAGAGAGAGAGAGAGAGAGAGATTCATTTCCTTCTTATTTAATTTACCAAAAGTCTCATTATTACTTTAATCTATCATCTACTAATAATAATTGCAATGATAACTTGATTTGGAATGTTCTTTCAAGACATTTAGAGTCATTTTCAAGACTGTCACACTTTATGTGACAATTGATTTTTTTTTTTTAAGAGATTTTAGGTGCAGATTTTTAGTTCCAGTTCCAGGTGTGGAGCTCAGAAGTCTGAAATGGGTTTTCCCAGGCTGAGTTGTTAGTAAGAGTGAAACCCACTGGGTGCTCTCCAGGAGAAGATAATTAATAAGAATAAAATATACTAAGATGAAACATATTTAAAGGAAATGGATGATAACTAGCAGACCGAGGAGGAGAGATGATGAAACATTTCAACATTGAACACATTTTCATTAGGCCCCCCGGGGTATAACTCAATGGTGAAATCCTAGAACAACAAAAGAACTTGTTTTCATTAAAATAAAGACCTTTGCATGTGTTTTTTCATTAGGTGTTGGCTTCAAAGGTATTCTGTTGAAACACATTTGTTTAATTTAAAATGCCTGTTGTTGTTGTTGTTTTTATAGTACTGGGACTGAACTCATGACCTCATGTTTGCCAGGCAGGTGTGTACATCACTGAGCCAAATTCCTGGCCCAAAAGTGGCTTTTTTTTTTTCTCTGTTTGGTAACGGGATTGAACTCACAACTCACTCAGCACTTACCAGGAAGGTGCTTATTACACTGAGCTAAATCCTCATCCCTAAAATGTCATTTTTTATTATATACCAAAAATTTACATGTTTGGTAACCAATTAAATTTAATGACATATTTTAGATGTCAATTTAAAAATATGTAAGTGACACATACACGAGTTTATCTGTTGATGACATTTTACTTTACTATTTGAAACTTTTTGTTTTTTTATTGATACCAGGGATCGAACTCACAGCCGCCTGCTTGCAAGGCAGGTGCTTATGCTGCTGAGCTAAATCCCCAGCCCCTGATGACATTTTACTTTAAGATGATACAATTAATTTTATGGAAGTCAATTTGTATAGGTGATTTGCTGAATTTTCATGCTATATTTTCCTTAGGAGAATACATTACAGACCACAGGACTTCATCTTAAAGCAGAGGTGCTGTAGAAACAGCTAAATACTTAGTGCCCTCTTTCCCTTCTGATTGTGACTGCAAAAATGTCAACAGACACAGTGGCCTTGAGCTTCAGAGCCAGTGCCTGTGTGCAGCTCTAGGAGTCACAAGTCTCTAACCCTGGCTTCCCCTGAGTTAGGTTTGAGTAAAAAGGGGCTTAGTAAAAGTGTGTGTAAGGCCTAGGTACAACCCCCGGTACCCGGGAAAAGAAAAGAAGAGAAAGAGAGAAGGGAGGAAAGGAAGGAAGAAGGAGAAGGAAGGAAAAGAAAGATGCCTAAACATTAGCTTAGGTTAACGTGAAGAGAGCATCTGAGGAAACCCTGCTTAGATCTGGAAACAGACTGCCAGCACGGGAGAGCCCCCACCCCACCATGCCTCTTCTCCATCCAGTCCCTTCCCCTGACCCTGCCACGGAGCATTTCCTGTTTTACTCCTGTTTTACGCCATCACACCCACATAAGGATTTCCAAACACTGTGATCTTCTCCTGAGTGCTGGGATTACAGGTGAGGGCTGCCTTACCCAGCTTCAGACAGTATGACTCTCCCTGCCTCTTTCCCTTCTTCCCTCTGTGCCTCCCTTCCTGTCTCCGTCTCTGTCTATCTCTTTTTTCTCCATGTGTGTGCAATAAGGAATTAAACTCAGGACCTCACACATTCTAAAGCTCATCGCTGACCCACACCTCCTGCCATGTATTCCTTGGTACGAGTTTCTTTTAACAGTAAGATTTTAGCCAGGCACAGTAGTGGGCACCTGTAATCTCAGGGCTCATGAGGCTGAGACAGAAAGATCATAATGAATTTGAGGCCAGCCTGGGGAACATAGTGAGTTCAGTCTGAACTATATAGTGAAACACTGTGAAAAAAAATTTAAAAATTTTTAAAACCCTCATAAAATAAAAGATAAAAATTAGGTTTTTAACATTCATCCATATTGTTGAATTTATACTTGATTGATTTTTTTTTAATTTTATTTTGAAGGTAGTAAAAATGCAACAGCACAAGACAGAACAAAGCCAATCAAGACAATGCAGTGAAATTGGTACAGGATTTCACAGTAGGATACTGGGATAGTAGTAATAGGTACTATGGTATATCTTTTTAACTTCACAATAGTTGTCCAGTCAATCAGGTATAGCAAAATCAAACCAAAAATAGAACATTATAAAACCAATTGAGAATACTGAATAGAGCAAAAGAAACATAACAAAACAAAACAGTGAAAACAACCTTTGCCTTCAAACAGAAGATAGAAGGAAATCCCCCATATTGCTATACTGTATATGGTCATCCTCCCAAGAGATGCCCCAGTAGCTATGGGGTGGGCAGGAGAAGGGCACTTGATTTTCAGCCCGCCTGGCAGTAGGCTCACAGGTAATGGTTCTCCTCCAGGCCCACGCGACAGGCGCTTACCAAGAGGGCGGGTGAATAAGCTGCCTGAGTCCCACCATCTGATTTTCATTTTGATGTGTCTTATTCCATAAACACTGAATCTTTAATTTTTCAAGACAATGTCTCTCTCAGTAAAAGATGAAGAGAATGGTATTCTATTACATGCTAAAACTTGGCACTACCAGATTTAAAAATTTTAGCTAATTTGGAAGAGTGTAAAGTATTTCATTAATTGGCTTACTGGACTTTTTTTTCTGTTATTTTATTTTATTTCTGTGGTACTGTACATCAGATCCAGTGCTCAATTAAGTTTTTATGTTCATTTCTAACTTTGTCACTGATGAGGTCAAGGAATTGTTTTCTGTTTTTGGTTACTCGAGTGTCTTGTTTTATTCTGCGTCTATTTGACTCCTTTGCTCACATTTCTTTTGCATTCTCTGCTATTTTTCTTTTTTTTTTTTTTTTCTAGGAGTCTTTTATAGCTTCTGGATATGAGCACCTTTATGTTATATGTACATATGTAAGTATCTTGTCCCACTTTCTGATTTTTCTTTTTATTTATTTATTTTATTGGTACCAGGGATCGAACTCACGACCACACGGCATGCAAGGCAGGCGCTTATGCCGCTGAGCTAAATCCCCAGCCCCTCTGATTTGTTTTCTAAAAATTATTTTTAAGAATTTGTAAGTGGGGGGCTGGGGATTTAGCTCAGCGGCATAAGCGCCTGCCTTGCAAGCAGGCAGTCGTGAGTTCGATCCCTGGTACCGATAAAAAGGAAAAAAAAAAAAGAATTTGTAAGTGCATAATTGAGTGGATTTTACTTTTGGCACTGGGAATTGAACTCACAACTTCATGTGCTTTGCCACGGAGCTATGTCCTCAGCCCTCCAGTGGATTTTAGCATATTGACAAACTTTGCACCATCACAGGATCCAATGCTGGAACATATCCAAGCCCTCTGAGAAATTGATAGCACTTAGCACTCTCTCCCTGGCATCTCCTCTGGCTGTGACTCTATTTTGCTTCCTTTGGATTTACCTAGGTGGGTACATCCTGTTAGTGAAACCACAGTATGCAACTCTGCCTGTGGCTTTGTCCTCTCAGAGTCTCCAGTGGGAGCCATATTTCAGCATGTGTCCCTACTTTGTTTCTTGTGACAGCGGAATGATACTCTACCATATAGATGTCCCACATTTTGCTTATCCAATATCAGTTGATGAACATTTGTTTTCTTCAACTTTTTAGCCATATAAGCAATGCTATTCTGAACACTTGGAACACATTTTTGGGTGGGCATATGTTTTCATTTCCCTTGGGAATCTACTGGAAGTGTAATTGCTGAGTTATACAATAGCTAATTTTTTGAGGAACTCAAAACATTTTCCATAGTGACATTATCACTTTCCTACCATCCTTAGTTTCGTATTCTGATTTTTCCATGTCCTCACCAACTCTTAGGTCTTTCTGACTGTAGTCATCCTAAATAAGTATCAAGTGATAACTCACTGTGGTCTCTTTTTAAAAAAATATTTTGTGGTGGTGAGACAAGGTCTCATTATGTAGTTCAGGCTGGCTTTGAACTCGAGTTGATTCACTTATCTCAGCCTCCCAAGTGTGGGGATTACAAGTGTGCATCATCACACCTAGACTTTACTGTGGTTTTGATGTGATCTTGTGGCATGCTGTTTAAGGCTGTTTTAGTAAACAAATTATCTTTGTTTTAATGTCCAAGGTCAACAGTTATTCTGTTTAGCATCCAATCTTTTTCTTTGTGGGGATTACAAGTGTGCATCATCACACCTAGACTTTACTGTGGTTTTGATGTGATCTTGTGGCATGCTGTTTAAGGCTGTTTTAGTAAACAAATTATCTTTGTTTTAATGTCCAAGGTCAACAGTTATTCTGTTTAGCATCCAATCTTTTTCTTTGTTAGTACATTTAACTACGATTTAAGAACTCTTTCCTGGGCTGGGGAGTTAGCTCAGCAGCATAAGCACCTGCCTGGTAAGATGAGGTAATGAGTTTGATTTCCGGTACCACAAAAAAAGAACTCTTTCCTTACTCATGAAAATAGGCCACTTTAAAAGTTTTGCAGCACACATTGAACTGAATATCTAGTTGCCTACACACTCATGCACTTTCTTCACTGTCTTACAGGGACATGATTGTAAGTCAAGTGTGTTTCTTCGTCCATATGCCTGGTTCTTTCTCAGTAGGGAGACAGAATCCAAGGACCACTGAGTGATGTCCCCAGCTCTTATTTAAATTTTAAAACAGAGGGGCAGGGGATTTAGCTCAGCAGCATAAGCACCTGCCTTGCAAGCAGGCAGTCATGAGTTTGATCCCCGGTACCGATAAAAAGGAAAAAGACCAAAAAAAAAAAAAATTTTTTTTTAAGACAGGGTCTCATCATATTTCCCAGGTTGCCCTCAAACTTGTAATTTTCCTGTCTCAGCCTCCCAAGTAGCTAGAATTACAGATAAAGTCCATGACACTCAGATTTTATTTTTTGTTTTTTCTTTGTTCATTACTAGGGATTGACCCCGCAGGGCCTTGTGCCATTAGGCAAGCACTTGCTGTAACACTGGGTTATATTCTCAGCACTGTTTCTGACCTCTCTCTCTCTCTCTCTCTCTCTGTAGTTTTTCTTTCCTTGTACATATACCATAGCCATCATAACCACAGCATTGACTTAACTTCTGAGACCTATCCAAGCAGGAAGTTTCTCTTTGCTCCCCTTCTTCAAACATGTCTTGGTTTAGAGATGAAGAGGCTTATTTCTTGCTTGAATTAAAGGGTTGCTCCTCACTCCTGCTGCATGTCCTCCCAGGAGGCTCTGTTTGCGTGCTCTGCAATCCTTGAACCAGGCAATGGAACAGCTGCAGCCACGTTGGAAGAAAACACGCGTGACGAATCTCACAGCTGCCAGAATGGAGCTGAGGCACAGCTCAGTGGGGGAAGCTTGCCTGCTCTGTGCGGAGGGCCTGGGCTTGATGCCTAGAACCAAAAAGTAAGTCAGCAAACACACAAACAGTAAAACCTCCGCTCAGAAGTAGCACATTCCATCCACCAAAGTGAGTCAAACAGCTACCTCTTTAACTCACATGAGTGGGGAAGATTTACCAGGTGAGCAGGAGAAATGATACAGGGTTTATGAACTGTCCTAAGAAGAACCAAAAATCTATTTTTTAATTTTTTTTAAAATCATTTTTACTTATTTGATAAGATAAAAATGTATCTGGGCTAGAGTTGAAGCTCAGAGGTATAAAGCAGCTACTTATACTTAGCAGCGCACTGTGTTCAATCCTTGGCACAAAGAGCAACCCGGAAACCCTATCTGAACTCTGTTTCATCCTTGTATCCATTTATCACTATAAACATTAATGTCTTTCTCTTTCCCGGATGGAGAATAGACTCCCTCCAGAGAGAGAAGATCTCGAACTCCTATCCAAAGACAGAATGGAACCAAAGTCCAGAGTCCCCTGGAGTTATGATAACCCTATCTTAGGCAGTGGCCCTTGATAGTGCAACATCAGGTCCCAGTGTGACTTCTTTTGATCTGAAGATTTAAGAGTTGAAAGGACACCTTATCTGCTCCTTCTGCCCCACCAACTTACAATGGCAGAGGAAGGACAGGAAAATCAAACACAAAGTACTCGGAAGAAATTCTAGACAAATTATCAGCCCGGAGATGAGGAAAATCCTACCTGGATCCCAGTTTGCTCCCCAGGAGGGGCTCACAGTTCCTTTTCTCTGTCACGTGCCCCACCCTGCCCTCCAGGATAGGGGATAGAACCCAGCTTTGTCCCCATCCCTTTTTAAATGTTTTAGTTTTTGAGACAGTCTTACTACATCAGGAAATTGCCCAGGGCCAGCATGCATCCATTACAGGCATGTGCCTCGGGGCCAGCTGTTCACATTCACTGGGACCACGGCTCCATCTCTGGGAGAGCTTTTTTGGCTGTATCTAAAGAGGACTGTAAAGGAGGAAAGAAGCCCATTTTCTCTACTTTCTTAGGTTCTTCAGCTAGGGACCTCCAAACTAGACTGACAAAACCAAGCCAAACCAAAGCAACCAACCAACCAAACAACAATAACAACAACAAAAACTCCAGATCTACAGAACAGAAGCTTACAGATTTTATTTGATGTAAAGCATTGAATGTGGCATGGGCAGAGAAGGGGTGGGAGTGGTCCATGGTGAAGACAAAAAAAATCCTAAAGGATCATCTAGGCCTGACAGCTTTTGTACCCTTTGGACAAAGGGCAGCAAAACTTGCAGAAAAGTAGTAAAATAAAGGAAGGGGGTGTGGGGCCCATGCTGGGATGAGTGGTGAACAGCGGAAAACACTAGCATAGATGAG
Source organism: Cavia porcellus (assembly GCF_034190915.1). NCBI lineage: Eukaryota > Metazoa > Chordata > Mammalia > Rodentia > Caviidae > Cavia > Cavia porcellus. The sequence continues at coordinate 32,873,421 of NW_026947510.1, read as the reverse complement.
GGCTGGCTGTAAGGTTGCTCCTGCTAACCCTTCTTGGTTACCTGTGTCTCCACACATTCGCTCCCTCGTTCCTTCCTGACGTGAAGAGGTCGAACAGCTTCCTGAGGGTGTCTGAGGTTAACAAAACTGCTCACCTCACAGCAACTGAAAAGGAAAGGGAAGGAGGGAGGCTGGGGTCATAAAGTCCCTCAAAGCACTGGCCACAGTGACTTAACTACTCCCTGAGATCTCACCTTTTGGAGGCTCCACCATCCCAGTGGTGCCACAGGCTGGTAAGCGAGCTTTTCATCGTAGGAGGCTTTGTAGGACATTGAAGATCCAACCCATACTGTGCTGGGCTTAAAGTAAACGATTTCAGTTCTCATGCTAAAGTCTCACTGGAGATCGAGTAGTGGCCATGGTCCGCATTGTCTTCATCACTGAAGGGACTGAACAGTCAGTCGCTTCATGGAATACTGCTGGATGTGACGCAGGAGAAAGAGAAAGCCAGAGATGAGTGAAGCTCTGGAGGCTTCTGCCTAGAAGCAGAGTCTGTCCCAGCACATACCTCATTAGCCAGGGCAGACACACCACCAAAATAACTTCAGACAGGAGAAAATACAGTACTCCCATGGCCTCTGGAAGCACAGACAGGTCTTAGAGACCAGTGTAGTACGGTGAAATAGTAAGCGATTGAGGGTGTGATGATGGAAATTTCATTCCTGTTCTAGTATTTATGTTATAAGGAGCAACTCATTTAGCATTTTGTCTCAGTATCTCATCTCTTAGAATAAAGAATGTTCAATGAATGCTTAAGAAAATTAAATAAAACCTCACAAAGTCCTACAGCGCAATGCTAGTTTTTTGCTTTTCTTTTATTTACTACCCAGTGATATTATATCGTGGTTTCAATATTTTCAGTAAAAAGGAATTTATTCATGTTAGTCAGCTGCTACAATTTAATTACTATTTTTCAACTACTGTACTGTACTACAAGCTTTTGTAAGAATAGAGAAAATGTTTTACAGGATTCAGTATCTCTCACACTGCTTAATACAGTGTGAAAAACACGTGCTAAAAATATGTGCACTTGCCTATAATCCCACCAACTTGGAAGACTGGGGCAGGAGGATCACAAGTTTGAAGCATTAATGATAATGTGTTAGTACCAGTGTGAAAAAGAAATAGATAAAAAGTAGAAATCAATATTGGCATGGTGGGGGTTGTGGACACCTGCTTTGCAAGCATGTGCTTGTGAGTTCAATCCCCAGTACCGATAAAAAAAAAAAAAATACTGGCATGGTGGTGCATGCTTGTGATCCCAGCACTCTGGGAGGCTGAGGCAGAAGGATCTCAAGTTTGAGCCCAGCTCAGGCACTTTAATAACTGACACCCTGTCAAAATAAAAAATAAAAGGGGCTGGGGATTTAGCTCAGCGGCATAAGCGTCTGCCTTGCAAGTATACAGTCGTGAGTTCGATCCCTGATACCGATAAAGACGAAAAAGACAAATAAATAAATAAATAAATAAATAAATAAATAAATAAATGAAATGGGAATGTAACTCATAGAAAAGTCCTGGACTTAATCCCCAGTACATAAAAAATAAAAGTAATCATTTAGCATAGTCAATTAATGTAAATGACTACACAAGTTATTATTTGGTCAGTTTGGTATTAAGAGATGAGGTCCTGGGCTGTGGGGTAACTCAGTGATGAAGAACTTGCCAATATATGCAAGGTTCTAGGTTTGATCCCCAAGAAAACAAATACAATATGAACAATAAAAGAGAGATAAGATTCTGATTTCTTCATACTCTGACCAAATCCTACTCCAAACACTTCTGTCTCACATCTCTTCCTTCTTTGATTTTGTTTTCTCCCAGTGGTAAAGGATCAAACCCTGGCCTGGAATATGTTAGGCAAATGCTCTACCACTCAGCTACATTCTCAGTCTAATTTTTCGTTCTTGAAAGAAGGCAAATTTCTTTTTTCTTTCAGCTGTGCACAGGCTAAGCACGTGCTCTACCTCGGAGCTGCAACTCTTGCAAGAAGTGGACCTTGGGGCTGGGGATTTAGCTCAGTGGCATAAGTGCCTGCCTTGCAAGCAGGCAGTTGTGAGTTCAATCCCCCGTACCGATAAAAACGAAAAAGACAAAAAAAAAAAAAAAAAAAAAAAAAAAAAAAGAAGTGGCCCTTTTGGAAACCAATCGTGGATACCACCATAGCCCTTCTTAAAAATCCCATCACCATCTGACAAATGCTCATTGTTTATTTATTTTCATTTTTTTTTTATCGGTACCAGGGATCAAACTCAGGACCGCACATTTGCAAGGCAGGCGCTTATGCCGCTGAGCTAAATCCCCAGCCCCTGCTCATTGTTTATTAATGATAACAATAAATATTTATTGAGTGCTAACTAAGAAAAATCAATGTGCTCACTAGACAGTTTTCACTTAATTCTCATGAGATGCTGGAAAGTAGGTACTACTGTTTTGCTTTTCCAGGTAAAGAAAGCTAAACTCGCAGAGGTTGTTACCTGCCCTTGGCAGTCAGAATCCCAGCCCAGGTTCACGCTCTATAAACCAGGGCAGCGGCCTCAAATAACACCTATACCTTTGTTTGCTAATTCTATTACATTCTTTTAGGGGAAGGAATATTTATCTTGTTATGTCTGTGATGCCAAACACAATACAGTAAACCAAGTAAATAATTCATGAGAAATATTTATTGAGTTTCTGTGAGACGTCATGTGTATGCAAAGAACTCTACAGATGTGAGCTTAGCTCTTGGGAATGAGGCATACAAAGTTGCGAATTGAGGCTCCCTGTATACCTCTGGACTGGAAGATGCCATCCTGAGCCAGGTGACAAACTGTGGATTGGGTGGCAAAGCCCTAGGCTGCACAGGATCATTGGTGTTGTTTTCGATGATTTGAATCATCATTAAAATAACTCAGTACAAACCTGGAAGACACAGCGACCATTCATTTGATCTTCAGCTTGTGGCTTCAAAAATGTGAACTTCTTTTCATTTATGTGTCAAGTCTGAACTTACTCGGGAAAACTACATAAAGCTAGATATACTAAAGCTGTATTTATCTACATATTTGGGGGACAATATTGACAACACTGCATTTCCCTCAAATACTCTGGCAGCTGGAATGCATTTGGGCTTTCTCTCTCTCTCTCTCTCTTTCTGTCTCCCTGTTTTGTTTCAGTTTTGGTTTTTTTTGAGACAGGATCTCACTGTGGAGTTCAGGCTGGACTAGAACTCTACATACCCCCGGCTGGCCTCTGATTTGCAATAATGCCCCTGCCTTAGCCTCTCAGAGTACTTGCATTACAGGTATGTCTCACCATGCCCAGCTTTGGGCTATTTTGGGGGGGGAGTGGGTGCTGGATATTGAACCCATGGTCTTTCACATATACTAGGCAAGCCATCTATTATTGAGCTATATGTCCAACACCCATGGCTACTTCTTTGGGTGGGTTGGGAGTACTGGGGATTGAACCCAGGCCTTTCCTGATAAGCTACATTTTCAGCCCTTGTTATTTATTTATTTTGAGATGGTGTCTCCCTAAATTGCTACACATCCAGGTTGGTTTGGAAATTTAGATCCTCCTTCCTCAGTCTCTCAGACTATGGGGATCACAGGTATGTACCACTGACTCAGCTTGTGGCTGCTTCTTCATTCAGTAATTTTAGTTTACACACAGATTGACATTTAGACAAGTAATTCACAGTCAAATACTCTGTTTACTCATAACCACAACCAGCAGCTTGTAAAAATATGATGTTGGTTCAAGAAAAACAAAAAGCACAAATTTATTACTCCAAACAAACCATCGAAAGGTGTACAATCTGCTAATCTATTATGTCTGTAAATCCTTGGCTGTAGTCCTACAGTAGATTCACAAATTCTACATCAGTTCCATTTTGGTCTATAGTCACAGCCACACAGCTCCCTGGTCCAAGGCATACCTTTTAGGTGCAGTCATGGTACAGTCACAGAGACCTTGTCAGCATGCAGCCACTCTGTTATTCCAATCTCTCAGGCAGAGTAAGAGCCCATATCAGTTTTCACAACTGTCTTTGCCTCTCCCTCATGGACTCTTCTCTCTTTGGCATTTGCACTCCCATGATCAATCCCTCACCCTCCTCTGATGCCCTTGCTTTGCTTTCTGCTCTTCTAGCCTGAAGCTCACAGCTCCCTCTGCCTGCAGCGCCTTGTGGCTTCCTCCTGTTCTCTTCAGATCGCCTTTATTCTTATTTTTTGTTTTGTTGGGAGATAGGTGTTGCTATGTGGTTCAGGCTGCCTGTGAACCCACAAGGTAGACGGGGCTGGCCTCACACTCAAGATCCTCTTGCTACCCTCCCGGGATTGTTGGGATTACAGATGTGCACCACCACTGCTGGCTCCACTTTCTTCCTAAAGGCCACTTTCTAGGAGAGGTCTTCTCTGGTCTCCCTACTTTACTCTGACTCCTAGCCCTCAATTCTCCCAACAGCTTTTCATTTAAATTTTTTTTTAGAAATGTAACTGTCAAAAAAAAAAAAAAATGTAACTGTCATCAGGTACATTCCAGAAATTTAGATTTTACATATCTTTGCTGTCCTCTCTCCATGCAATGCAAGCACCCCAAGGGTAGGAATTTTTGTGTTTTATCTCTTCTTTTTTTTTTTCTTTCCTTTTTTTTTTTTTTTTTGTCTTTTTCCTTTTTATTGGTACCAGGGATCAAACTCACGACTGCCTGCTTGCAAGGCAGGCGCTTATGCCGCTGAGCTAAATCCCCAGCCCCTGTTTTATCTGTTCTCGACAGAAAAGGGTGAGGCTCCTCTAGAATGGCGGCAACCTATTTTTGTTGAACACTGAATACATGGATGGATTCTATATAGAGAGAGAGTGAAAGAGAGGAGACAAAGATGACTCCAAGGTGTTTGCGCATGCAACTAGGATTGTCTTTTTCTAAGACGTGTAGACCTGAGGAAGGACAGGTTTGCAGAAGGTGTGAATTACCTGCCGCTCCAGAGTGGAGATAAAGAGAATTTGGGCAGAAGGTTCAATTCAGGAGATCTGTTCTCTCTGGCTCTAGCAGCTCTAATAGTTTCTTCAGTCAGATTTATATTACTTAAGGGTTGGAAATAGAAGGGGGAAGTTACTTTCAGTTCAGTTCTGGGCTTTCACATTACTTCACAACAATGAAGAGGCAGCTATTATCTTCCCAGTACAAATGATTCTTCAGATTCCTGTCTGGTGATGACAATGGTAGTCCTAATGGTTACGGCTCATGCTCCTATAAAATATTACCCAATTTCTGGGCCATCTTTACTCTGACGCCCTCTATTAAATTGCCCCCAAACACCCAAACTTCTTAAATGCTCTTTGAGCTGATCTGAATATACTAGTTCTATCCATCACCAGTTAATCAGATGGCAATGGAATCACTGACATGTTCATTTTATGTCTGCAGGAGAGTTGTGGTTTTACCTTTTTGAATTATACTTTAAAAAAAAATTGTTTTATTTTGGTGGCACTACAGATTGAATGCAGGACCTCTGTACTGAGCTATGTCCCCAGCCATTTTGATTCATTTCTTTTAAACATGTTTTTAAATTTCAAGATAAGGTCTTGCCATTGTTAGGAGTAATGCAGTTGCCAACTGCTGGGCTTTAGGCAGTAATGTTAGCTGATATTTGAATGTAGTAGACCCCTCTTACCTGTGCAGACTGTGGTCTAAGAAATTCCACCAATCGCTGAAACCACAGGCAGTACCTAACTCTGTAGATATGATAATTTTTCCTCTATAGGAAAGGATCAAAATATACAATGAATTGGGGATTTAGCTTAGTTGTGTAAGTGCCCGCCTGGCAAGGGCAAGGTCGTGAGTTTGATTCCTGGTACTAGAAAAGAATATATATGTATATATGTATGTATGTATGTATATATAATGATTGAATTAAAAAATTGTATTATAGTACAAGACACATTGCCATTAATCCCTCCCTCAAATACCTCCCCCATACTTCAAACACACTTGTCACTTTCTGAAGCACCTCTGGAAGTCCTCTTTCAAGAGAATTTTCACAGGGTATGAATAAACACATGGTGAATAGTGCTGTTGAGTCTGCACATTGGAAAGGCGAGCTCCCAGAAACACCACGCTGTGCCCTTGTTCACCTCATTGACTGGATCTGGCGACACTGGACTTCTGGCTCTTCCCCAAAGTCAAAGTGACTGTGAAAGCTAAACTGAGGACAATGGGGCAGCTTCAGCAGCACAATTAGACACTCATCAAAAGGAAGAGAATGGATCAGTGTGTCCTAAGCAAGGGGGAATATCTTGTCTTTTTCCTTTTTATCGGTACCGGGAATCAAACTCACGACTGCCTGCTTGCAAGGCAGGCGCTTATGCCACTGAGCTAAATCTCCAGCCCCCAAGGGGGAATATCTTGAGGGATATGAATAGTAATGTATTTTTTTTAATTTTATTTTGAAAGTAGTAAAAATGCAACAGCACAAGACAGAACAAAGCCAATCGAGACAATGCAGTGAAATTGGTACAGGATTTCACAGTAGGATACTGGGATAGTAGTAATAGGTACTATGGTGTATCTCTATAACTTCACAATAGTTGTCCAATTAGGTATAGCAAAATCAAACCAAAAATAGAACATTATAAAATCAATTGAGAATACTGAAGAGAGCAAAAGAAACATAACAAAACAAAACAGTGAAAACAACCTTTGCCTTCAAACAGAAGATAGAAGGAAATCCCCCATATTTGCTATACTGCATATGGTCATCCTCCCAAGAGATGCTGAGACATCTACTCCCAGTAGCTATGGCGGGGGGGGGGGGGGAGGAAGGGTGCTTGATTTTCAGCCCGCGTGGCTGTAGGCTCACAGGTAATGGTTCTCCTCCTGGCCCACACCATAGGCGCTTACCAAGAGGGCGGGTGAATAAGCTGCTTGAGTCCCACCATGGCCGAATCCCAGTAGTTGTGGTTTTCCTCCTGGCCCTTGCTGCAGGTACTTACTAAGAGGGCCAGTAATGTGTTTTTTACTATAATAAAATTTTTAAAATGTAAACATTCAGCATATTTTTGATCATACCTTATATATATCTTGATGCTAAAGTTTAATTTATATATTTGGCACTATTGAGATTAATAACAATAGCTATGATTAAAGTGGATCAATTATAACAAAACTATGCAGTAATAAAATTACTATGATTGTCCCAAGCTATTTACTGTAATCATCTTTCTTCTTTGGCAGTGATGTAAGATGGTTGCATGTTATGTGTGTGGTAACGTCATATTAGGATGCTACATAACTGCTCCTTAAACACAAGCAACCACAGCCTGTGGCTGAGCTGATAAACTCAGAAGTCAACTAAGCAAGAGAACATGGGACAAAGAAATGATTCATGTCCAGGGTGGGGTGAAGCAGAAATACCAAGGAATGGTGCAAAATGTCATCATGCTAACCAGGATGGCACGCAATTTCAAGTCCAGGAATTGTTTATGCCTGGAATTTGTCATGTAGCATTTTTGGACCATCGTTCTCTATGGGTAACTGAAGCAACAGACAGCAAAGCCGTGCCTTAAGGAGGACAACCATACCCAGAGAAGAAGAGCAGGCTTATTCCCAGAAACCGGGTAGACACATAAGGACAGACTTAGGGAGACACACTTATCTTCTAGTAAGTTTTCCTGGTGTATTTCCTTGTCACTGTCCTACAGTTTACTGTCCCAGTCCCATAATTTATCCTTATTTGTATAAGAAATAGAGAAGCCTTGGGACCCAATTACATCTTTGGGTATTCATTTTCCTTCTAAAAACATCCATGAACAGGTAAAAATATTTCCTACATTGGTACATTTTCCTCCTTTTCATCTGCTTTATGTCAGTTTAAGTAGGATTGGGGATTTAGATCAGCGGTGCTGGGCGTGGTTGTGAGTTTGGTCCTGGCACTGATAAAAAAAAAAAAAAAAGAAGTTTTAAACTGGCCCAAGAACATAAGTGAATAAAGATGTTTTCCTCCCTTCCATTAGTTTATATGGTAGTTTTCCATTACTGATGTTAATACTTTGCCACCAAATCAGGGGCTTACAGCAACATAAATGCATTATGGTGGTGGGTGGTGGTACCTCAGTTCATGAACTTAACTCATTGTGCGATTCTGGAGAAAATGGCCAAGATTGTCTTTGTCACTTCATGTGGAGTTCATGTTGGGAAGACAAATTTTGTCAAATGCATCCGTTTGTGTACCAAATTGTTCAAGAACCGAAGGTTTTGTGAGCAGTGGTATTACTGTATCTCACAAATCTGACACGTATCTCACTGGGTGACAAGCAGGTGGCAGCAGGCCTGGGTTCTTTGCTGGGGAGGACCCTGTCTGCTTTTCTAGCTTCTAGAGTTTTCCCACACAGAGCTGGCTCTGTGTCCCCTCCTCTTCTCAAAGCTAGCAATGACAGGTGGGTGCCGCTCTTTCCCTGTTACTGGGTCATCTCTTCTGCCTCACACTTCGGTTTCTAAAGACACTTGCAATTGCATCAGATTTGCCCAATAATCCATGATAATCTCTTTTATTAAAAGACCAGTTGATTAACAACAATTTCAACAGTACCTTCAGTTTCACTTTGCAGTATAGTGTACTATGGAAGGTCTATTACTTTGCTTACTATGATTTATAAGTAGACCAGAAGGAAAACAGAGAATTTAGGGAAATCATAAATTTCTCCTTATTGTTTGCTGAGACGTTTCCCAGTATCTTTGTGGCAGCATAACCGCACTGTTTCCCCAGTTAACAAAGGCGGAGTTACCCCGTCACAGGCATCCGTAGTGGCAAATGCCAAGTTTTTTTGTGCAAATATTTTTGTGTGTGCTAAGCATCTTAACCCGATCTTTTGCACTATTCTGTTTTCTCACTGTGGAGGTTGTGATATAGTTATGGGCTTTGGAGTTAGGCAGATGTATATTTAAATTGAGTCTCGTACTTATCATCCCTATGAAACCTGAGCAGTTTATCTAAGCTTTCTAAACTTTACTTTGCTCATCTACAAATTAAAGATTAATAATAACTAAGAGAAAGGATTATTGAGAGAGTCCCATTTAACAATGTGCCTAACACCATAAGCAGAGGCTCTAAGTATATTATGATATGTTTTTCCCTTTAGACTTCTTCCCCGAACCTTGAGGGTTTTTTTTGCTCTAGAGGCCAGAACCTCAGAGGGTATAAATCTAAGGCTCGATCTCAATAGGAATTTACACCCTAAATCCTAATGTAGTAGGCTTGTAGGCTCGAAACCCAACTATAAATTCAGTGTACAGGGGGAGAGTGTTATTTTCATATAAAATTCACTAACTAGATTAAACCACAAACAGATTAGCTAAAGTGTGAGTTAATAAAGTTGTGATATAAACTGAGTAAAACATAATGAGTACTTCTGATAAGTTTGATGATGGCAAAAATATATTAGGAGCTGGGCACAGTGGTGTGTGCCAGTAATCTTGTGGAGCTGAGGCAGGAGGATTGCCAAATTTGAGGCAAAAAACCTCCCCAAAAACAAAAACAAAACAAAAAAACAAATTCGAGACCAGACTGGGTAATGTAGTGTGCCCTGGTCTTGAGAAAAACAAAAAGGTTGGTGTGTAGTGATGCCTATAATCTAGCTCTGTGGGAGGCTAAGACAGCAGGATCCCAATTTAGAACCTAACCTGGGCAATTTAGGAATTTAGTCACATCCTGTTTCTAAATAAAAAGAAAACAATTGAAAAGGACTCAGGACGTTGCTCAGGGTGAATGGGCTTGGTTCAAGCCTCAGTAATGATAAAATAAATAAACACAACAGCAAACTGGGTATGGTGGCACACGTCCATAATCCCAGCATTTGGGAAGTTGAAATATACTTACTAAAAGATAATAATGTAACATGTAACAGAGATTTACAGGCGGTGTTTACAGAGGCTCAGTGATAACTAGAAGCAAGATAAAGCTTGTCATTTCTGTTGCATTTTCTGTGTCTCCCTTATTACTTAGAAACTTTAGGTCATTCCTGCTCAGCTCAGCACACCACAGGGATGCTAATCAATTAGTGTCTGTTTTACAAGGTTTATTAGCCCTAAATTTACCAACCTTATCTTATCTGCCTTTAAGACTCAGGACACCAAAGATAAGAATAACTGAAGCAATTTTCAGGATTTGCTGGGACATCTAATTGTCAGTTTTTATGGCTTCACTTCCAGACCTCCTGGAGTGATACTTGCAAGTTTCAAGTTGTCCCAAGTCTGCAGTCACCTCAGAACCCAGGAGGAGAGTCTTGCAGACCGTCCCAAGAAAAGGTCACCTTCCCTTAGGGAACAATTACTCAAGGCGGAACTGAGGCTGCCTTCCAAAGCCTGAGCTGTTACCTTATCATGGAAACCAAACTGCCCCCTCCAGCTATGGTGGCTGTCCCAGACCTCCCACAACCAGTTCTGAGCAGGATCACCTACCCAGCCAACTATGCAACCCCCCTCCATAAACACCCAACCCTTGCTTTTGATCTTTTTTTCTATAAAACCCCCAAATTTCTGTCATTACCTTGAAGATGGATTTTTTTTTTTTTTGAGACATGTTTCACTATGTAGTTCAACCTGACCTTAAACTATGCAGCCCAGGCTGGTTTCAAATTCATGGAAATCCTCGTGCCTCAGCCTCCTGAGTGCTGGGATTATAGGCCTGTGCTACCATGCCCTGCCAATTTGCTGAGGCTTTTTCTGCTACAGTGTCCGGTCTGGGCCAAAACCCTTTCACTTCCAGCATAGCCATGCTGATTAAATTGACTTTCTAGACCTTGACTGGCATTATCGGATGGGTGGTCAAACCTGGCTTTTGGGAAGCCTAGAGCTGGGCTTTTGCCCCAGACTGGCAACAATCATTGCTGGTGCTGTGTGTCAGTTGCTGTCTGAAGTACTTTATAAACATCCTTTTTGTTATGGTTTGTGGTATGTTTGGTATGGTAGCTGTCACCTCAAAGCCTACATGCAGTCACAGTGGCAGACAGCCAAATCTAGAGTTTGTGACTGATTCTTAGTGCAAGGCTGGGATTAAAGCTGGATGATTGTTGGATCACCCCCTTGATTGGATTGGCATCACCCTAATCCCAGCAGTCTAGAGGGGCAGGAAGAGGACTGTTTTATCTCTTTGCTGTTGCTTTTACTATCTTTCATTGCCATGGATTGTTACCCCTCTGCCATGTCATTCTGCCTTGGAGCCAGCTGGTTATAGATTGAAACCTTTTTTTACAAACTGTGAGCTAAATAAGCTTTTCCTGCTTTAACTTTGGGTGCTGCGTATTTTTTTTTTTTTTTTAACTTTTTATCGGTACCAGGGATCCAACTCATGACTGCACACTTGCAAGGCAGGTGCTTATGCCGCTGAGCTAAATCCCCAGCCCCCAGGTGCTGTGTATTTTATCTCAGCAATGAGAGAAAAGTAACTAAGACACCATTTATTTTTATCAGCCATCATCCATATTTTGCTGGTGGAAAGCTACAGCTAGAGATGTGTGATTTACTTTCATTCAATCAGTAGCTGTCTAAAGACATGAAGCCTTAGCTACCATCAGACTCAGGTGATATAAAGATGTCAGAGTAGGGGGTTGGGGATGTGGCTCAGTGGCAGAGGACCTGCTTGCTTAGCATATAAAGGCCCTTGGTTCAATCCCAGTCTTTGGACACACACACACACACACCTAAGAATGCAGGGGTGTGTCTGTATCTTAAAAGTCAAAATGAGGGGCTGGGGATTTAGCTCAGCGGCATAAGCGCCTGCCTTGCAAGTGTGCAGTCAAGAGTTTGATCCCTGCTACCGATAAAAAAGAAAAAAACAAAAACAAAAGTCAAAATGGGTGCACTATGGGGTTGAACCAATCAATCTATTCATTTTAACCTTACGCTTTGAAGACAGAGACTATTAGTGGTGAGGGATAAAGAGGTGAGCTTGTATCTTTCAATTCCACATTCTTTGCATTTGAGAGAACAGTGAGAACCTTGGAAATTATCTTAGTTAATAAATATTTATTAGACTCTATTTGCCAGAGATTAAGAAATATCCTGTCATTTTTTTTTATTGTTTTTTGTCTTTTTATCGGTACCAGGGATCAAACTCAGGACTGCCTGCTTGCAAGGCAGGTGCTTATGCCGCTGAGCTAAATCCCTAGCCCCCTTTCTGTCATTTTTGAAGTGCTAGGGATTAAATCCAGGGCTTTCCAGATGCCAGGCAATCGCCCTACTTGAGTTACACCCCAGCTCTATAAGGTCCCTCTCTACACCTTTTAGGCTTGTAAGTAAAACTGAGAGACAGGTAATTCTAAGTCTTCTTTTGCTTTAAATGCATGATCTTAAAATGGTACAGTGAATTGTGACAAGGTGGGGGTGGGAGTGCATGGCAATTTGTACCCAGAATCAAGTGCTGTCTTTTTTTCCTCAACATTTTTTCATCCTACCAATATTTGCACACAAAACAAAACAAAACAAAACAAATAAAAATGAGGTCACATATGACTTCTTTAGTTGTAGACAGGCACATTCTAATAATACTAACGTGTCTAGGGTGAGAACCAATTCTCTCCAGTTTATTACACAATGCTGAGTTTTTAAAGAATGTTATTCCACATTCAGTTGATGTATAAAAAGCATAGTAGCTTATGTTCCACTCTACTTGTTTTTGTTTTAGCTGCCAAGTAGCTGTTTTCCTTTCACAACTGGAACTTTCCCTGTTTAGGTAAGTTTTCAGAAGGGCTTGGTGAGCAACAAAACAGGTTGAATGCATTTCCTTTCCACCTGTTTAGGCTAATGATCTTCAGTGTTATGCAGAGTAAAGAAATTATCCACCTCTATTCAGAAGAACTACTTGGCTTGAAAAAGAAAAGACTAATTCCACCAGAATCATTAAATGAAAATGGGAAAGTTTAGAAAAAAAAGTCAGTGGCAGACTCTCCAGGGAATGTAAATTATTTTCCTTTGTTTAGACTAAGCCAAACTCCTCAGTGCCTGCCTAATTTAGCCTACGAAAGTGATTTTAGCTAATCAGCTAATTTAGCCTACGAAAGTGATTTTCTTCAGGATGGAGGGATTCTTGTAAATTCAGTTGGTTGTGGATATGGCTTTTTATGCTAACTTTTTGGTGGAAACGATTAAAATTGTGACTTTCGAAGACTGATCAGCCTAGGAGACAAAGGAATTTAAGCACTGTGGGAATTAGAGGGTACGCATCTTTACATATCACAAATGAAATACTGGCCTATAATCAATAGATCTTCCATGAACAAAATTATCCACCACTATCTTATCCCTTTATATCATCTATTAGCTTTAGAATCCCGTGATTTAGGAAGTACAAAAAAAGTGTTTAGAGGTAGGATGTAACTATGTGACCAGAGCAACTCTGCTCCCCTTGTAGGAGGCTGAAATGGTCATATCTTCCAGGTATACAAGTTCCATGGGTTACTGGAAAAATACATGCATATTCTCTAGCATATGGATTCCTTATCCTTGCAATACATTCCAGTTGTTTAGGTGCTTAACAGTGACAATGCTCTCTGAAAGCCAAGTAATGTTTCTTGGCTTGAAAGTTATATAACTTGTGATATCACTGAGTTTTATTGGATCATTGAACAGAACTGTTTGCAGTCTCACTGTTGGAATGTCCACTTTACAAGCTTTAATTTTGTGACTTGAACAATTATTTCTAAGATGACAATATGTAATCCATTAGTGATTTCCTACTGTTTATTTTTTTTTGTAAATCTGTATACCTTGTACCCTTTCTCCGCTTTTTTTCTCCTTAAATACAATTTAAAAAGTTATATAACTTGAAAATTACCTATGGATACTTTTTTGTTGGTGCTAAATTCAATTTAGGCTCAATATATTCATTTGTAACCTTTTGCAAGAAGGCTTTGAACTCTTTGTCATGCCAAAAATCTGCCTTTGAGTTGAGCAATCACCAAGTTTTTCATCTCTAGTTCTTCTTGCCAAAACCTTTTTAATTCATCCTCAGCCAATGCTTGGCACTCATGGCCTGGCAGCCCACCTTTTCACCTTCTATCCGTTGCGATTTTGCTTTTTCACTCCTTTGGCTGCCCTCTGGTTTCTTCCCTCATATACCTGTCTGACTGGTTCCTAGAAACCTGGCGGAGATAGTGCCTGCAGAACATCTGGCTACCACAATTTAGGAGCCGGGAGTCCAAACACTTATCATTACAGTGTCAGTGGATGTAACTTACAAACAAAGAGAATGCTTGCTTCACTGTTTCTCTAAAAACAAATCATGCTTGGGCTTTGAAAGCTAAGAACGAAGAGAGGACAGGTAGAGGTAGAGAAATTAACTAGCAAGGATCGACAATGGCAACGGAAAAAGCACCACTCCCCGTTATTAATTAACAAAGCCTTCCCACCCTTTCTGAAAACGTTGATGACAGTAGTTATCTTTTTGTTTTGTACCCAGCCAGTCCAAGTTCTTCCAAAAACAGTGGCCAGCACGTAGTAGGTGCTCTATCAATATTGCTACATGTTCAAAAACTGAGATGAAAAACTGCTCAACTGGCATCGTGAATAAAATGACAAAAGCTTCCCATCAAATGTTCACGTTCCCAAACGCAGCCCTATTGTTCTGTATGTCTCTGCACCCTGCCCTCTCCATTGTTTTTGCTGTCCTAATTTTCTTGCATCCGTCTTTTAACTAAAGAACACAAAAATCCCTAGCATCGCAGACTTCGGCGTTACCAAGTGCCACTGGGTCGCCGCTCTTGGGTGCATGGACCCAAAGACCCGCGGTGGCGGTGGCGGTGGGCAGTCGCGGTGCGGCGCCCTTTCCCGCCTTCCCGCATTGGAGCGAAAACCAAACAACCGCCAGCCCCGCTCCTCTCCCTCGAGTCCCAAATTCTTCTCTCCCTTTCTGTCCCGTCCTCTCTTTTTCCTTCCCGTCCCCGTTTCCCGGCGGCTGTCCCTGCCGGTCCCTTTCATCTTTTCTTCCCATCCCTCAGCGCCACAGGCTCCAGAAAACCCCCGTCCTCTCGCACGTCACTTCCCCTGCTGCTGGCCCCTCAGCTCGCCGAGAGCCGAGCTCTCCGCTAGAGGCCAGCACTGTCTCAGCTCCGTCCTCCCCGCCTGCGAGCGGAATTCGGAGAAAGAAGGGGAGGGGAACAAGGAGAAAGAGCGAGCGCGAGAGCGCGAGGAAAACCCTGGGGCCCGGTGCGCGGAGGCCCGCGAGCGGCGTCGCCATGGCAACGGGCGCCGGCAGGAAGCGAGGCCGCGGAGGGAGGGGGCGGCGCGCGGGGGGAGGGCCGGGGGAGGGGTCGGCTGCCCCGGAAGCACCTCCCCGCCGGCCCCTCCGCAGCCCGGCCCGCAGCCCCCGGCCCGCGCCCCCGCCGCGGCCGGGCAGGAAGTGACAGGCCCGGAGCGAGCCCCCGTGGCCTGGTCGAGCCGCGGGCCGGAGGGCCGGAGGGCGGGAGGGGCGGGGAGCGGCGGCCGCGCCCGGCACCCCCCGCCCCGCCCTCGGCGCCCCCGCCCCTCCAGGAAGGGGAGGAGGCGCTTTCGGGGCGCCCGCCGCGGAGGCCGCGCAGCCCCCCGCCCCGCCGGCGCCCGGACCGGCACGTGAGGCGGACGCCCCCCGCGAGGACGTGTGCGCCGAGCCGCGCGCGAAGGTAACCGGCCCGCGAGCGGGAGGTGTCGCCGGCGCTGTGCGCGCCCCAGGTGCGTCCCGCCGCTCCTGCCCTGCCCTGCCCTGCCCTGCCCTGCCCTGCCCTGCCCACCTCGGCGCGGCCCGCCCGGCCCGGCTTTCCCGGCCGCCCCGCCGCCCCGCTCATTCATTGCCCCGCGCTGACGCGCTGCTTCCACCGCGCGTGCTGCCCGCTCGTTGCCCGCTGTCCGCTGTCCGCGCCGCGGCTCCTCCCTGTCCCCGTCCGTGACTTGTGTCCGTGTCCGTGCTGTGGCCCCGCGATCAGTG
The DNA here is from genome assembly GCF_034190915.1 of Cavia porcellus. Taxonomy (NCBI): domain Eukaryota; kingdom Metazoa; phylum Chordata; class Mammalia; order Rodentia; family Caviidae; genus Cavia; species Cavia porcellus. The sequence goes on along the minus strand of NW_026947510.1, from coordinate 32,857,445 downwards.
CACCTTTCCCCGCTCGTCGGCCGGTCCGCGCCCGCACCCCTCCCCGTGCGTGCAATCCCTCGTTGGGTCGGCGTTTTCAGCCAGGTCCTATGTGGAACAAGCCCCGGGCGGGCGCTGTCCTGCTCTCCGGGTCACTTCATTTCTTTGGCACAGTCTTTCCTGAACCACCACTCTCCCCACCCCCCATTCACATGCCCCTTTCTTTCTCGAAGTCAGAGTTTTATGCTTAGGGATGTTGCTTTCCTCAACCTCAATCTCTTGACCTCAGCGCACCCCTTTTCAGCTCCCTTCATAGGGCTGCGCTCCCGCCGGACCCAGCCGGTGCTCACCCAAGTGCCGCCAATCATCTCGCAGGACGACCAGGCTTAGCTCTTCAGGGACCCCAGCGTCTCACTTCTCTTCCAGTTTAATTCTGAAATTTGCAGTTTATTGAGCCACCCAAACTGTCGTCTTCACTTTCTGTATTTAATCTTGCAGTCACAACATTGACCACTCATGAGTAGATTGATGCACTTGGGTTCTAGGAATCCCGGTTTGGATGACACTTTTCTCTCATATAAAGATGCTCCCTTTCCGTTTCTATGTTGTCTTCACAATGTGGAAAAAAAAAAAAAAAGACTTCCATTTTTGGGGAGATGAGAGGGGTCATCGAGTTGATGAGAATGTTTTACACGTGCATGTAGGAATTGTTCCTTCTGTAGCTAGTAATGGAGTCTCATGTCTTGAGTCCAGTTATCTATACAACTGTGCCGTGCTGCCTCTAATACCCACTTTTTTTCTTCACATGCTGATATTGAGGATTCATGGGTCTGTATCTGTTTAGTGTTTTGATATTTTGGCAAAAGAGGTGGGGAGAAGATAGACTGGAGTTGAAGCTGATACGATTTGTCCAGTGTACTTTTGGGTTATATCCATATTTACAGTCATGTTTGTTATTCCTAAATGAAATGGAAGAGATGAATAGAATCTTGAGAGGCAGTGATGTGATTAAATGCTGCTGGGAATGGAGTAGGAGATACTTAACTTTATTGCCAAGGCCAACCGGTTTGATTTTTATTTATTTTGCTTATTGTTTTGGATGCAATTTTCAAAATGTCTCTTCACCCCAATAAAACCATTGAGAACCCTTAGCAGAAGTTCTGGCTTGATATTTATGTTCCTAAACCAAATAGAGTTTTGGTAACCTAGTGTTTCTAGTGGCTTAGTGCCTCTGAGGTGGCCAATATAGTTATAATATATAATGTAACAAATAACACAGAAGAATGAGCCCAAAACTTCCCTGTCCTTTAGTGCTACTTTGGAAGAGTATTCTCATCTCCTGTCTCTTTGCTTGGTTCTTAGCAATGTTTTCATGTGTCATTTTGTAAATTTTAGTATAGTAAAATTCTGACATTTTAGTAGATGGAAAAGTTAAATTATTTTGAAGCTTTCCATTGTTAACATATTTAATATATTTCATACCTGAGAGTCATTTGTTAAAATGATAGTGTGTTTCATACCTGCGGATCATTTGGGAAAGTGGTCTGTTGCATTTGGTGTGAAACTTTCTTTGCAAATAGGGAAACTGACTAGAATTAGGAAAATGATGTACCTGAGGTGCTGTCTTTCTTCAGCAGCCCTGGCTGGAGCCAGGCAGCTCTGGGCTGTGTGGGCTGGAGGTTAGCTCTTGTGCCCTTGAGGTCTGTACTCTCCCATTGGCTATTTACCATATCTATATGGAAGGCCCTATGGAAATAGGACAGAGTCCTTATACTGAGGGACACTTCTTTAAACATGGGCGTTTTTAGATTTGAAAAAGAAATGTGTACTTTTTTTTTTCTTTTTCATTTTCTTTTTTGTCTTTTTCATTTTTATCGGTACCAGGGATCGAACTCACGACTGCCTGCTTGCAAGGCAGGCACTTAGGCCGCTGAGCTAAATCCCCAGCCCCAAGAAACTTGTACTTGATACTTAGAAGAAATGGTTAAAGAATTATAGAATGGGATCCATACTATTTACTGTACTGTACCGGGAGAGAGAAATACTGTATAACTGAAGCTCCTTTCCCAGTTAGCATAGGCAACGGAGGCGTCCCAGTGAATGGTGATCATTGTCACCAGATAATAAGGGTATAGAGAGAGATCAAAGTAAGTTAACAGCAAGACTGAAATGAAGTTTTAAACTGTTAAAAGTGCTATGGGGATTTCTAGTGGATTCGGCATTGTAGAATGCCATGTTAGTGTTCTGGCCATTTTATTTAATGGTCAATATAGAAGGATTATTTCTTTTGAGACACTGAATAGATTCAAAGATGGCAGGTGGGGAGATACGGTTGTGACTTATAGTTTGGGTGTTCTAAGGTGTTTTAAGACGGGAAGAGTCTTAGGAAACCTAAGGATTTACTGTACTCCTGAATAATCACATGAAATAAAAGCTCAGGACTGAGGTATAATTCTAACCTGGTGCTGCTTCTACCTAGGTCTTGAGTCAGAACACCAGCACCAGCTGTGGGAAGCCTGGACGGCTGACATGGAGACTGAGAGCGAGCAGAACACTGGTTCCACCAATGGGAACTCCAGCTCTGGGGGCAGCTCTCGGCCCCAGATAGCGCAGATGTCCCTGTATGAGCGGCAGGCGGTTCAGGTGAGGCCCAGCTCCCCAGGGGCAAGTGTTGGCTTGGGGTGGGCACAGTGTGGGAAGATGACTATCTCCAGTTTCTTCTGCAGCACTTGAGGAGAAAGGGAGTTGGTGATGATTTAGGGTCGCATCCAACTCTCAGAATCGTAGGAGTTTACAAAAGTTTGGGCAAGCAAATAGAGACTGAAATTTCATCTTTCTGTTATACCCTTAACCTGGATATAGATTATAGGCAAACCTATAATCCCAGCAGTACTCGGGAGGCTGAGGCAGGAGAAACTGCAAGTTTTGGTTCAGGCTGGGCTACACAGTGAGTTGAAGGCCAGCCTGAACTACATAGTGAGACCTTGTCTTAGAAAAACAAAAACATAGTAAAATCAGTTAACAGTAAAACTGAGCTACCAGTATAGTTTTCATAAATATCCACTTATATTTTACTATATCTATTTAAAAATGACATCTGGTTGACAGTTTTACCTGGTGTAGAATCTTTCAGAAAAAACCACTTATTTTTCCATTACAGGTATTTGTAACCTCTTAGGGCTCTGTATTCCTTAGTGTATAGAATATAGTCTTTCAATTTCTTCCTGTCTTAAATTTTTTTTTTGATACCGGGGATCGAACTCAGGACCGTGCACTTGCAAGACAGGCGCTTATGCTGCTGAGCTAAATCCCCAGCCCTCTTGTCTTTTAACTGAAAGCCTATTTATTTTCAGCCTGTGCAATCATTGCTATATTTGTATATTTGCAGGTCTCACTTTGGGAAAAAAGAGTTCATGTGAATTGTACTGTTATACTTTATTATTTATTTAGATATTTCTTTTAGACAGAGTCTCACTATGTAGTTCAGGCTGGCTTTGTTTTTCTTTTTTCTGTTTTCCTTTTTTTGGTACTGGGGATTGAACTAACGACCTTGTGCTTGCCAGGCAGGCACTTGTACCACTGAGCTATATGTCCAGGCCCCAGGCTGGCTTCTAATTTATTGTGTAACCCAGGCTGGCCTCCAACTTTCAGTGATCCTCCTGCCTCAGACTGCTGAGTGCTGGATTACAAGCTTCTGCCACCATGCTCAGCAGCACTGTTTTTCTTTCTTGTGAGGACAGACCACAGAATTAATTGGTCCTCCAATTTGTAGAGGGTGAAATAGACTCAGCTATTCTAATATAAAAATGGATAAGTTGTATGTCTTCTATCTTCTTTGGTTTCTCCCCTTCCTGTAGATCCTTTACACATGACAGCAGTTTGCACAGTATGGGCATTAGGAGTCATTGACTAATGTCTCATCCTGCTTTCTTCCCTAGGCTCTGCAGGCTCTACAGCGGCAGCCCAATGCGGCTCAGTATTTCCACCAGTTCATGCTTCAGCAGCAACTCAGCAATGCCCAGCTACATAGCCTGGCTGCAGTCCAGCAGGTGAGAGGTCAGCAGCCAGCTGCCCTGAGGGAGGGAACAGGCCCTACATGTGTGAGTGAGGGGGAGACTCCCAATCAGGCTGGGGACAGAATTGCCTTTGCCTCCTGTCCTCCTACAGGGGCACAGGTGGCCCTTCTCTTCTGAGTTTGCAGTAAGGGTCATGGGAGGATCACCTTTTGCAGGGGCAGATGTTGGGTCCCACACCTGGACTGTCCAGTGTGGTAGCCACTTGAGACATGGCCAGTCCAATTTGACATAGCACTAAGATTTTAGCATTTGAAGACTCAGAATGGCAAAAGTATGTAAAATAGTTCAGTGATTTAAAAATACTAATTATGTGTTGAAATAATGTTTTAGATGTATTGAGTTAGATAAAATAAATGATCAGAGTTAATACCTCCTGTTTCTTTTTCTTACTGCTATGCATGGTAGCTTGTGTTATATTTGTGTTGGATAGTTCCGCTGCACATTTATCAGTATTCATGATGAGACCTGCTGAAAGGTGGTTCTTGTATCTAAAGCAGAGGAGTACGAGGCCAAGTTGCTTGTCTGCCCCACCAGAGTTACATGGGGTTACTGATTTAGCACATGTGGTAGGGTGAGGGTTATTGGAATAGCAGACATACTTTTCCTTGTTCTGTAGTAGTGTCTCTGCTCTTACCTGAAACTTCACATGTTTTGTGGTTGTGGTTTTTTTTTTAATTGGACAACTAAGAGATTTTTCCTTTATTGTCTCTTTTCTTTTCTTGTTTCCTTTTCCTCTTCCACATAGGCCACGATTGCTGCCAGTCGGCAGGCCAGCTCTCCGAACACCAGCACCACGCAGCAGCAGGCGACCACCACCCAGGCCTCAGTGAGTATGGCTCTGCCTTTGACCAGGTGCCCTCCCTGGCTCTTTGTTTTGCACAGTTGATCGTGAGAGTGCTGATTGAGCTGTATTTGATATTTACTGAATTTATAGAGAGAATAGTAGTAAAAAGAGGGCAGTCAATGTGGAACTGTATAGAAAACCCAAGGAAGGAAGAAGAAAATCCTGGGGAAGAAGAGATAACAAAGGAAAATGACTCCTCTTTTTTTTTTTCCTGTTTGAGACTGGGTCTCACGGAGTAGTTCAGGCCGGCCCAGCCACTCCTCTTCAGAAAGAAATAAGATCTATTTCATTTCATTGTTTTGCTTTCTCCATCAACTTTTTTTCTTCCTTAACTTTTATAGTTTTGCAGAATAGCCAGGATAACTGCTTGGATAAGAGGTTTATTTCCCTGACCCTATGAGAGTGAGATAATACTGTTGTTAACTGTTGTCGCTGTCCTACGCCCTTAGTCCTGGTTCTTTTCTGTACCACACAGATCAACCTGGCCACCACCTCAGCTGCCCAGCTAATCAGTCGATCCCAGAGTGTGAGCTCCCCCAGTGCCACCACCTTGACCCAGTCTGTGTTACTCGGGAACACCACCTCTCCACCCCTCAACCAGTCCCAGGCCCAGATGTATCTGCGGGTAAGTCACAGACACAGGCACCATCATCCCTGGGCACGTTCATAATTGTGCTGTTGGTAAGGATGGGAGTGAAAGCTATTATTTCTTTGCGTTGCTGGAGATCAAACCTAGAGCTTCCTGTGTGCAATCCTCCTAGGACTGTGTGACACCCCTGCCCCAAAACTGTTTTTTTATTTTGGTTCCCCAGATGTTTGTTTGTTTTTGGTGGTACTGGGTATCAAACTCACGACCTTGTGCTTGCCAGGCAGGTACTTATGTCACTGAACTAAGTACCCAGTCCTCTTGAGATGTTGTGAGACAAGCTGATCTACTTCCCATGCTATATTTGTCTCAGGGATGATACTTGGTGTTGTCAGGTAGCCTGCAGAGCACATAGGTTCTATGCTAACTCATGACTAGATGAGTGTTAGACGTAGTCTGAGTTTAAACCAGTACCTCAAGTACACAAGCTCTGAGTATTATCTCTGCTCATCTGGCTTTGTCTCAGCTTCTTTGGTGTCGGACTCTTGTTATCATCCATAGTCTTTTACAGTCTGGTTTTCTTCTGGATGATCCCCTGCCCGAGGCAGCTGAGAGGCTCCTGGGTTGGTGTGGAAAGGGGCAGGGCTCAGCTGTTGAATATCTGCTGTTTACTTTGTCTTGTGGTCCTTCTCTTCCATTTCTTCTGTCTCTTCTTTTCCTCTTGTCCTCTTTACTCTTGTCCCCCTCTCCTTGCCAGCCACAGCTGGGAAACCTATTGCAGGTGAACCGGACCCTGGGCCGAAATGTGCCTCTGGCTTCCCAGCTGATCCTGATGCCCAACGGGGCAGTGGCTGCGGTCCAGCAGGAGGTGCCCTCGGCTCAGTCCCCCGGAGTTCACGCGGATGCGGATCAGGTCAGTGGTGAGCACGGAGGCAGCGCTGGGAGCGCGAAGGGTGTGACTGGACCAGGGCTTGCCTTCTGCCCCACTGCTGCTTGTCAGAGTCTTGAGTTTTTGTGCTTTTTTGTTTTTGTTTTTTTATTGTTGTTTTTGGGTTGTGATTTTTTTTATTTTTTATTTTTTTGCAATACAGGTTTTTACTATAGTCCGGGGCCAGCCTTGAATTTGCTGTGTATCCCTGGTTTGAAACTCCCACTCCTCCTCCTTGCCTCTGCCCCCTGAACAGGGGGATCACATGTCCAGCTATTTTTGTGCATTTTGCTTTCCTTTTCCTTAACCCCTATAGAGCTGGAGTACCTTACAATTTTTGAGTTGGTTTGAGTTAGTTAAGGAAATTACTGAAAAAGAGGCCTGTGAATCTGGGAAGTCTTACTTTCAATACAGGATAAATTTCCTCCTCGTTCTTGTAGTCCTGTGGAGTTCAGTTGATTTCAGGCAGTCTTAATTAATGTCTCCTGAATTTAAGGGATATTTGGGGGAGTTTTATTATTAGCTGTGAAGAGGACTTGATTCAGTTGCGGGAAGAACATTTGATTCTTTCTGGTCATGAGTTACTTACTGTGGGGTTCAACTTTCAGACTCCTGTTCAGTTGTTTCCTCCTTAAAGTTTTCCTCACCATTATAGTTTATGACTTATTCCTAAAATTCGTGTATTTTAAGTTTTAGCTATTGATGGGACACAAGCTAGGATCTTATATTTACTTCATTCTTTCAGTCTGTCAGCAGGTAAATGTTTAGCTCTTTTTATTGATCTCAGAAATGTATTGGTTTTGGAAGATTAAAAATAAACATGACTGAAATCTTTAGGGAGTTTGAAAGAATAAAGGTGCTGGACTAACTGGTATTAAATTTGAGTGACATGTGACTTCAGAGGGAGGAGTTAACTGTATTACTTTGTAGGATTTTGAGCTGTCTTAAAGGATGGATAGGATTTGATTTGGACTGAGTAGAAGATAATAGCAAGACCAAGTGTAAGGGGAGAGTTCATACATGTAATGTGAATGTGCGTAGTGGTGTTGGGGATGAGGATGAATTGGAAATAACAATCCTGATAGAAGAGATCATTGTAGGAAACAGCCTAAAAGGCAAGAAAATGAGGTTGCATTAACTCCATAGATAGCAGGGACAGGTACTGGCTATCAAACAAGAGAATAACAGACTGAGGAAAGTACATTTTTCAGGAGAAGGGACATTACAGAATCTGCAGAAATATGCTTGGGTTCATGTAGGTGTAAAGTATGACCGTTGCTTTGGATTCTGATTATAGCAGTGGGAGCCAGAGATGAGGTTGATCCTCCTTCCATATGCAGTTTTTCATGTATCCAGCCACTGATCAAATATTTGAGTATCAATATGTGGAAAGACAGATGGAGGTGGTAAAAAATGCACATTTGATGCTTTGTTTAGAGTCTGGCTGCACTGCTTACTGTAAGTCCTTGAGCAAATAAGCTAACATTTTCCTACTGTCTCCAAAAGGTGTGGGCTGGAGTGGAGTTAGGGTTAGGGATATAACTCAATCTGAGAGCCCTAGTTCAGTTCCTAGTTAACCCCTAGCCTTGTATATACATGCTCAAAAGAGTGTTAAACTGTTTTTTACTAGTGTATCAGACATTCCTTAGCCTGGTTGCCCAAGAAAGTGATGATAACTACATTTATGCGGACCATGGACCACTGAAGCACTAGCCATTAAAAAAATGTTCATTTGAATGACATGGTAATTATTTCACTGGAAATACAGGATGCTCTGATGGTTTAAAAAGTGACCTAATTTAGCTTTGGGATGAGGGATAGGAAGTGAGGAGGTGAAACTGGAATTGGAGCCTGTAGTAGTTTGCTGGCTGTGGATGTGGGAACATGTCCAGGGCCAACAAAACATGGTTCTGGGGAGACAGGACTGTGACTTGCTGGAGGGATTAAAAGAAGATTTGTTTTCTTGGAGTTTGGCAAGGGAACCTCTCAAGAGGAAGGAACCTCATTTCGCAGGGCCTTGGAGGCTATGTTTTGAGATTTGAGGTTTTATGTGAAGGGTAATGGGCAGTTTAGGAAGAGTTTTAAACATGCAGGGGACACAGATTGTTGTAAAGACCGTGCTAGTTCTTACGTGGAAACTAAGTGGGAATGATGTGAACGTGAATGGGAGTCTCAGTGCTATAGTGGTCTAGGTAGTTAGCAGAGAAGAGGGACAGCAACTCAAAGCTTTGAGACTTGTGAACTGACCGGCAGAATGAGGAAGATGGCAGCACTGAGAGCCAACATGGCAGCGGGTGCTGCTGGTCCTGTGTCCGAAGTGAACCTGGAGAGTAGTACGATGACGGTGACATTCAGTTATGGCCATGCAAACTCAGGGTGCTGGAGAGCCACACACGAGGAGATAGAGTTTCTGAGCTCAGAAAGGTCCAGGCCAGGATACTTACATGAGCGTGACATTGGGGTCTGAGGAATGTTTAAAGTGACCTAGGGAGACAGACATTTAATGCAGAGCCTGAAGATTAGGATGAGCCTCTAGAAAGGAAGTTGCAGGCTGGACCCAGAGTGATGAGTTAATAGAGGGAAGTGGAAAAGAGCAAGAGACCTTGGAAAATCTGGACTGTGTTGTGTTCATGAAGGCAGGAAAACAATGTTTCGGGAGGTGAGGGAGAGAGAAAAGGTACCCATCTTTCTGAATATAGTAGAAAGAGAAAGAAGGGTGGATTTATTATTATGTAGGGAGAGCTGCTTCCCTGGGGTTGAATGGATTGAATCCACATTAGTCTGAGGAATGAGTGAGTGGCTGGTGGGAATAGGTACAGTGAACATGCAAAGGAGGGCGAAGCTGGGGAGGGGACTGCGGTTCAGATCTGCTGATGGGGTCAAATAGTGGAGAGGTTGCAGGTCTGATTGGCTTCATGGGAGGACAGGCTGAGAGGGACCCAGTTCCTGGAGAAGGGCTGCCTTATGACAGAAGCACGTGAGAGAAAGGAGAAGAGAGGGGCACGTGGTGTAATAAATGTAGGGATGTGTGCAGTGGCTGAAGGAGGCTGAGGTAATTGATTTGATTTTCTCTGTAGAGATGGAGAGAAAGTTGGAAATAGCCATCATAGAAAAGAAACTAAGTAGGAAAACCTGTGGTTATCAGGTGACATTTTAGAAAAATTTTTTTTTTCTAAAAAAATTTTTTTTTCTTTATATCGGTACCGGGGATCGAACTCAGGACCGCCTGCTTGCAAGGCAGGTGCCTATGCCGCTGCGCTAAATCCCCAGCCCCAGACATTTTAGAAAATTTTTGTTTTTGTTTATTGGTTCTTTGAGACAAGATTGAATTCATGGTGATTTTCCTGTTTCAGTGTTCAGTGCGGTACCATGAGCAGCTTAGATGGCATTTTATTTTGTTCCTAGCACCCAGTCCTGATGACCGTTGTAAATCTTTTTTGCCAAAGCCACACTGTCCTCTTTACTTTCATTGCCTGAATTCAGGTTCTTTAATCTCCCTTACCATGCTAGGTCTCTAAATGATCTTGACTTTACTCTTAATCTGCTTGTAATCCTCTTCCAAATTGCTGTCAGGATTTAGATTTTTTTAAATGAAACACATTATTTTTTTAAGTAAGAGAACTAATTTTTGTTTTGTTTTGCTTTTGAGACAAGGTCTTGCTTATAATTCAGGCTGCCTTTGAACTCATGTAGCCCAGGGTGGCCTCGAACTCAACAGTGGTTCTACCTTGGCTTATCGAGTGCTGAGATTACAGATGTGCACCGCTGGGCCCATCTTGTTAATAATTTTAAATTGAACTTTTAGTACATAGAGTATTATAATTCATAGTTGTTGGCTCATGATACTGTCATCATTGGACGATGTATGACCTAGTTTTATTTATTCACTAATTTCTGGTTGCTTTTTTTTTTTCTTTTTTAAGACAGGATCTCACTTTGTAGTTCAGGGTGACTTGTCTTGAGCTTGTGGCAATCCCCTGCCTCAGCCTTCCAACTGCCTTCCAACTGCTGGGGCTACAGGTGTGTACTACCAGGCTTGGCATTATTCAGTAATTTTTTTTTGGTACTGTGGATTGAACTCAGGACCTTGAATTTGCCAGACAGGTGCTTTTACTGCTTAGCTAAATCCCCGGCCCATTATTCAGTAATTTTTAACTTAATTTTTAATTTAGCTCAGTGGTAGAGCACTTGTCAGTGGTAGAGCACTCAAGGCCCTTGGGTTCTATCCCAGTGTCTTAGTTTCTTTCTCAATGCTGAGACACAATACCTGAAACTCATAATTTAAAACAAAAGTTTATTTTGGCTAATAGTTTGTACTGGATTTAGCCCATAGTCAGCTGACTCCCAGGGAGGGCAGCATCGCATAGAAATAGTTCATGGCCTAGCATCAGGAAGCAGAGCAGGATCAAGGAGGGAGAAAGGAGATGGACCCTTCCAGGCTATGCCCCACCCAGTACCACATCCTCCACCAGGCTTTCCTCCTAAATCATAGTTAGTTGCAGAGTCCTCAGCAGACTCATTCATTGACAGTATCACACCTTCAAGAGTCAGTCACCTCCCAAAAGCTCCACCGAGGAGTATTTGAGACTTTGGGGAAATATCCAGATATAAATTGTAATATCCTAGTACCATAAAAGGAAAATCCTACCTCCATCTGTTGTCTGTCCCTAACCATGCTAATAATCATTTTGATTTTCTTTATCATTTTGATTTTGAGTTATCCTTCCCTTGGGTTTTAGATGATTTTACTGCCTTTATGTCTTTCAAAACAGTATTTTTTGTCATGAAAAATTCCAAACATAAACACATGAGAAAAAAAAAAAATAAGAATCCCAGTGTACTACATTTTTCTCCGGCAGTTATCTACGTGGATGTTTCTTTTTTGGACCATTCTGCACTGCCTATGGGGGAGTCAGAAACAGATCCCAAACACCTGCTACACAGTCACTGTGTTGTCCAAGCTGCCTTCAACTCCTTGGCTCAAGCCACCCTCCTGCCTCTACCTGGGACTACAGTGCAGGCCACCATGTTGCCTGCAAGTCTTTTTCAGGCAAGTCTTTTACAAGCCTGTAATTCCAACTCTCCGGAGCCTGAGGCAGAAGGATTGTAATGAGTTTCTGGCCAGCCACAGCTACACAGTGAGACACTCAAAAAAAAAAAAAAAAATAATGTTAAGATCCATGAATTTTTATAGTCATTGTTTATTGATTTTAATTTTTACTTAATATTGTACTTTTATCAATGTGCTATGGCTTTTCCTGGTCTCCTAGAGAGGGCCCTTTGGATCATTTCCAGGCTTTTGTTACCCTGTGCCTGCCCTCTGTGGTAGGCGGCAGTGTCTTGTGAAATTCTAGTTTTGTGGGGGTGTGAGTGTGAATGTTCAACTTTGGGGTATGATGGCAAATTTTATCCAAAGCAGTTATAAAAGAATGGTTTTAACTATAGATTTGATTGTGCTTATTTCCATTAATGCTTTTCAGTGGCTCCTAAAATCAGGCAGTCCTAATTTCTTCCCTCTCTTCATATTTTGAACTACTTTGTGAGACTACATGTTAGGTTGTGGAACTAAAACAATGAATAAGACAGACAAACTTGGTATTTCTAAAATTCAGGTTTTTCATTTTGGTCTGTTTTTGTTTTGTTTTTTTTTGGAGAGAGAGTTTTGCTATATAGTTAAGGCTGTCCTAGAAATCAGTATAGCCCAGGCTGGCCTCAAACTTATATCAGTCCTCCTGGCTCAGCCTCCTGACAGCTGGGATTACAGGCACGTGTGACAGTACCCACCAGAGAACCTAATTTTAACACACCAAAGTAGTACTTTTCTACTTCTTGCTTCAACATACCTTTTTCCCCTTCATTCCTTTCCACTCTCTGCAACTCCAAACAGAATGAAATATTTTTAATTTCTAAAAGTAGCATGTTTTTTCTTAGTTCTAAGGCCTTGTAAATGCTATTAGCTGTGTTTTCTGGGTTTTTTTTGGTTTGTTTTTTTTTTTTTTTTGGTACCGGGGATTGAACTCATGACCTGCGTTTGCCAAGCAGGCACTAATGCCACTGAGCTAAATCCCCAGCACCTATTAGCTGTTTTCAGAACTACCTGTTCACTGCTGTCAGATCAGATACCACCACTTTTGGGAAGACTTCCTTGATCTCCCTAGTCTGACTTAATTTTCTTCCTTTCTGCTGCCACAGAACTTTGGTTATATTTGTGATTATTATCATATCATTGCTGCTGATTTTCTTAACAGAATGTATTCATTAGGAGCAGGGGTTGTGTCTTTGATCCCTGCATTTCTGAGTTGAAGGAATGCATTTTGATCTTCATGCATTCCTTCAACATCTACCAAACATTAGATATTTGGTAGATGTTGAAGGAATGCATGGAGAGGAAAGGGAGACACAGACATCTTGAAGGAATAAATGATGAATAGACTTGATAGTGAGTGAAAGAAACTGAAAAATCCAGTGTTCACAAAGCTCCTCTCTGTGAGCCTGGAGAACTTTTCATGTAGTGTCATAGAGGTAGGGGTTATTAGTATGACACCTGCTAGCTTGTTGCTTTTTAATTTGTTACAAAAATCTATTTTGTTTTCTGTAAATATCTTTCAGGTGCAGAACTTGGCAGTGAGGAACCAGCAGGCCTCTGCTCAAGGGGCCCCGATGCCAGGCTCCTCTCAGAAGGCCATTCCTCCTGGAGCCTCTCCAGTCTCAGGCATCTCTCAGGCCTCGAACCAGGCACTTGCTGTGGCACAGGCTTCTTCCGGGGCCTCAGGCCAGTCCCTCAATCTCAGTCAGGCTGGCGGAAGCAGCGGGAGTAGCCTCACAGGGTCCCTGGGTCCAGGTGGAGGTGGCCAGGCACCTGGGGGCTTGGGTCAGTTGCCTTCTTCAGGGATGGGTGGGGCAGGCTGTCCCAGGAAGGGCACAGGAGTAGTCCCACCCCTGCCGGCAGCCCAGACAGTGACTGTGAGCCAGGGCAGCCAGACAGAGGCGGAAAGTGCGGCGGCCAAGAAGGCAGATGCAGATGGCAGTGGTCAGAACGTGGGCATGAACCTGACACGGACAGCCACCCCTGCCCCCAGCCAGACTCTTATTAGCTCAGGTGAGTTGTCACCTCTCACACTGCTGCTGTTTCTCAGAACTTGTTAGAAATTTCCAGCAAACAGCATCCCCCACCCATCCCCTGGCCTTGGCATCAACCTTGAATGTGTTAGTCCCAGTAGGAGGACCGCTAAGGCTCCCCCAAGCAGCATTCAGCATACACTTGGCCATCCCACTGGCTTAGGCTCCTCAATTCTTGGGTTTACTCAACTATTTACCCAGTTCTTACTACGCTGTCTGCTGTGTTCTTGAAGGTGCTGGTGATATGTCTTCGAAAAGCAAATTCCCTGTCCTTCCAGCTTAGAATAGGGATAGAATTCTGTCCTCGTGCATCGTTTCATGGCAGAGAGAGTATAAACGCCTTAGAGTACTTAAGCCTAGCAAATAGAGCCATGGTGTAGTCTTATTGTGGTCATCTGTGTCTGTGATAAAGATTAAAAAAGAACAAATAGCCTTAATAACCCTAGTTTATACTTGTTTTCAGATTATAGATAAGATGGAATTAGATGTGTGTATCTTGGTGTAATATTTTGCTACCTTTGTTTCTGACACTTTAGTTGTTGATATAGTTTGAATAATTTACTCACAAAAAGCTAATTTGTTATTACGAACAGTAGGTATTTCAATACTATCATACTTCTGTTTCCAAAGTGCTTTCCACATTGCATGCTTTGTTTCTGGACAGTGTGGTAAAGTACAGGGGTGGAGGCTGGCAACTCCAGCTTAACAGTTCAGGAAACTGAGTAAAGTCAACACCAATAACTGCTGACTCTTAAAGCTTCTCAGATAGTGACCTAGACTGATGCATTTTAAAAACTGAAGGATTCAGGTGAAGATGGTAGCTTTAACTTAGTCAGCATTTATTCTTTTGGTAACTATTAAATGCTTCATGTGTGACAAACATTGAACTGAGTTCAAGGGTTGTGACAGTGCTGCAGGACCAGGGCCATTCATTCTTTTCTGCTTAGCTCAGGGTCAAAGAATAGGCTGTTTAGGTATTGAAGAGAAAGTAGACATGAGAACCACTAAGGGTTGTTCCATGATTGTGCAAGACAGCTTTCTGTGTGAAACATTGGAGGTGTTGGTCACCTCTGACTCAATGGGAAGAGTATGGGCGAGGTACTGTCCAAGTTCTATGCAGACTCTGTTTTCTTTCACATATGATTCCAAAACTAGTTTGACTTTGAAAAGATAATTTTATTTCTAATTTAGAAGGATTATGCTTCTCTGCCTTTTTCCGTTCTGGGCTTGTTCCTATAGCTACCTATACACAGATCCAGCCCCACTCGCTAATTCAGCAGCAGCAGCAGATCCACCTCCAGCAGAAGCAGGTGGTGATCCAGCAGCAGATCGCCATCCACCACCAGCAGCAGTTCCAGCACCGTCAGTCCCAGCTGCTGCACACAGCAACACATCTCCAGCTGGCCCAGCAGCAGCAACAGCAGCAGCAGCAGCAGCAGCAGCAGCAGCAGCAGCAGCAGCAGCAGCAGCAACAGCAAGCTACAACCCTCACTGCCCCCCAGCCACCACAGATTCCCCCTACTCAGCAGGTCCCGCCCTCCCAGTCCCAACAGCAAGCCCAGACCCTTGTGGTTCAACCCATGCTTCAGTCTTCACCGCTGTCTCTTCCGCCAGACCCAACCCCCAAGCCACCCATCCCTATCCAGTCCAAGCCACCCATAGCGCCTATCAAACCTCCTCAGTTAGGGGCTACGAAGATGTCAGCTCCCCAGCAACCACCACCCCACATCCCTGTGCAAGTTGTGGGTACCCGGCAGCCAGGTACAGCCCAGGCACAGGCTCTGGGCTTGGCACAGCTGGCAGCCGCTGCCCCTGCCTCCCGGGGGATGCCAAGTGCAGTGCAGCCTGGCCAGGCCCACTTGGCCTCTTCCCCACCTTCATCTCAGGCTCCTGGCACACTGCAAGAGTGTCCTCCTACATTGGCCCCTGGGATGACCCTTGCTGCTGTGCAGGGAACAGCACATGTGGTAAAGGGTGTGTCCACCACATCTTCACCTGTGGTTGCGCAGGTCCCTGCTGCCTTCTACATGCAGTCTGTACACCTGCCGGTGAGTATTTTCCAGTGGTGATGAAGTTCCATCAGAGTGGAAAGAGCTTAATTTAATAGGAGAAATGTTAAGGTTGATACTGCATTTTTTTTTTTTCCCATGAATAGTGAGATGTTAACATGTATCATCTGAACTTCATACTGTGAAATGTGTTACTGAAATCCTGCTGGGGTACTCTTAAGTTAGACCAACATGGCCTGAGCTAAGTCAGTCTCTGTGCAAACAATTCTTGGTCTACAGTGAATATAGGGTTTTATGGCCTAAATCAGGACTGATGGTTGTTTTCTTCTGTCCTGATCTAGATACATAAATTGGGGCTGACTGAGAATTCTAGTGTATTCTGGGAAGTGTACAGAATGGGCCTGGAACTAAGGAACTTTTCTCTGAAAGTATGAGAAAAATTGTAGTTCTTTATTATCCTTTGTGCCTAAATCTTGGTTTCTTTTCCATGTTTCACTTTATAGGGTAAACCCCAGACACTGGCTGTGAAGCGCAAAGCTGAGTGTGAGGAGGAGAGAGATGAGGTCTCCGCATTGAGCTCAATGCTCCCTGCCAAGGCATCTCCAGCTGCAGAGAGCCCAAAGGTCATGGAGGAAAAGACCAGTCTTGCGGGTGAGTTTCAGACTTCTGCAGTGCTGTTGGGCTGCAGAGGAATTAGAGTCCTGAAGAAGCCAGAAGGTAAATCTGATGTCGTGGACAGTGGGTCTGAACTTGGTAGATAGATGAATCCAGAGTGAATGACCAACATGAACACTTACCCTTGCGGAAGCTGAGGATGGCTTAGTTTGCAGGTGGCTCAGTGGAGCCACTGTCCTATGTTTGTCCTCAATGTGTTTGTCTTGCAGAGAAAGCTGACTCCGGGGCCAGTGTGAATACCAACCCCCCCAGCAGTGAGCTTGTAGTTTTGGGCCCTGCCCCGGCAGCACCGCCTCCTTCATTGGCCATGGTGTCCAGACAAATGGGAGACTCGAAACCTCCACAGGCCATCGTGAAGCCTCAGATTCTCACTCACATCATTGAGGGCTTCGTTATCCAGGAAGGAGCGGAACCTTTCCCGGTGGGTATGGTGCACTGCAGGGGACTTTGTGGGGGATTCCATGATTGTGTTACCAGATTCTTCTACAAACAAAAGGCACAGAATTGTTTAATAAAAGATGCTTCAGAGGTACTGTTCTCTTAGTTATAAAGAAAGACTGACAAAGGAAAGGTGAAAATGATGAGAAAAGAAAAGTAACATTTAAAACTGTTCACTTAGATAAACTGGGTGGCTTTATAATGAAAGTTACAGTAGATGTGAAAGCACTTTTATAGTGTGAGTCAGAAGCAGAACTGGCATTCGGGTCTCTTTGCTGCCCTTAAATCTTAAGGAGGACAGGATTGGACAGAGAGGCAGGTAGGAAGCTTTTTTCCAATGGCTTCTTTGCAAAAAACCAGTTAGAACCTCTGATTGCCATGTTGAAAGGCATTCTCTGAACCAGACTTGGCTGCTAACTCAGACCAGGCAAAGGACACGGTGATGGGAAATGCTGGGGAGAGGCATGGAGAGGTAGAGAGGAATTAGGCTGACTTACCTGTGCACTTTTTTCTGGGACAGGTGGGTTGTTCTCAGTTACTAAAGGAGTCTGAGAAGCCACTACAGACTGGACTCCCAACAGGGCTGAGTGAAAGTCAGTCGAGTGGCCCCTTGGGAGGGGACAGCCCTTCTGCCGGTGAGTGTTTAGAGGCCCATCTGAGGGCAGCAGCCTGTAAAGATGTGTCTGAAGACCCAGTGTAAAATAGTAACTGTTCACTTAAAGTAGGAGCTAGGTCTTTATCTATACACAGAAACTGTATTATACTTCAGAGTAGGCCTTGAGTTTGATCTTTAGCACTGTTAAAAGCTATAAAATAACTTTTAGGATATTTATACTTTTTTTCCCTTTCTCAGTACTGGGGATGGGACCTAAGACCTCATGCTTGTTAGGCAAATGCTTTTTTACTGTGCTATATCCTGAGCCTACAACATGACATTTAAGTTCTTAATTTCCTGTTCTCCTTATTCTAGATTATATAATCTATATATACAAACCCAATCACTATTTGAAATACAAACTCTATCACTATTTGAAAATTTCATTTTTGCCCCCTTTGAGATTTTTGACAGTCCTGATATATATTTGATTGGCTTCAAGCTCATGGCAGGTCTCCTGTTTCAGCCTCCTAACTGCTGAGAGCATAGGCGTGCACCACCACACTCCAGTTCCCTCATGCTTTTGAACTCTGTGAGAATGGGATCTTAAATCTTTCTAGACATTAGTGATTAGTCCCTCTTTCCTATTCAAAAGTGGAATCATAATCCGAAGTCTGAATTAAGTAAGGGTAAAATTAGTAAGACATCTAGCATGGAAAATTTTTTTTTTCTTTTTTTTTTTTCCGGTACCAGGGACCGAACTTACGACCACCTGCTTGCAAGTGCTTATGCTTGCAGGTGCTTATGCCACTGAGCTAAATCCCCAGCCCCTATCAGGGAAATTGAGTTGCAGTTAATAAGACCTTAAAGACTTACAAGTCTTCGAGGTGCTGGGTTTATTTTTCACCGAGGCTGTGTGGTAGAAAGGAAAAGACCCTGACAAAGACTCATCTAGCTGGGGCACAGCAGTAACTCCCAGTGACTCCAGTAACCCTTTGCTTTTCAGATTTAGATAAGAAGGCAAACCTCCTGAAGTGCGAGTACTGTGGGAAGTACGCCCCTGCAGAGCAGTTCCGAGGCTCTAAGAGGTTCTGCTCTATGACTTGTGCCAAGAGGTACTATGGGCACTATCTGTCTCCCTCAGCACTTATTTCTCCACTGAAGTTACAGCTTTGGTCCTGGGCCATCTGTCTGAAACGGCATGTTTTCCTCTTTGCTTCCCCAAATCCACTCCTAAAATACTGGTTCATGTTTAGGCACAGTGGTGATTGGTCTCTTCTAGCACCCTGACATCACGTCAATTCCCTGACTGGCAGGTACAATGTGAGCTGTAGCCACCAGTTTCGGCTCAAGAGGAAAAAAATGAAGGAGTTTCAAGAAGCCAACTATGCTCGAGTTCGTAGGCGTGGGCCTCGCCGTAGCTCCTCTGATATCGCCCGAGCTAAGATCCAGGGCAAGCGCCACCGGGTGAGCTGCTGCTGCACAGCTGGTCTCCTTTAAAAAGGGGTTGGTGGGGCAACTCCTTTGCCCAGATACAATGACATGAGACTGTAACTTGGGTTTGTATCAGTTGCATTTCTGGCCTATTTTTGTTTCCTATCACCTGACTTCTGGTTTGTGTGTTCATTAATCCTTACTTTCTGTGCTTGAGATAGTACAAGAGTAGAATGAAGGAAATGAGAAAGTTCATATTGGAGAGGCACTTGAGGTTAGAGTTTGGGCAAATGAAATACAGACTACTTGACCAGTGGTATTTGTGGTTTGTCTTCTTTGCTTAACCTAGGGTGAACGGAGAGTAGAGAACTCATGAAACTGTTAACTCATGACCTCTGATTTGCTGTTTTCTCTGTAGGGTCAAGAGGATTCCAGCCGGGGTTCAGATAACTCCAGTTACGATGAAGCACTGTCCCCTACATCTCCTGGGCCATTGTCAGTACGAGCTGGGCATGGAGAACGTGACCTAGGGAGTACCATTGCAGCGCCACCCACACCGGAATTACACGGCATAAACCCTGTGTTCTTGTCCAGTAATCCAAGTCGCTGGAGTGTAGAGGAGGTGTATGAGTTCATAGCTTCTCTCCAAGGTACTGAGGGGCTCTCCTGTGGGACCCAGGTGTCGCTGTTGTCAGGTCATTCCACAGGGGCCTTTTTGAGTGAGAACACAACAGAAGGGGAAGCATTTGGGATCTGAGTATGGGACAAAGGCTCTTCCTGTTAGTTACTCAAGTTGCTTGCTCATGGCTTGGCTTTCTAATTGCCTTCTGGGTTGACTTTCTTTTTACCATGTTAGCAATTCTGTAGTGCTTCTCTCCTCATCACTGATTTTTGGATTTTTTGGTGTGATTAACTGTGATCCCTACCAGGAACTTTTTCTCCAAAGGAGGAGGGAAACTAAGGAACCACTGTTGACTCATCCTTTTTTTTTTTATCATCAGTACCAGGGATCTAACTCATAACCACCTGCTTGCAAGGCAGGCTTGCAGGTTCAGGTGTAGCCTAGGCAATGTAGGGAGACTATCTCAAAATATGTTATGTACATGTATTAACTCCCCAGAGTGAGTACGTGTACTTAAAAAGGGGGCGGGGTGGGGTGCAAAACTCCTGGGTCTAATCCCTACTACCTCAAAAAACAAAACAAACCAAACCCAAAACCCTTCTTCATGGGTGTTTTGAGACAAGATCTGCGTGTAGTTCAGGGTAGCCTCAGACTTACAGCCATCCTTCTCTGTCAGCCTCCCAGGTGCTGTGATTATAGGTTTGTGGCATCATGCCTGACTCTTGCAAAGGCTCTTTTAATCTTTTCCCACTATGAAAGAAAATATATATACATTTTTGCTGTCTTCTCCACTTGAATGATTTTGTGGTTAATGTAGATCTTCCTCTTAGTTTTGTGGTAATGGGGATTAAATCAAGGGCCTTCTCTGAGCTATATCTCCTACCCTCTGAAACTGAGACAAGGTCTTGCTGAGTCACTGAGTAATACTAGGCTGGGCTTCAATTTGCTGTCTTCCTGCCTTCGCCAAAGTGTGGGATTATAGGCCTGCACCATGTCTGGCTAGCTCTTCCTTTCTTGATCTTTTTAAGTAGTAGCTAGTAGCTCTAATTCCATTTGCTGCCAGAACCCATTATCTCAAGCAGGTGTGGTGGTGCATACCTGAAATCCTAGTAATCTGGGAGCCTATGGCAAGAGGACCACAAGTTTAAGCAATTTAGACACTTAGTGAGACCCTGTCTGGAGATGTAGCTCAGTGCAGAGGGCCCATGTTCAATCCCCAGCATCATCATCAGCAACAAAACTCCCTAAAAGCCTGCCATCTCATCCCTTTGTGTAACTGAATTTAGGGCAAATGATTGGGTTAATCATTGCTTAGCTTGCTGCTTTACCTTTAGTTCCTCTTACCTCTGGTGCTTCTGTGCAGTTTCTCATACATGTTCTCCCTTTGTCTTTCTAGGCTGCCAAGAGATCGCAGAGGAGTTCCGTTCCCAGGAGATTGATGGACAGGCCCTTTTATTACTTAAAGAAGAACATCTTATGAGTGCCATGAATATCAAATTGGGTCCTGCCCTTAAGATCTGTGCCAAGATAAATGTCCTCAAGGACACCTAAGGTGGCCCTCTTTGATAAAGCAAGCTGAAGATGGACACTCCCTATTGTCCTGGTCACAACCTGGAATGAGCAGACTTTGCCAGAAAGAGAGAGCTGTTCCAATGATGTGACCTTCTGAAGGGGGATTACTGAGCAGGAAAGACAAGTGTAAGAATTGGTTGCTGGTGCTACATGGTGGCAGCTTTGACATTTTCTCTGGGTTTGAAAATCTTTACAGTTCTCACCATGTCTACTTGCCCTAATGCAATCTTTATAAAAAGAGGCAGTCTAGAGAACAGGACAGCCCAGCCTTATCCTGTAGTGGAGCATCTAGCCAGGATCTCAGTTTTCTAGAAGAGGAGTGTGCCATATGGTAAGGCAAGGCAGTGGAATGTAGGTTTGCCTTCCCAAGGGCAGAGGTTGGATTTTCCTAGCTTGTGTGACATAAATAGCAAGATCTGGTACTTACCCTCTTACCTCGGGATTGTCCCATGGTAGCTGTGGCTGTTTTGTTATTGCCTATTCCCTTAGTATTGAGAGTTTCTCCTGCATCCATGGCAGGGTCACCAGCTGGTGGAGACTTGGTTGGCATTTCTGATTTGCTGCAGGGACTAAACAGCGTTTTGACTGGCATACATGTGGCTATTGTCATTCTTTCTGCAACCCCCTGCTTCCTACCAGTTTTCTGTTGTCCTCTACCCTCTCTTTTTCAATTTCAACTTCACTCTCCTGTAGCTTTATAAACAGGGTGTGTGTGTGTGTGTGTGTGTGTGTGTGTGTGTGAGAGAGAGAGTGTGAGCCCCCGTCCCAGGCCAGGATTGTAAGTACCTGCCCTGGGGACTATTCCTTATACAACAAAATGTTAAATATTTTTTTCTTCCTCAGTAAACAGATGAAAATTGGTCTCAGTTGTCTCACTGCATTCCAGTATGTCATTTTTCTCTTTATATAAATGATTAGGCCAACATGTTTTACTGTTTTTTAATTATTAAGTGTTTTTGTACAAAAAGTGGTATATCATTCCTTTTTTCATTTCAAAACACAGGATATGGGAGAAGGATGCAAATAAAAAAGATGCTTTTATAACATTAGTTTTCCTATTCAGAAAGAAAAGAGAAAGCCCACAAAACCATTAATAGTACTGAAAAGTCCAAAGGTGAAAGAATGCCATTTTCTTCTCTAAAGGCTTATAAAAGGCCCCTGCCTATTGGTTCCATCCTTCTGGTGTCCAGTGGAGCCATGTTACTCTTTAGTGGCCCAGGGTTCACTATTATAGGAAGATCAGCCCGGGATTCTGGGTACATGGCCTACACAGAAAGACAGAAGTATCAGAGGATTAAAAACTTTTCCCACAGAAATGTGGGCAAGACATACTTCCCTGAGCCAGCAGCAGGGACAGGAGCTGCAACAGCATCTGCAGCCAGAAGAGTGGACTGCAGAGCCTGTGTGTCCCATTCCTGCTTCCATCTCCTTTCCAGAAGGCTGAGAGGAAAAAGCAAAACCACATGCCAGTGAAAAAGTGCAGTATGTGTTTGGAAATACTAGTGAGAGGGTAAGAACAGCTTTGCCAGCTTCTACTACAAACAGGAGAGAAACACCAAAAAGGAAATTCCACCGTAAAGTAAACATACTGCCTACTCCTGGAACCTTTGGAGCACAGGAGAGTGGTCGGAACTCTCTTGCCTAAGGACTGGATTATTGCGTTAGGCATTTTGGCTACAGACAGAGTGATGAACCACAAGACTGTACCCCAAGCCCCAATTCAGTTGCAGAGTCACCCATTACCCACAAGTGTGGTATCTTACAGTTCTGTAACTGGGAAGTTTCACATTTTTCCTATTGTAACCCCAAGTCTAGAACATCAGGCCCAGACCAAATGGAGTACTTGGATTCCAACCAAGTAATCACTGCAAAGCAGCTAGAAGTTACATACATCCAGATTCTCATGGAGACTACTGTAGAGTTCTAGCATGAACGCCATCAGGCCTGTATAAATAATGTTCCTTTGATTTTTTTTAATTAAATCCAGTGTCTCAAGAAATTATGATAGTGTGTTAAAAAAGAAACACAGGGCCGGTGACCCTTTTGCCCAAATTTCTTGTCTTGTACCTTCTGGTAACCGTAGTGCAGTAGCCTGTTTTCACAGGCCCTGCTTCCTGTATCTTCTAACTGTACCTCTAGAAAACAAAACCAGGAGCACAGGGAAGGCAGATAGAAGAGGATGCAAATGCAAAGCAAACTGGAAAGCAAGGTGCTACTAAAGGCCAGGTGAGATAAGGGGAGGAGATGTGTAAGAAACCTGGTTGAGTATGCTTTGGTCTGGGGGACAAGAGGCTGGACATTCAAAGCACAATCACATCGGTAATAAATGATCATCCCTTTCTTCTGACTCCTCCCCAAGCTGGTCATCTCCCACACCTCGGTAGGCAGCAGGCACACTGCGGGGCTTAGAACGGCATACAAAGTCACAACCATCCTGTAGGGGAAAACAGCAAAAAACAGTAATTGGGGATATTCCAGTTTAGGTTAGGACAAAGCTTATTTACGGTCTAAGAATCTGACAAGAACTTTTTCTCTAAGGACAATGAAGAGAAAACCTTTAAAATACAAGGATTAGTTTCAATTCAACTTAGAGGAAATAAAGTTCTTTCAAATTAGGCCTCATGACAGTTAATCTTGGTATGTCACTTGGATTGAGAAATGCCTAGCTGAGCTGAGCCTGCTCTTGGGTATGGTTAGGTGGGTCATGGAAGTGTGGCCTTGGATGGTCCTGTGCCTCGCACTGCTGCCCTGCTCTGCTCCCAGGGTGCCAGGAACCATGCAGCTTTGTTCCACCAGATGCTTCACCAGGAGGTTTCTGCCCTGGAGTCAGATGACTGGACCCAATCACCCCAAGACCTTCATTTTGTTTAAGCTGTGCTGGGTACTGTGTTCAGCCATAGCTTCTCACCTACCTCCCCACCCCACCCCCCACAACTGAACTGGGCTTGGGGGACACGATATAGACTACTAATTTTCCACCCACATCTAAGCAAGATCAGAAATGCTACACTGTATACACCAGGGTGACCAACTGTATTGCTTTGTTGGGACTTCTGGGGCATCAGTATTCATGTCTTTTGTCCCAGGAAACTCCTCTGACTAAACCAGATGACTGGTTACCTAGCCAGCGGCTTGTTACTTACTGCTACTAGGTTGCCAAGATCCTGCCAGAAGGCTAAGTGGGGAAACTGCTCCATTCCTTTGGCTCCTACCACTAGTCGCTGATACAAGAAACCCCCAATGATGTAGACAGCAACCAGTGATACAAATCTGGAGAGGGAAAAAGATAAGCATTGTTAAAAACTGAAGCCAGGTGTGCTGGATACGCCTGCAGCCTCAGCTACTTGGGAACTCGGGCGGAAAGATCACAAGTTTTAAGGCCAGTCTGGACATGAGAGCAACATCTTTGTCTCAAACAAAAACCAAACCAAATAACTACACCAAAACGAAATGAAAAACAAACCCAAACCCGAAAGAGCAACAAAAAAACTGAGAAGCAATGAAACTCGGATGATAGCCTCTAAAATCAATGCTGATTATACTATGAAAAAGGAACAAGGGAAAACAGGGAAGCTTCCTTAGAAAACCAGCTAAGATTTTTGTCAGGCTGACAGGAAAATTAAAAAAAATATATATGACAATTAGTTTTTTCAAATCCATTTTATTTCAGAGAAAAAAAATTTCAAAACATATCAATTGGGGCAACAATGGTACATACATTGTGTATTGTCATCCCCAAATATTTCACCCAGAGCACAAGACATCTTCATTCAATTGTCCAAACAATATTAGCACAAATAACTATCTTAACTATTTTTTATAAATACAGATATGCATACATATATGCATGTAGTTTCAGTTTCTCACACTAGTGAGAAAATAAAACATTTACAGTGTGTCTGATTTATTTTACTTACGAGTATGGTCTTTAGTTGCATCCATTTACCTACAAAGGTTTCTGGTTTATCCTTCTTTATGACTGAATAGTATTCCACTGTAGAAAAATACATCTTTTTTTTTTTTGGTCTTTTTGAGACAGTGTCTCACAGTGTAGTTCAGGCTGGCCTTAAGCTCACTTTGTAGCCTAGGTGAGTCTCAAACTCGCAATGATCCTCCTGCCTCAGCCTCCCGAGTGCTGGGATTACAGGTGTGAGCCACCATGCCTGACGAAAAATACCTTTTTTATCCATTCCTCAGTGGATGTGCATTGAGGTTTCCAAGACCTTCCTATTATAAACTGTGCTGCTATAAACATGGGGGCACAGACATCGCTGTGGTATGATGTTTTTAATTGTTCTGGGAAGATATCCTGAATAGTTGAGTCCTAGTGTTTTGAGGAATTGCCACACTGACTTCCAGAGTGGTTAGGCTGACAGAAATTAAGGTTTAGAAAAAAATGTGAACCAATGTGAATTTATCAGCTACAAATAATAGCCAGTAGATGTATGATTCCATTTCCACCATTCTAATAATCGAATGGGATATTCTTCAGAACTGCCCTGGGGGCAATTCTAAACGCAATTATTTATGTCGAATAAACATTACATCTGCAGGGCATGGTAGCATTTGCTTATAATCTTAGCACTTGGGAGATTGCCATGACTGCCATGACTTTAGGCCAGCTGGGGCTACCAGTGAGTTCAAGACCAGCCAGACCCTGCCTAAGAAAACAAACAAAACAAACCCCAGAAAATCAACATTAATTTCATGAAACCTGCAATCATTTTCAGTCAAATCTCTTGATTTAATGTAACACATGCACGCATCAACTGTGTCCATATGCCACAAAATAGTTACTGATTTTAAAAAGCTAAAGAAGGGCTTGTACTTAAGAGAAGAGTACTCACATGACAAGTAAGATAGAGCCCACACTGAGGTGGGAGACCTCTGGGGAACAGGCCAAACTGCTATCCATCTCAAAGAGGTAGAAACAATCCTGGACTTTACCTCGCTCCTCAGATACAGGATTAAAATTGTCCTGAGGATGAAAGGGCAGAATACAATGTTTATGTGGTAAAATATTTTCTTCCAACTTCAAAACAATAAAAGAAAAACCCAAAAAACATTTCTCTTGGCTCAGCAGTGGAAGATGGGTATCTGATACAGGGAAAAATGGTGCTAGTTTCCCACCACGTAATCTGTCCCTTCTGGATGTTCTTTCCCACTTCAGGTCAGCCCCTGTAATCTGTTTCCATGGCTTAGATACCCCCAGAGGGCTCACCGCAAGGGTGTGTCGATTGCAAGAGATCATCACCACTGCACGCCGCTGCTCCTTGCCACAGTGGTTGTCATATTCATCACCCCCTTTATAGATCAGCATGATCCAATTACCTGAGAAAGGACAAGGAAGACACTGGTATAGGGTGGAGGGGAAAGTGAGGCAGCTCTGGGTATGGCAGAGTGGAATGAAAGAATTAGATTGCAGGCCAGAAACACAAAGCTAAAACCTGCTCCTTTATCAATGTTTTGTGCAATCAGACATTTTTGGTTAAGAATAATGTTAACTTTTCACATTAATGGTAGACAATAATATAAATACAATTATGATCCATAGCTTAATACTGATTCACATTTTCCAACTATCTGGTCACAACAAAAGAAGTGGCTGAATATAATTGCTAGGCAGCAGGGAGAAACCTATCATTTTAAATTAGCCACAGATAAATTCAAAGTAGGTAATATTTTGAGACAGGACTACGCTTTAGTATTTACCATGTTTGAAGTTCTTTTGCCAATCAACAAAGTGAATTTGTATATCAAAGTCAAACTGAAAGATGCAATGATTTTTCAAAGTCACAGGCCTAGGAAATAGGCTAGAGTAAGAACCCACTCATCTGACCCCAGCCCTGAACTCTGAATAGTGTTTCAGTGAATTATCCACATGAGTAAAAACCTACACTGGGTAATATATGTGCTTTTGGGAGAGAGCTGGACTGTAAATGCCATGTAATCCTTTCCAGCAATATGATTTTATCATTTTTGAAAAACAACTCCACAATGATGAGAACTTCTTACAGATAGATTGGTTTGCAAAAAAGTTTCATTTCTTAACATCTAATTGGAAAGTGGTTCATGTGAAAAGAAGTATGGTGTTTGGGTGTAACTCATGAAGTACTTGGGTGAATAAAGAACTCCAGGTTTGGGGCTGGGGATTTAGCTCAGCGGCATAAGCGCCTGCTTGCAAGCAGGCAGTTGAGAGTTCGATCCCCGGTACCGATAAAAAACAAAAAGACAAAAAAAAAAAAAAAAAAAAAAAAAAAAAGAACTCCAGGTTATATATTCTGGCTAGATTTTGCATTTCCTGTGAATTTGTCAACTGTTGTCAAATGCTTATGTATCCTGAGATGTGGCTGCAGAGCACATGTGGACCTAGGTGTCTGAGGAATGTGACACACTAGAGACACTGGGAAAGGCCAAGCCATGCAAAACTGTCAGAGGACAGATGTGGAGTTAGTCAGGAGCAGTCTTACTTCCGTTGAAGACATGAGTCTCATTGAGCCTCCCCACCACTGTCTCTTTCCCATTGCTCTTGTTGATCTGCACCAGGCCTGCTCCAGCACTGTGGTTACTGGCTTCCCGGCACACCCGGAATATGTACATGTATGTGTCAGAGCCTTGGCCCACAGTGCTCTCAAAGCTGTCAAGAAAAACAAAAAGAGAGGAAGAGGAGAGTTACTAGTTATCAGCCTCAAGAAAACCTAGCTTCCCTCTCTTCCTTTGAAGATAACAAAAACAAAATATGCTTGACTTATTTATCTGATGTCATGGCTAAATGTAGATATTCATGACCATAATGATCTTAATTGTTGATAATGAGTAAGATGTATTCTCCAAAACAAAACATGTTGATTTGACAGTTGTAAAGCACTAAGATATGGAAATATCAAGCATAGCTTAAATTTCTACTGAGGTCCAGTCTTCTCTGAAAGGTAAGAGACACTGCTGCTAAAAACTGGGATGAGAATTTGTCTACAGCTTTGAGGACAGCAAGGCATCACTGCCGAATAAACAATACAGTAGACCCCTGACTTACAAACTGTATGTGATTGTGAGGGCTGACTGTAAAGTCAAGATTATTCTTCCTATAAGAAATGATGCAAATACTCATATGCATTCTGAACCTCCAAAAACACCTGACCTTTTCATTATACAAAACAGCTGTATGTGTGTAATTTACTAGAAACAGCAATAATTTTCCTAGTGTATTCACCAAAAAGTTATCAAATGCACCTAGTTTATCAGAATTCACCATTTAAGTTGACATCCTTGAGTTGCAGAAAGGGAGGATGAAATGGAAGGTGGTTTTTGTTTGGAAGGAGAGTCCCCTTCCATAAGAACATCAGTAATCTGGCTCTGGTGTCTTTTGTCTTCTTGTGTAGGAGTCTGTGTAGGACTTGCTTCTGGTTCACTACATCTCAAATTTTTCAGAGTTAACAACTTGTCTCAGACTGTCAATGTCTTACACTGTTTTACGCAAGTAAATGCAAGAAATAGCTTTTCCTATGGGTCAGTATTCTCCATAAATGTTTGTAGCTCTGTCCATTTTTTCAGGATTTCCTTTATTTCAGAATTTTGCTGCACTGATTATTGATACTCTCTCTCCTCTTCAGAGAGCTCTTCAGCTGCCATTCTCTGTTGCTCAGCTAGAAGTTGCTGAAGTTCCTCTGCAGATAATTTCTTTGAGTGTTCCTCCACATCACCATCTACCTGAAACCTATGGACTGTACTATAGTGACAATGTCATCAATCAAAGGGTCAACAGAATACTCAGGCTCCTCTATGCGGCCTTCAAAGTTTCTCTCCTGTATAATTTTAGGCCACAGTTTTTTTTCAGAGCTCAGCAACCTTAAGAGACTAGCCTAGGATTTTTCAATTAACCCCACACAGAAAAGGATGTTGTACCTTCCAGAACTCTTTAAGGGTTAAATCTGTATTCAACACCATTTGGAAGCATTTTAGGAACGGTTCCTGGTGTATGGCTTCTTAAAGTTAGCTATAGCCTGCCGGTCCATAGGCTGCAGTAATGGCATTGTAATAAGTGGGAGGAACTTTAGAGGGATGGGCATCTTCAGTCAATTCTTCCACATCTTGTGGATAACCAGGAGCACTGTCCATGATGAGGACACCCTTGAGTGGTAAAGCTTTGTCCTCTAGATATTTCTTAATGGTATGACAAGAAAACCTCCTTGATCCACTCAAAAAAAGTACTCGTTACCCATGGTTTTGCATTACAATGCCACATGACCTTCAGCATATTCTTTATGACTTTGTTTTTTCTGAACATTCTAGAGGTCTAAGAGTGATAAACTAGAAAAGACTTTATCTTGAGGTCATCACTTGCATTGGCACACAGTAATAACGTTAGCCTATCCTTCATGCCTGTGGCCTGGCATTTTCTTTTCTTCCTGGATTATGTTCTTGTAGCATTTTCTTCTAGGAAAGGCCAGTTTCATGGTAAGAGCAGAAGTTATTTCTCTGTGTCATCATTTCAAAGTGGTATATGTAATTTCTAGCATCCCTTTTATCAACCCTGGCTGCTTCACCATGCCTACTTTATAAACTCCAGTTCTTGCTTTAAAATTGGGAAACCACTCCTTATTGGCATGAAACGCTTCACTCATCACTTGAGGGTGGATTTTCTGTTATGAGATCTTCACAGGTAGCCCTAGCTTCCTCACAAATTAAGACTCAGATAGGCTATAACCTGTCTTTTGTTTATCCACACTAATACAATAATAGCCTTTCTACCTTATCTAACATTATTGATCATCATTACTAATATGAGTAACACCTTTAGCAACAATAGTTTCCTTATACAAATCTTTTCTCTGTAAGACTGTTGAGATGGATTTTGACATACTGTGCATATTAGCATGATTGGTCAAACAAATACCACTCTCTTATCTCTCCACAATTTCCTTCTTGTTTCAGTTGTGATTGGTTTCTTTACCTTCCCTTCCTTAGCTTCTTTTCCAGCTTTTTTGGGGCTTTTTTTTTTTTTTTTTGGTCTTTTTCGTTTTTATCGGTAGCAGGGATCAAACTCATGACTGCACACTTGCAAGGCAGGCGCTTATGCCGCTGAGCTAAATCTCCAGCCCCTTTTGGGGGCCATTTTGATAGCAATTAATTGTAGTGATTACATAAAGCACTGACAGAAATAATGTTCACAAACACACGTGTCTGACTCAGACTGATGCTTATGTATGCTTACATATACTTTTCTGAAATCGTAGTCTTTGTTGTATACCTGAATAAGCTACAGGGATTTGGGTTATAAATCAAGACTTTGGTTGTAAGCTAGCCCCAAAATTCTGGTTGTAACTTGAAGGTCCACTATTGTTTAGGAGATTAGAACACATCCCCAGAGAGGGTTACTATACATGTATTCCCTTCATATTAAACCGAAATGCAGTAAATAAAAAGAAGAAAAATTTTCTTCAATGAAGATAGTTTCTCAAAAAATAAAATAAAATAAAATATCAGTTTCTCAAATCCTTTAAAGTTCTTCTCATTTACCTTTTGTTAAATAATGGTTTCAGCCTTGTCAGTAGAGCTTGCTCAT
This sequence comes from Cavia porcellus, assembly GCF_034190915.1. NCBI lineage: Eukaryota > Metazoa > Chordata > Mammalia > Rodentia > Caviidae > Cavia > Cavia porcellus. The sequence continues at coordinate 32,827,006 of NW_026947510.1, read as the reverse complement.
TCTTTGATTCTTTATCTTTTTCTCCCACCAAGTCACAAGATTTTTCTTCGGCCTGCAGGGATTGTTTCACTGCCACAGCCAGGAGAAGTAGTAGTAATAGTTCAGTCCTCCAGCAGTTATAGAAGGTGAACATCCTTCTGGATGGAAGTATGTGGTGGGAAGGGTAGGTGGGAGTAGGAAAGAAGAAAAGAAAGCACATGAATGTGTAATAAATGAATGGTATTTTGTTACTTGGAAAATATAATTCTTTTGGCACGTGCAACATATAGTACAGTTTAGTATCTCCGTGCCAAGAACACTTGTAGCAGAAAACCTATATCTGCAGCTTTTTTTTTTTTGGCATTTTTTGAGATGGGGTCTCACTATGCAGTTCAGGCTGGCCTTGAGCTCACTTTGTAGCCCAGGCTGGTCTCGAACTTGCAATGATCCTTTCACCTCCCACCTCAGCCTCCCGAGTGGGGGATTACAGGTGTGAACCCAGCTTATATGCAACTTTTAGTTTGATTTATAGATGAATTCTTCAAAACAAACTATGAGAGTGAGAAGAAGGAAAGGAGAAAGAACAAAAACTACTTAAATATAATAACCTGTGTGCAACTATACTTATCTCTTTACTGTCTGGTGAAAAGTTAGTTGCCAAATCTTATTATTCAAAGTTTTTTTTTTAAAAATTAAGTTTATTGGTACATTATAGTATACATTTTTTTTTTTGTCTTTTTCTTTTTTTTTTTTTTATCGGTACCAGTGATCGAATTCATGACTGCCTGCTTGCAAGGCAGGCGCTTATGCCGCTGAGCTAAACCACCAGCCCCTATTGGTACATTATAGATATATATAATAATCACATTCAGTATAGGGAATATGTAATTGTACATGACATAACTTGATGTTTCCTCATTTCCTTACCCTCCCTTCAATCCCTCTTCCCTTATTTTTTAAAAATTTCTTTTCATAGAAAATGATTTTTATTGGCACATTTGAGGTACATGTAATGATCACATTCATCATGGGGAATTGCACCTGCACATGATATAACTTGATTTTTTTTTCCTCATTCTCTTACCCTCCCTTCAACCTCACGTCCCATCCCCTTATTTACAAAAGTTTTGTTTCCATTTCTTTCCCTTCTTTCCTTTACCCTTCCCTCTCCCTAGCTTCCTTTCTCATTTGAACTTTTTTTTCCCTGTTTCCCAGTATCTATTAAACACTTCGGTCCTTATTTACACTTTGGGTTTTTCACACCAGAGAAACAATGCAGTATTTGCATGAGTGTCTGATTTAATTCACTTAAGAGTATTGTCTATAGGTGCATCTATTTAGCTAGAATGATTATTCAAATTTTAACACCAGTTCACAAAGTTTAGTTCAGTGGCTTTTCCTAAGAAAACAATCAAACTATAATTTCAATAGACTTTTGAATATGTCTAGTTGAATATATCTAGTTGGAAGTTACTAAAAAAGATGTAAACTATAGAAATATGAATTTTTGGCCCTAATTCTCATATCAATATTCAAGAGTATCTAATGATCTTTGTTTATATTCACCCCAAGAATGCTGAATAGAGGTAAATCACTCTCGTGCCTAAAACATGACATTTATCTACTATGATGTTTCATCTCTGAAAAATTATTCAACTAAGTTATAGGAAAAAGTTCACTTGGTCAAAATGAGTGATTTGAGAAAGGCTTCCAAAACCCACCTTAGCTTCTACAAGTCACAAATCTCAAGGGCTTCTCAGTTTCTAGTAGGTACAATTACTTTTTTAAATTAAGCTTATTGGTACAAGTTAGATATACATAATATCACATTTATCATAGGGAACTTGACGTACAACTGTCTTTATATGCTCCAAATTGATGACAACTCTGGGTTGACCTACTCCTTGGACAACTCTAGGAGTGGAGAGTCATGGCTGTTTCTCAAACTTACTTTCTTTTCTGAATCCCATTTTCAGAACTCAGAACATAATGATTTATTCTTGCAAAAAACTTTCACTCAGGTATTAATAATCCTCCAGTCCACAACTATTTGTTAATTTCATAACAATATCACTAATCTTTCTGATGCAAAGTTTAATTCTTCCAAAATTTTTTTCTGAAGACAGGAAAAACAGAAATTTTCATTGAGCCCTGAATACTTTGCCTTTCCCGCATACAAGTTTATTTTTTATCAGACCTATTTTTCTACACTTGATTATAGCAACAAATGCCTGAGAAATTATGACTTCATGTACCCCAAGCATCAGCTCACTACAATTATACTAATAAAGCATTTCCAAAGAATAATCACAATTAGCCAAGAAATTAAAGACCCCATGATGCACTTCAAGCATCAAAACCGCAGAAGTAGAAACATTTAAGAGTGACAACTTTCAGTCAGGTACTGTTTAAAGCACTTAACATATATTAACTAATTAATCCTCAAAACAATCTCATGCAGTAAATACAATTATTGACCTTTTTTTAATGGCTAAGAATACAGGTACAACTATGGGTGTAAGCCTGGCACTTTGCCTCCACAGCTTGTGGTCCATTCTTAACCATTACATGCTTATCTTCTTTCATCTTATTTTCTGGAGTATGAGAATATGTACCCAAAGTTGTGGTGTCCCAACTTTTTTTTTGGTTTGATTTTTGAGATAGGGTCTCACTATGTAGTTCAGGATGGCCTTCAACTCACTATGTAGCCCAGGCTGGCCTCAAACTTGCAGCAGTCCTTCTGCCTTAGCTTCCTGAGTGCTGGGATTACAGGCATGCACCACTATGCCTAGTTCTCCACTTTTTTCTTTTTTCTGAAAAAGCAAGGAGGGGAAGTGACTCTTCACACAGTTGAGTGAATAGGAGGTGGAATAAAGAACTCAGAGCTGAAACTTCCATGTTCCCTATATTGACTTGCTATTCAATAAACAACTTGAGTAGCTGATTCACTACAAAGAATAAGAAATTTCTTTTATTGGACTAATTTTCGCATGCCAGTTCTCAGAACCTAATTTAAAACGTTAATTTTTTGGATTTTCAAGACCTCTCCTCCCCAAGAAGCAGTTTCTGGTATGCTCACACAGAATGCTATGCTCTTTGGCTTCAAAGTTAGCTCTTTGTATTTGTTAATGGTTGATTTTTTTTCCTCTCCTAAATTAGCACAAAGAGTCAAAAAATGGGAGGGGACACAGAAGGAAATACTGTGTAGTCACCATCAGCTGAGTTGAACTAGCTTTCATTTGCTTAGTGGTTAGATGGTGCTTTAAACACTTTACTTAAATTATGTGTGTTAATCTTCACAACCCAGAAAGTGGGCATTACTTTTCCTACTGTAAAGGTAAGAATAATGATCCTTATAGTTACTTAAGACGTTAAGTTACTCGCCCTAGGTTATACAAATTACAACATGTAAGCAGTTATATTCCGACAATTTGAATGATTCATAGCAAAAGATACCTGCTGAAAAACTGATAAGCACAGGAGTATAATTAGGAAGATTATACTAATGAAATCAAAGGGATGGGTAATTCCTTTTTAATACACTACAATTAGATTCTCAAGGCATATACTTTTGGGAACAAAGTTGCGAGATTTTATAATAGTGAAAAAGCCTCACTCGAGTTTTTTGTTCTCCAGACACATTTGTTTGGCAATGCTTAAAAAAAAAAGTTCTCCCTTATTGAGATGTCTGTGACTAAGGGAGGCATTGGGAAGCAGCTTACATCTCTGGACCTCTGCAGCACTCACTTCCCCACCCCTCCAGACTGGTGGCCATTTTCCATCTTTTAGTGGAATTTCCACTTTCTTCTCGCTGTTCATTTCTGATTCCTTATCCTTTTTCTCCAGAAACCTGCCCTTTCAAAAGAGCAGCTCCACTTGGCTAAAATGCCCAAAGTTGAAAGAGAAAGAGAAAGAGCCTCAGATTAATTCTGCGACCCCAAAGCGGAAGCTCCCTACGAGGAACACGAGTTAATCCCTGTGAGTTACTTTTCTCCACACCAACATTACCCTCAGAACTCTTTCAGGATATTGGAAATTTTCACTTTCTAACTGCCTGAAGTTACATCTTATCTAAACGATGTCGCTAAATCTCATTTCACGATGCAGCATCAAGTCTTTTAACAACTATGCAGTACCCCAAAGGGGCTTCCACACCAGGGACCTTCCGTTCCCTGCCTACTCGTTGTCGCACAGCTGCTCTCTGGCTCTGGAGGTTCTCTGGCCTCAGCACTTCAGGTATCTGACTGCCGCCCTCAGCCCACCGGCTCCTGTCACAGACACCGAGCAGCGGAGCGCGCCCTGCCCACCGTCGCCTCCACGCCCCTCAGACTCACGTGTCGCGGGCAAACAGAGAAGGAAAGGCAGAACTCCCAGGCGAATGTCCTTCTGAGAGCCGGAGCCTGGACCACCAGCGACCAGCCGCAGACCCCAGTCCCACAGCTCGTGTCACAGGCCGGCGATCTCTCAGGCGCTTGGCTGTGCCAGACTCCGGGAACCGGAAACAGGAAGCGCGACCGGCCGGTGAGCGCTCCTCCCACCAGACCCCGCGGCAGGTGACCGCGCAGCCCTCGCTCCGCGTTCTCTGCCGGGGCTCCCCGACCACTTTAGACACCGATTGGCCAGGGTGCCTATGCGTTTCGCTCCGCCTCTGCCCATCAACTCCAGTCACTACGGAGATGGTCAAGTTTAGTTCTTTCTCATCTGATCACTTTCATACCAATGGAACCCACGGTCCTGCCCCACAGGGTTCCGGGCTCGCGCGCCTCAGCCCCACAGGGTCACGCGCCAGTTCCGCTTCTGATTGGAGAGTGAAAGGTTGGGGGTGGCGTTGGGCGGGCGGGGGGGAGGGGCGGACGACGAAAGCGGAAATGCGGCTTCTCTGGGAGTTGTAGTTTTCACTGATGAGCGACCCGCGTGTGCACAGGTCCTTTGCTGCCTGTGGGAGACGCTGTTAAGTCAGTCTGTGGCAGTTTGTCTTAAGTGGGTACCTGGAAAGACATGAAGTGACGGGAGTCGATGGAATCCTGTAATTCTTAACGACACTCGTGTTCATTATTTTCTTTTAATAGTATGCTGCCGTGGGGATGTGTTGTCGCTGTTATCGTGACCTCCCGTCTTGTGGCATTTCGCTTGCTAAACATGCTTTGCAAACGCGTCTGTTTTCCAGAGGTTTTTCCTGCACTCCTGGCTCGCTTCATCCCGTCGGCATTTCTGGTGTTTTGGGGGAACAAGCAATACTTCGGTTCCTTCGGTAAGATCGTTGGCATTCTCTTGGGTCTTGTGCCTCTGTTGAAGTCCTGTTGACCTCGTTTCAAATCCTACTGCTGCTATAACTTCCTGGATCCACTTTGTAAAAGTAATCAGTCCTTCCTCGGAACACTCGCTTTCCGCTCTCTTGTTTCTTTGCCTGGCTTTAGCTTGTTTTTATTTTGCTGTGGCTTTTATTCTTATCCGTGTGACTCGCTCTGTCTTTACGTTAATAGGGACTATTTTCTTGACCCTCTCTTCGTTAGAGCTAATGCAGTGCTTGGAATCTAATCATAATGATAACAGAAGTGATGCCTGGCACTTTGACTTGTGTGGAAGTGCTATGAAATTGGTATTACTTTTCTTAATCTTCGCACCAGCTTTTCGAGGAAGAATGCTATCCAATTATACAGATGAATAAAGCAGATACAGGCTACGTATGTAAGTTAGGCTACAGCTATTGAATATTATTGACAGTATTGGAAATTTAGGCAGATGAAACCAGGCTCTGAAGCACTGGACCGTACTGACCGTGTCATTTACATTTGTTTATTAATTGATACATTTAGTTTGGTCTAGGTAGACGTTATATCTGGGTTGGATGAGTGAAAAAATCACAATATTTTCTTTTTAATAAAAGTAATTTTAGATAGAAAACACAACAGCAAAACAAAAATCATATACATATTCATCAAAAACTCATGTACTTTCTTCATGAGTTACTTCATGTTATTTCCTTTAAAAGATTTTTTTTTTTTTAATGTGTGGTGGTGCAACATTCTAGGAAGCAGAAAGATGGCAAATTCAAATTGAACCCAGCCGGGGGCAGCTTACGATTTAGCCATACTCTGTCTCAAAAAAATTCTGGAGATATAGTTCAGTATGAAGGCTCTGTGAACAATTGCCAGTGCTGGAAAACAAACCAACCAACCACAAAAAACAAAACACTTAAAAAATAATGTCAAATATTTTTCCATATGATTAACTTTACAAATGAGCTTTTTCTTTTGTTATTAGCACCAGGGATTGAACCCTAAGCCTAGGGCATACTGGACACTCTATAACCGAACTATTATCCTCTCCCCCAATAAACCTTTAAACAGTTTCGTGATCCATAGCTTTGAGGATTGCTACCAAATCAATGCCACTGTTACAGGCATTTACATTATTTCTGTTCTGCTTTTATCAATTCATTCAACAAACATTTACTAAGCAATTACTATGTGCCAAACATCACTATAAATTTTTTTTTAACTTCTTATCGGTACCACGGATCAAACTCACGACCGCCTGCTTGCAAGGCAGGTGCTTATGCCGCTGAGCTAAATCCCTAGCCCCCCGAACATCACTATAAATTTTGAGAGTAAGTCAGGCAAGGTGGCCTGTGCCAGCTTTCTGAGAGGCAGAGGCAAGGAGGATTGCAAGTGTGAGCCCTGTGTAGGTTACTTGGCAACTCAGTGAGACCCTGTCTCAAAATAAAATACTGGAGATGTATCTCAGTGCAAAGGCCCTGAGTTTAGTCCCTAGTATAAAAAGAGAAAAAAATTGTTTTCTGAGGATAGAGAACAGAGACAAATTCCCTGTTACAGTGAACTTTCATTTTAGAATTGATGTTCATTTGGGGTAAATTCTAATGTAGATGAATCCAAATTTGTCTTCTGAGGCCAGGTTTGGTGGTGCACCCCTTATAATCCCAGCACTTGGGAGGCCAAGGCAGGAGGATCACTTCGAGTTTGAGACCAGTCTGAACTTCATAGTGAAACTCTCTCTCAAAAAGACAACCAGATCCAACCAATTGGCCTTCTGTTGGAGTAGAGGCAGAGATGGGATTCCTTCCCCAAAGGTTATAAATAACCTGGGTTACTTCTCTGTGTCTAGTGCCTCTGTAGCCATTTTAGGTGCTTTTCATGTTTGAACTTCTACCTCAAAACATAGATTAGGGTTCTTGAGCTAAGCAAAACTTGTCGACTGTGAGCAGAAAGCCTTGTTGGAGTGGGTTTATTCAACCTCCTGACACCCTCTTTCTTTTTAATTTTTTTTTGGGGGGCGAGATCTGAGACTGACCTGACACCCTTCTTTGTGTCAACAGAGTTTACTCAGGTTTCACTGTTAAAACACATCCTTCCTGCTTACAGTTTCTGGATCTCCTCAAGAGTCTTTTGGAATTTATTTGATAGTTTCTCAGTCCTGATATGCATGTATTTGATTTGCCATCTTGAGCCAGATTTCAATTGGGAATTATTTTATTGATACCTTTCAAAATGACTATGTTTGACATATTTCAAGAATAAATTTTTTTTGGTTTTTGGTAACTTTCAGTTATACTATAATTTAATACTTATTTAATGAAAGATGCAAAAATAATGAGAAGATATCTTGTGTGTACTTTACCTAGATTCATTGATTGTTTATGTCACCCCATTTAGCTTATTCTCTTGTTCCCTCTTTGCCTCCTTTCACATTTGTTTATTTTGAGCAATTTAAAAGTTTCTCATCAAGTTGTAATTCCTAAGAACAACGACATTCTCTTTTTTTTTTTTTTAAGTTTTTTTTTTTGGCTTTTTTTCATTTTTATCGGTACCAGGGATCGAACTCACAACTGCCTGCTTTCAAGGCAGGTGCTTATGCCGCTGAGCTAAATCCCCAGCCCCACAATGACATTCTCTTACATCAGCATTGTATAGTTATCAAAATTAGGAACTGTAACACTGATACACTATTATTACGTAGTCTACAGTCCAGTATCAAAGTTTTATCAATTTTTCTAATAAATGCTTTTTATAATAACTTCCCCTTCCTTAAACACAGGAGCCAAGTCAGAGTTTCAGAATGTACTTTATTGTTCATCTTTACTTGACCTTGAAATTTTGAAGACTACAGGCCACTTATTTTGTAGAATTTTTCCTCACTTTTTAGATTTGTTTTTTGTTTCCTTTTCACAGGAAAAATTTAACATAAAGAATTGTTTTCAGCTGGTCATGGCAGCACATGTCTGTAATCCCTGAGCTCTGAGCTCTGAGCTCTGAGCTCTGAGTAATTTAGTGACTTTAAGAGGCCCTATCTCAAAAAATTTTTAAAAAGTACTGGGGATGCAGCTTGGCACCAAGGTTCTGGTTCAATCTCCAGTATGACAAAAAAAATTGTGTTTAGTAAGAGACAATCAATATAAAAGAGATAATAGCACTCATGTAGGGAGTCATTAAAGCTGGAGATTGATCATGTGTGAGGCTAAAGCAAGGCCAGCCCTAAAAACATAGTGAGCCCCAAATAAGCTACAAAAACAAGTTGTTCCAGCTCTAAAAAGGCATGGGACCCAGGCCAGCCAGGCAAACAGGTTGCTTAGCAGTGGGGTTGAAATTGACATTCTTCTTGGGAGTGTATAAATAAATATGCTACAGTGGTTGGCAGTTCCTTCTCTCCCATCAGGAGAGTAAGGGCTCCACCTGACCCTAGCTTTTGTCTCTTCTGTATTGTCTCATCGTCTTGAGGTCCTTCACCCCAAGAACCTCAAGAGCCACATGATCACGATTGATTCATACAGAGGTAGCAAATATAGAGCAGTTATTACCTCTAAGGCTGAAGAATTATTAAGGAAGTGCCTTAAAAACTTAAAGGAAATGCTCTTTACCCCAACCACAAGGTCAGAGCAAACCTCTGAGGAGAGGGTGTGGTTCCTGTCACCAAAACATGCAAACCCACTGAGGAGGTCAGAAGTTGCTTTGGAGGTGTGGGCCACTACTGAACGGCCCTTGGCAGCCTCTTTATGTTGGATTCTTCATCCTTTTGAGTATCCACCAGACACATAAGATGTTCTGTGTTTATTCTGTACTTTTCAACATGGATGAAGCTGGAGGGCATTATGTTAAGTGATATAAGTCAGACACAGACAAACACTGCACGATCTCATTCGTATATGAGATTTTGAAGATCAAGCTAAAAAAAATTACACAGTGAAAAGGCGGTTACCCAGGACGGGCAGAGGAAATGAGAGGATGTAGGTCAAGGGCACAAAGCTGAAGTTCTATAGGATGAAGAAGTCTAGGTTATAATGCCCACTGGCTTATAGTTTATATTGTATACTGGTAATTTATTGTGAGAGTAGATTTTAGGTCCTCTTACCATGAGAGAAAGAGAGAGGACTATAACTTGAGATGATAACAATGTTAATTTGCCTGATTATAGTAATAAGTAGCATATATATATATATATATATATATATATATATCAAAACATATATACCTTAAGTGTATACAACAGAAAATTTATTAAAATACAATTTTGTACCCTAGAATCAGGCGTTTTTCCAAGGAGTTTGGTGGAAAATTGAATTGAGAAGCCAATACCTTATTATACGTTGTGTTATTGCTTTAATTCCTCTCAGCAGAGCTAGCAAATCATATGTCCAAGTGACCACTCAGGTTCCTGTTATAGTTAATATACGTGCTGTATACATTTGTTCACACAAAAGAAAATACAGTAAGTAGTTTCATAACTGATAAGTGATAGCACTGTGTAAAGCAAGCTTACTAATTAATGTTTCATATTTGTTTAAAGTCTCATGCTTGGTTGCTGAGGTAAAATTTTTTTGAAATAAGATATAAGGAAATGAACTTACTTTAGTGTATGTGCTGCTAAAGCAAGCACAGGAAATGAATTTAATAGCATTAAATTTTTTGTAATTTCACTATGAATAAAATTAAGTCAGTTTAGAAAAGTAACAGAGTTAATAATAACAGTCAAAGAAATAGTAGACAATGCTTTCTGGGGTTTCTCATCTAATCAGGGACAGAATAAACTCTCAAGAAACAGTGATATAATCAAATAATTGTTTCCAACCAATTCAGCCTGCTTATGCATTCTCCAAAGCCTTTTCTGCAACATTTCCTTTTGTGTGTAGACAAAACAATTCAGAAAGAAGTGTAAGTGAGAAAGAATATGGAATTTACTCTTTTCTATTCAGTCCAGACATCTGTAACAGACAGACATAACCACCATGGTAGTTACTGTACACAAAAACCCATGGGAATAGTGATGTGGCTTGAATGCTGTTAAAACTCATTTACACAGATAGCAGTAGTTTAGACCATCTGCCACACAGTAATTATCCTGAGGGGATTGATTGAACAGCTTCGTTTTTTAAACTTTGAAATTATTGTTTAATTGGTACATAAAAGCATAAACATTATACATAATAATGTTTCAATATACCTTTTATATGTTAAGCAATGTTGAGTTAAACTTTGTAAATCTTAAAAGCATAACTGTGAGTATCTAAATCAAAGAATGTTGTTAAATGTATCATGACGGTTACTATCCTGTTTACAATATTTTTCTCATGCCCATTTCTATTCACTGCTCCTGTTCTATAGGAAAGTATTCTCATTTTTTTCACTGTAGTTTAGTTTGGTTTATTTTAGAACTTCATGAAAATTGAATCATCTACTATGAACTTTTTGCATTATTTGATTTCTTTCATTCACCATGACATTTATAATATTCTGTTTTCTGGTATATATACCAGTCACAGGTTTTTTGTTTTTTGTTGGGTTCTGTGTTGGATGAATATTCATCACTGTGTTTACACATTCTGCTTTTGATGGGCCTTTGGGTTATATCTGTTTTTTCTTCTAAATAGTCCTAAAGTTTTATCTAGTATATTATATCTTCAATGTATTTTGAATTAGTTTTCATGTATATTGAGCTAGTTCATTTTTTTCTTTTCCAGTGAATATATAGTTCTTCCAGTTACATTTATTGACTTTATTTTCTCCCTTAATTGTTTTGAAGTTTTATCAAAATTAATTGATTGGGGCTGGGGATTTAGCTCAGTGGCATAAGCATCTGCCTTTGAAGTGCGAGGTCATGAGTTCAATCTCTGGTCAATTGGTTGTAAAAATATAGTATTATTTTTGGACTTAATTCAGTTTCATTGATATCTTTGTTAAATATTATGCTAATAATACAATGTCTTGATTCTTCTAGTTGCGTAAGTACTAAAGAACAGTACTATAATCTTTCTTATCTTTTCAAGATTGTTTTGACTATTCTAGCTCCTTTGCATTTTCATGTATATTTTAGTTAATCTGTCAATTTTCAGTTAAAAGTCCTGCTAGGATTACAATTGGAGGACTGTAAATCTATAGATGAATTTGGGGGTGAATTGATACTTTAACAATATAGGCACAACTCTTAAGTTTTAATTTATCTCAAAAATGATTTATAATTTTATGTGTAGAGGGTTTCCATGTTTCTTGTTACGTTTGTTCGTAAGTACTTTATTTTTGATGCCTTTATAAATAAAGTGTGGGCCAGGGGTTTAGCTCAGCAGTGTAAGTGCCTGACTGGTGTGCACAAGGTTGTGAGTTTAATCCCTGGTACCAAAATAGAAATAAAAATAAACAAATATAAATAAAATGTGAAAATTTATTTTACAAGTGTTTGCTGGCAGTATATAGAAATATAATTGATTTTGCTTTGTTATTGTATCCTGTATTGTTCCTAAAATACTTCATAGATTTGTTAGCATTTGACAGATAAATAATGATGTTGTCTAGTAGTTGATTTCTTTCAGACTTTTATTTCTGGTTATGATGGTATAACTGGGCCTGGGTTGTTCACAATTAGCAATTAGAAAACTGGGAAAATACACGGAACAGTGGTATTTCAAACTGGAAAGCAGGCAGTGCAGGACGTGTCTTCTGAGAGAAGGCAAATAAATAATAGAGTGCCTATTTATTTATTTCTCCTTCTTACTGCTTGTTGGGAATATCTAGAGTATAGTGCAGTAAGAGAGAAACCCAACAGAGCTGGGCTATTTCACTGATGTTAAAAAAGAGAATTTTGACTAAAGATAGAATTTGTTGGTCGGAATACTGGAGAGAAGAGAAATGAATATAGCAAGGCTTAGATACGTATAGAGGAATTTTCTCAAGTCTTAGTTGTGTATCCAAGTGAGCTAACCCAAAAGAGTAGGTAGAAAAACCCTAGAGCTCATGTAGTCTGGCAATAGTTTTCACCTGCCAAAATGGAAAGATTGCCTATGGATTTTAGGTTTTAGTTCTGAAAAGGTATTTTTGCCTCAGTAGATGGTCCAAGTTAGCAGGAGGTTTATATAAAACACTAACAAAGTATCACAGTGATGGGAAACAGTTCTTCACTGATCTCTCACCTTGATGCCTGTTTTGTAAGTAGAGGCACCAACAGAGATTTGTTTTTAGGCTCTTTTCAAGGATATTTTGTAGTAGACAACTTTGGTATATAGAAATAGGGTCTTCTGGAGCCACGGGCAGATGTGTTGTCCAATGTAATAATGTCTCCTTTTGGGATAAAAACTATATTGTTTGTAGTATACTTTAAGAGATTCAGATACCGTTTTGGTTTATGTCTAGATTAACCCAAAGCCTCATGTGAGCATAGGTGGGGCTTTTGGCACATGACTGGGTTTTTGGGATGTGACAGTCATCACAAGATTAATCCACTGATGGAGTTATAGATAAATGTGATTTTGGGAGATGAAGCCTGGTTGGAGAAGGAGGGTAACTGGGAGTGTGACCTAGAAAGATGTATCTCCTTCCCTTCTCCCTTGATCACTCCCTGCTTCCTGTCTGCCACATCGTGAGCTGTGTCTTCTCTGCCATGTTCCTTTGCCATGCAGCCCTGTCTTGGAGCCAATTAGTTATGGATTGAAACCTCTACAAACCATGAGCCAAAATAAACTTTTTCTCTTTTAAATTGTGGGCATCGGGTGTTGTGTCGCAGAGACAAAGAAAGTAACTAAGTCAAATGCCTTAAGCTTAAGGTACTCAGCTATGATACAGACCTATCAGTTGCATGGCATCAATTTGACCTTGTCTATGATGCTCTTGTGAGACTTGGGAGATAGGAAAACTTGGTGCAAACATGAATCTCATGTTACTTGTCACTTTGCTAATAATAATGTTCTTTGCCTTTGCCCAGGAGTTTTGTGTCTTGGGATAATATCCACAAAGCTTGACAGGTTAATGGAAGTACTGTAAAAGCTCTGAGTTTTCATAATTCTAGATAAAAAGCAAGTCTCAAAAGGATTAAACCAATACTGAATAACTTGTGTTTCATAACAAAAGCCAACAATTTTAAACCAACAAAATTTGTCATCTAAAAGCATATAATTCACAATGCTAGTTTCCAATAAAAAATTGGCAGGTGTACAACAGAGGAGGTAAATATGATCCATAGTTACAAGAAAACGAAAGTCAGTGGGGCTGGGGATTTAGCTCAGCGGCATAAGCACCTGCCTTGCAAGCAGGCGGTCGTGAGTTCGATCCCCAGTACCGGTAAAAAAAAAAAAAGAAAACCAAAGTCAATAGAAATGGACCCTGGAATGACAATGATGATAGAATTGCTAGAAAGGATATTAAAACAGCTAATGTACATATGCTTCATACTTTCAGAAGATAAAGGAAAGTTGGACACAGTGAAGAGAGAAATGGAATATATATTTTTCAAAGAAAATGATTTTTATTGGTATGTTTTAGCTATACATAAAGGATGAACTATAAACATAACTCAAGCACACTTTGAGAAATAATAAATCAGTATCTGCAATGATAAAATCAATGGGATAAAATCAGTATACTGAAGGGGATCAACAATAGATTAGAGCCACATAAGGAAAGATTAATTAACTCAAAAGCATGTACAGTATAAAAAATCCAGATTAACTCAAAAGCATGTACCATATCTGATTAAAAATATCCAAAATAATGTGTGGAGAAGCTGGGAGTAGTAGTACATGCCTGTAATCTTTCCACTCAAGTGGCTGAGGCAGGGGGATCTGTGTGTTCAAGGCTGGTCTGGGCTATGTAGTGAGTTCAAGGCCAGTCTAAACTATATAGCAAGACCCTGTCTCAGTTGCCCCCGCCAATAAGAAATGCATAAAGAAAAAAAGATTCTTCCTCCCTACAAAGACTAGAGCTTCAGTGATTTGTGATACAACGTTGATCAATCAATCAGTCTAACACATACATATTTAGGGTTTCAAGAAAGAAAAAATATGTTGGCTAGAGTTTTCCCACATACGTTAAAAATCATAAACTATAAATTCAGAGATCAAAGATGGTCAATCTATATCAAGCAGAAGAAATGTGAGAAAAGGCCCACAAACTATATTATTATTAAGCTGCTGAACAGAACATTTTAAAACAGCAACATCTGGGTGTGGTAGTGCATACCTGTACTCCTAGCACTCAGGAGGCTGAGGCAGGATATCTGCAAACAAAGCAAATTTGAGGTCAGCCAGAAATATGTAGTGAGACTCTGTCTCAAAAAACAAGCCAACAAGCAAGCAACCAAACAAAAATAGCCAGCAAAATTACAGTGGCATATTTCAAAGGAGGAACTATGTAAGCCAGAAGAAATGAGGCATTTTTAAAGTCCTGGAAGGTATATTGGAAACCCTGTTAACCAAGAGTTCTGTGCACACAAAAGAATCTTTGAAAGATGAAGGCATGTTTTTTTTTTTTTCATAAAAGCTGAGAGAATTTATTGCAAGCAGATCACTAAAAGATAAATAAGAGACCATACCACAGTGGTTGAATGCTTGCCTAGCATCTGAGATGCCCAGGATTCAATCTGCAATATCATCATAAAACCAAAACAACAACAAAACAGACATATTAAACGAAGTCCTGCCAGAATGAAAAGTATACCAAGTAGAAGTTGAAGCTTATATAAGAGAATGAAGGACATTAGAAAAGATAAATATATTATGACATTTATTCTGTTTTGAAATATATCTCTAAAAGATTAATGGCTAAATGAAAGAAAAACAACATTTTAGATCAAAATGTTGAACCTAGAGCCATGTACTGACCATTCCACTTAACTGCAACAGAATACACCTTTTCAAATGCACATGAAACATTCTCTAGGACAGACTCCATTAGGCTACAGACAAATCTTCACATATTTAGAAAGATTGAAATAATATGAAATATATTTTTTCGATCAGAATGGCGTGAAACTAGAAATCAGTAACAAGAAATCCCAGAAAATATGCAAATTGTGAAAAATCAAACAATGTGTACCTAAAGAACCAGTGGGTCATAGAAGGAAATATAAAACTATTTTGAGGCAAATGAAAAGAGAAACATAATATAGACAAAGGTATAGATCAGCAACACCACACATACTTGAAAGTGCAAAGTCCTGAGTTCAATTTCCAGTACCAAAGGAAAAAAAAATGAAAAGAAATACAATATATCAAAACCTATGGATGCAGCAAAAGCAGTCGTAAGACGTAAGACGGGGGAATTATAGTGATACATGATCACATCTCGGCCTTTTGGCTAAGGTCAAAAGTAGTATTATGATACGTGTTTGTATCAAAAAAAGAAGGGTTGGGGTTGTAGCTCACTGACAGTTATGTACTGAGAGTGCATAGAACCCTGAGTTTAATCCCCAGTGTGCACACAAACACACAACGCAAAACAAAGCAATTCAAACTCGTATGTCAAAGAATTAGAAGGAGATCAGATTAAGGCAATGTTAGCAGCAGAAAAAAAATAAAGAGCATAAAAGATAGCAGTATGCAATGTATTAACCATTGTTGTCCTGGTGTTATTTTGTTTTGAAATTTTATTTTTTTCTCTTTAAAAAAGTAAAAAACTAGAGACTAGAAAAACAGTAGGAAAAATCCCTAAGAGTTTTTGAAAAGATAAGATCACTAAACCCTTTGCTAAACTGGCAAAAGAGAAAGTACTTAAATATATAAGCAATGAACGAGGAGACATTGGAACTGACATCATCAACATACATACAATTATAAACTGTTGAGTTTTTAAAAAATTTTTATATTTTTAACTTTTTTGGTGCCGGAGTTTGAACTCATGACCTCACGTTTACCAGGCAAGCACTTGAGTCTCTGAGATAAATCCTTGGCCCTTTATACAAGCAGTTACAAAATTGTAGTATCAGCCAACAAATTTAAATATACAAATTCCTAGACACATACAATCAACACAAAGTCATGAAGAAAGGGGGCAGAGATAGCTCAGTGCAAACTGACTTTAATGAGCACTTCAAAGAAAAAAAAAAAACAACCCCCAAAATAAAAAACAAATGGACAAATAAAAAAACCAGAACAAAACAGAACAGCATCCAGTGTGGTGGTACAGGCCTGTTATCCAAGCCTACATTACAAAGTAGGTTCAAGGCCAGCCTAAACTGCATAGGGAGACTGTGTCTCAAAAAGGCAAAAATGAACAAAAAAAGCAAGCAAAACAACAATAAGTAAGGTGATTAAGTCAGTAACATGAGAGATAGAGAGAGAGAGAGAGAGAGAGAGAGAGAGAGAGAGAGAGATATCGAGAAGCCAGCATGCCACCCAGCCTGGGTCTGGATGGCCTTACTGCAGAGTTCTACCAAACATTTAAAGAACCAATACCAACTCTGCAGAAAACTGAAGTAGAGCAAGCATTTCCATACTTATTTTATGAGGTTATTATTAGCCTGATAATATATCAAGATGAAGATAGTACAAGAAAAGAAAATTGCTGATTGATATCCCTGATATTCACAGATGCAAAAATGTTCAAAATTTTAGCAAATTGAATTTAAGAACACCTAACTGAATCATTCGTCATGATCAAGTGGGATTTACCCCTGAGATGGTAGGGTGGTGGAACATGTGCAAATCAGTAAATATGATTCACCGCTTTGACAAAACTGAGGACAAAGATCATGTGACCAAGAAAAGAGATACACAAAAAGAACTGGACAAAGTTTAATACCGTTTTGTGATAAAAATACTCAAGAAGTTATAGAAAAAGGCCGTATATGACAAATCTCTTGGTAACATTCTCAGTTGTGAAAGTTGAAAGCTTTTCTTCAGGTCAGGTGACAAAATAAAGATGTTAATTTTTATCACTTATTTTCAACCTAATACTGGAAGTCCTAGCCAGAGCAGTGAGGCAAAATAAAGAAATAAAAGGCATCACGGTAGGAAAAGAGGAAGTAAAATAAGCATTGTTTGTTGATGACATCATTTTATAGATAGAAAACCTTTAAAGAACTGTTAAAACTGATAAATTCAAGTTTCAAGATACAAATCTCTTACAAAACTATAGTGTTTCTATTTACCAATAATCAACTGTCCAGAACAAAATTTGAGAAAGCAGTCTTATTTACAATAATAATAAAAAATCAAATGCTTAGGTACAAATCAAATCAAGGAGATAAAAGACACATATACTAGCTTGATGTGATGGCATACATTTGCAGTCCCAGTCACATGGGAGGCTGAGGCAGTAGGATTGCAAGTTTGGGGCTGGCTTGGATAATTTACCAAGGCCTTGTCTCAAAAACCAAGCAAGCAAGCAAGCAAGCAAGCAAGCAAGCAAGCAAGCAAGCAAAAAAGCTGAAAATGTAGTTTATTGGCAAGTATGAGGCCCTACATTCAATCCCCAATACTATAAAAACAAACTGAAAACTCTGTATATTAAAACTGAACAATCTGATGACATTCAAGGGAACACAAATAAATAGAAACATATTTCATGGATTGGGAAAATTAATACTGTGAAAATATACATACTACCTGAATTGGTCTACAGATTCAATGCAACTCATGTCAAAATGCCAGTACTGTTTTTCACAGAAATGGCAAAAACCAATCCATAATTCAGAATTACAAAACCTCAACTGAAACAATTGAGCAGGACAAAACAAAGCAAATATGAAACAACAAAAACAAAATAACAAAAAACACAACTGGAGGCATCATAGTCCCTGATTTAAAAAACACATTGTGAAGTAATAGTAATCTAAAAAGCAACACAGTAACAAGTGGAACAGAATAGAAAACTCTAAAATAAATCTATACATTTATGGTCTTGATTTCTGAAAAGGGTGCCAAGTCACAAAATGGGGAAAGGAGAGTTTTTCCCATGAATGGTGTTAAGAAAACAGGGTATTCACATGTAGTATAATGAAATTAAGACCTTAATTACTTACTTTATTTATTTAGGTATCAGGGATCAAACTCACAGTCTCATGCTTACCAAGCAGGTGCTTGTGCCACTGAGCACCTAAGCTCTTACTTTAAATCACAGCAAAGAAAAACTCAAAATACATTAAAGGCTTAAGTATAAGACCCTAAAATGTGAAACTACTAGAAGAAAATATAGAGGAAAAGTTTCATGATACTGGTTCAGACAATGATGTTTTGGATATACCTTTATGATAAAAGCAAAAGTAGACAAATAGAATTCCACCACAAAAACAAATTTCTCCACAGCCAAACAACAAAATAAAGAGACAACCTATATAAGAAGAGAAAATACTTTCAAATCGTATATCTGATAAGAAACTCAGCTCATTGCAAGAAAAGAAATTACATATTTGGGAAATGGGCAAAGGACCTGAAAGGACCTCATAAAGATATACACATGGCCAGCAGATCTGAAAATTCTGTTCCACGTAAATCCTAAGATTATTTTTCCTATTGTTATATAAATGTCATTGAGATTTTGGTAAAGACTGTTGAATCTGTAGATCTCTTTGGGTAGTGCTATAGTCTGAATGTGTTCCATAGAATGCATGTGTTGAAACCTAATTGCCAGTGAGACAGTATTAAGAGGAGGGCCTTTAGGAAATGATTGATTCCTGAGAGCTTATCATCTTGAAAGGGATTGGTGGCCTTATAAAGGCTGTGGAGAAACTCATTAGTCTCCTTTGCCTTTCTGAATTCTGCTATGTGAGGACATAGCATTTGTTTGCTCTAGAAAACACTGTTCCTAGTGTTATTGCCCATCTTTTTGTTTTTATTTTTATTTTGAAGAGAATAAAACAAAATGAGAAATAACAAAATGGGGTCAGTCAACACAAGGGATGGACATAGTACATGACTTAAACCCAAAATGCAAGATGATCTACAATGGTTACCATAATGTCTCTTGTTACTTTCAATAGAATTGCCCATATCATCAGGCCCAATAAAATTGAACATAGCAGAACAGAACAGAATCAATAAAAACAAAACATTGGAGACATTATAGGACTTCAAAAGAAGATAATAGTCAAACCAGAATGGGTATCATAGTGAATCTTACTGTCTTCAGAGTAGTTGCCTATACTCTTAGACTTGAAACTATCAAACAAACAGATTCAAATAAAATCAGTGAAAACAATATAGGGCTTCAGATTAAGTTAACTGGAAATTAAAAATGGTTACCATAGTATATCTTGCTATCTTTGGGATAGCTGTCCATGCCATCAGATCTAGTACAAGTAGACAAACTGGAACAAAATATAACCAAACTAAACAGAGTGATGAAAACAATATGGGTCTCAAATCATGATACAAAATTAACAATGACCTCTGCCTTCCATTTTTAGACCATTCCTCCCCTTTCACTTTCACAGAGCGTATTGTACATTTTGTATTCCACTAACTCCTTTAGTTTTTAGATTAGGGAGGCAACCCAATATTTACCTAAGTGGTTCTGAACCTTTTTACCCCTGAACTTGGTCTCAAGTTGTATCCACTTACCTATAAGAGCCTCAAGGTTTTCCTTCCTTATAGCAGAGTAGTTCTCCATTGTGTAAAAGTGTTATGTCTTTCCAACCAATCTGCAGCTGAAGGGCAAGCTACCCCCACATTTTTCTGGTTCCCTGTCACATAGAGCATTGTTTTCTCATCTTTGAATTTTCAGTCATATTAATTATATTTCTTATATAGAGTATCTTGATGGACCCTGTCTCCTGATCCACTCTGCCTGTGTTTCTTTTTATTACTGTGTTGAGGCCATCCATGTTAGCGATTATGGCCAGCCTTTTCTGCCTCATCTCTGCCACGCTATTTTTCTGCTATTGGTTGTCTACTTTTTCTTTTCATTCCAACGTCTGCCCCATTCAGTGAGCCCCCTCTGCTTACTGTTCCTGAAGCCATGGTCTTTTTTTTTCTCTCTTTAGAATGTCCTTCAGTTCTTTTTGTAGGGTTGAATTGGTAGTCATGAACTCCCCCATTTCCTCTTTGTAATGGAAGCATCTTGTTTCTCCATTAATTTTTTATTTTATTTTTATTATTTTTTCTCCATTAATTTTGAGAGATAGTTTTCCAGGGTACATCAATCTGGGTTGGAGGTTATTTTCTTTCAGGACTTGGAATACTTCACTCCAAGCTCTTCTTGATTTGATGGTTTGTGTCGAGAAGTCTGTCATGATTCTGATGGGTTTTTCTTTATAGGTGATTTGTTTCTTTTCTCTGACAGCTTTTAATATTCTGTTCTTGGGTTGAATTTCTGGAATCTTTTTTTTTTTTTTTTTTTTGGTCTTTTTCATTTTTATCGGTACCGGGGATTGAACTCATGACCACCTGCTTGCAAGGCAGGTGCTTATGCTGCTGAGCTAAATCCCCAGCCCCTATTTCTGGAATCTTGATTACTATATGTTTGTTTTGGTTGTAGATGGCTGGAGTTCTGTATGCCTCATACATCTGATGCCTCATATATCTGAATATCATTTCCTTTTCCTATGCTTGGAAAGTTTATGCCTCATATATCTGAGTATAATTTCCTTTTCCTATGCTTGGAAAGTTTTTTAAAAATTACTTCTGTAAATAGCCTTTGTGTATATCATTTGTGTTTACCCCTGCTTCTTCACTCACATTTTTTATTCTTAAGTTCTAGATCTCTTGTCATCTTCTAGCCTTTGTATTGTTACTTCCTGGTTTCTTGTTATTTTTAGGAGATCTTTCCTTTTGTGATCACAAGTTTGCAAACCACCTGGGCTTACTTTGTAGTCCAAGCCGGTCTGGAACTTGCAATGATCCACTTGCCTCAGCCTCCCAAGTGCTGGGATTACAGGAGTGCGACACCATGCCTGGCGTGGTAATCTCTTTGAATCTGTTTTATGTATTCTAGATTGGTAATGTCTTTGAATCTGTTTTATGTATTCTAAATTTTTAAAATATTCTTCATCGAAGGTTTCTCTCTTTTTTCTATGCTCTTCCACTCTTCCATCTGTGTCTTCTTGAGAGGTACTTAGCATTTCTTTTATTATTTTTCTTATATCTTCTTTTACTTGTATTAGTATTTCTATTTTAAGTTCTTTTATAATTTCATGAAGATATTTCTTTTGTTTTTGATCCTGGGATTTGAATTCATGACCTCGCTTTTGCCAAGCAGGCACTTACACCACTGAGCTAAACTGAAGAAATAAAGATATTTCTTTATGACAAATGATGTTTCTTCAGAAACTGCAGGTGTGCAACCTCTGATCTCTTCTGTGTTTACCTCTCCTGGCTAGTACTGCTTGGATTGGAGGCTGGAAACTTTTTCTTGTTTCTTTTTCTTGTCATATTTCTGGTTTCTTCCAGACAAGTGGATAGTGGGATGTCCCTGGCACTTCCTGTATTGTTTATATTGTCTCTGAAGTGTGCTGGCTAGGGATTTCTGCCCTCCCCAGTCTGCTGGTGACTGCTGGAGTACAAGCAGGGCTGGGGCAGGCTGGCCCCTCTCTTGTGAGCTGGTCAATCAAGTGGGAGTCTTCACCATGTTAGTGTGTACTGCATGGTGGGGCTGGTTAGAGTTAGCTTCAGGGAAATCTTGGTTTTGGCTCTCAGATCGCATACAGGAGAGGGACTCAATCCAAGCAATTCTCACCAATCTCTGTCTAGGAGTGGCTGAGTGAAGCAGGCTGCAGTTCTGGTTCTGGGTTTATCCTGTCTAACTCTAAAATGTGGCCTGGGCAATTGCCCACTCCTGCGGGAGGACTGAGTTCTCCACACTCACTGCCAGCCAGTGCAGTTCTCTGGTCTGCTGCTCACCTCCATGACAGCATCCTCCTGCCAGGGCCCTTGGGTTTGCCACCACCCAACTTCACTGTCTCTGTGCATCTTTGGATTCCAGTGGCATTTTGTAGACAGTGAGACTGGCTCCAGTGAAAGCGCATCTGGCTACAGCCTTCCATCCCTGTTTTTCTTTCTTCCTTTCTTTTTTTGGTCCACTTTAGTGTCTTCCTGGGTCAAGAAGATCTATCTGCTTCCATCTGGTCTTCTCCAGGATACCATATTCCAGCATCTGAGCTGTTCCCCTCAGAGAGGCTTTTTACTTTGCTAATTATTGATCTGCCATCTTTCCAGCTTCCCCTTATTGCCCATCTTGACAGCAAGATGATTTCATTAGAAACCAAGCATGTGGGTACTTTGACTTTTTACTTTTAGCTTTAAAACTGTGAGAAATAAATTTCAAATTTTTGTTTTTGGTCTTTTTGAGGCAAGGTTTCACTGTACGGTTCAGACTGGCTTTGAACTCACTTTGTAGCCCAGGCTATCATTGAACTCTCAGTGATCCTCCTGTCTCAGCCTCCTGAGTCCTGGGATTACAGATGTGTGCCACCTCACAAAGTTTACATTTAATTCTTGTAGAGTTCCTAGTCCCAGCTATTTTGTTGTAGCAGTAAAAATGGTGTTACAGTTAGTATGGATATGTTAACAGTAGTAATTTTTCTAATTCACAAAACAGGTATCTTTTTATTTATTTTCCACAGTGTTTTTGTTAATGTGTTCTAATTTTCAGCATTTAAATTTATCACTCTGGATACATTTATTCTTAAGTATTTTATTCTTTTTTATTTTCTCTATTTTGTATTTGATTTATTTCTGCTCTTTTATTTTCTTCCTTCTGCTGACATTGAACTTAAATTTTTCATTTCTGGTTTGTTGAGGTGAGAAATTAGATTATTTCTGTTGTAACCCACCCCAAAAAAAACAAGGCCCCATGATGAAAAATGGGGCAAGACCCCCGAGATGATAAATGGGGCAAGACATCTTTTTTAAAAGAAGCACTTTTATTTTACCTGGCCCAGTGACACAGTCAGATGGAATTTGCAAAGCTGTACAACCGAGTTAGAGTTTTGACTGATTTTTATAGTTCATTTATGATTAGCTCACTGATCATTAAGTACATAGTGATGAGAAACAGAAATAAGGTGGGCCTTTGTTCCCCTTTTCTTGAGGTAAGAGGCATTTCACAGTGGGTGGTTAGCCAACTCATAGCCCTTGGTCTGGCAATTCTAGGAACATTTGTCTCTCATAAAGGGAACAATGGTTGACACAAGATCATTTGTCTCTTACAAGGGGGAACAAAGGTTGACATAGCACACAGGTTACTTGGTGGGGGGGATGACGCGTACAGAACAGCATAATGATGTGGTCAGTTAATTTATTTATAACTATGTGGTTGGTGCTTGGTTACTAGGGTAATGAGCTCAGTACAGAATGACAATACTGCTAATAACTATCCTTTTAACTAACTATTTTGCTAATTATCTTTTAATCAATTATTTTAATTTTTCAGCATCTTAGTATAACATTCCCCACTGATTTTTGTCAATGAGCCAAATCATTGACTCATGGAATTTTCAAGCAGTGGTATTTGTTCATAAGCTTGTGTCCTTAAAACCATGAGTTTTATTGTTTGAACCCAGTCTTTGACATAATTTACTAATCTGTTTATAATGCAAGGCCTAATTGTTAAACAAGTAAGTAAGATTAACAGAGGTTTGGAGGCTGCTGTGATTAACGTTGTCAACCAGGGAGACAGAGAAAACCATCATTCAAACCAATTCTGTTCGACTTGTCTGGCTTGTTCTCGTTCCCATAGTCACCTTTTGAGGCTGGCCATACTTTGTCTAATAACCCCAGAATGATTGGCATACAAACAACAATTTTCTCCTAATGCCAGACAGAGGCTTCCTTCCTTTAGGAACAGGAGATATAGACCCCACTGGTTTTGTAAAACCATTTCAGCCAGTGAACTTAAAGAATCATCTAATTTGGAGACAGAGTAACTGAGGGCTACTAGATCCTGGTTAATGAGTGTACTTAAGTGTCTATAATTTTGGTCTCCAATTATTAAGCTGGACGCTCCTAAACCTATTGACCCTGCCAACCCAACTCCCAATAATATGGGTAAGAGTACAGGATTTCTCTTCATTCAGACCGGACTCTTTAAGTCAAAGTTAGGGAACAAATGACTCCTACCATTATCTCCAGAGTACCAATACACTTGGGGAAAGATATGGACCAATATGCAAAGCTCAGGGCACTTGATGAACAGGTGATGCATAGAACAAGGAGTTATACCAGAAGTACAGGCAAACTAGGCTCCATTGGGAGCAACAAGGTTCTGATAGGAAAAGGTAATGACCCCCTTTATTCCCTGTCAAGGAGATACAGATTCACAACCCCAATGTCTACAAAAATATTTTGTCTCTATGGACTGTGAACACCTGTGATCAGAGGCTGGCTGTTGCTTTTGGGGGCAAAGATACCAGCCAGTGCACTGTAATTTCTTTTGACTACATAGGTTCCTGCACGTCTGTATTAGCAACCAATCAGGGAGCATGGCATGCAAACCCAACAACATTTTTTTTGTCTAATTTTTGCTGGGATGTTATCTAATAGGGCACATAACTCTATCTTAATTATCCCATATACAGTAGGATTGGCTACCAGTAATTCACCAGTGAAATAGTAATTTTCCAAGTTCCAAACAGTGGGTTATGAGGCATCTCCTTGGGGTCTCCACAAGGAAGAATACATAAGAACAAGATTATTGGATATATTTGGCAATTTTAAGTTTTAAAGAATCCTTGGAGGGAACAACAGTCCACTTATCTGTAGGTTGGTCGCTCTCAGAGGCTGGAACTGGCTTGAAATGGCAATGATGAATGCAGGCAGGCTTTTCAGGGACTTTGACAGCAGTCGGAGTGCTGAGGACCACAGTATAGAGGTCTTTTACTATGGTTTGAGAGACTCACGGTGATGTCTCTTGATGACTAGTGTCCTAGGTTTCACTGCAGGGTATTTGTCCTCGGGATGGGCTGCAGGCAGAGGTTATTGTTCTTGGAATAACTGGTGGGTAAGTCAGAGCTAGCTGAAGGGCCTGGAGGAACTTAACAAGATCTTGATTAACCAGATCAGCTAATTTTTCCTCAGAAATCTTAGGAATAAGAGGAGGAGGTCTCCCATATAGAACTTTAAAGGGGAAACAATTGTAACATAGGGGGTACATCGCGCACCCAAGAGGGTAAAAGGAAGGAGACTCACCCAGTTCTCACCAGTTTCCAATGCCATCTTAGTTATTACCATTTTTTTGGTCTTTTTCTTTTTTATCGGTACCGGGGATCGAACTCATGACTGCCTGCTTGCAAGGCAAGTGCTTGTGCCACTGAGCTAAATCCCCAGCCCCTAAAGTTTGGTTTATCCTTTTCATTTGTCCTGAACTTTAAAGCCGGTAAGCACAATGAAGTTTCCAATCAATCTGCAAAACTTACGTTAGTTTTTAAGTTATCTGGGCTATAAAAGCCAGGCCATTGTCAGACCCCATGGATAAAGGGAGGCCAAATTGGGGAAACTGCTATCAGGGCTGAATCAAGACTTAGTAGGAAAAGCTATCTACTATTACTATTAAGTACTCATTCCCTTAAAGTCCAGGCTTTCCCATTTTTGTTAACTCCATTTCCCAATGTTTTCCAGGAATAGTCCCACGATAACAAGTGGTTTCCATTTGTTGTGGTTGCTTAGGGTTTACCAACTGGCACTGAGGGCATTCTAAGGCTCACAGACTGAGTAAGCTTCAATAACCAAAGGATAAAGAAACGATCTCAAAAAGAGCAGCGAGTATTGATCCTCCCATGTGAGTGGATTGATGAGCTTGTTGGATGAGTTTTCATCTCAAGGCCTCGGGGAGGAGGACTCGATTATCAGGCAGTTGGTACCAGCCCCCAGTGATATCAGACTTTGCTTGGAGTTGAGCTACCAAATGCAAGTCTTTTTGAGTGCAAAAGGGCTCTGACAGAGTAGGTAGAATCAGCAGCATGCCAGGGCTGTCTCAATCCCCATTGATTTTGTGGCTGCTTTTTGGGCAACAGCATCTGTTAGATTATTTAATGGCCATCTTTCTTGGCATCCAAATGGCAGCTAACAAATCCAAAACTTGGGGAGCATTTTGATCTTTTGGCCCCCTTAAGTCAATAAACCTCATTCCTGACAATGGCTCCATGCACATGGGCAGTAGCAAATGCATATCTGCTATCAGTGTGACAACTTGAGGGCCTCAGTGAGGGCAATGAGTTCAGCCCATTGGGCTGATGTTCCTGGCTCCAAGGTTTGTTCCCATAGAATCTGAGAGTCCTTGATGGTGACCTGCTTACCAATGTCCTGCTTACCTTGATAGATGTGACTGCTTCCATCAGAGAAATATGATGGAACTCCGGACAGTGGCTCATCTGTCAAGTCTGGTCAAAGCCCCATGAGATGATCAGAAGGGCAAGGAGGGGATCATCATCAGGCAGCAGAGTAGCTGGGTTTAAAGCCACTGTCTCCTTGAAACTGATGGTAGTTGGATCCAGAAGTAATGCCTGATAGTGCATGACTCGGGAGTTTGGCAGCCATCGGTCTGGGGGAGCTTTGATGAGAGTCTCCAGTGAATGAGAGGAGATAATTAAAAGTTTTTGTCCAAATGTCACCTTTTGGGCCATTTTCAGCAGGAGGGTCACCGAGGCAATCATCTGCAGGCAAGGCAGCCATCGGGCTGCCACATTATCAAGTCTCTTGGAAAGATAGGCAACAGGCCTTTGCCATGGTCCTAAACTCTGGGTCAGTACTCCTTTTGCTATCCCTTGCTTTTTATCAACGTAGAAGGAAAAAGGTTTTTTGCAACTTTGGCAGAGCCAGAAATGGAGCTTCTGTTAAAGCTGATTTTAGTTGCTTAAAAGCCTGGCCTTGTGAGTCTATAATCTAAAGCAGGCAATATCCTGTGGTTCCTAGAAATTTTCACATTTGCTTTCTAGTCACAGGAACTGGAATCTGTTGAATGGCTTGCACCAGCTGGGAGGAAAGAGTCAGTTCTAAGCAAACTCTAATAACTAACTGAGGGGCATTTCCTCAAATCTTTCAAGCCTTTGCAATTTTCGCTTAATATCAGGGGCCGACAGTTATAAAGGTATTATTAATGACCTTTGCATTTTCAGGTGCCACCAGATCTATAGGTGTACAAATGTAATAGGCCTCTAACAATCTCTCCAGAAATCCTGAGGGAGACACATCATCCAATTGTCTCAGCTCTGCTACCTTGGACAAATTGGTGGGTTTTCTGGCAGCCCTTAAAGGCTTCTGAGAGCAACTGGTGATACTGAATGAGAGAGAGCCTTCTTACCCCTGGTTGTTCAACTGGGGCAGGACAAAGGGAAAACAGGGTTCTGGCATTCAGGATCAGAGGACAGGTTTTTATTTGGAATGCACACTGCTTTTTTTTTTTATTTAAGAGGAAAAAGAGAAAAACACAAAACAAACCAAAGCAGTGTAAGGGTACACGTAATACAGAACTACAAAAACAAAACAAAACAAAACAAAACAAAACAAAAACAAAACAAAAAAACACATAACAGTAAGAAATCACCTGTTAGTAGATTACATATTATCATCTTGAAAATAGTTCCTCAAATCACAGTATCAAAGAATACAAGGTGGACATTCAAACAGGGAGACTGCAAACAGCTGTGTTCAATGATCCAAAAACATTGATATAGTCAGCTATTTAACACCCCTAAACACACTTGCTGTTATATCCGTTAGAGCTCTTTTTCTTTTTTTTTTCCCTCTCTTTTTTACAACAAAATTTACACATTTTGGATTTTATTACTCCTTAGTGCTTATTACTTTTTTTGGGGGGGGGGGAGAATACAGTCAAATATGGCAAAACAAAGCTGTCAGTCAATACCAAGGATAGACATAGCACATGGTGTAGAACAGAGTACAAGTTTATCAACAATGGTTATCAACGTTGTCCCTTGTTTCCTTAAAAAGAATTGTCTCTCTCATTAGATATTATAAAGTTGGACAAAACAGTAGAGAACAAGACCAATAAAACTTAGGCATTGTAAACATTACAGGACTTCCAAAGAAGACAATAGTCAAACCAGAATGGGTATCTTAGTGAATCTTATTGTCTTCAAAGTAGTTGCCTATGTCTTCAAACTTGATACTATCATATAGAATGGAACAGAGTCTAATCAGTCAAAACAAGATCGTGGGAGTACTACAGGACTTCAAAACAAGTTAATAGGAAATCAAAAAGAGTTACTCTTTATATATCCTAATTTTTTGAATTTTTTCTTTAAGACAAACATAAGAAATGACTAAATAATTTTTTTAAAACAATAAGGGGGAGATTGAGATAAAACAGGACATAACAATATAACAATAGAGATCACAGCATGACTGTTTCAACAACCTAGTACTTCACCACCATATAACCCGACTTAATAGTAGTTACCATAGTGTCTTTTTCCTTGAAATATTTGGATAAAACTTCATATACTCTAGCTTCAAATATTTTCATATCAAGAAGCCCAGAATAAAGCCTTTCTAATTAATGAGTGAAAACTTTATAAGGCTTCAAGGCCACCTAATGGGGAATCATGATTACCACATATTTTTATATATTTGAATCATTACTTACATTAGGGAAACTATTCGGTATTCACACATGCGAGATTGATTTATTTCACTTATGAGTATGGTCTCAAGCTGTGCCCATTTATTGATAAATATCTCAATGTGATCCTTCTTTATAGCTGAATAATACTCCATTGTATAGAAATACCACAACTTTTTTATCCATTCCTCAGTTGATGGGCACTTGGGTTGTTTCCAAGATCTGGCGATTACAAATTGTGCTGCTATAAACATAGGTGCACATATATCACTGTGGTATGATGCTTTCAGTTCTTCTGGGAATATGCCTAGAAGTGGAATAGCTGGAATAAATGGGATTTCCAGTCCCAACTTTTTGAGAAATCTCCAGACAGATCTCCACAAAGGCTGTACCAGTCTACACTCCCACCAGCAGTGCAGGAGAGTTCCTTTTTCCCCACAGCCTCTCCAGCATTTGTTGTCGGTTTTCTTGATCCTGGCCATTCTTTCAGGAGTGAGATGGTATCTCAGTGTGGTTTTAATTTGCATTTCTCTAATGACCAATGATGATGAGCATTTTTTCATGTATTTATTTGCCATTTGGAATGCACACTGCTTTTTATCCCGCAGCATGAATGTTTTCTTTCCCTTCTACTGTAAACAAAACCTGCAAAATCCGCTGGCAGTCGTCTCAAGTGGGGTGATGAATGGAGAAGACTGATTCTCCCCCTTTTTAGAATACAATCTTATTTTAATGGAAACATTTTGCAGTAAAGGTTTACTGATCCAATTCTGTCAAATTCTGAACACACTTGTTTTTCTATTTTTTACTTATTACCAGTCAGTTACCTTTTCTTTAGCTTTTTAGACTACATTAAAACTTTTAACAAAATCCTTGAAATGACTTTCTTAGTAGTCTGAAATATATTAAATCATTTTATGTCTTTTTACCACCTTAAAATGTTACACTTTAAAAACTGTAACTTTTCAAATTGGCTCAATAACAGTATGACTTGGCTTTACTTGGTAAAGTCAATATGATTTTAAAAACCATAAACATATATATATGTAAATATATATATGCATATATATATATATATATGCATTTTAACCAGAAAGAAAAATACTTTTAAAGGCATGCCAAGGTTGTACATAATCAGTTGAGGACTAAAACATTAAACAAGGTGCCACAAAAGACAAGACCAACATCAAAGACACAAACAAAGGTTTTTCTGTCTGTGGTTCAGGGAAATAAATTTTATTTATTTCAGGGAAATAAATAAAATAATTTATTTCAGGGAAATAAATTTTTATTATGACCCTTAAGTCCAGTAAGCCACATGGAACCTGCAACAGTAGCTTAAGAGAAAAAAAGAAATCTGAATGTTAGTACTGAGGTAACAGATTCAAATGAACAAATGGCTCCACAGTAAAAATATACCAAACACAAAACCAAATGGATAAAAAATCCCAAATCACAAATGGGTTACAAGCCCTTTCCCAGAGGGTGTCCTGCTCTGGTGCAGAAGGAGCCAGCTAAGCTCCTCTGCAACTTCAAATGTGTGCACTCAAATTACAAAGAACAAAAGACCCAAATACTTACAGATGGTTCAAGGCGATCGATTGGTGAAAAAAAATGTGGAGAGGCATCCCCGTGTAATCCTGGAGAGCCCCCAAATGTTGTAACCCACCCCCAAAAACAAGGCCCCATGATGAAAAACAGGGCAAGATCCCCGCGATGATAAATGGGGCAAGACATCTTTTTTAAAAGAAGCACTTTTATTTTACCTGGCCCCAGTGATACACTGCAGATGGAATTTGCAAAGCTGTGCAACTGAGTTAGAGTTTTGACTGATTTTTATAGTTCATTTATGATTAGCTCACTGATCATTAAGTACATAGTAATGAGAAACAGAAATAAGGTGGGACTTTTTTCCCCTTTTCTTGAGGTAAGAGGCATTTCACAGTGGGTGCTTAGCCAATTCATAGCCCTTGGTCTGCCAATTCCACGAACATTTGTCTCTCATAAAGGGAACAATGGTTGACACAAGATCATTTGTCTCTTACAAGGGGGAACAAAGGTTGACATAGCACACAGATTACTTGGTGGGGGAGATGACACGTATAGAACAGCATTAATGACATGGTCAGTTAATTTATTTATAACTATGTGGTTGGTGCTTGGTTACTAGGGTAATGAGCTCAGTACAGAATGACAATACTGCTAATAACTATCCTTTTAACTATCTTGCTAATTACCTTTTAATCAATTATTTTAATTTTTCAGCATCTTAGTATAACAATTTCAAATCTTTTGTTTTTAAAAATAAACATGTTTACTGCTACAAATTTCCTTCTCAGTACTGCTTTTGATATATCACATAAGTTTTTTTTATTGTTCTCATTTGTTCAAAGTTTTTTGGTTTGATTTTGTTTTTGAAACAGAGTCTTACTAGGCTAGGTTTAGCTCAGGAGTATGAATGCCTGCTGGCAAACTCGAGGTTTTGAGTTTGATCCCTGGCACCAAACAAAACAAAACAAACAAATCAAAAATGAAGTCTTTCTATGCAGTCAGGTTGGGCTGAACTGATCATCTTCCTGTCTCAGCCTCGTAATTTTTAGGATTGAAGGCACGTACCACCACATCCACCTTTGCCTGGAAATATTGTTGAAATTCCCTTTTGATTTCCTTTTTTGACCCAGAGGTTTTCAAGAATATTCTGACATTGCCTAAAAGAAAAAAAAGTGCTGTCTAAATGTGGATTTTTCAGGCCGGGTGTGATGGCTCATGCCTGTAATCCCAGAACTCAGGAGGTTGAGGCAGGAGAATCCTTGAGAGTTCAAGACCAGCCTGGACTACAAAGTGAGCTCAAGGCCAGCCTGAACTGCATAGCGAGACCCTGTCTCAAAATGACCAAAAAAAAAAAAAAAAAAAAAAAGTGGATCTTTCATTTAGTTACTGTTCTTAATTTTTAGTTTCATTTCACCATGGCTAGAAAAGTTACATGGATTCATTTGGTAATTTAGAATGTTCTAAGAAGGGTTTTTTGGTGACCTAAATATGATCTGTGCTGGAGAAAGAGTGGAAAGCTCTTTATGTATCTGTTAGGTTTATTTGGAGTGTTGTATTCAAGTCAGTTGTTGACTTAATAATTTTCTGTCTGGATGAACTTTTTATTACTGAAAAATATTAAAGTCTTCTATCACTATAGTACTGCTGTCAGTTTCTCTCCTGCTGTGTCCACATTTATTTAATTTTATTTTGCAGTATTGGTGTTTGAGTCCAGGAAAGTCTAGGCAAGGACTCTAACAATATATCCCCAACCTTTTAATATTTGTTCATATGCTGATATGTTGGGCGCATATGTACTTATAATTGTTATGTTTTTCTGTTGAATTGACCCTTTTGTCATGATAGATGACTTTTTTCCCCCCAGAGATAGTTTTTGACTTAAAATGCATTCTTTGGATGTAAGCATAGTGTATATCATGGAATATCTCTTCATCTCCCTTCAGTCTGTGTATGTATGTCTTTAAATGTAAAGTGAAAATTTCCCCCATTACCATGGTATTTATTTGAACTAAGAGGAAAAGGTCTTAACATTTTCATGCAATATATTCTTGGTTCTTTGAATAATAATTGTGGCAAGTAGCAGAAAGAATGAAGCAAAATTAATGGAATTTCAGGCAGTGTTAAGAGTAAACATTAGACTCTGGAGAACATGGCGGACAGACAACAGCAACTACTGAACGCTCTCTAAAGGCTCGGCTCAGAGGCCAGGAATGATGCGGACTAAGGAGATACGAACCAGTAGAGATATGCTCTGCTGACTCAGGAACAAACTGGGCTGAGAGAATCCAACTTGGAATACAGTCCTGGCGCTAAAATAGGAACAGAAAAATCTCGGTGTGGAGGCTCGACTCCGCGCCATTGGAAACCGCGGTTTGGATTTCCTGCCGCGCGGCGGCCGGCTACCTCCACAGCGGCTCAGCAAGGAGAGACGCGACCGCCGAGCTCGGGAACGGAGTCGGAAACGCGACGGACAGGAAGGAAGGCTGACTGGAGGCGAGGTGAGCGAGGAACTGACTCCCTACCGCAGTCTGACTCCAGCGGAGGATTTTCTGGGCGCGGGCAGTCCTGTAAGAGCAGGGCGCGGCGGCAACTGCAGCCGCACGGTTCCCTCTCGGACGGGATTGGTGAAAGGTGCCTGGCTGGAGGGACGCTGCTCGCGGACCCCCTAGGCTGGCCTAGCCCAGATCCCAGAGCCTGACGGTGGCCCGGAGGAGCGACCGACTTCCGCGTAGGCTGCCTCCTCCGCAACTCCCTGGGGCGCAGCAGTGAGCTGGAACAACTAGCCAGCGCAATTCGATCAAGCTGTAGCTGACAGGCAGGGAAGCCGGGCCTCCTGTGTAAGATTACATTTCATAAGGAACAGAAAATATGGGGAAGGGAAGCAACAAAAAAGGCTCCTCGACCCCCAATCCTGAGAATCAGGCAATAGTGGACACTGTACCAATATACATTAAGCGCCATTTAGAGAGCCTCATAGACCAATTCAGGAATGAAGTTATCAATGACCTGAAGCTAGAAGTATGCAGAATAGTTAGAGAAATGCTAAGCACCACCCAGGAAAAAGCAGATGGTGGAGTGGAAGAACAGAAAAAGAGGGGAGAATTGCTTGATGGAGAAAACAGAGAAAGCATGGAGTATGTGAAGCAGGTGCAAAGGGACTATCAAGAAATCAAGAAGTCTACCCAAGACTGGCATAACAGCTTGAAAGAAACTAAGGACAGACTATCTGAATTGGAGGGCAGACTTGAAACATGGGAGAATGAAATGAAAAACTTCTTAAAAATAACAAAGAAACACACAGCAATAATACAAAGACAAGAAGATGATAAGAGGAGCCATAACTTAAGGATTAAGAACATAAAAGAAGAAGTAGGGACACAAACAAGTGAACTACAAAAGCTACTCACAGAAATAATCCAGGAGAATTTTCCTAATTTAGCAAAAGGTAAAGATACTCAAATGTATGAGGCATACAGGACCCCAGCTACCTACAACCCTAACAGAGAAACACCCAGACATATAATAATAAAAATTCCAGAAATTCAATACAAGAACAGAATATTAAAAGCTGTAAGAGACAAGAAACAGATCACTTACAAGGGAAGACCCATCAAAATTACAGCAGATTTCTCTTCACAAACCATCAAATCACGAAGAGCATGGGGAGAAATAATTCAAGCTTTGAAAGATAGTAATCTACAGCCAAGATTGAGATATCCTGCACAACTGTCCCTGGAAATTGATGGAAAAACGAGGTGCTTCCAAGATAAAGAGGAACTGGGGGAATTTGCAACCACCAATTCAACCCTACAGAAAGTATTGCAGGATATTCTAAAAAAAGAAAAATACAAAGAACCCAGAAATAGGGGCGGGGAGGCCACAACGAATAGAGCAGAGAACAAAACGAAGAAGACAAACTGACAGCTACTGACAGAAAAAGAGCTCAACAGAAATGAGACAGAGAAGATTGGATGATAGGAACAGCTTTTTTTGGAGAAAATGACATCTTAATAGGTAATGCTGATTTAGTACCATCTTGTTTTGAAGTCTCATCTAGCTTTTGTTCTTCTGTCTCCAATGGTCTAAACAGGTTGTATCTTATTGGATTTTGTTATGTACGATAGTATAAGAAAAAACCTTTTAAAGACAAGGAGATTATACAGAGACCATTGTTCATTTTCTGTTAGTCGATTCTAAATACTCTATAATGCTGTCATTCTCTTAAATGGATTTACATTGTTTTGATATACTTAATGCTACAGTATATGAAGTTGTACTCAAGGACTTCAGGGAGGGAGTCAATATGGTAACCATTTTTGGGTCAGGATTAGCTGGTGGTGAAACACTATTCTGCTTAAATGGTTATGTTTTGATCTGCCCTGTTTCGCTGTTATGCCCTCTTTTTTTCTCAATCTCCACTCCATTATTTACTTTTTTATTTTTATCCATTTAATTACAGGGAAAAATATAGCAGGATATAATATAGTAACCCACTTTGACTTTCTATTATCTCGATTTGAAGCCCTGTATTACTCTCACCATCTTGTTTTTGACTGAGGTTCCTATATTCTGTTTTGCTGGATAGTATCAGGTTTGAAAGTTTAGGCATCAGCTGAGAAGATAATGAGATTCATTATAACGCCCATTCTCGTTGACTTTTATCTACTTTCGAAGACCTACAATATCTCCAATGTTTTGGTTTTGTCGGTTTTATTCTTTACGGTTTTGTTCAATTGTATTACAACTAATGATATAGGCAATTCTATTAGAAATAGCAGGAGGCATTATGGTAACCATTGTTGATCACCTTGTATTATGTTTTTTATATTATCTATTATGTCCACCCTTTTGACTTGACCGATTCTGTTCTGTTATGTCACATTTGGTTTTACTCTCTTCCAAAAAAGCAACAAGAACTGTGGGAGCAATGAAACCCAAAATGTGTAATAGTCACTGTACAAAAGAGAGGAAAAGAAAGTGCTCTAAACTATATAACTGCATGTATATTTAAAAGTATAAGATAGAAAATGATATCACAGAGTTTTATTGGATCATTGAACAGAACTGTTTGCAGTATCATTGTTGGAATGTCCACTCTACAAGCTTTAATTTTGTGACTTGAACAATTATTTCTAAGATGGCAATATGTAATCCATTAACTAGTGATTTCCTACTGCGCATTTTTTTATTCTGTAAACCTGTATAACTTGTACCCCTTCACTGTTTTTTTTTTCTTTCTTTTCTTTTCTCCTTAAATAAAAATTAAAAAAAAAAAAAAGAGTAAACATTAATGTACAGTTGGAAAAATGTTTTGGAGAGGGACGAGAGTATGTCATTTTTACAAAATACAACTGAACAGTGGTCCATCTCTCTTATGAGTATAGGTACACATGGCCAATGGTTTATTTCTCTGTCATTTATCACTGCTCAAAAGAATGGTGAAATCAGTTCCATTTTCTGTACATCTATTTTCTTAGAAGGAAAAAAAGCAGAGAAAAAAATCTGAGATAAATGCTAGAGACTCTTTCATTTTAATCCTAATCAACATAATTGTGGGATTTGAGAACCATCGTTTCTTCTTGCTTAATAGGATTAAGTAAGATTGACAATCAATTTAAGATATATTTCATGAGTATCTAGGAACTGTGGCTGAGCAAACCAATTTTTAAACAAATTTGAATATCAGTTTCTATAGGCAGCCCCAGAACTTGATTCATTTCCTGAAAAATTACTTCTGCTTTTGTCAAGTTTCCTGCTACCAGTTGAGAGACTGGGTTGTCTCCTCACTGCCACATGTCTGTACCCTAACTCTTACCGCAGAGTGTAAAAGAATACAAATAGATGGAGCGAAGTGCCAGTGACATTTATTTCACCTTAAATTTCCCCACTGCATTCCAGGCCCAGGATAACTACAGACCACAGCAAAATGGTGAGTTAACGTGAGTGAACGTGAGAACTGCAGGTGAGTACAGGTCAGTGATGAATGAAGAGCATGGAGTAAGTTTGGGGAAGTGGGTACAGAAAAATTGAAGATTACTGGGAGAATTACTTTGGGTTCAGTTTGAAGTCCTGCGCTGGACTATAGAAATTTGGTTATGGAATGGGATATGATCTCAGGTCTCAGATCTTGGGTAAATCTGTGTCAGTCATTAACTTCTAGAAGCTCATCTAATGCCAGGTAAGGGCAGTACCATTATCCTTTACTGCTCTTGAAATAAAGCAAGAACTTTGTTGTGAGGGTTTTTATCTCCATGTTTAGAAGTGACTCAGACCAGTTACTTAAATTGTAGACATCTTTATTTTTCTGACTATGAAATGAGAAAAACATCAATGATTTTTCTAATAGGTAACAGTAAAACTTTGTCAGGAAAAAACCCTGATCATTTCCTGTCCCCAGAGATAAACAACATTAACAGATTCTTAGGTATACTTGTAGAGATATTGCTACACCCTGTTCTGAGGAACATGTCTTATCCTTACTTATATATTTTGAAAATCAGTCCATATAAGAAAAAAAAAAGTGCATTTCTTTGTTAGAAGTAGCATATTTACTTCATGGTTGTATCAAAGTGAATTTGTTCTTTGGTTGATGGTGAATAGCTGTAAAGACATTTTGCACATTGGTAAGTATCAACAGGGAAAATGTCTCAAAGAGAAATTGCTGGGCTAAAGTGTGAATGCCTTTGTAGTTTTGGTAAATAGTGTCAAATTGTTGCCTGAATTCTGAAGAAGTTGCATCAGTTTATATTCTTACCACAAAAGTATGAAAACATATACACCACAATTTAAGTGGAAAGAGTTTTCCTTCTTTCTTTCTGCTTTCTTTTTTTGTCTTTTTGATACAGGGTCTTGTTATGCAGTTCAGGCTGGCCATGTGCTCACTTTGTAGCTGGTTGTGAATTTGCAATGATCCTCCAGCCTCAGCCTCTTGAGAGCTGGGATTACACACGTGGGCCACCATACCCGGTGGAAAAAGTTTTCTTTAACATGATGAATATAACATTTTCCTTGAGATATTGCTGGCGGGTACCTAGGTCTTTAGGTCAAGTCCCTGACAACAAGGAGAGGAATCTTTATGACCTCTTGTCTCAAGTTCCTTCTAGGTCAAGGTACTTGAAGGATCCCAGATACCCTTCTATTCTTATCTTTTCTTTTGGCCTTTCCTCAGACTTAAGATTTTACTTTGGATTCTGTTTTTACAGCATTTTTTTCTAGGTGTTCTCTTTTCTATATTGTGGCAATAGTTCTGGGACTTTTGAATGTACTTCTTATAAGTTTGCTGCTGTACCAGTGGATTCTGTGCAAAGGTGAGTTCTGATTTAAACCAAAATTAATCTTTCATTTTACCCTTTTTAAATTATAAAACAATACCACACCACAGAAAATTTGAAAGATGAAAAAATAATTTCAGCAAAATAAGTTACTGCCTGTACACAACTATTTTCTTAACATGACCTCCCCATTTGACTAACATATTTATTTAACATATTTATTTTTTAACATAATTACAATCAGTCCTCTTAAAAATCACTCCCATAATTTTGCTTTTTAAAACAAGACAGAAAAATTCTGATCATAATATACCTATAGTTTTGTATATTGCTTGTAAATTTTATATGGTGCCATAAACCTTTTCCTACTATGACATTTATCAAGGTAATTAAATTATAACATTAATGGTGTCTGTCCTTCCACATAATAGATGTTGCATAATTAATTTAGCATTCTGAATTTTTTTTTTTTTGCCACGTAAGAGCTTTCATATCTTCTAAAATTAACTTTTCTAGGTTTAGTTCTTCCAGGTACTTAAATGTAGTGATCAGGAGCTCTCAGATTATTGTTTCATAATCTAGAGTCCTCACTTAGCTCATGTTATGGGGGGTGATTGCTTATACAGAAATTGCTGGTACAGCTTGTATAGAATTAATTCCTAGGATTCTAAGGATCTCTACCTCATACTCAAGTCCTACGTTTGACAGAAAGAAACTCTTAAGGATGTTAGGGGTTTCTGATGCAGGAGATGGAAAGCGTCACGATTGTATGGAAGAAAAACATAAATTTGTAAAGTGCTGACTTAAGTAGCTAGTCAGGTCTTTCCACAGAAGTTACCTAATCATTATAAGAGAAAGGACTGCTTCCCACTTTCAAATCCCCAAACTGAGACTAGACATGCAGTCTCTCTACACATGTGCTCAGTTGGAGAATTGGCCTTATGGGGAGATTATGTGTTTCAGAAAATCTGGTTAGGAATTTTCTCAGAATCTCATCCCCTTTCCTTTTGATAGAGCTACCATGCAATCATTTTAGCAGACTGGGGATCGTACGTGTTTAAATGGCTGGAGTGAAGAGAATTCTGGCACTTTTCACTTTAACATCTGATATTCTTCTGTCAGAATTTTGTAAATAAATACTAAAGTAAATAATCTTTGCTGAGGTATAAGTATGCTGTCCAATTTCCAGTGCTCCAGGTAATTACATCTGGGATAATAAACCTTTTAGTCTGGTCATTTGTCCTTTCTGCTTTCTTTCCTTTTCTCACCATTGTGGTGTGTCATATGGACATGAGGTGTGTGGAATGACCCTGCCTGACTAAAGCAGTGTGCACCGTGCAGCCACAGTGGCTGTGCTGAGATGTGCAGACAGCATGTGGAGGTGTGTCAGGCAGGTGCACACTATTCTATGAGGTGTGTATGTAGCAATGTACGTGAAGAATTTTTAGCATGAACAATGTTCTTTTCTCACTGCTCTCAGGCAAATTGTACAGCATTTTCCCCCTGTGTCTTTGCTCTTTGCTTCATGGAGTATGCTTTAGTGCTTATGGAGTTGGAGGCCATGAATTGTTATGCATTTCTTCAAACCTTAAGGTGAAAGGTGGAGATCTGAATCATCTTCCTCTTCCATTCTAGGCCCCGGTGACTCTGCTTGTGCCAGCTGTTCTAGCTGCCCAGACTTCTGGATGAGATATAAGAACCATTGTTATTATTTCTCAGTGGAGAAAAAGGACTGGAATTCTAGTTTGGAATTCTGCACAGCCAGTGACGCACAACTCCTTATGCTTATGGACAATCAGGAAATGGTAAATAAAAGCATTTAGAAAATGTAGGCTTTTAGCCAGCCATGGTGGTACCCACCAGTAATTCCAGGATTCTGGGAGGCTGAGGCCAGAGAACTAGTAGATTGAACCCAGTCTGGAGTCACAAGACACTGTCTCCAATTTTATGTTATGTAACTTTATTTTTGGTACTGGGGATTAAACTCAGTGACCTCACACTTGACAGGCAGATGCTTGTGCCACTAAGCTAAACTCCTGGCACCTACAATTTTTAAAAAAGGGTTGGAGATATAGATCAGTGTAAAGGCCCTGGGTTAAATCCAGGTACCAAACATTAAAGGCAAACAACACACACACACACACACACACACACACACACACACACACACAGAGCAATGTACATTTTTTTGGCACTGGGATTTAACCCAGGACCTTCACAGTGAGCTATATCCCTAGATCTTTTTATGTATTATTATATTATATTATTAGATATATTATATTACATTAGAGTCTTTCTAAATTGTGAAGTTGTCCAGGCTGGGTTCTAACTGGTGATCCTCCTGCCTCCGCCTACCAGACTGCTGGGATTACAGGCTTGTGTCACCATGCCTGCCTAATTAAATGCTTTCTTTTTAATGTTTGCCTTTCATTCATTGGAATTTAGTAAGTTCTAGACTGGGAACAATGTTCAGAAATTTGAGATAAAAGGAGGAAAGTAAAGAAGGAGGGGAGAGAAGAGGTAGGAGAGATTGTGTGCTTAAACACATGCAGAGCTCAGGT
Source organism: Cavia porcellus (assembly GCF_034190915.1). NCBI lineage: Eukaryota > Metazoa > Chordata > Mammalia > Rodentia > Caviidae > Cavia > Cavia porcellus. The sequence goes on along the minus strand of NW_026947510.1, from coordinate 32,786,917 downwards.
GGCAGAGATAGTAGGTCTTCTCTTCCTACCGATTTCTCAAAACCTTCTTGTGTACCCAGAAGTCTCTTTCTGAGAAGTCGCTGTTAGTCTTGAACATCTCTGTTGGTCTTTTTTTTTTTTTTTTTTAATCGGTACTGGGGGTTGAACTCACGACCCCGTGCTTGCAAGGCAGGCATTTATGCCGCTGAGTTAAATCCCCAGTCCCGGTCTTGCACATCTCAAGGAAATACGAGAAACTGACATTCTGGTACAAGAATCAATCAGATTCAATTAGAATGGACATATACAGTGAAAATAAGAAATCTCAGTTTGATTTTTAGTGCTAATTTCATGCTGACTTTTACACTTGATTTTGTGGTTTTCTTTCTTTTTTTTTTTTTTTGAGAAAAAGCAGATTACAGATCTATTTATTAAGAATTTAACTATTAACTCTTGGGGGAAATCCAGAGAGGCAGTTACCCTAAAGCAGTTAAGAACATATAGACCTTATATTTCTTTCTTTCTTTTTTTTATCGGTACCAGGGATCGAACTCACGACCGCCTGCTTGCAAGGCAGGTGCTTATGCTGCTGAGCTAAATCCCCAGCCCCAAGACCTTATATTTCATAACTTCCTATATTAAGATAAGATTCAAGCATCTAGATTCTTGTTTTTGTCAAAATAACACTTATTCCTCTGAAATTCTAGGTAGAATCTAAGCTCCAAGTGAGTCCCTTTCTGTGACTTACCCTTTCTGCACACCCTTGCTCTGTGGCAGAATGCACTGGGCTCTGTGCAGTAGATGTGAAACCTGTGTTTTATAGCCTCTGATAATAGCCTGGCTTTCTGGACCTTGTTGCATCAACTGCTAGTTTCATTCCAATATAACTGCTACCAAGGACCTGAGCTGACTGAAGTCAATAGCAGAAGTGAGTAACGGATTAGAGACACTGGCTCAGCATTGCAGATACCAACAGGGAGAAGCAGGATGTCAGGCAGCACATCGCCACAGAAAGCCGTGATATAGCAGCTGCTTAACTTACACGTTAGTGATATTACTTAAAAATATGGGGCAAACTTAAAAAAATACTTATTCTGCCTTTCTGGGGTTTTCAGCACTCTGTATTTTATGTTCTTCTTTTAGCATGTAACATTATTTCATTCCTTTTTTTCCCCTAGTACGAAATTATTCCAGGTAATTTAAAATTTTCCAACTATTTTACTTTTAGAAATTATTTATATAGTTTGTATCATCCTATTGCTGCTTAAATGTTTTCATATTCTTAAACAAAATGAGCCATGAGCTTATTCATATGAATTACTTTTCTTGGGATCATTTGTGTTATATATTCACCAAAATTGAGCTGGCTAATCAAAGAAACAACTAGTTTGTGTAGTATTTTTGTGTAGTATTGCTTTTCCTTGATACATGTTGAAAAAATATACTTCATAAAGCATGTTAGCTTTGAAAGTTTAGGGAGTATATTTGCATATCAATAATATTTTAATTTCAATTTGAAAACACTATGTACAAAATTGTGTGTAGGATTATAAAAACTAAAAAAAGGAAAAGGAAAGAAAAATGTGTATGTTTTAATTTTTTGGATTCTGTTTTTACCTCATTTGTCATTTTTAGTTTTTGTGATTTTTCTTTTAGAAACACAAGCAAACATTACAAACCCAAAGTGACACAACACGTAATTGCTGTGTTTTACACCCACTTTGGGGGACAAGAATCTGGGTTAACACCTTTTTTTTATACTTTTATGTTGTATTTCTTCAGACACTCACACTCACTGACACATAGCCCCACACCCATATGCATGCTCTATTTGAGGACGTAGTTTAGAATTCTGTGGGTCTCAGAAGAGTTGGTGAGCACAGGGATTAAGTTTTATAAGTGGTTGTAATTTAAACCCAGCTCTTCAGATACTAATTGAAGTTTTTGAGCACATCTTTATTCACTTCTATGCTTTATAATTTGCCACTCCTCATTTGAAATGACAAGACAAAGAAATGGACTTCTGAAAAACCAGATGGAAAAATTAGTAAACATTCACCTCACCCCAATTTAAATAATTTTTAAAGCAAGTTGGTTTCATTTCTCTTGCCCTTTTATTGTCTTCAGACTACCCCCTGCTCCCAGCATGAACAATTTAGTACTCCATAGGGGGGAAAACGGGCAGAATTTGTGTTAAAGAATGCTTTAGTCTCCTGCAACATAATACCTGACTCTGTAGCCTTTTGTTCTTTGAATATTTACTGAGCATAGTTTCATAACTTCAGGTGTTGGATTATTGTAAGCATTATAGTGCTTACATTGATTAGTCAGAAGAGGCAGATAACAAAAAAGTTAAGAAATAAGTATGGTGGTGTATGCTTTAAAGGAAATGAAACCACACACTGATAGTGAATGTGGGTATTGCTTTAGATGGGTCAACTAAGGAAGGCCCTACTTGATAATCTATAGCCTTAGTCTTTTTTTTTTTTTTTTTTTTTTTTTAGTACCGGGGATCAAACTCATGACCTCACACTTGCCAGCCTGGCGCTTATACCACTGAGCTAAATCCCCAGCCTGGAAGCTCCTACGTGGGAGGAAATATTTGAGATGAGCCTGAATGACAGTCATGTGAAACTCTAGGAGATAGGAATTAGGGGAAAGCTGTGCAAGGACCCTAAAACAACAATATACTTGGCACAGTAAAGGAACAGGAGGAAGGTTCAAGGGGCTGGAACTTAGGGTGCAAATAGTTGTCAAGTCTAGGTCATGCAGTACACTGTATGCATAGAGTGGATTTTATAGTTTTAGAATTGAAAAGCAGTAAAGAGAAAATAGAAAATCACACAGAAGACTTGTTTACCTCCTGCAGCATCTTTACCGTGAGTGCAAGAATATTTTAGGCCTCTCTTGCTGATAAAAGGTTCAGTTAGGTAAAGGGGGATAGTTAAGAGCCGAACCCATGAATTCTAGTTCTTCAACAATCATCTTTTAGGAATACAATAAAAATGACAACAAGGCGGGACATCTGATGGTATCAAAATGCATATAAAGAGTTGAAATTTTATTGCTTTATTGGTTTCTGGATAAAAATGACTATTTTTCGCCTAAATAAGTCACTCAACTGTTTAAATTCAAATTCAGTTTATTGAGCTGTCATTAGAAAATATTGAAAGTGCAATTATTCATTATACTAACCCCAGATCTTAAGCAAAATTAATCTTCTTGGATTTATTTTATCTTATTTCTCTTACAGAAGCAATTCCCTTAGGGTATAAGCATCTGCCTTTGATTGTAAATAAGGCACTTTTTAACTCTGTTCTACTGGGTACCATGGCACATATAGGTGATGTTGTTAGTGTAACTTTTTCTTAGGCTGGTTCCCTTAACAACTGTTTTTTTCTTTCATATGCAAGGTTGATGAGAACTTGAAAAGTGAGAGTTTCATAGGGAGCCTAGAAGTATATTGCTATAGGCATAATCATAATTTGTGTATTCAGTAATGATAAGAAAGATGGCTGCTTTTGGAATAATGTTTGTCTTTTTTCTTTGAATATCTATCACATGTTCAGTCTAAGTAAGAAGGAAGCTGCAATGGAAGACAGAGATGTAACATTATCTTATCTGTCACATTACAAGAATGTAATTATGGACATAAAGGTCAATTCTAGGAAGCTGCTCTTTGCAATCAGTAGATCTATAGAATTAGAAATTAAAGGAGGAATTAGTTATTTGGACTGGGTGCCTGATCTAGGTCAGGCTGCTATAATAAAATACCACACAGTGGGTGGCCTAGTCAAGAGCCATGTTTCTCATAGATCTGGAGGCTGTGAGATCCAAGTTGAAGGTACTAGCAGATTTGGTTCCTAAACAAGGTTGTTTTCCAGCTCAAAAGGCTACCCTTTCATTCTTTTCTCACTTGGGGAGAGAGCTCGGGGCTGTTCCTATTTTGGGGACACAAATTCCATCGTGAGGGTTGGCACCTCAGTGCCTCACGCAAACTTAATTATTCCCGAAGGTGCTACCTTCAGACACAATTACATTGGAGAGTATGGCTTAACGTACGAATGTTTTTGTTTTTGTCTTTTTGAGACAGGGTCTTGCTATGTCATTTAAGCTGGCCTTGAGCTCATTTTGTAGTCCAGGCTGACCTCGAACTTGGAACAATACTCCTGTCTCAGCCTCCCAAGTGCTAGGATTACAGGCATGCACCATGACACCTGGCTTAACATATGAATTTTAAGGCATCAAAAATATTCAGTCCTCAACTGTGGTCATAAGGGAAAGTGTAAGGAATAATTGTGCAACCAAAAGTCTGTGGTTTCCTGCATATTTCTCCCCTTTAACCTTTTTAATCTCTCCTTTAGAGCCTGCTCCAAAATTTAATCAATCAGGACTTTCACTGGATTGGTTTGAGGAAAAATTCTAGTTGGAGGTGGGAAGATGGATCACCTCTAAACTTTTCAAGGTAAAGGGCTTCAGAGGAGTGGGGAGAAAAAGAAAGAAGAAGAAAAAAGAAAGAAAAAGTTGGGGAGTTTGGGAAATAGATGAAAGGTAGCAGACAGACTGGAAATGAAAGGTTGAAAAGGAGAGGAGAAAAGGCCGCAAGGAAGGAAAGGGCAAAAATTAAATGATATTTTCAAGAGAGGCTAAGAAACAATTTTTATTTTTCTGTTTTGGGAGCTGAGGGACTGCATAAAAAGAGAGAATTTGTTCAATTTTTATCCCTTTGTACTTTTCAATTCCTTTCCTTTCATATTGCCAGAAGCGACTGACTTTTCTGATTTCTTATAGGATTTCTTCTAACAGCCTCGTACAGAGGTGTGGTGCTATCAGCAAAGAGGGTCTCCACGGCTCTAGCTGCGAAGTTCTCTTACAGTGGATCTGTAAGAAGGCCAGACTTTGATGGAATGCCGCTCTGCCCTGAGTCTCAGATCTATCATATATCTTTAAAAAGAAGGAAGTGGCCACTGGGATATGTTGGGCCAGGCATAAGTATGTATTTAGTGAATGCAAAACTGACTAAGATAGGGCATTGTATAGAAGACTAATGCTGTTTCCTAGGAACTGAGGCTTCACTGATGGATTATCTTTGAGATTATTTCAGCATTACGTGAATAGTTTACATCCCAGATTTAGATAAATTTATGAAATACATAAAAGTTTGCTTTTAGGTGTTTACTCTAGCAACTTGTGCTGGCTGCCTTATCGCTACTTTCGTCTCTGTCAAACTTACACTTTTTCCTTCATCAGCAGATTAATGGATAAAGAAAATGTGGTCTATATACACAGAAGAAAATTACTGAGCTATAAAAATGAATGAAATCTTGTTATTTGTAGTAACATTGATGAGCTAGAGGACATTCTGTTAATCCAGACATAGCAAGACAAACCCTTTATGTTCTTACTCCGGTATGTAAGCTAAAAACCAGTTGATCTCATATAAGCAGAGAATAGAATAGTGGTTACCAGAGGCTAGGAAATGGAGAGGGTAATACAAGTTACTTAACAGATTTGAGGAGTAATTTCTAGTATTTTGTATCACAATAGGGTGACTGTAGTTAACAATAATTTATTATGGACTTCAAAACTGCTGGAAGGAGGACTTTGAGTGCTCCCTTATGTTTGAAGAAATGGAAGTGCTAATCACCTTATTTGATCATTACAACTTTGTGCAAGTGTTGAATACCACACTGAACCTCATAAATGTCTGCAATTACTATGTACTAATTAAAAATAAAAACCAATAAGACAAATAAAAATGTAAAAATATGTCTTTCTATGTTATATTATGAGTTAATCTGAAGAAATATGTAAATATGTACTATTGCTGGTATACTATTGTGTATAACACATATATGAATATAATGCATGCAGGGAGATTTTATGTGTTAATGGATTAACAGGCTAAGTGTTCCTACTCATACACATTTATCTACAGTAGCCCTTTGTAGATGAAGTTTCACTCTTTTTTTAAAAAAAAAAATTTTTTTTTTTCCGGTACCAGGGATTGAACTCTCGACCGCACACTTACAAGGAAGGTACTTATGCCGCTGAGCTAAATCCCTAGCCCCAAAGTTTCACTCTTAACAATATACTGGGAGAATACACATTGTGAAAAGTAGGTGAGGACAGGGTACTTTCTGCTTTTTGGCTCTTCACACTTACCGAAAGATTACACTTGACTGAATCTGGTTTTTCTGAATATGCATACATGTGGTTGAATAAACCAATGTGTGAATGTATCTTTTTTTATGCAGTCAATGTGTTATTGGCATATTAATTTCATGATAGTTAATCTGATGAGGCATTTTCATAGAGGAAATTTTACAGGAGCAGTTTATGTGGTTGAGGCCTCAAAATGAGAAAATTTATTATTTCACCTTGTAGAGTATGACACTATTAGAGAAGGTGCTATTTAAAGATACAAGAAACGATAATGAAGTACGCCCTGATTCTGCCTTGTTGGTGACATTGAATTGTCCAAGTTTGCCTTCATCCTTCACATTTTTTAAAGAACGTGCACTGTATTTTCTAACACTGCATCTTAAACATTTGAGATAGTGCTTACATTCAGTGAATATCAAATAAATATATAGATTAATAAAAAAATAAAGATTTAAAAATACTTATTCTAATTATTTATTGTAGCCCATAAATTAGAGAGGCTAAAGGCAAGAACAACACTGTGTCCTAATTCTTTTTTTTTTTTTTTTTAAACTTTTTTATCGGTACTGGGGATCGAACTCATGACCGCCTGCTTTGCAAGGCAGGTGCTTATGCCAGTGAGCTAAATCTCCAGCCCCTGTGTCCTAATTCTAAGTCACCTGTATAAGCATTGATTGTGGACTCCATAGGCCTCCAGTGGCCAGTTAACTGCTATCAACATGATAGCAGGAAGCAGTGGAAATAGGCTTACATCCTCTGTAATCTAGAAAGGCTGGTTCTGGGCAGAGGTAACCCTAAAAACTGCATGTGGGGGCTGGGGATTTAGCTCAGTGGCATAAGCGCCTGCCTTACAAGTGTGGTTGTGAGTTCGATCCCCGCTACCGATAAAAAAGACAAAAAAACACAACAAAGCTGGATGTGAAGGTAGTGAGACCCACTGTGTTAGGGATATAGTATCAGTGTTTCCACTTAGATCATGGTTTGTCTGCTTATTAGGATGCATGAATTCATTATTATTAAGAAAAGCAAAGGCGTGCAAAAGGCCTTTGAATTGTCATCTGAACCGGCAGGATGTGTGCAGCTCTCCTTTGTGCAGTTGAGTCCTCTTGAAGGATTTCTTACCTATTACCAGTACTGGGAGTGGTTCTTCACAGCTTTGTCTTGCTTAAGGATGCTGCAGTGGAAACTGCAATTCATTTCCTAAGCATTCATTGATTCCTTAGATGTATTCATTAGGGTTAGGGGCTAAGGTTGATTAGGATGCAATGCTTTTACCTTGTCTAGTGAAATAAAGTTTGTTAAAGCTGGAAATTAAACATTTTCTATTAGTGCTTAAATTCCACAACTGATCCCTTTGCTGAATATTATACAATAAACTTACCAGGAAAACCAGTGTAAAATACATATATTGAAGTTACTACACAGTAACAAATGAAGGAAATCCAGAGAGACAGGGACAGGGACAGGGACAGAGAGAGACAGAGAGAGACAGAGAGAGAGAGAAAGGGGGGGGGCAAGCTCTGTAGAGGCTACAACTAAAACACATCTGAGGGCTCAATAGGAAAAGGAACTAAGATAATACAATCCTTGTATTGCTGTAAAAATGATACAAGGCTATTGTACATTTTACTTTTTATTTTAATGCACTTTAAAAAAATAATTCTTTGGGCATTAAGTACAGTGATTAATCAAACTCCTCAGTTTGTAGTCTGTATCTTTATTAGCTCATATATGGGTCTCTCAGGTGCTACTTACCTTTTTCTTATATGCTCACTTCCAGTCTCCTGTCCTCCAAGGAAATATCCTTTGAAGCCTTCCAGAATCCTTGAGCATTCTTACATTATTGTGAAATATGTCGTTTTCTTATTTATGTCATATTTAATTATATTTTAGTGTTTTACTTTTTTCACTACCATTATGCTTTTGAGATCTAGCTATGCTGCTCTCCGTGCATGGTTTCAGCCTTTTACCTGCTGCATACTCATTTGATCTATCCAAACTCCTTATAATGGGCACCTGGGTTGCCCTCAATTCCTGTCTGTCCCAAACAATGCTGGGATAAATATTACCCACCTGTTCCTATTCCTAAGTCTTTCCCACCTCAGGAAATGTCTGCAGCATCTATTCTATTGTTTAAGTTCCAAACCAAAGAGTTTATTGATTGTTTTTTTCCTCAATACATAAGCAAATATTTTGTCTGTACTACCAAAGTATATTTTAATTCTCATGACTTTTGCCCATCTTTTAACTTTAGTTTAAATCACCATCATTCACCTGGATTATAGTGACAATTTCTTAACCACTCCCACTTTTGACAATAGTTTTATTGAGGTACAATTGATATACAATGAATAAAACATATTTAAACAGTAACTTGTTTTGTGGTGCTGGGTATTGAACACAGGGCCTTATACAAGTTATATACTGTACTGAGCTACATTTCCAGCTTTTTTTTTTAAATTTTAAAAAGAATAAAACAAAAGAGAACAGAACAAAACAAATCAGAGCAATGCAGGCAACATAGCACTTCACAACAAGACAATCAGACATCAACAGTAGCTACCATAATGTCTCTTTTCTTTGAAATAGTTGAGCATACCTTCACACACAATAATATCAAACATAACAAAATAGTATAAAACCACTCAAGAGATTGAAAGCATTACAGGACTTCAAAACCAAATAACAGGAAATGAACAATGGCTACTATAATATCTCATTTTCCTCAAAATATTTGTCTATACCATCACATAATAAAATCAAATAAAAACAACAGGATAGAACCAATCAAAACTGAAGAACAAATGCATGGTAGGACCTCAAAACAAGATGATAGGAAGTCAGCAATGCTGCCGTAATGTCTTGTTTTCTTCAAAATAGCTATTCATACCATCACACAATAAAATCAAACAAAACAGAATAAAATCAGTCAAATCAATGAATGAAAGCATTATAAGACTTCAAAGCAATATAATATGAAACCATGATTACCATAAAATATCCCATTATATTCAAAATAGCTGCCCCCACCATCTGACAGCATAAAATCTAACAAAACCAAGAACAAAGCCAAACCTAACAAAATTGTGTAAACGATGCAAGAGTTCAAGATAAGACAATAAGAAATTGGCAGTAGTTTCCACCTTTCCCTTCCAGGTGTTTCCTCCCCTTTGCTCTTAACTATTTTGCTTTTTGGATCCCATCAACTCCTTCTGTTTCTTATGCTAGGGTTCATACATATGAGTTCGAATTTTTTTTGGCCATAAAAATGATTTCTAGTTGCATCCATTGACCTATAGAAGCCTTGAAATTACTGTACTTTATAGCTGGGTAGCTTTCCACTGCATGAAAATACCATACCTTTCTTATCCATTCTGCGATTGATGGGCAAATTACTCTTGCTTTTTTGGTCTCCTGTCCATGGAACAATTGGTTTCTCTCCTTTGATTTTCAGTCTATGGGTTTTCTTTCCAGTTAAATGGATCCACTCTCCTTGTGTTTCTTTTTATTGCTGACCTGAGGCCATCTACATTAATGGTTACAACCAGTACACATTGGTTTGTCTCTGCCCTGCTGTCCTCCTGTTGTTGTTCCTCCCCTTTCTCCCTTCATTCAATTGCCTGTCTTGTTTGGCGATCCTCCTCTGCTGCTATTCCTGAAATCATGGTCATCTTTATCTCTCTCTAGAATATTGTTTAGCACTATGCAGGGTTGGTTTGGTACTCATAAATTCCTTCAGTTGTTCTTTATCATGAAAGTATCTTATTTTTCCATCAATTTCAAAAGATAGTTTTTTTGGGTAGATCAATCTGGGTTGGAAGTTGTTTTCTTTCAGGGTCTGAAACACTTCACTCCAAACTCTTCCTGACTTGATAGTTTGTGTTGATAAGTCTGCAGTGATTTTGATTGGTTTCCCTCTAGGTGACCTGTCTCTTTTCTCTAACAGCTTTTATAGTCTGTTCTTGTTCTGAATTTCTGGGATCTTATTATATGTCTGGGTGTAGATTTACTTTGGTTATGGCTAGTTGGAATCCTATATGCCTCACTTATCTACATGCCAGATCCATTTCCCATGTTTGGGAAATTTTCTTTTATTACTTCTGTGAATATCCATTTAATTTCATTTGTGTTGACTCCTGCTTCTTCACCTACGCCTGTCACTCTTAATTTATGCTTCTTTGCACCATCTTTCAGCCATTGAGTTATTTCCTGATTCCATGTTATTTTAAAGAGATCTTTCCTTTCACAGTCACTAGCTGCAAGCCTATCTTCAAGGTTTGAGTCTATCTTCAATCTCTTTCAAATTGTTTAACCAGCTTTCAATTGAATTTTTAATGTCCTGGATCTTTCTTTGAATCTGTTTCATGCATTGTAATTCCTTTCTACATTCATTCAAGCTTTCCATCATTTTCCTATGCTTCTCTTTTTTGGTCAGTGTCTTCTTTAGACCTGTTGAACAATTCTTTCAGTATGTTTGTGATTTCTTCTTTTACCTGAGACATTATTTCTGATTTGACTGCTTTTACAATCTCATGAAGTTGTTTCCTTACTTCAGTTGCTATCCTCTCAGAGATTTCAGGTGTGTGACTTTCATTTTTTTTCCATGATTGTATCTCCAGATTTATTGTGTGTGGGCTAGAGGTCTGAGTTTGCCTTTTGCTCCTTCATTTTCACATTCTCCTGAGTTCCTCCCAACAAGCTGGTTGTGGGGCCCCAGCACTTCCCACATTGGATGCCTCTAGGCAGTTTAGGGGGATGGAATAGCACCTGGGTTCCTCTAATTCCAGAGTTACAAGGAGATAGCAGGGCATGGAGTGGGCTTCTCCAGGCTTATGTAGCTACACTGGGGCTTTGCTGAAGATCAGGGGGTGGGGCTTCTTCTCTCAGCCTGTGTGTCTACACTGGGACTCCTACAATGCTGGCAGACACAGAGGGGTGTGTTGTCTGATTCTGCTAGTGGGTGATGGCTACCTGAGGGAACCAAGGGTCTCCAGTGGTGGCCTATGGATGCACAGGGCTTACCTGGCTGTGTGTCCCTACTCCTGCTTGCTGCCTGCAGGAAGGAGCCTTCTGGTGGCAGCTTTCTGAAGGTGAAGGGAGATCTGCTGGTTCTCTCTGCCCGTGCTGGCCACCTGCAGGACATGCCCTTTTGGTGGCAGTGCACAGCAGGCAGAAGTGAATCTATCTGTCTCCTTCAGCCCATACTGGGTGAATGGAAGAAAAGGCCTTCTGGTGCAGGTGCCCATCAGGCAGAGGTGGGTCTTTTGGCTCTCTCTGCTTATGCTGGGCGCGCAGAGGAAAGGACCTTTCAGTGGTGCCATGTCCAGCTTTAAAGAGTAAAATTTGATAAGTTTTGATATGTGTATATGTCTATGAAACTATCATCATAATCAAGATAGTGAATATATCAATTACCTGCAAAAGGTTTCTCATGACTTTTTGTAATTTCTTCTTCTCTCTCTCCAAGTACTTCCTTTAAGATAGGAAATTCCTCATCTACTTTCTGTCACTATAGATTGGATCCCACCATCTAAAATGTTATAATATATAAAGTTTTACAGGGTTGTACAGTACATACTTGTGTCAGTTTTCTTTTTCTCTTGAAAAAATACCTAAGAAAAACAACTGAAAGGAAAAAAAAAGCTTGGCTCATGTTTCAGAGGTTTCAGCCCATGTTCTGCTGGCTCCATTATTCCTGGGCCTGTGATGAGACCATACATCATGGTGATGGAATGGGGGAGTGAAGTTCCTCACCTCATAGTGGCCAGAAGTGAGAGAAAAGGGGAGAGGCAGGGTCTGAGGATGTAGCTCAGTGACACAGCACCTGCCTGCAAGTGCAAGGCCCTGGGTTCAGTTCTAGGTAACCCTCTAACAAAAAAATTGGAAATGGAGAGACAGATTGGGAAGGAAAAGTGGACACATCACCATGATCCACTCCTATCAACTATGTTCTACCACCTAAGTTTCTATCACTTCCAAATAATGCCACCAAATTACAAATTAGTCCACTGATGAAGTTAGTAATGTTATGATCTAATTACCTTCTAAAAGCTCTACTCTCAACACTCAATCAATGGGGACCAAGGTTTCAACGCCTGAGGTTTGGGGGACATTTAAGATTTAAATATTTTTATGGTGTAGATTTATTTATTTATTTACTTACTTATTTATTGGTACTCATAACCTCACATCTGCCAGGCAGGTGCTTGTTCTGCTGAGCTATATCCCTAGCCCAGTGGTATAGATTTAAAATGCACCCTCATCTGGATATAGTGGTGTATAAATGTAGTCTCAGCACTGAGGAGGGTGAGGCAGGAGGAATGCTGCAAGTTCTAGGCCAGCCTGGACTACAAAGTGGCTTCAAGTCCAGCTTGAACTGCATAGTGAAACCCTGTCTCAAAAAGACAAAAAAAAAGTATCCCCAAAGAATGCCAATATGTTCAGAAGTGGGGTTTGGAAGATGACTGGTCATGGGGGTGCTATACTCATCATGGGTTAATCCACTAAGTTAACAACTAAATGCATTATTAGGAGGTGGTGTCTTGTTGGAAGAGAAGGATCAGTGGGGTGTGACCTAGAAGGTTGTGTTTTTGCCTGTGGCTGCTCCTTCTCCCCCCATCACTGGTTCATGGTTGCCAAAGGTTGAGCAGTTTTCCTCTGCCTGCTATTTCTGCTTTAGAGCCAGCCAATCAAGGACTGAACACTTTTAAACTATGAGCCAAAACAAACTTCTCCTTCTTTAAATTGTGAGTGTTGAGTGCTTTTGTCTCAGTGAAAGAAATGTGACTAATATGGAAAATTGGTGCCAAAAGAAGTGTCATTATTGAGATTATACCTGACTGTATGGTTCTGAAGCTTTTGGAACTTGTTTATGGGAGAAGTGTATAAAGTTTTGGAGATATGGGTTAGAGAATCCCAAAAATACTGTAGCTAGAGCTTGATGGACAATTTTATTTAGTGATCAGAAGACCAGAATGTGCTGGGCATGGTGGTGCATGCCTGTAATCACAGTACTCAGGAGGCTGAGGCTGGAGGATAATCATGAGTTTGAAACTATCTTGGACTGAATAGTGAGTTCAAGACCAACCTGAACCAAACCAAACCAAACTACACCAAAACAAACCAAAAGACTAGCCTGAACTACATAGTGAGATCCAGCCTCAAACAAAACAAAACAAAGCAAAACAACAACACAATATTGACAGGAATGTAGAAGTAAAGGGCAAGCTCATGAGGTTTGAGATGGAAATGAGAACTCTATTGGAAAATAGAGAGAGGCTATATGTGTTTCATCCCAGCAAAGAACTTGTCTTAATTTTTCCCATTTTCTAAGGTATTAAATGAGGCTGAATTTAAAAGGTAGGAGGATAATTAATTTGGCATAGGAAATATCAAGGAAACAGGTTGTTTGGAGTATGGCATAAATATAATTGGTTGCTATTGGCTAAATCTACAGTGAGAATAAGGACCAAAGAGCAGAGATAATGATTTAAACATTTTGCAGTTTGACATGTAAGGTTGGGCCAAAGACAGTGTGGTTGATAAAAACATTAGCACCATTCCAAAGAGGCTCTGGGCATGGTGGTGCAAGTTTATAATCCCAGAACTCTCCAGGAGGATTGTGTATATAAAAGGATAGATTCCTTAGGAATTCCTTGCTTTGAGAAGGTAGCCCCAGGGTTGCCCATGCACTCAGGGATGCGTAGAGAAGTGTTTCCCCAAGTTCATCTGACCAGGCATTCAGAGGCCTCTGTAGCCATAGTTCTAGGATACCTGGCTGTTGCTTTTGCTTGTGGTAAAACTTGGCATCATTTACATGGCTTTTGTTTTATAGGTATGCAGAGTACAAGATTTGCAATATCTGGAAGGCTTTGATCCAGATTTCAAAGGAAGATCTAGGAGATCACGCAGTGTGCCTCTATGAGAGCGATGTGTAAATCTGTGAGGGTGAAACTGAAAGTGCTGTGGAGACCTCAGTAGGGCCGAGATGCCAGGAACATGGGTTTTCTGCTGAGAAAAGCTGCAAGCAGTGAGTGGAATTAGCCTAAGAGGAGGCTGTGTGGACCACAAGAGGCAAGGTCATGGATACAGGCCTGCCCAAGCCCTTTGAAGCTCAACCTGCCCCAGGTGTTAGACATGGAGCTACAGGATTTAATGTTTGCTTTTGGGTTGATTTCTTGCTTTTGGGCTGATTGCCCCCATTCTTCTCTTTTGTGATGGGGATATTTACCCACCATTGCATACTGAAAGTATTTAGTTTTCTTTTTGATTGAACCTAGGTTCAGCTAAGAGTTTGCCTTGAGTCTTAGAGGAAACTTTGGACTTGGGCTTTTCAGCAATGATGTAACTGTTAAGACTTTGGTGACTTCTAGAAATGGGCTCAGTATGTTTTGCAAAATGAGATGGACATAAGACTTTTAGGGGTTGAGGGTGAACTATTTTGCTTTAGATTTAAAATGTCCCCAAACAATCTCATATGCTTAGAGATGGGGTTTTGGAAAGATGATTTTATAATTGGGGTGTGATATTCATCAGTAGATTAATCCATGGGTGAAGTCATAGCTGAATGTGCTGTTAGGAGTGTGACCTGGTTAGGGGGCTGGGGATTTAGCTCAGTGGCATAAGCGCCTGCCTTGCAAGCAGGCAGTTGTGAGTTCAATCCCTGGTACCAATAAAAACGAAAAAGACAAAAAATAAAAAAAAAGATGGGTCACTAAGGTCATGACCTGACCTGGAAGGGTATATTTGTTAAATTTTAACTTTTATTGGTACATCTTTGTAGCACATAATGATAACATTTTTCATCAGGAATTGGTACATATCCATAACACATCTTAATGAAACATTAAGATGCTATACTCTTGTCTCTGTGCCTTTCTTCTCTGTCTTGCTGCTTTCTGGATGTCATGAGCTGAACAGTTTTCACCATCATACCCTTCCATTGTGTTTTTTGCCTCAGAACCAGTGAAATGTTGGTTGAACCCTCTAATACCATGAATGAAAATAAACCTCTTTTTTCAGTTAGGGTGTTGGGTATTTTTGTTTATGGGCATTTACATTGTTTCTAATTTTGGCTTTCAAAAGTAAAGTTGTTCAGCAGGAAAGATTGCATATTTGAACCCAAACTCGGCAATTGTTGGGCTATAATTTGGCAAAATGCTGCCATTGAGGAAATTAGAGAAATGTACAGAAAATGAATTTTTATTTTTTTATTAAAACTACATGTGAATATGTATTTATTTCAAAGAAAGTTTAATAAAATATATATTCTAAATGTATGTAAATAAATTTGGATAGAGTAACACTAAGGGAATTGGCTTTCTTAACCTTGGGACCACTCCAAAAGTTTTTTCTTTTTTCAGATTTGAAACAAAATATGATTGTTAGAAAATTTTTATACGCTTGTGCAGGGGCTGGCTGCCTTATATCATTTTCAACTAGAACAGGTAAGATTTCTATCACACCAAGAATTTGTAACCTTGCTCCCACAACTAGAAGGCCAGATAAATTTTTGAGAAACATTATGCCATATAGAGTAATTACCTTCTCATCCAGGTAGTGCTATAAACAACAGCTTGCTGATTACTCTGCTCATAGAATTTCTTCTACTGGAACAACTCAAGAACAAATTGTATGAGCCTCAGCTTTTGGCATGGTCCACTCGTGGCCTCCTAGAATTTGAGGAAAATTCATGAATGTAAAATTAGAGAAGACAGGGGCTGGGGATTTAGCTCAGCTGCATAAGTGCCTGCCTTGTAAGCAGGCAGTCGTGAGTTCAATCCCCGGTACCAATAAAAAGGAAAAAGACAAAAAAAAAAAAATTAGAGAAGACATTACACAGCTCTGTCCCCAAACCTCATTCAAAGTTACCTGCATACACATTCATTCCAGCAATGATCACTGCTCTGCAATGCATTCAGGAACCTTTCCCAAGAAGTTCCTCCAGCACAGCATGGGATCTCCTTCTCAAGGGGACACCAGAGAGTGGGAAGTGCATGCTCCTTGCTCATACATTTTGCTCCACATGACAGGACACTGTGCTTCTCCAGGAGAGAAGGATGTATCACTCTATATGGCACTGTCCTGCCTGCATTTCTTGCAGATGGGTTAGTGTGATGGGCTCATAGTATATAACGTGCCGACGCAGATAATCCTTTATCTCTGCACTTCACATGGTTGCAGTGGTGATTGTGACAGCTCAGCACATCCTCTTCTCATTCATGGACCATCTCAAGTTCTTTGTCACCAAATAGTCCTATCTGAAGAAATATCTGATTTCCATTTAATGAAATATTTCTCCTGCAAGGCTACATAACTCTACACAGATCTTTTGAGTGGACACCTAGGCTGAATTTATGCCACCACTTATGATAGAGAAGAGAGATTAGTATGTTAGAGACACAGCACATGGCTTAAGCCTTGCTGATACTCATTGAGCAAATGGAATGAGACAAATAAGAGGAAACAAGGACTCTGGCAAAGTGTGTGTCATAGAACTGACATTTGAGAAGGTGACTCACATAGAAGACTGGGAAACAGAGTCCATGGATCAAAGAGGATGCTAACTCCTACGTGCTCCCTGGAAAGATGCAAAGGTAGGAAAAAACCTTCTGCTTCTCAGCCCTTGCTTTGTCTCCAGGATGGTAACTAGTTGGAGGGTGTGGGGGCCTGGTCTACGGGGAGGGTCAAGTAAAATGAGCTGGAGGAAACCACAAAATAGAGAACATCTTTTGTGGCACCTTGCTGTATGTGAGCCTTGTGCTCTTCTTCTGGACCCTAGGGGGAGCACGCCCAGTCTTATGCAGGGGAGACTGTTTGCTTCAAGATCAGGAACAATGCATGCACTTTAGTGAGGCAATGTGAAACCATCTGAGTTTCATTTGCAGTGACACTGAGGGAGATGTGGGGATGAAAATAAATGAAGAATTCACCCTGCTCTAAGAAAACCAGGAGAAGTTAAATGTGATCCAATCCTATAGTCCACAACTCCCCTAGGTTGAAGTGATGACCCCGAATATGGAGGACATTTGAACATGGACCAACACTGAGCAAGGCTCTCTTTCTTCTTCTTTCCAGCAATGACTGGACAGCACAGCCTGAGGACTCATCTTCAGCTCTCTGGAGAATGAGGACATCTTGCACCCAGGACAGCTGCAGAAGACTCTGTTGCCCTTCTTGAAAGGGCAGCCCCAGGCCCTGTGGGTGAAGAGGCCAAGGTGCTAGCATAGGCTTGGGGCACAGGACTAGAGTGACCAGTATACTGGGGTCTCCAGGTCACCAATTTTCCCAATTCTGTTCTGAATTAAACTTAGGACATCAGTAAATGGATGAGTGGAATGGAGCTATCAACAATCAGCAGAAGCTGCATTGTCTTTATTTAGCAAAGCATAGAAGAACACATGCCTTAAAAACTAGAAACAGACTTATGTTTTAGGTTAAGAGAATTTTGATTAAGGAACATTTAGATGTGTAGACTTATTCTTGGAATCTGCCCTATTTGAAGTTTTCTTTTTTTAAATTTTATTTAAGGAGAAAAAGAAAAAAAGCAGAGAAAGGGTACAAGTTATACAGATTTACAGAAAAAAATAAACAGTAGGAAATCACTAGTTAATGGATTACATATTGTCATCTTAGAAATAATTGTTCAAGTTACAAAATTAAAGCTTATAAAGTGGACATTCCAACAGTGAGACTGCAAACACTTCTGTTCAATAATCCAACAAAACTCAGTGATATCATTATCTATCTTATACACTTAAATATACATGCAGTTATATCATTTAGAGCACTTTCTTTTCCTCTCTTTTGTACAATGACAATTACACATTTTGGGTTTTGTTGCTCCCACAGTTCTTATTACTTTTTTGGAAGAGAGTAGAACCAAATGTGACATAACAGAACAGAGTCAGTCAAATCAAAAGGGTGGACATAATAGATAATGTAAAAGCATAATACAAGGTGATTAACAATGGTTACCATAATGCCTCCCTCTATCTCTAATAGAATTGCCTATATCATCAGTTATAATAAAATTGAACAAAACAGTAAAGAACAAAACCGACAAAACCAAAACATTGGAGACATTATAGGTCTTCAAAAGTAGATAATAGTCAACCAGAATGGGCATCATAATGAATCCCACTATCTTCACAGCTGTTGCCTAAACTTTCGAACCTGGTACTATCAAGCAAAACAGAATAGAGGAACATCAGTCAAAACAAGATGGTGAGAGCAATACAGGGCTTTAAATCAAGATAATGGAAAGTCAAAGTGGGTTACTATAATATATCCTGCTATTTTTAATTTATTTTTCCCTTAATTAAAAGGATAAAAATAAAAAAGTAAATAATAAAGTGGAGATTGAGATAAAAGAGGGCATAACAGCAAAACAGTGCAGATCAAAACATAACCATTTAAGCAAAATAGTGTTTCACCACAAGATAATCCAAACATAAAAGTAGTTACCATATTGTCTCTTTCCTTGAAATCTTTGAGTATAACTTCGTATACTGTAGCATCAAATATATCAAAACAATGTAAAACCATTTAAGAGAATGACAGTATTACAGGGTATTTAGAATCAACTAACAGAAAATGAACAATGGTTTCTGTATAATCTCCTTGTCTATAAAAGGTTTTGCTTATACTATCATACATAATAAAATCCAATAAGATACAACCTGTTTAGACCAATGGAGACAGAAGAACAAAAGCTTGATGAGACTTCAAAACAAGACGATACTAAATCAGTATTACCTATTAAGACATCATTTTCTCCAAAATAGCTGTTCCTATCATCCAATCTTCTCTGCCTCATTTCTGTTGAGCTCTTTTTCTGTCATTAGTTGTCAGTTTGTCTTCTTCATTTTGTTTTCTGCTCCATTCATTGTGGCCTCTCTGCCACTATTTTTGGATTCTTCGTATTTTTCTTTTTTAGAATGTCTTGCAGTATTCTCTGCAGAGTTGAATTGGTGGTTCATATTCCCCTAGTTCCTCTTTATCCTGGAAGCACCTTGTTTTTCCATCAACTTCCAGAGATAGTTGTGCAGGATATGTCAATCTTGGCTGGAGATTATTATCTTTCAAAGCTTGAATTCTTTCCCCCCACGCTCTTTGTGATTTGATAGTTTGTGCTGAGAAATCTGCTGTAATTCTGATGGGTGTTCCCTTGTAAGTGATCTGTTTCTTGTCTCTGACGGCTTTTAATATGCTGTTCTTATATTGGATTTCTGGAATTTTAATTATTATATGCCTGGGTGTTGTTCTGTTTGGGTTGTAGGTGGCTGGGGTCCTGTATGCTTCATACAACTGAGTATCTTTACTTTTTGCTAAATTAGGAAAATTCTCCTGGATTATTTCTGTGAGTAGCTTTTGTATTTCATTTGTTTGTGTCCCTACTTCTTCTTTTATATTCTTAATTCTTAAGTTATGGATCCTCTTATCATCTTCTAGTCTTTTTATTATAGCTGTTTATTTCTTTGTTATTCTTAAGAAGTTTTTCATTTCATTCTCCCATATTACAAATCTGCCCTTCAGTTCAGATAATCTGTCCTTAGTTTCTTTCAAGCTGTTATGCCAGTTTTTGATAGAGTTTTTAGTTTCCTGGTAATCTCTTCGAACCTGCTTCATGTATTCTATGCTTTCTCTATTTTCTCCATCAAACAATTCTCCCCTTTTTTTTCTGTTCTTCCATTCCACCATCTGTTTTTTCTTGGGTGGTGCTTAGCATTTCTCTAACTATTCGGCTTATGTCTAGCTTCAGGTCATTAATAACTTCATTCCTGAACTTGTCTATGAGGCTCTGGAGATAGCGCTTGATATCTATTGGTCCTGTGTCTGCTGTTGCCTCTTTCTCAGGATTGGGGGCCGAGAAGCCTTTCTTTTTGCTGCCTCTTCCCATATTCTTTGTTCCTTATATATGCAAGCCTATATAGGAGGCCCAGCTTCCTTCCCTTTTAGCCACAGTCTGATTGAATAGCACCGGCTAGGTGTTCCCACCCACTGCAGCGCACCAGGAAGTTGCAGACCAGGCAGCCTATGCAGGGGCCCGCCCCTCCAGGTCACCTTCAGGTGCTGGCATCTGGGTTGTGCTAGCCTACTGGGTCTCAGCCAGCAGCTCACATAGGCTAGGCACTGCTCACCAATCCCGCTTGAGAGGGTGATACATGGCTGAAGTCACTGCAGCGCCCTGTTCCCACAAGTCTGCCCGGTCCCAGAATGTCCTCTGTTGGAGTCTCCTAAACCGTGGAAGAGTCCCAGTTTCTCTCACTCACCACAAGTCAATTCACAGCTCCCCGCCGTCCTGCTTTCAACTCCATTCACCGATTCCCGTTCTCAGAGCATCTGTGCATCTCTCTCCCTGCCAGCCGATGTAGACTCAGCGGCGGCGGTGGGAAACCCAAATTGTGGCTTCCAATGGCGCGGGCTCCAGCTTCCACACTGTGGCTTTTCTGTTCCTGTTATAGCACCAGGATTGCATTCCCAGTTGGTTTCTTTCAGCCTAGTTCGTTCTTGGGTCAGCAGGGCATATCTCCACTTGCTTATGATTCCTTACTCCGCACCATTCCTGAATTCTAAGCTGGGTCTTTCAGAGAGCCTCCATAGCTGCTGCTATCTGTCTGCCATGTTCTCCCGGAAGACCTATTTGAAGTTTTGAAAGTGTGTTAAAAATGCATTATGAGGTTGGGAAATTTGTTTCCTCAGAGAAACAATAAGAACTCACAGGAAAGGAGCTGGGGATTCAGCTCAGTGGCATAAACGCCTGCCTTGCAAGCAGGCGGTCATGAGTTCAATCCATGGTACCAATTAAAAAAAAAAAAGACAATTCTATTGGGGCTAGGGATTTAGCTCGGCAGCATGAGCACCTGCCTAGCAAGCAGGCAGTCATGAGTTCGATCCCTGGTACCGATTTAAAAAAAAAAAAAAAAGGACTCACAGGAAGCTCTTATCTTCTGGGTGGCCCTGATTCTCATTGGATTGACAGTACTGTGCCTTGGGATGGTAATAGATAGTCCCTTTTATTTCCATTACAGTGAGGTTTCCCCCTGTGATTGGAATTGATTGCTAACTATGGGCACCTTTCCTTGTATCAGTAATGAGTCCCCTATCTCAAATGTCAGGTGTTGTCAATTACCTTTATCCCTCTCTTTGGGATACCTGTGTGGAGGAAGCAGCTGAAGCTGGAGACCGACCACTTGTGTGGGGCAGTAAGAGGTCAATGTGTGCCCCTGACAAACAAGCTGCCCCAGCTCAGAGTACATCAAAGTGCAAGGCTATCCAAACAATGCATTTATAGGCAAGGATGTGCCATGTGACTTTATCTTGCTAAATGTATCAATAAATGCCACTATGGTGGTAGAGGAGTTCCTTTCCTCCCATTAGGAGAGAGGGCTCCACTTGACCTCTGCTTTCATCTCTTTTCTTTATTTTCCCACCCTTAGTCTGGGAACATCTGGATCTGCACCCAGAGATGACACCTAGTCAGTCCTTTTCTGGTCCTGAGTGTGGACTATTTAGTTGGATGGTATTGACAAGACAGTGAAGGGACTTGCAAATTGTATAAGGATCAGAGGCAAAAGTCAGCTCTGAGTGGATTCTTTCTTTGATCAGTTCTTCATCTCTGGAGCACCATCTATTTATTGTTGCTGGAATGACAACCACCAATGGCAAGTGTCTCACTGTGGATACTTCAAGGACTGTAGTGAAAGAGGGTTTGTATGGTCACTTGGGTAAAATATAGGAACCTTCTCTGGTTACTCAGGGCAAAACTTTAGTGCTATGTTGACAATTAAGAAGGAATACCTGTCTTTTTTTGTGCTCTGTGATATTCCATGTGAAATGTGATCCTGCCTGGGAGGGTCAAACGTATTTTCTACCACCTCCTGTGTTCTCCTTCATCTTCAGAGCAGGGAGTTTCCTCTTGGAAATTTCAGATTCAGCTCAGCTGAGATGAATGTGTTTTTCTGTTCGTTCAAAGACAGGAAAAGAGTGAGTTTTTTAAAAATTTTTTTGATCTGTTTTTCAGATCCTAGGAAGACTGGGAACAAAGGCATTTGTTTTTACTGTATCAGGATTTGGAGTTTGTGAACTACTTTTTTGGCAGCATATTAATGACTCCATATAAGTCTACATCATGTACTGATCACTGCTCTGGATGCATTATTTGTACCGTGAGTATTTCTTCTTCCATAGCAATTTGCAAATCATTTTAGTATCTCTGATGGTGATTGTGAATTTGCACCTAGAACTTGATTAGGAGCCTTTGGCCCAGGCATGCTGAAGATCTTTAGAGATTACAGGTTAGGGTACTTTGTACCTAACTATGAGCACAGAGCCGAGGGTTAAATTTTCCAAACCCCTTTCATGCTGCCTGCCCTGTTGAGACTTTTTTTTTTTAGTAGAAAACTCTGCAAGAATTTATGTTCTCCCAGCAGTGCTCACTTCATGATGTTAATGTCATGCTGAAGGGGAACAGGCAAAGCAGTAGATTCAGGAACTTCATGGTCTGCAAGGATTCTCAGCATACAGCAGGGCTGACTGAAAAGGGAACATTCTTCCTGGTGCTAAATGGCGTAGGCTATGAGGGAGGCTCATAGGGATAATGCCAGGCCTTGCTGTGTTAGAGACACGAGGTAACTGAAAGACAAGGGAGACTGTTGCATTTCTGGTTGCTCCTGTCTCCTAGAAATGGCTGACCACTGTGATATATATGGTAAGAACCAATCAAAGACAGCCAAGGACTCTACTCTGTGCTCCCTCTTTGTAATCCCATAAAAACTTCCCTCCATGAGCCTTGCTCAACATTTTAGCATATAAAGGCCTATAATCATTTCACCTAACCTGCCTTCTCCCCTTCATGTGAAATCCGACCGTGCGTCACAGTCTGGTGGCTATGCCCATCTCTCCAATTCTCTTGTCACTGTCTCTAACAAAGTATCTACAATCAATTACATGTACTTTTGTTCACATTTAGCATCAGCTTTTTGGAGGATATGAATCTGAGCAAACACAGAGCTCCAAGGCAGAAGCAGGGGTATCAGGGAGAGAGGGAAAATACTACAACCCAGGGGACAGGTAAGAGTAGCGTGGAGCAGAGTGGGGACAATAGAGCTGGAGACAATCAAATTTTGCCTTTCTGTCAAAGATAGAATATCAAGAAGCAAGATACAAACCCACAGAAAGAAAGATCCAGGCACTTGGCAGCTCAGTGCAAAAGCCCCATGTTTAATCCTCAACATCATGATAAAGAAAGAGAAAGGTTACTAGACTGGCTGCTAGGATATGTGCTAAGAGAGGAAGTGGCCATCCAAGATGCCTCCATGGTTTTATGGCTAAGAACTGGAAAGGTGAAACCTTCACCTGAGATGCTAAAGCCTGTGAGGAGAATATGTTCTAGGAGTGACACTAAAGGCTTAATTCAGGATCTAGAATGCTGGAGATAATATTATCTATGCAAAAGGAAATGTCACAGGGACTGTTGCTTTCCTGAGCTCGATTTTGCAATAGGCTGTTGGTTAAGACACAACTTTCGGAGTTGCTGTGTAGCTGGCATTTGATGCCACAGAACTGAAAGTGATAACTAAGAGGTAAGAGATCATCATAGGGAATATCTAGGATCCAAGTCCTAGCACACTCTAGATTTGGCAGGTGAGAAGAATCCATCAAGTGACACAGGTCGGAAATGCAGATTTATCCTAAGTGCCTGATGAAGTTCATATTTTAACCAAGTGTGTGGCCCCTTTTGAGAGTAAATATTGTTTCCCTCAAAGTCTGTTTTGTGTGACTATTTTAATTTTTGCAATAAGGTCTTGATAGGCAGTTCAGGCTCTTGAACTTACTATGGATTCCAGGCTGCCCTCAAACTCAGGGCGATCCTCCTGCCTCAGTCTCTGGAGTATTGGGGGTTACATGTGTACACCATCATGCTTGGCACTTAGGTGATTTCAAAGGAGCTGTGTTGTGAGATTTTCCTTAGTAGATGCCCTCACATCTTTCTCTGTGCTTTTACTATTTTATTTCTGTTAGCTTAGTTTCCCTTCCTCCCAGGTCCTCCTGTCATAGCTCCCTGGGGTGGCCTGGAACAGCAGTAGTCTGCAGCTTTAATGCCACTCCACCCATCCCCGACCCACTGGAGGAGGCCTCTTGAGAGTCCCTGTGAAGGAAGCGACTGTCATGAAGTGGCCCCACCCCTTTCCCTGTCCCGGTCTTCCTATTCCGGAAGAAATTCGAAGGCAGAAATTGGCTGTGGGGGCTGGGGGTTTAGGTCAGCAGCATAAGCACCTGCCTTGCAAGCAGGCAGTCGTGAGTTCAATCCCCCGGTACTGATAAAAAGAAAAAATACCAAAAACAAAAACAAAAACAAAACAACAACAACAAACAAACAAACAAAAAGAAATTGGCTGTGGCCAAAAAAAAAAAAAAGTAAACTGAACAGGGTCTCAGTTTCTGGACCCAGAGCAAGCCCCCAGCTAGCAACTTCTTGGCAGAGTCTGTACCCCCTTGGGAGCAAATGTGGAGGGACCCTCAGCACTCCAGTGCCCCCTTCAAGGCCTGTTACAGATCCTCTCCTCACAGCCCAAATGCGTCCACCTCTAGGGGGACACTCCTTTAGGCCTCACCTGGGGCTTGGCTCTTGCCTCCTACCCACCCTCACACATTTTGCCTCCCTGAGCCGTACATTGGAGAACCTCTTCCCCTTCTGCTGTCTGAACACAGAGGAGGGTGGGGGCACAGACAGATTCTGGGGCAGAGAGGGAGGAGTAGAGTGCACTTAAGACCCTTTCCATTGGATGCCCTCATCACTAACCCTCACCTGGCCCTTAATCTTCCCACTTGGATCCCTAAAGCAGCTTAGCCCCCTTCTGGTTTCTGTGGTGAAGACACAGATTTCTCCCTGGAAGGGCATGTGAATATGGGAATGGATATAGAGGTTTTGGCCACTGGGCTCCTTAACTTAGACACTGACAACATAAAATTTTCATCAGGGACCTCAAAAGTTTGACAGTCTCTGGGTGACCAGAGTAGATCAGATTTGTGTGAGCTTTTTCCCCAGGAGTTCATTCTATAGAGGGACTCAAAATGTTTTCTAATTGTCCCCTTTATCTTTGACTCTCCTGTGTGTGGTAATGATGATTAGACCCACCGCCTTCAAAAGTACAGAAAGCTCTCTAATACTTGCGGCACTCCAGCCTGTTACTGTTTTCCCCCATTACATCTAGGGATTAAGTCCAGGGAGCACAGGGTTCCATGCTCAGCCCTTTTTAGTGTTTATTATTTCTATTTGAAGAAGTGTTTTACTACTTTTATCCCCTCAGGTTTCCCTCATTCTCATCCTGCTATTGCAATGTCACCAGTATTTGGGATTACAGGCCTACACCACAGTGACAAGTTTCTCTTTCTCTTTTCTTTCATTTCTTTCTTCCTGCTGTTCAGCCATGTTAACTTGTGTGTTTACTGACTGACTGACCATCACAGTGTGTTGTAGGGCTGTTGGCAGCATTAAGCAGATGGTGTGCATAAGAGTGTTCTATAGGAGGATGTGAACAAAGTGGCTTATTGTTTTCATGAGTGTCATTGCTCTTCTTTCCACAATTAAGAGAATTCAAAAAACAGAAGAAGCATGATTGCTTTCCGGTGGATAAAAGAGTAAGTTTTTAAAGTGCATAAAACCTAAGACAGCCAGTGGTGGAGGGTGTCACCCACATGAAGCTGTGTCATGGCTGCCAGGCAACTAAGGATGGGGCTGCAATGGCAGTAGAGGGTCAGAGTGCAGAGGAGACTAATGTCAGGTGCTAAGAATTCTGCATTTAGGGCTGGGCCTGTTATAGCTTAGTGGAAGAGTTTCAAAGAGAGCACTGCAGCTTGGGGCCAGAGAAGGGAAAGAGGGACAGATACTAGGGTGATAGAAGGGTCTGAGGTCACTAGTCCCTCCCTTCATCTACTGTCCCCTGTGCCTTGGGCAGGTGCATGAGGTAAAGGAGGAGCGGGATAGGAGGGAGGAGAAGCCTCCTGTCCAGCTGAGTGAACTGGAAAAACATGGGGGTGAGTGGGGACAAGGGTGATCTGGGGAGAGCGGGGTAACCAGGCTGTGGGTGGGGCTTACAGTGCCCTAGGAGACAAGGGTGGACTCAAGGGCACAGTGGTAAAGGGAAGGGCATCTGTGCCAGGAGCTGGCAATTTAGGCCTATCTCTGAGCCTCAGTGTCCCCATTTGCAGAGAGGGTATTGTACCCCTGCCAACCCCCACCCAGGATCCATACAAGAACATGGCTTCAGGCCTGGCCATGATGTGGGTATGAGGAATCAGTCATGAGGAAGCCAAGGCCCAAGCAAGGAGCCTGGAGTGGGGACTGAGCACTGAGAGCTTGTTCAGGGCTCAGAGACCTTGGCCGTTACCACTACCTCCTTTGTCACTTGTGCCCCAGCCCTGCAGCCCCAAGCAGGGTCATGCCTGGAACATCAGCAGCTCCTGTTGGAGCTGCAGAAGGTGAAGAAGGAGCTGGAGGGCACCTTGGGGCAGCTAAAGGAAGAACACCTGGCTCTGTGGAACAAAATGAGGGAGCAGGAGGAGCACCATCTGCAGGTTGGCACCAGGGAAGAGCTGTGCTCTGTGCAGGTGGAAGAGCACAAGAACATCATGCACAACATGGAGGAGCAGCAGAAGATGACTGATGCTTTAGGATTACAGAACCATGTGCTTAAGGAGCAGCCGGCCCAGATGCAGGACAGCTTCCAGAGGCTGGTGCGTGTTCACTGCTCACCAGGCTCCTCACCACCAAGACCTTCCAGGCAGAGCAGCACACTAACCCTCTGGCTCCTTCCCCCCTGCAACACATTGGGCCACAGTCCTCCTCAATCGTGAAAGTGTCCTGTGAGTCAGAACCCTGTGGGGCTTCTCCTGCAGAGAGGGGATGATTATCCATCCTGCCTTGCACTGAAGACACCTAGGTGGGGTCTCGGGTCAGCCTGTGCTGGTGGCACTGATTTCCATTCTCTGTAGAGAGAAGAGAACACCAATATAGTGACCACCCTGAGCTCAGAGCAGCTCAGACACAAGGAGCTGACTTGGAAGCTGGGCCAGCTGCAAGAGGAGATCACGCAGCTTAAGGCAGTGGTAGGTAACTCCTGCCCCATGGGACTGGGCTAGGACAGAGGTGCTCCCGATGGGGGTGGGAGGTGCTGGGGCCAGAACTAATCTCCCACAGCTGGACCCCAAGTGACCCCAGAGTCCTGCAGTGTCTGGCAGAGCAGTTGTGTGTCTTTTGCTTTTGGTCTCTGACTGTTAGAGGTGTGTGGCTCTGGGGTCCTCCCAGGTCCTGATGTCATTTCCCTGCTGGAAGCCTGAGTCATCCTACTGCTAGGAGGAAACAGGGTAGGAGGGGGAGGCTCCTTGGTTCCACCCTGAGTCTCAGCTGCACTGGTTACAGTTTCAAACATCCCATCACGTGGCCTCAGTTCCCATCACCTCCAATGAATGTTAGCATTTTCCTCTTAGAGTTGTTGGATTCAGTGAGTCAATATGTGCAAACCGAAGCCTAGAGATCACTTAACACATGTGGCATGGCTGCATCTGATTCTCCATAGATGTGGTGAGGTCCACATTCAAGAACAGAGGCTGTAGTACTGGAGACTGGGAACAGGAGGCTAGTGGTTCAGAGGAGCCCCTACTGACCTCAGGCTGCTGAAGCCCCTCTGTATGCCTGACCTTACTTCTCGGTCTCCTGCAGCTGGTGCTGAAGAGCCAGGAGGCCCAGGTGCTGCAGCAGCAGAGAGACCAGCTGCTGGGCATCCTATGCCAGAGAGCTGAGGCCTGTTTACACCTGGCCTCTGAAAAACATGTTCTGCAATATCAGCTTCTACAGTCATTTAAACAAGTGATGAATGTATATCAGAAAGACCTGGAAGACCTAACAAGGCCCTGGTTAGCTTTTACGAAGACCTGAAGACCACCCAGGTGATGGAGGTGCTGAGGCTGGGCCCCTGTCTGGGAGGATCTGGCTGCCTCTGATGTCTCACTTTCCATCCTTACCTACAGGAGGTCCTGTCAGCTTCCAAGCTGCAGAAGAAGCAGACATCCTAGCCTGAAGTTGTGGCACTTCCCCGGGAAAGGTGAATGGAGGTGTCAGTGTTGCATGGGCTGAGGAGCACTCTGAGAATGAGTGGAGGAGGACGAGATGGCAGAGGGCTGCTCATTCTCTCCCAGAGCGTGGTGGCCCAGGGAGACCTGGTGAAGTTGGTAGAGGGGAGCGTGGGACTGCTCTGCCTCCCTCCCTCCTGACTGCTCCCAATATGAAATGAACGGGAGGTGGAGGAAAGAAAAATGGAGAGCCCTCAGCCCAACAGCACCAGTCCTGAAGACGTGAGAGGCTCAAAGGCTGTGGTGAGCTGGGCTCTGCTTTGATCCTTCCGTGGGTCTCCTTCCCTGCCTCTTCCACTGAGGTCCCTTTGGACACCCCAATACTTTGGGTTCCCCATGCCTTCATTTCCCTGGACCTTCTCTGAAAGCAGTGGTCATGCCCCATCCCTAGGAGTAACAGGTGTCAGTGGCAGAAGGAGGCTCCATGCATCCTGTGATCTGGAAAGCTCCCCCCACAGAATCACACCCTGCCTCCACAGATGGCATTTGTCAACAAGGGCCCAACCTCTGTGCAGAAACAGTGGGCTCAGCTGCCTGAAGCTTCAGAGGCAGCCATGCCAGAGTTTGGCCTATGTGGCACTCCTGACCCAGGTCAAAGCTGAGGATGTGGCTTCAACACCTACGAGCAGTGGTGACCATGTGGCCATGGTGCAGCCTCAGGGGAGGCTGTTCCAACCAGGCTGGGAAGGGCAGGCAGGTCAGGTGGCCACAGAGCCCTGACTCTGGTGCTCTGCTTCCTTTTTTGTACAGGTGTCACAGGAGAAGGCAGTGGAGCAAGAGGAGGAGCTGGAATGTCAACGTATGTTGCTCTCTGGTGATTCCAGTACCACTGATGAGCTGGGCCAGGGTTCCTGCAGCAGAGGCTGTAAGGTGTGGGATTTGGGGAGGCCTGCAAGTGACCTCTGTCTATTGTTCTCCTTTGCACAGCAGAGCACAATGCTGTGTGCCCCAAACAGGGGACAAACCTCAACAATTGTGTGGAGGAGAACACAAAACAGGAGGAGGAGGAACAACAAGTGAAGGAGGAGGAGCAGCAAAAGGAGGAGGAGCAGAAGGAAGAGAAGGAGGAGGACGTGGAAGGAGTGGAGGAGGAAGAAAAACATGTGCATGAGAAGGAAGAGGGGTATGAAGAAGTGGAGGAGGAGGGGAATGAACAAGTGGAGAAGGAGGAGCACAAATGAGTGGAGGATGAGAAGGAGCAGGAGAAGGAAGAGGAGGAGGACAAAAAACAACTGAGGGAGGAGGATGAACAGGTGGAGGGTGATGAAGAGCAGGAGAAGCACAAGGAGGAGAAGGAGGGGGTGGACAAACAAGTAGAGGAGGAGGAGGAGCAGAAGAAGCAGGAGAAGGAGGATGATGAATGAGTGGAGGAGGAAGACAAAGGAGTGGAGATGAGGAGTACTGGAACCAGGAGGAGGAGGAGCTTGAACAAGTGGGAGTGGAGGAGAAGGAAGAAGGAGAGGAAAAGGAGAAGGAGGAGGAGCTAGAAGGGGAGGAGGAAGTGGAAATGGAGGAGGAGGAGCAAGAGGTGGAAGAGGAGGAGAATAAGGAGCAGCAGGAGGAGGAAGAACAACAGGAGGAGGATGAACATATCACACAGCTATTCTCAGTGAAGGGAGAGGAGCAGGTAGGTCTGGATGTCTTCATCCCTAAGAAGCCCCTCTCCCTGAGGGTAAAGCTGCTTGTGTTGTAGGAGGTGGTTCTCCACCCGCAAGAAGACTGCAGGTCCTATCAGGGCGAGTTTCAGGGCACTGCACAGAGCCATGGTGAGGAGCCCACTGTGGGATCCCCACACACCAAGAATGTTGCAGCCTCAGATGAGCAGTGTGATGAGTGCAGGCCTGGTAGGGGTGGGCAGGGGCAGGCATGGCAAGGGGTACACACTCAGTGGCTGTTGCTCTCTCCCCAAAGATCCTGCAGAGCAGAGCCCCACACACACCGAACAGCCTCCAGTTGAAGAGGCTGTGGTCAAGTGGCCCCCAGAACCCCAGCTGCATGAGAATGAGAATCTGCACAGGGCCCTGGCTTGGGCCTTCATCCCTGAGTACAGTGATTTCTGCTTTGGAACAACGCTGAGGAGTAGGAAACCATAGAACCCAATGCTCTGTGCCCTCTTTTCCCCCATTCAGTCCCTGCTTCCCTACCCGTCCTCTCCTGATTCTTTTCCTGCCATGTCTAGAGGAGCAAGAAAAACCCCACCAATTTATCTCTTCCTAGAGATATTTGAACTCCAACAGTTCTTTAAAATATCAAAAAATGTGCATTTATTTGAATATAAATGAAAAAAATGAGAAAAATATTTCAATAAAAATTTTTAATGTTTTAAATTTTAAAAAATCTTTTTTATAGAGTAAAACAAGATAAATAATGAAACAGTTTCAAAACAGGTTAGTAGGAGTGTGACAATACTTGAAATACTGCATGCTGTTGTCTTTGTGGTAATTATTTGGAATGCAGGATGTAGGCATGTTATTGCATCTAAACAATATTAGCACAAGACGTAGCCCCTTGACTTCTGGGAGAACATGGCAGACAAATAACAGCAGCCACAGAGGCTCTCTGAGATTACCAGTTTAGAATCCAGGAGCAGTGCCGTGTGAGGAGTCCTACGCGAGGGGAGATGTACCCTGCTGACCCAGGAACGAACTAAGCTGAGAGAAACCAACTGGAAATGCAATCCTGATGGTATAACAGGAACAGATAAAATCTCAGTGCGGAAGCTGGATCCCGCACCATTGGAAGCCGCGATTTGAATTTCCTGCTGCCGATACTGCATCCCAATCCATATGGCAGGGAGAGAGACGTGCAAAAGCTCTGGGAGCTGGAATCGGCAAACCAAATGGCATTGAAAGCGGGACTGGCAGGGAGCCCTGCATTGACCTGTGGTGAGTGAGAGAAATGGGGACCCTTTCATAGACTAGGAGGCTCCAAAAGAGGACATTCTGGGAATGAGCAGACTAGCCGGAACAGGGCCCTGTAGTGACTTTAGTCGCATATTCCCCTCTCAAGTGGGAGTGGTGGGGAGCACTTGGCCTGGTGACACCGCAGACTAAGATCCAGTAGGTTAGCCCAAATCAGGTCCCTGCACCTGGTGGTGCACCCTAGCAGTGAAGCATTCAGTAGGTTGACCTGGAGGGGTGGGCCCAGAAGAGGCTGCCCAGGTCTGTGTATCCCTAGTACACTGCAGTGGGAGGGAACACCTAGCCAGCAGATTCAAACAAACTGTAACAGACAAAGAGAGAGAAAACAAAACAAAACAAAACTGGGCCTCCTACAGATACTTGTATGGAAAGAACAAAAAGTATGGGAAAAGGGAGCAACAAGAAAGGGTCCTCAGTCCCCAATCCTGAGAACACTGATCCAGGAAAGGTAAATGCAAAAGAGAATGAAGATAGCAAACATGCAGTATCAGATATGGCACCTAAAGACATAAAGTGGTATCTCCGGAGCCTCATAGATGAGTTCAAATGAAGTATTTAATGAAATAAAGCAAGAAATAAGTAGAATAGTTAGAGAAATGCTAAGCACCGCCCAAGAAAACACAGATGGTGGAATGGAAGAACAGAAAAAAAGGGGAGAATTGTTTGATGGAGAAAATAGAGAAAACATAGAATACGTGAAGCAGGTTCAAAGAGATTACCAGGAAACTAAAAACTCTATTGAATGCTGGCATAACAGCTTGAAAGAAACTAAGGATAGATTATCAGAACTGGAGGACAGATTTGTAAGGTGGGAGCATGAAATGAAAAACTTCTTCAAAATAACAAGAAAACAAACAGCGATAATACAAAGACTAGAAGATGATAAGAGGATCTATAACTTATGAATTAAGAACATAAAAGAAGAAGCAGGGACTCAAACAAATGAACTACAAAAGCTATTCACAGAAATAATCCAGGAGAATATCCCTAATTTAGCAAAAGGTAAAGATACTCAGATGTATGAGGCATACAGGATCCCAGCCACCTACAACCCAAACCGAGCTACACTCAGGCATATAATAATCAAAATTCCAGAAATCCAATATAAGAACAGAATATTAAAAGCCATC
Source organism: Cavia porcellus (assembly GCF_034190915.1). Classification (NCBI taxonomy): domain Eukaryota; kingdom Metazoa; phylum Chordata; class Mammalia; order Rodentia; family Caviidae; genus Cavia; species Cavia porcellus. The sequence goes on along the minus strand of NW_026947510.1, from coordinate 32,754,588 downwards.
AGAGACAAGAAACAGATCACTTACAAGGGAACACCCATCAGAATTACAGCAGACTTCTTGGCACAAACCATGAAATCATGAAGAGCGTGGGGGGAAATAATTCAAGCTTTGAAAGACAATAACCTCCAGCCAAGATTGATATATCCTGCACGACTGTCCCTAGAAATTGATGGAAAAACAAGGTGCTTCCAGGATAAAGAGGAACTAGGGGAATTTGCAACCACCAATTCAACTCTACAGAGATTATTGCAGGATATTCTAGAAATGAAAAATACCAAGATTCCAGGAACAGTGACAGAGAGGCCACAATGAATGGAGCAGAAAGCAAAATGAAGAGGACAAACTGACAACTAATGACAGAAAAAGAGCTCAACAGAAATGAGGCAGAGAAGGTTGGATGGTAGGAACAGCCATTTTGGAGAAAACAAGACATCACAATAGGTAGTGCTGATTTAATATCCTCTTGTTTTGAAGTCTCATCAAACTTTTGTTCTTCTGTCTCCATCAGTTTTAACGTGTTGTATCTTGTCGGATTTTATTATATGTGATAATATAAACAACTTTTGTAGACAGGGAGATTACACAGAAACCACTGTTTAGTTTCTGTTAGTTGATTCTAAATACCCTGTAATACTGTCATTCTCTTGAACGGTTTTACATTGTCTTGATATGTTTGATGCTACAGTATACGAAGTTATACCCAAAGATTTTAAGGAAAGAGACACTATGGCAACTACTATTATGTCGAGATTATCTTGTGGTGAAACACTATTTTGCTTAAATGGCTATGTGCTGTTTTGTTGTTATGCCCTCTTTTTTTTTTATCTCAATCTCCTTTTTATTATGTACTTTTTCATTTTTATCCTTTTAATTAAGGGAAAAATAAATAAAAAATAGCAGGATATATTATAGTAACCCACTTTGATTTCCTATTAACTTGATTTGAAACTCTGTATTGCTCTCACCATCTTGTTTTGACTGATATGCCTCTATTCTGTTATGCTTGATAGTACCAAGTTTGAAAGTCTAGGCAACAACTATGAAGACAATAAGATTCATTGTGATGCCCATTCTGGTTGACTATTATCTTCTTTTGAAGTCCTCTAATGTCTCCAATGTTTTGGTTTTATTGGTCTTATTCTTTACTGTTTTGTTCAATTTTATTATAACTGATGATATAGGCAATTCTTTGTGAGATAACAAGAGGCATTATGGTAACCATTGTTGATCACCTTGTATTTTGTTTTTACATTATGTATTATGTCCATCCTTTTGATTTGACTGACTCTGTCCTGGTATGTCACATTTGGTTTTACTTTCTTCAAAAAAAAAAGTAATAAGAACTGTGGGAGCAGTGAAACCCAATATGTGTAATTGTCATTGTACGGAAGAAGGGAGGGAAGAGTTCTCTGGGAGATATAACTGCATGTATGTTTGGGTGTGTAGGATGGATAACCATATTGCTGAGTTTTGTTGGATCATTGAACAAAACTGTTTGCAGTCTCACTGTTTGAAGGTCCCCTCTGTATGCTTTAATTTTGTAACTTCAACAACTATTTCTAAGATGACAATATGTAATTAACTAGTGATTTCCTGTTTATTTTTTCTGAAATTCTGTATAACTTGTACCCTTTTTCTGTTTTTTTTCTTTTTTCTCCTTAAATAAAATTTAAAAAAATTAGCATAAGACATTGTTTTCAAGGAACAAATAGAAGCTAGCTGTGCAATTATCTTCAGTATAATTTTTCTTCTCCTCTTTCTTCTTTTCCCTATCACAGTTTGAATTTTAAAACTTATTTATGGTTCTGAAGGACAGAGACAGGATGGGTTCCTGGTGACCTGGTCCTCATGGTCCCATTTATGCTGATTTTCATTTGACTGGAAATAATTGGATTCTATCAGTTTCCTGGCAAGGAAGGGCAAGGATCAGATGAGGGGCAGGGAGCAGATGCTGCCCGCAGAGGGCACGCGTTGGGTTGTGGCAGAGCCCATGTTTGAGCTGGTCCAGCAGGGCTCGATGACATCTACCTGCCTTGTCACCTGGATCCTGCTAGAGTGTGGTGAGGGGATTGCTGTGGAGGCTCTCAGGGCAGCCTGTTCTAATGAGCCTCAGACCGGAGCCTGATCTGACATTGGGGAGGGACAGGTTCAGGGGCCTGCCCTACCCTGCAGTGCAGCATTTCCAATTCATGCCCTGGTTGTGGCCCTGTCTGCACATGGGGCCTGTTCCTTCTATTTAGCTTGGCCTATTGCTGGCTGCTGCCTCTCTTCCTTGAGGTTCAATTTGTGGCCCTGCTCCTTGGTGGTAAGAATGGTTGTTTTTGTTTTTTGATAAGAATGCTCTATGGGACTTCAGTAACCCTGGAACTCCTATGCCATGTCAATTTGACTCTAAGTGAGGAGCTCAGTTTACTCTCATGAGATAAACATGAGACTCTGGGAACAAGGTGTGGGGTGTAGTACCTTTTATCCCGAAATGTTCCTGAAAGGTTTGTGTGTGGAAGTTTGTTGGATGGGAAAGGAAGCATACTCTGCAGAGGACTTGTCCACTGATGAGTTCAGGGAATAGATGTGCTCTTAGGGTATGAGGCTGCTGGGAAGGGTGTTGCTGGCCACCGTGGCCTGAGCACCTTTCCCTTGGCTATGTCCCTCTTCCCTCCTGTTTCTGCCTTGCAGCCAGTCCACCAGAAACTAGAACTGTGAGCCCAAAGAAAGCCCTCCTCCTCTAAACTGCAGGTGTCAAGTATTTTGTCTCAGAGATGGAAAGTAAGAGAGACATGAAGGTTTCAGGACACCTGCCAAATGCAGACAAGTTCTTTCTGACCAGAATGTAGCATGCACAGGAAGTCTCCCATCCTGAGAGTTGGCTTCACTCTCTGCAGTTTGTCAGCAATCTGGCCATCTGAGTTCCCATCAGAAACACCTATTAGACTTAGCTTATGGCATTGCAGGGCTTCTCTAGCACACAGCTGTTAACATCCCCAAATCCCTTCCTCAAGACTGTTCCAAATGCGCCGAACAGCATGGACTCATGCAGTCACTGACTGGACTCCACTTCTTTAGTCCCAGTTCTTTGTATTTGTTCACTGGACCCATATCTGGCACCTACAAGTTTCAGGAAACTCAGTCTATGTTTGGCTGGCTCTAAAGCAGATACATCATGGCAGAAGGGCAAAGCTGCTTACTTCATGGCAGCTGGGAGGTGGAGCAGATTAATTTTTCCTGAGAAGATGGGGCCATGTGTCTGATATAGCACTCCGTGTTATACTTCAAGGACACATCAAGAGGTGTGCTTTCCTAAGCTGCCTGTCAGTTTTAAAGTTAATGCAATCCATCTTTAGTGCCACAGTAAAGTTCCAGTGGGGTTCTTATTAGAAACAACACAACTTAGGACACAGATGAAATGACAAATGTTTATAGAACTAAGTTCATTCATCAGCTTACCATTAGTACTGAGCAATGTCTTCCAAAATCAAAATGAAGTTCACGTTTCTGGTATATAAAAGTCAAAAAATGTGACAGCACCAGCTTTCCCTACATAATGGATTCAAGCAAGTCCTATGTTCACAGGAAAATTAATTCCAAAATGGAAAATGTGTTAGTGCTGGGGCTGTAGCTAAGCTTAGTGGTAGGGTTAGTGTTAGAGTAAATATTCCTGATTAGTTTTTGTGTGCTGATTTTGGTTGAGAGGTTGAGACCAAATTTGGATGAGACATCAAATATACATTTCAGTTAACATTATTGATTTGCTCTGTCTTGAAGGAAAATTATCAAAATAATCAAACTAACTTCTCAAATAAAATCTGCATGCACTTTCAGACTTTATTATGAAGCTAATTCCTTTTCTGAAAGGTCCTGATGCCATGCTGTGAGGACTTGGATCCCCGCACTAGTGACACAGTGCATGCATGAGAGCTAGAGCCACCCATGGGGTCAGAGCACCAGGAAAGCTGAGTCCACACCCGCTCAGCGACGGGAGACAGGACAAAGCTGCATCCTTGCACCCCTGAGGTCCACTGAAATACCCTCTGCTTCTTCCTGGGAGGGTCTGAGCTCCTCCATCAGTGCAGCTAACATGTTTCCATAATACCACTTCTCTGAAGGGCAAGAGGAACACCAAGACTGCAGCCCTGAGCACACATTCAACAAAACCCTTGATGAGAAAGGAACTGAAAGTTTGCTACCTTTTGAAGGCTAGGTTGTCTGTAAAATCAAAATTGACTTTATATTGAATATTTTCCAATTTCATTATTAAAAACTCAGTATCTCCCTACCTACAAGGTTAGAGTGTGCTTTGGAGGGCCTGCTGGGATTATTTTTCTCTGATTCAGGGAGAACAACTTGAAAAAGAAAGAAAATACATTGGGTTTCAGATTTGGCTCAGGCTGCCATGAACCTGTGCCTGGATGCCCGCCCTTTTCCACCCTCTAGAGAAAGAATCCTTCGCTCTCCCAAGACAAGAACAGGGCATTATCACATTCGCCCACTAACTGCTGTTCATCAGTCTGGTACTCATTCTACACCCTATGATTAAACCTTCAGGTAAATCAAAGCTTTATAATTCCATAAGTGAAGCAATGAGTTCATAGGGGAGTAGGATAACGTTCCATGCTTTTTTGACTTAACATTTGCTTAGTATCTTCTGGAGAAATATAGGAACTTTAAGATTAAAGGAAGAGCAGCAGAGCCAAAGACACCCAGTGAGCCTACTTGCTTCTCAAGTCCCTTTTTCCCAGAACAGGAGGACGGGAACAGCTGCACTCAGGCTGACCTCTCTCCACCGCAGTGAGGCTCAGGTGCTCAGCGCCTCTGTCATCTTCTGCCACCCTCATCCACCTGTCTTCCATCCCCACCCAAACCACCACACCCTGCCTTCTCAAGACCCATGGCAAGGGCTCCACCTGCCATGCCTGGTGACCAGGGAGGATCAGGGTGGTTCCACTCACAAACTCACCCCACAGAAGTCAGCCTGAGTCTGTTTCCACCATAGAGCAGCCATGAGCACAGCCAGGCAGAGCTCCAGCATCATGCAGATCAGCATCAAAAGCATGGTGTCCTGCAATGCAGGGTGGTGGAATTACCCATGGCTTCCCACCTAGGTGAAGGTGACTCCACCATCAGAGAAGGAGCAAGGCCATACCCTTGACATGGTATCCTTGATGCTTCATTTCCACCTGACCTGGGTGGGCCTGTTCATCACAGAATACCATAAAGGCCTTCAGTTTCTCTCAGATATGAGAGCTGAAATGGACAGGAACAGAGTCTGTGTAGCCTTTATGAAAATGGTGTCAACTGCAGCTGTGTCATATCTCTCAGCTATGCATAAATATGATATCCTGACCACAGATACATCATCAGTCAATGTGGTGGTTATTTATTATGATACTGATAGTATAAATGATATGAACTACAACATAGTACAAATATGGAAAGTCTGGATGACAAACTCAAAGTGGCATGGTGACCTGGATGGAAGAAATTTCATCTTGACCCATTCCATGGTGTTCTTGTTTTTTCACACAACCATGAAGAGATTTCAGGTTTTTGAAATTTTGTCCAGGAAGCTACTCCTTTCAAATAACCAGAAGACACTTATCTGTTTACCTATTGGTATAAGAATTTACATTGTTCATCCTCTGAGGGTGACTGCACATTAGTGAACTGTACGCCCAATGCTTCTGTGATTTGGTTGCCTCCAAATCATTTTGACACAGTGTTGTAGTCAGGGTTGTGCAGAGAACAATTAGAATCAGGACATGGAGTTTATAATATTATTTTCATAATGGTCACTGGGAATTAACACAAGAAAATGCAGGAAACCTATTCACAACACCAAAGACATAGAATATTTAGTCAAGGGCCTAAATCCCATAGCAATGTCCCATATGAGTTCAGATGAAAACCCAGAGCTCACGACAATGCCTCCCACGAGTCCAACTGGAGGTCCAGAGCCCACAAGAAGGATTCATGCCAGTCTCCTTTATGGATCCATGCTGGGAAGACCTAAAGGTTAGGGGTAGAAGCCAGAAAGTCCATGCCAGCAGGATGAAGGAGCTGGGCTAGTGGGATGATGGTTCTACAATGGAGCTGAGAAGTCACACTCAAAATAAAGACCAAGGCTGTCCTGAAAGGCACCACAGCCATCCTCAGCGACACAGAGCCCTGAGTGCCTTCAACGACAAGCACAGTCAAGTACATGCCAGGAACCCAGTGTGATGAGTTCATCCTGGAGTCCAAGCAGCACAATCTTCCCCTCCAGAGCCAGGAAGCAATGCTTGAGGTGAGGACTAGAGCTTCTCCAGGAGAAACAACAGCTCAAATAGCAACTCATAGGAGAACCCACAATGGCTCCATGCAATAACCTCAATGCCTCAACAACCTCCTTCTCCTTCTCCACCTATTTATGCTGGTAACTTTCCTCAGGTGGAGCATCTATGCTCAGTACCATGCTAATGTAATCCAGCTAGTGTTAAATTGACCACCAGGTCTTAATCCATAACACACAACCATGAGTGATAAAAGCTACAATACATACAATAGTGTGTACCCTGTGGCCCATCCCCCTCCATGCAATACTTTTCAAAGAATTACAAAGACCACCAATGGGAAACATACAAAGGATGTCCCCCCCCCCCGGCAAGTAATGTGTCTTCCTTTGGATGGCGCAGTATCATCAAGGTGTCTCTCTCAAGGTTTTCAACATGTTTCACCCAAGAATATTAGAACCACTTCTACAAAATACATGACATTATATTTCACACTTATTGTTAAGGGAATAATTCTTGAGTTTAGTAAAAATGATCCTCGGGGGCTGGGGATTTAGCTCAGTGGCATAAGCGCCTGCCTTACAAGCAGGGAGTCATGAGTTTGATCCCTGGTACTGATAAAAAGGAAAAAGACCAAAAAAATGATCCTCAATCAAGGAGCCACAAAGAAATAAAAGAACTGAATTGCACCTGTGAACAAATGGACTTAATAGACATATACAGAGTATTCCACCCAACAACAACAGAATACACATTCTTCTCAGCAGTACATGACACATGCTTCTCAGAAGTCATTTTCTAAAATAGACCATATATTAATTCACAAAACATATCTAAATAAATGCAAAACAGTTGAAAGCATCCCTTGCATGCTATTGGGCCATAGCGTTATGAAATTAGAAATTAATGATAAAAGATACTACAAAATTCCCACAAACACATGGAAACTGAATAACACACTCTTGAGTAATCAGTGGGTCACAGAGGAAATCAAAGAAGAAATTAAACACTACCTAAAAGAAAATGAAAATAAAAATACAACTTACTGGAATCTGTGGGAGGCAATGAAAGCTGTCCTCAGAGGAAAATTTATAGCACTGAGTTCACACATCAGGAAAACAGAACGAATACAAATAAATAACCTGATGTTACACCTCAAACATCTAGAAAAAGAAGAGCAAGTCAAGCCAAAAGCCAAAAAAAGAGAGGAAATTATAAAAATCAGAGCAGAAATCAATGCAATTATTGATTTCTAAAATCAATACTAAAAAACCTAAAATCAAGACTAAAAAAACAATCCAAAAAAATCAATGAATCAAAGAGTTGGTTCTTTGAAAGAATAAATAAAACTTATAAGCCTAGTCAACCTTATTAAAAAAAGGGAAGAAAAAGCTCAAATTCATGCAATAAGGAATCAAAGAGGAGAAATCACTACAGACCCTATAGAAATAAAGAAAATCGTCAACACCTATTTCGAAAAGCTCTACTCTCAAAGGTTTGATAACAGAGGAAATGGACAGATTCCTAGAAGCATACGAAGTACCAAAGCTAGGTCACGAAGATGTAAAACTACTGAATAACCCAATTTCTATTAATGAAATCAAAAAGGTAATTAAATCCTTACCAACAAATAAGAGTCCAGGCCCAGACGGATTCACTGCAGAATTCTACAAGAAATACAAAGAAGACCTAATGTCAACACTCCTCAAACTCTTCAATGAAATTGCAAGGGAAGCAATCCTTCCTAAGTCATTCCTGGAAGCAAATATTACTCTAGTACCAAAACCTGAGAAAGACCCAACTAAAAAAGAGAACTATAGACCGATCTCCCTAATGAACAGAGATGCAAAAATCCTCAATAAAATATTGGCAAATAGGATGCAGCAAATCATCAAGAAGATCATACACCATGACCAAGCAGGATTCATCCCAGGCATGCAGGGATTGTTCAATATACGTAAATCAATAAATGAAATACACTATATCAATAGAGCCAAAAGTAAGATCCCACATGATCATTTCTATAGATGCAGAAAAAGCTTTTCATAAGGTTCAACATTCATTCATGATAAGAACCCTACAGAAAATTGGAATAGATGGTCTTTACCTCAATATATTAAAGGCCATCTATGACAAACCAACAGCCAATATCATACTAAATGGCCAAAAATTGAAGGCCTTTACTTTAAAATCAGGCACAAGACAAGGATGTCCCTTATCAATGCTCCTATTTAATATAGTACTGGAAATACTAGCCAGAGCAATTAGACAAGAGAGAGAAATAAAAGGCATAAAGATAGGAAAAGAAGAAGTTAAGCTATCATTGTTTGCAGATGACATGATACTCTATATAGAAGATCCCCAAAACTCAATTGAAAGACTGCTAGATATAATAAATAAATTTAGTAATATAGCTGGCTATAAAATCAATACTGAAAAATCAATAGCATTCCTATACACTAACAACAAAGTCACAGAAAGAGGAATAAGAGAAGCCACACCCTTCACACTAGCAACCAAAAAAATGAAATATCTAGGAATTACTCTCACGAAAGAAGTGGAAGACCTGTACATGGAAAATTACATTACACTGAAAAATGAAATTGAAGATGATCTCAGAAAATGGAAAAACATCTCTTGCTCATGGATAGGGAGAATAAATATTGTGAAAATGGCCATTCTCCCAAAACTTTTATACAGATTCAATGCAACTTCAATAAAAATACCATCAGCATACCTCATAGAACTCGAGAAATCACTCCTAAAATTCATCTGGAGTGAGAAGAGACCTAGAATAGCAAGGACAGTTCTAAGCAACAAAGGCAAGACAGGAGGTATCACAGTCCCTGACTTGAAACTATACTACAAATCAACCGTAGTAAAATCAACATGGTACTGGAACCAAAACAGAGCTGAAGATCAGTGGAATAGATTAGAAGATACAACCACAACTGCAAACACACTCAACCACCTTATCTTCGATAAAGGGGCCAAACAGGTTCACTGGTAGTACGACAGTCTCTTTAATAAATGGTGCTGGAAAAACTGGCTCTCGTATGTCGAAAGCTAAAACTAGACCCATGCCTATCACCATGTACTAAAATAAAATCTAAATGGATCAAAGATCTGAATATTAAAACAGAAACACTAAATCTATTGGAAGATAAATTGGGTAAAAACCTTGAAGATATAAGAGTAGGTAGAGAATTCATGAACAGGACTCAAACCACACAGGAAATACTTCCCAGAATCAATAACTGGGCTCACCTCTTATTAAAAAGTTTCTGCACATCAAAAGAAGTCTCCAGTGTGGTGAGAAGAAAACCCACAAACTGGGAAAAAAATCTTAGTGAACTGCCCCTCAGACAAAGGACTTCTGTCTAAAACATATAAAGAATTAAAAAAAATCAGACCCCCAAAATTCAAAGACCCAATCCAAAAATGGGCATCTGAGATGAATAAACAATTCTCACATGAATACAAATGGCAAATAAATATATGAAAAAATGGTCATCATCATTGGTCATTAGAGAAATGCAAAAAAAAACCACACTGAGATTTCATCGCACTCCTGAAAGAATGGCCAAGATCAAGAAAACCATCAACAACAAATGCTGGAGAGGCTGTGGAGAAAAAGGAACTCTCCTGAACTGTTGGTGGGTGTGTAGACTACTGCAACCATTGTGGAGTTTGGAGATTTCTGGAGATTTCTCAGAAATCTGGAGATTGCTCATGATATGCCATTCCTGAAATACATACCTCAAGTTGGAATAGGACATGTGAATTTAGTCAGTCTGGAGATTTCTCAGAAAACTAGGACTGGAAGCCCCAATATGACCCAGCTATACCACTTCTTGGCATATTCCCAGAACTGAAAGCATCATACCACAGTGATATATGTGCACCCATGTTTATAGCAGCACAATTTGTAATAGCCAGATGTTGGAAACAACCTAAATGTCCATCAACTGAAGAATGGATAAAAAGTTGTGGTATTTTTATACAATGGAGTATTACTCAGCTATAAAGAATGACCGCCTTGAGACATTTATAAATAAATGGATGCAGCTTGAGACCATACTCATAAGTGAAATAAATCAAACTCACATGTATAAATACTGAATAGTTTTCCTAGTGTAAGAAATGATAAGAATACATAGAAGTATGTGGTAATCATGATTCCCAATCATATTGGTTTGAAGCCATATAATGTTTTCACTCATTAACCGCAATGGTTTTAACCTGGGTTGTTTGATTTTAGTATCTATGATAGCACGAATAGCAATTTTGATGAAAGCAACAGAACATAAAAGCTAGTGCTGATTTAATATCGTCTTGTTTTAAAGTCCCATCTGTTTCCACTGGTTTTAACATGTTGTGTCTTACTATATTTCACTATATGCTATAGTATAAACAAAACTCTTTATAGGCAAAGAGATAATATAGAAACCATTGTTTGTTTTCTATTAGCAGGTTCTAAATACCCTATAATTCTTGCATTCTCTTGAAAGGCTTCACATTGCCTAGATATGCTTGATATTATAGCACGTGAAGTTACACTCAAATAATTTAAGGAAAGAGGCACTATGGTGACTACTATTATGTTAGATTATCTGGTTGTGAAACACAATGATGCTTGAATTGCTCGGTTCTGCCCTGCATTGTTCTATTACAATATCCTCTCTCATCTCAGTCTCCCCCCTATTTTTAAATTAATCTGTTTTCTCTCATTTTTTTAATTAAGGGAAAACTAAATTATGAATAATGGGACATATTATAGTAACTTTTTTGTTGTCCTATTAACCTGACTTGAACCCCAGTATTGCTCTCCCCATCTTGTTCTGTCTGATTATTATATAATCTATTTTGTTTGATAGTATCAAGTTTGAGGGTATAGGCAAGCACTTTGAAGGCAATAAGATATACTATGATGCCCCATATGGATTGACTATCATCCTTTTTTTTTGAAGTCCTGTAAGGTCCTCAGTGTAGATTTTATTGGTTTTGTTCCGTATTGTTTTGATCAATTCTATTATACCTGATGATATAGACAACTCAATTTGAAAATAGCAAGAGGCACAATGGTAACCACTTTTGATCACCTGGTATTCTATTTTTGCATCACGTGCTATGCTCACCCTTCTGTTTTAACTGACTCTGTTTTGCTTAGTCACATTTGTTTTTATTCTCTTCAAAAATGTAATAAGAACCATGAGAGTAATAAAACCCTAAAAGTCTAATTGTTACTGTATAAAAGAGGAAAGTAAGGTGGACTAAGGGATATAACCGCAGATATGTTCGAGAGTGTAGGACGGAAAACCATATAACTGAGCTTTTGTTGGATCATTGAACGGAACTGTCTCCAATTCCACTGTATGAATGTTCACTTTATATGCTTTAATTTAGTGATATGGACAACTGTTTCTGGGAAGATAATGTGTAGCTGTTAACTGGTGATTTCATACTGTATACATTTTTTTCTAGAAATACTGTATTATTTGTACCCTTTTACTGCATTGTTTTTTTTAATGTCCTTTTTTTTCTTCTCTCTTTAAAGAAAAAAAAAAGAAAATATGTTCTCCACAAAGTATGGGAATATGGTACTTTTTATAAAATGTTGTATTTCCCATACAGAGAATAATGTACCCATTAATATCACTTAATACTTGCTTTTGATATGAATAATTCTCAATCATATATAGGGTATAGACTAGATCAAAGCACAAATTAAAAATCATGTGCAAGTGAAAATCCTGATAAGTGAAGCTAATATTACACAGAGATAAATGTTCCTTCTACGTTATATATACTTTTGTGTTGTTCTGTACTTAAATTTAAAAAGCTGAAGTTCTGCATTTGAAATATTACAGGCTGGGGATTTAACTTGGCATCATAAGTACATAATGGCAAGCAGGAGGTCATGAGTTCAATCCCTGGTACAAAAAAATCTCCAATTAAAAAAAAGAAATATTCATTACACACTAGAAAAAAACAAATTAAACATGAAGAAGTGAAAGTTGGGATACAATCTGAAAGTAATATTTAAAAAATGAATACAAATATTCACTGTTCAGAGTGATATTAGTCTAGTCTCTTAGGTTCAATTTCAGCATACGTGAAGATAAGGACAGCTACTATGAAGAGAATGAGAGACACTATGGTAGTTATTATTGTCTTCCCCAATGTCAGATCTTGAAGACCTAAAAAGCCTTCATCATCCTGTAATGATTTGATTAGTTCTATAATATGCAGTATGTATTTAATGTGCATGAAGATGCAACTATTTGGAAGAAACTAGAGACAATTAGATAAACAGTGAAGATCTCCAGTGGACTTGCTTTGAAATCTGTATTTCTTTAAATTGTTTCTTTTTGAACTGTTTTGTTCTGGTTTGATATGTTTAATCTTACCCTCTTTAAGATAAAAAAACAAGAGTGTAGGACTGATAACCATATTACTAAGTTTTTGTTAGATCACTGAGCAGAACTTTTGGCGGTGTCACTATTTGAATGTCACTTTACATACTTTAATTTTGTAACCTGAACAACTATTTCTAAGATGACAATATGTAACTTATCAACTGGTGATTTCTTATTGTTTATTTTCCTGTAATTCTGTTTTATTTCTACCCTTTTTTTCTCCATGTATTTTTTTTGTTGTTGTTCTTTCTCTTTAAATAAAAAAAAATTCCTCTTAAAAAAATGAATACAAAGAGAAAATGAGTAGAATTAAATAATTCTGGTAACAAAAAGCAACAACTCTGAGTACAATTAATCAAAAAAAAAGAAAAATTTAAAGCTAAATTAATATGACAGAAATTTCTCCATTGGTACTGCTATATGGAAAATTTTTCTATGAAAATATAAGTAACTGGGCCAAGGATTTAGCTCAGTGGCTTAAGCACCTGCCTGGCAAGCGTGAGGTTGTGAATTCGATCCCTGGTACCAAAAAAAAAAAAAAAAAAAAAAGTAATTTCATTTTTGAAAGAAACAATGAGATAACAACTTCCACTACTACACTGTACACCATGGGCAGTGCAATAAAGAAAACATACGAAAAAAGGCAGAAATACGAATAATAGGACTTTCCAGTGACAATAGTTTCTAAGCAAAAAATTCATATAAATAAATAAAATGATATTGAATTTCCTAGCTATGGAATACAAGATTATCACAAAAAATGAAACCTTTTTCCACACCTCAGTCATAAGTTGCTTATAAAAAAATTGTGAAAATTGATCTTTGTAACATTTAAAAATCATTAAATATGTAGTGATATATCCTGTAATGGTTTTGAAAGATATCAAAGTTAAATTACTGAAATACTCCTTTGACAATAAAAATTAAATCGGTGGCTGCAGAAAGCACGTTCACAGATGGAAAGACTCAATAACGGAACAGTTTCTCTTTCAGTGTTTCTTCATATGTATTTCCCTGGGACTTAACAACCATGTTGGCTTCCTAATATGAGGTTGTTCATTGAATATCTGGGAAAAATTTATAAAGTTTTGATATAGAAATTTATAAAATCTATAAAGTTTTGATATAGATGAAATAAGTGAAGTAAGGGAAGTAAAAAAGGCAAACTCTTTACTACTTTGCAAAAATAGAAAGCTTTCATGCATCTGCCAGATTTGAAAGGAGAATAAATCACAAGCAGTATTATACAGGAGTTACTCTCTATATACTGTTCTTTTATTTTGCGTGTAGTTACTCTCTATATACTGTTCTTTTATTTTGCAAAAGTGATGTGTGAGGATGCATGCTGGAAGCAATGGCTCCAGCTAACTGAGGCAAGAGGATTTTCTGTGAGAACACAGCATTGGCAACAGAGTGAATTAAAGAGATCCTTTGTCAAAGTTAGTAAAATTTAAAAGGGTTAGGAATATATCTCAGGGGAAAATTTCTGAATTCAATCCTACCTACTGAAAAAGAGAGAAAGAAAACAAAAACTTAAAAATTAATAATTTAATTCAAGTGTCGTAAGTTTCTAGGAATGACTTTGTTGGGGGGAAAGTGAAATAATATACTCAGGCAAGTGACAGTTTTAATTTTTAATAGATATGGAGCAGTGTGTGAAGTGTCTAGACCGTCAATATGCCAATTCTCAAAATAAACCACTGCCTGCAAAAAACTGTGACTTTTTTTAGCTTATGCAGATCCTTTGGGTAAAGCTCTGGCTGGCACCCCTTTAAGTTTCCCTGTTTTCACAGCTGCTGTCCTTGGGCTCTTTGTGAAGCACCTGAGACACTCCCATTTTCAAGGCCAACTGGGCTCTCAGTTACACCCTGCTCTTCTCCCTCTCCTGCTTCCTCTGCTCCTTGCTCTTCATTGGCCGTCCCAGCACAGCCAGCTGCATCCTCCAGCAGACCACATTCGCAGTTGTCTTCACTGTGGCTATTTCCACTGTCTTGGCCAAAACTATTACTGTGGTGCTGGCCTTTAAGGTCACTGCTCCAGGCCGAAGGGTGAGGTGGCTGCTGGTATCAGGGCCACCAATTACATCATCCCCATCTGCTCCCTGATCCAACTCACTCACTGTCATGTCTGGATGGGAACAGATCCACCCTACATTGACATAGATGCACACTCTGAGCATGGCCACATCATCATGGGCAACAAGGACTCCCTCACTGCCTTGTACTGTGTCCTAGGATTCCTGGGCTCCCTGGCCCTGGTCAGCTTCACTGTGGCTTTCCTGGCCAGGTACCTGCCTGACACCTTCAATGAAGCCAAATTTCTGACATTCAGCATGCTGGTGTTCTGCAGTGTGTGGGTCACCTTCCTCCCCGTGTACCACAGCAGCAAGGGGAAGGTGATGGTGGCCATGGAGATCTTCTCCATCTTGGCCTCTGGTGCAGGGCTTCTGGGCTGCATCTTTGCACTCAAGTGCTACATTATTTTATTAAGACCACAGGGAAATATCTTCCCTGGGTTCAAGGTAAAATACATTCTGGATTAAAAAAAAACCTTCTTAAGTTGAAAATAAACTCTTTTACTAAAGTATGTTTAGTGTCTGAGGCAATTCTGCATCATTTTCCAGTCTTACATTTGATAGTTTGGGATTTACTGAAATGAATAAAGGACTTTTAGTTTTTTCTTTAACAATCTTATACTTGTAATTGTCAGTAACTATCACATCTTTCAATTGGAATTTTATTCTAGATTTTTGTCCTATTGATTCTACAGCCAATCTTATTATCTGTGTTAAATTTTGATTATGTTATTCCATTTTCTTTTCTCCTTGAATTTTTTGACACTGTTAGGAATTTTAACACACTTTTGGTTATAGATCCAATTCTTCAATCCCCTTATGCATTTAAGAATTTCTCTCACATTAGTCTTTTAATATTCCAGAAATTACTCATCATATGTTACAATAAATATTCTTTAAGGTGGCAAGGTGTTAGATTCATATTTTAACTCAGGTGTAAATGTGTTAGTATGTAGTACTGATTTTTCCCATGCATAGTTGTATGACTCTTTCCATGTACCCTTGTTCACTAATCCTTTGTTAACATGAATCATGTATCTATGTCTAGTGTTTGCTTTACATACATTTTATATATAAATCAGTGGGGAAGGGACAGATGCTGTCTGACTGCCCTGCTGTTGTAGTAAATGACGGGACTTAATAGCCAGGGAGGACACTGCAGCAAACTGTCCCAGTCCATTGGGGGGCAAGGAAGAGAAAAGGGGAGTAGGCAGGAAGTCAGTCTGCTATTGGTCGGACTACACAGCCCCTCCAGCTGGAGAAGTGAGTCAGGTTCTTCTACAATCACCACTTCATTGAGGTAGTGTGTCATTTTCAGTGACTGAAATAATATTCCCATTCAGGCTGACACAGTCCTGTAGCAAAACATAAACTGTTTTACCATGATGGTTGAAATCCACCTTTGCCCAGTTATCATCAATTGTGACCTGTTCATTTCTTAGGAGAGTGTATTTTCTTTTCCTAACATGTTTTTCTTTGAAAACAAGAATGCATACATATGCCCACTACAACAGAAATAGTTAAGCATACCAAATGTCATAATAAAATTTCTTTTTAAGCAAGGTAATGTTTGCAAAAGTCATGATAAACACTAAGCATCAGGGGCACTTCAAAACAGGAAAGTGAAGCTTCGACAGGTGGCCAGCCAGGCTTTTCACCACTCACCACCACGCAGGGTACCAGACCTGGGACCAGAGACAGGAGAGAAACAGGGAAGACTTTGACACAAAGAACTCAACTGCTGGTATCCACTACAAAGCAACAAACAGGACAGCATTTTTAGCTTTTAGAACAACCATTCAAGAAACCACTCCCAGAAAATTGGGCGAACACATATAATAAAATCAAACTTCGCTCTTTGTTAGTAACTTTATCAAGCAAAACGACTGCTTAATCAGCCTTGTACGTTAGGCGAAGAGGGAGAGGATCTATCAAACCCTTGCACTGCCGGGAGAGTTCCAGGAGCACGGTAATAGGGCCGGGTTTGTGATTCGAGACCAGGTCATAGCTTCTTAAGATCAAGGCTGCTCTATGATTTTGTTTCCAGAACATCAATCTTGGCCAGGAAAACAATGAGCAGCGCAGTAGCGCAGCGCAAACAAAGCCACGCCCCCTTCAACCAGAGGCTGCGGGTCCTGGCACGTTCCAAGTGCGCAGGCGCGGGGATGGGGGCGTGGCATCGTGGTCCGCGCAGCTGTGACACGTGGCTGAGGAGGCGTGCCACTCCAATTCAGTCTGGTGTCTCAGGTTCTTGCTCTCTCCGCTGGACCCAGTCCAGCGGTCCTGCCCTGAGGGAGGACAGTAAGCGCGGTGGCGGAGCTGAAGACTGGAGAACGGTGGAGGAAGGTCAGACGCCGGCATAGGTGGTCGCTAGGGGCTGAGGGAGGCAGCGGGACGGGCGGAGCCGAGGGGCGGGTGTGTGGTGCGGGGTGCGGGGCCTCTTGATGGACGGGCGGTAGGCCAATGGGCGAAGGGCGGGTCCGGGAGGACGGGCCTTCGGAGAACTGGCGCGCTGTTTGGTATCCTGAGGACCGCTATCGGGCCTCTGGCCTTAAGTTGGGGAATCTGTGCCAAGTGCTTTCCTAAGGCATTTAGTGATCGCCACTCTGGAGCGTGTGCGCCACAGCCATGGTGCTGAGTTCCACGGAAAACGTTTGTGGGAGATCTTGCTCCTGCCCACGGAGCCCCTGAGTAGGTCTGAGGAGGAGACAGATGACCTCCTCAGCAGTGCTGAGCGAATCTGTTGCAGTGGCATTTGATCTCCCCGTTGTTTAACCTTGGTTGACCTGTGCTGCTTCTGGGGTAATAAGATTCCTACTTACACTCACGGGGAAAGGAAATGATGATTATTTATGTTCTGCATTGTTGTTAGAAAACTTAGTCTTTTCTTTTGCCTTATTGAATGGAGAGAGTATGGGTCAGGTATTGTAACCTAACCAAAGCACTGCCATCCTATTCTGTAAGCATCCTTACCCAGACCTTTGTTCCAACTTCTTTTCCCCATAAACTACTGCTTTCCAAGAACAGCAGTGTGTCCCTGGAACTAGCTGAGCACAAGTTACACAAGTTAATATCCTGTAGAGTTAGGAAATTTGTCTCCAGGTCAAATCAAGAGACAAAAGACCTTCTTCCCCCTTGGCCCCCTCTCTTTGCTTTGCGGTTTTCCCCTTTATAAACCTCCTAGGAACCTAACCTAGTTGCACAGTTCTGCAGTTTCCAACGCGACTGTGCCTCTGGGTACCAGCTTAAAGCGCTTCTTTTTCTTTTTGGATGACGTCTTGCCTCGTTTTTGAGGTATATCATTGGGGTGCAACTTCAGGAAATATGATACTCGAGGGTGTGGAGAACAGCAGAGACCCCTCCTGGGCTTAGCCACCTGCTGCGTGAACTTGATCAAGTTACTGTTCCGAGTCTCTTCTTCACCTATGAAAAAGCTGATGGAAATACAAAGCACATGAATTTTCTGCCATTAAGGATGGCTCTTGGATTGGATATTGAAGTCAGGACATCTCTCTACCCACACCAGTGAAGAGCAGAAACCTCTGGCTACGCCCCCGTATGTCTAGCTGGCTACTTACATATTTATCAGAATTTTATTAAACGCTCTTGTTATGCTAAAGCCCCTGCCCTGAAACCTGGAAGCCGAGAAGAGCAAGACAGAAGATTTCTCGTTTTCCATAGTTTATAGAAAAATAGTGAGTAAAATAGGTTCAGTTAGTGCTAAGAGATAACAAAGAAATTAAGTACAAGGTGATACGATAAAGGTGCAACCTAAAGCAGCATGTATGCATAGTTTGTGTGCGCATGCACGTGGTACATGTGTGTGTATTGCAGTGTTTTGGACTCTTTTTAAGTGGCAAAATTGGGGAGTGAGCTGAATCCTGAATATTGAGTCATCATTTCCATGGCTGGGGAGCTAGCGATTACTAGGCACAGATTGATTAGGTAAGGCACAATGTCTGACCAAAGATGCGTAGATTGACCTGCAAGCCTCCTTTAGAAAGAGGGAGTAGGTGGTGCTCATCAGTCTTTGGGGATTGAGAACTAAAACAGGAAAAGAACTTTTACTTGGCAGAGGTGATTGAAGAGGCTGTGTGCAGATTAAAAGATCTGGATGGTCAGAAAATAGGAGTAGGCTAAGGAAGTCAGATTGGGGCTCCATCTGGCATCTGACTGGATAGCAGAAATATTTACTGTCTCCCATCTTCTCCCTCCCCAGTGCTTTAGAGTGAACCCAAGTGTTTGTGCAGGCAAATGCTCTACCTCTGAGCCACTGGTCCAGCCAGGAATTATTCTATTTCTTTTTTTAATTAATGAATTTTATTGGTACGTTTTAGATATACATAATGCTAACCTTCATGGTATGGAATTTCTGTCTGTATGTGATATAACTTGATTCTTTTTTCCTCTTTCCCTCTCTTCCCTTCAACTGCTCATCTCTTCCTTATTTACAAAAGCTTTGTTTTCATTTTTCCATTCTCCCTTTTTCTAGTCCCAGTCCTCTCCCTAGTTCCCCTTCTCATTTGAATATTTTCTTGCTATTTCACAATATCTAATACACATTTCAATCCAAGTATAAATATACACTTTCAGTTTCTCATAACGTATAAACGGTGCAATATTTGAGCATGTGTGTCTGATTAATTTCACTTAAGACTATAGTCTCAGCATTCATCCATTACATAGAAATTTCTCAAGCTTACCCTTTTTATGGCTGAATAGCCTCCATTATATTAAAAAAAACCCCATACCTTCTGTATCCATTCATCAGTTGATGGGCATTTGACTTGTTTCCAAGATTTAACTACTACCAATTGCTACTATAAACATGAGAATGCATATATTGCTGTGGTGATTCTTTTAATTCTTTTGGGAAGATACCAAGAAGGGGGAAAACTGGGATAAGTGGAACCTGTAGACCTAGGTTTTGAGGGATTTCCACACTGATTTCCATAGTAGTTATACCAGTCTACATTCTCACCAATAGGACATAAGGGCTGCTTTTTCCCCACCAGCCTTCCACCATTTGTTATTTGTTGATTGCTTAACAATAGCCACATTTTCTTGACAGTAACGAGATGGAATCTGTGTTTTTTTAATTTGCATCTTTCAAGTGACCAGTGATCTTGAACCATTTTTACATGTATTTATTTGCCATTTATATTTCTTGATCTGAGAAGTGTATATTCATTTCAGATGCCCATTTTTAGATTGGGGCTTTAAATTTGAACGGTCAGATTTTATTTAAGTTCTTTATATACTCTCAACATTAGTTTTTTGTCTGAGGAACAGATAATAAATTTTTTTCCACCTCTGTGTATTGTCAGTTTATTCTGTTGGTGATTTCTTTTGCTGTGCAAAACTTTTTAGTATGACGGGATCCCAGTTGTTGATTGTTTTGTGAATTTTACTGTGAGATTAGAGTTTTATTCATTGTGTGTGCCTACACCTTTGTCTTCAGGAGTTCTATTTATTATTTCTTATAGCAAGTTTAGTGTTTTCTTTTAATATTTAGATCTTTGATCCATGCAATTTTAATTTAGTGCATGGTGAGAGAGATATGGATCTAGTTTTAGTCTTTGGCATGTGGAAAAGCCAGCTTTCCCCCTATTATTTATTAAAGAGGCTTTCTTTCAATGATTATGTTTGAACATTTTGTGAAACATTATGGTTTAGTTTGTTCAGAATTGTTTCTGTATCCTCTGTGCTGTTCCATTGATCCTGGGTTCTGCTTTTCTTTTGTTGTTGTTATTTTTTATTTATGTATGTATTTATTTTTGCTTATTTTTCCTTCTCTTCTCAGTATTGTACTGTTTTTGTCACAGTAGCTCTGAAGTATAATTTCAAGCCAGAGATTGTAATGCCACCTGCCTTGCTTTTGTTGTCTAGGATTCCTTTTGCTATTCTATGTCTCTTCTGGTTCCAAGTCAGTTTTAGAAATGTTTCCTCTAACTCAGTAAGGTATGCTATAGGTGTTTTCATCAGGATTGCATTAAATCCTTATGGATTTTGGGAGTATGTACAGTTTCACTATATTGGTTCTTCTTACCCCCAGAATAAGGAATAGGTTTCCATTTTCTGACATCCTTTTCAATTTCCCTTTTCCAACTACTGCAATTTTGGGTGGTAAGTTCTTTTACTTCTTTCATTTGGTTAATTCCTAATTATTCCTTTTGGGGTTTTTTGGATGCTATTGCAAAAGATATTGTTTCTCTAATTTCTCTTTCTGATTTCATTATTTGGATATAGGAATGCAATGAACTTTTAACTAACGTGGTACAAAATTTGGTTTTTAAATCTAGGTGTCTTTTGGTGGACATTTTGGTGTTATCTTTGTAGAGTATCATGTCATGCACAAATAATTATTTATTCCTTTTCCATCTTTATTTCTTTTATGTCTTTCCCTTCTCTGTTTTCTCTGGCCATTATTTCCAGAACAACATTGAACAGGAGTAGTGACAGTGGACATCCTTGTCTTGTTCTTGATTTTAGAATGACAGCTTTCAGTTTTTGTCCATTTAGTATGATGCTGGCTGTTGGTTTGTCATAGATGGCTTTTATCTGATTGAGATAAAGGTGATGTGTTCCAGTTTTCTATAGGGTTTTTATCATGAATGGGTATGGGAATTTGGACCCTATGGTCTGAGAGTATGCATGGAAATAATTTCAGTTCCTTTGTAAGTACTTAATGGTATTCTGTGGGTTAGTATGCATTCTGTTTTGGATAACATCCCATGCATAACTAAGAAAAATGTGTATTATGTGTAGGGTGGAACACTCTGTACATATCTACTAAATCCCACAGGTTTGGTTCACTTCTGATACTTCTTTGTTGATTTCTTATCTAGGTGCTGTGCCTATTTTTGTCAGTGGGGTATTATGATCCCGTTACTATGATTATTCATGTCTGTTAATATGTTTTAATATAGTTGGATGCACTGGCATTTGGTACATGCATATTTATGATCTTTCCCTCTTGCAGTTTTCTCTTAGCAAGTATGTAGTGCCTTCTTTGTCTCATTTAATCAGTCTTGGCTTGAAGTTCACTGTCTACAAATAAACTAGTTACTTGTGCCTTTTTCTGGGTTCGTTTTTCATCCTTTGAATTTCAGTCTCTTGATTGCTTTTTGAGTTTAAATGTGTTTCATTTATGCAACATATTGTTGGATCTTTTTGTTCATCCATTTTGCCACTCTGCTTCTTTTGAATGGTGAATTGAGGCCATTTACATTGATAGTTATAAGTGATATGTATTGATTTATCCTGTTGTATTTTCCTGTTGTTGGTTCCTTACCATTCCCCTCTGTTTAACTGATTGCCTTTCCTGATGGTTTCTTATCGTTGGTGTTCTTGGAATTGTACTCTTGTCTCTTTCTAAAATATTTTTCAGAATATTTTGTAGAGCTAGTAGATCATGAATTTCTTCAGTTCTTTGTCGTGGAAGTATCTTATTTCTTTATCAACTTTGAAAGATAGCTTTGCAGTATATATCAGTTTGGGTTGGAGGCTGTTTTCTTTTGGGTCCTGAAATACTTCACTCCGAGCTTTTCTTGACTTAAGGGTTTGTATTGAAGTCTTCTGTGATTCTGACGGTCTTCCTTTAGAGTTGATTTGTTTTCCTCTTAATAGCTTCTAGTATTGTATATTGTGCTGAATTTCTGGAATCTTGACTTTATGCCTTAGGTTACATTTTGTTTACTTGTTTTTGCTGGTTTGGTTTTTGTTTTTGGTATAGGGTCTTGCTTCTAGTGTAGATTGTCTTTGAACTCACTATGTAGCCCAGGCTGGCCTTGAACTCATGGTGATTCTCCTACCTACTGATCACTGGGACTATGGGTGTGTGTCACCATGTCTGACTTGGCTAGATTTTTAAAATCATGGCTAATTGGAATTGTATATGCCTTATTATTTGTGTTTCAAATTGTTTTTTCATGTTTGGGAAGTTTTCTGCCATTACTTTGGTAAATAGGTTTTTTATGTTGTTTGCAGTATCTCCTGGAGTTGCTATTGACTCTGTTCAATCTTATTTTATTCTTCTTTGAAGCACCTAGCAGCTGGTGGATTGATTTTTCATGGTCCCTTTCTATTTTTAACAAATCTTTTTTTTCATGGTCACAAACCAAAATTCTGTTTTCTAGATCTGATATTCTGTCCTCACATTGTCTCGTTCCCCTGTGTATCTTTTAAATGGAATTTTTTTTTTTTATCGGTACCAGGGATTGAACTCACGACTGCCTGCTTGCAAGGCAGGTCCTTATGCCGCTGAGCTAAATCCCCAGCCCCTAAATGGAATTTTTAATCTCAGGCATCTATTTGAATCTGTTTCATGGTTTTCATTTTTTTCCTTATATGGGGAATTTATGGTTTCCATTATTTTTCTGAACTCCTCTATGTTTTTTATGTACATCTTCTCTAGAATCACTAATCATGCCCTTCAGTATGCCCATCATTTCTGAAGTCATCTGAGAAATTATTTCTGATTTGACTTTTTCCTAGAGCCTCATCCATCTGCTTTGTTGCTTTTACTGATATACCACTTTAGAGAGTCCAGAGGGTTGCTTTCGAATTGTTCCGCCTCATCGTCCCTTGGATTTGCCTTTGGGGAACTGCTGAGCAGGAGTTGCATCTGGCTTCTGTCTTCTCGTTTTCTGTTTTTTATTTCAGTATAATTCATGCATTGATGCTTATAAATTGCTTGTGGTAAGCATCTTTATTTCTGTTCTCAAGAACTCTTAAGAAATGACCGCTTCTTAGAGATGTCTTCAAATTATAGCTGACTTTTGGGTGTTGATTCTGTTGTAAAATTCTACTGCTCAAATTATTGGGGATGAGAAGTTGCTGCCTACTTGGCCTACTAGCTTGTGGTTCTTTGGCACTGGCCTGTAGTATTGTTTATGATCCTCAGGTAGTCTCATTCTTGGCATATATGGAAGAACAAATGATTAGGCCAGTTTTGTCACCTTGGGTAAAGTAGTACAATGATTAATAATTGCATCCTACACCCCCTAAAAAATAACAGCCTTGGGGCCAGGGATATTGCTCTGTGGCACAAGCGCCTGCCTAGAAAATGACAACCTTCGTAACTATTGATTTGCCACATTTATACATATGAACAGAACTTGTAGTTACCTAAGCAAATCTAAAAGAAACCAGAAAATTCTGTATAGTACATAGTCCCTTAAAAGGCAATTTTATCCTCAAGAAAGAAAATTAAAAACAAGTTAAAGGGAAAAAATAGAGCAAGAAAAGAAGAAAAATAGAGCAAGAAAAAGGGATTAGAAGCAAGGCTGGAGGACAAAGAAAGATTTGGAAAACTGGTGAAGAGGACGGGAGGAACGGAAGAAAGACAGGTACAGTGGAAAAGAAACAAAAACCAAGTGGTATAAAACCAGGAACAAACAATCAAGAAAAAGGGAAAAAATTAAAAATAAAAATAAAAAATTTAAAAAAATTAAAAAGCAAAGGAAGGAAAGTAGAAATAAGAAATTAGGGTGTGTCTCTGCTGTCACTCGTTGACAGAGGGGCCAGACAGAGCCCAGATCCATGTTGACTGATCCCAGCAAACCAGCAGTAGAATTACGGTGGTGGTGCATAATCCCAGCCTTTAATTCCCCTGAAATTCAGACTACTGCATTCTGGCTATGGGCTTGGGCCTGTTTTTCAGCCCACTACACCCCAAATGACTGCTGCTGACACTTGCTCCCCTGGACCAACTTGAGTATGGCTGTGCTTCACTCTGAGGCTTGTGGCCATTAGATGGCGCCAGGCCTCCAGGTGTTCTGAGTTGTGACTTCTGTTGCCCCTTTCCTAAAAGGCTGCTGACCAGTCATCCTTTCCTGGGGGACATCTGAACCTGAATAACTCCCAGCCCCTGCAGTCCACAGCATCCACTGCTCTGTTCTCCCAGTGTGTTTCTCCATGGAAGCCCTTGGGATCACCGGTAGTCACTGTGCCTCTGGGGGTCCAAGCCGCCCCTCGCTTTGCCAGAACAACATGGGCTCAGGGAGAAAACAGTGCTTGCCACCTCCCTGCTCTGCACTGTGGTCCCCTCTTCATTCTCCTCGTAGTCTGCAATTCTCACCTCAGATCCTTTCAGGGTCCCAGGAACCCACTTCCCTCCTTCTCCTCCTCCTCTTCACATTGCTGTATTCCGGTGTCCAGATTTCAAATATTGTAGAGGCCGTTTCTCTGCTGCTCACCACTCTGCCATCCTCCTGGACGTGCAGCAGTTACTTAATTTCTATATATATTGCCATCAAACAGCTGCATTGTATTGTAGAGACCAATAGAATAAAGATGTATTAATAGAATGGGTTTTAGGCTTTTAAATATATATACTGAAAAGAGATGGACCTCTCATCTATGTTAGAGAAATTACTTCCTAAAAGTGAGCAGTGGAAAGCAAAATAGAAGAACCGGTCCCCAGAATGGCAATTAGAGGAGGAAAGAATGTGCAGGGCTCGCAGGGAAAATTTCAGAAGAGGAGAGAAAAGATGAAATGAAGCCCTGAGCCCTTGCTTGGCTGAGGAGGACAAATACTGAGAAGTAGGACTGTGAGTGCCACTTGCCTCTTCTGGACAAGCCTTGTTGGTGACTCTGGTGGTGCCAGGGTTTCATGGGCCTTCCCTCCAGGAGAAGGCGAGGCAGCTTGGGTCTGCAGGGGCCACGTGGCTGAGCCTGTGAGGAGATGATGCAAAGGACTCACCAGTGCCAGCCTTGATCCCATGGCACTGTCTTTCTGTGGAAAATTATTAGAAAGGTATCCAGGCAGCAGTGGATACCTTTCCACTGCTGGTTTGGAGGTTGGGGTCTTTCTTGGGCACCTGCTGCTTAGCCACTGCTGATGAAGGCTGTAGATGAGATGCATGAGTCTGCTGCAGGCTCCTGCAGGTGCACAGCACATGCAGAGAACATGGTCCCTGCATGCTGTAGAGTCTACAACCCAGTGTACATCAGTAACCACTGTGGAGCCCATTATGTACCATTTCACTGCTCCACAGAGAGGTAACACTTCCCTTTGTGTTTTTTCTCTAGAACCATGGCTGATAAAATCCAGGAATCCGGTGGCATTGATTTCCCCTTTCCCTTCCCACCCTATTCCAACCAGAAGAACTTCATGGCAGAGCTGTATCACGTGCTGGAGGCTGGCAAGATTGGGATATTTGAGAGTCCCACTGGCAACAGTGAGTGCGTGACATGGGATGATGGCTGAGAACATGAAGGCTTCCACTTCTCACCTCTGCAGAGATTCTTGTGGCTGGAAGTCGGGCACCATGGTCATTCAGATTGCCTCTGAGCTCCTCTGTCTCAGTTGGTAACCTCGGAGGCCCTTAGGCTTTGGGATCCTTGCTCTACTAACTCAGGTCCAAGTATCTGTCTCTCTGTCTGTTCTTGAGCTGGTTATTTGCTCTTCTGCTTTTTTGTTTTTGTGAGTATGAATCGATTGACTTTTGTCCAGTATTAAGGGATTTGGCTGGAAACATGGAAGAGCAGCATTGATCTTGCCTCGCTTACCCTGTTGGCCTTGTGCCTCCCTTTGTGGATTTCCATCCTTGTCCTCTGTTTCCCTCACATGTCCCCTCACTCTCCCCAGCCCTTATGTGTTTATCCTCGGTTCCGTGGCTTCTCTTCTCGTGTGTCCATTCCTGTGGAAATCTGCCCCCATGACACTGTTCCCCTTTATGTTCTGGTGCCTTCTAAATCACACCTCCAAGGAGATGCCATACCCTCTCATAACCCGAGTGGATTTTCTTTACCCTCCTGCTTCTAATGCACAGCCCAAGATACCTGGTTAACCTCTGAGTCACTAGTGAAACCTTCTGTGATTCCAACACCTAGTGGTGGCATCTTCACTTGGTGCCTGCACTGCCCTACATGGCACTGCAAGCTCTGGGAGTGTCACTATCTAGATTTCACCACAGTGTGTGCCGTCCCTCCAAGTGCACGTTACTCTTTCCCCTGGGCACTTTCTAGGTGCCCATGCCCAGTCCCAAATGTGATTCCCCTGCACCCAGGAGATGTCAGGAAAATGAATGAATTTCCTTTCCTGGTTGTGAACATTACAGCGAGGTGTGTGGGGTCCTGCTGCATGAGATGCCATCAGTCATCCGGTGCTCTGGGAGTGTTCGGTAAAGTCTGTTCCGTGTCTGTAATTTTGGAATTTTGTGCAGAGTTTTGTTTTATTTTTGGTTTGTTTACTTTTGGTTTTGGTACTTGGGATTGAAACCTGGGCCTTCTCCATGCCAGGCAAGCACCATACGGTGGAGTGACACCCTCAGATCACTGCAATGCATTTATTTATACACTTGGCATGTTGGTGTCATGTAACACTCTGCCTACACGTGACACCTGTTTGCTTGGGTTAACTTGGGCTCTCCATGTCCCCAGAGCTAGAGCAGCTCATTCACATGGCTCACCTTGGGTGCTTTTCATTCTCAGGACCAGCTTTACTCCAGCCCCACACGTGGTACTGACCTCCAGTTCAGCTGCTACCCACACTTGCCCACCTGACCCAGCTGCTGGCTGCTGATGTCCCAGATTGCCCAGAGCCCCAGCCCAGGTTCTGTTGATTGTGCTGCCCAGGACATTGCCATCCAGTGTCTCTCAGAAGCTGAGTGAAATGGTGCACTCAGCAGCAGTGTACTCTGGCACAGGGCCTTTCAAGTTCTAAGGCATGCCCATAGCTTCCACATCTCTGGATGATGATAATTTTATTAGTATTGTATACATCTCCAGCTGCTCACTTACTGTGTACCAGGTATTCTTTGGATCCTGCTACAGGCATTTGCCTTTCTGTCTTAACTAATTTCAGTGCCTACACCTCTGTGAGGAAGGGATGATCCTCACCCCCTTTTTGCATACATGTGTGGCAGCATGCATTACGAGGTGACCGCAGAGCCCCAGAGCTGGGAAGCAGAGGAGCCAGGATGTAGCCCCAACAGCCTGGCGGTAGCATCTGAAGCCTCAGCTTGCAGTCTGCACTTCCTCCTCCCTGGGCACGGGCTCTGTCTCCCCACTGCGCATTCTGCTTGGATCAGGGTTGGAACCTGTGCTGTAGCATCCTTGTCCCTGGGCAGAAGGGCTGAGGACCTGAACCGACCAGGTGCACCCAGAGGAGCAGCCTGTGGACTCGGTCTGTGCCAGAGACCTTGTCACCCAGAACCTCACCCCACACCTGAGGGGCTCACACAGCAGGACCTGCTGTCTTACACTTCTGCAGGTAGACTTCAAGGTGGCAGCAGGGCTGGCTTTTCCTAGGGCTGCAGTGAAAGGGTCTGTCCATGACCGTCCTTCCATGGACACAGTCTTCACCTCTGTGGCTGCATCTGGCCCCCACCCCAACACACAGGTTCTTGGGAAACATTAGTGCTCCCCTAGCCTCAGGTTCGCTAATTACATCTATAGTGATCCTGTGCCCAAATAAGGTCACTCTCTGGGATAGGACAAGGACTTCCTCATCCCAGCTTTGGGGGGATTCATTTCAGCCTGCAGCGAGGGCCACAGGGAAAACTTTGATATTTAAATCATGTCTCCAGAGCAGTTGACTGACTTTGGGGGGAAAAAAACGAACAAAACCTTAAGCAGTAGGACAGATAGTGTTGTGTCTGCACATTGGTTGCTTTAAAGCTGAGGCTAACATTGCTTGGCAACTCTGTAGATTTGCTCTGTTGAAAAGCTCTGAATTCCTTTCTATCCAGTTTAGTTTTTATTAGTTCTTATTTGCAGCACATAATGATTCCCCTCCCTTGGGGAGCTGGCACATGGACACAGCACATCTTAATTCCCTTTTCATCCCCTTCTCTTCCCCTCCCTCTTTCATCCCTCCATCTCTTGGTCTTCTTCCCATTTGCAAAAGAGCTGTCTCACTAGTTCCTATTTTCTGTCTTTTGATTTGCTCTTTATTTATATTTTGGGTTTTGTATAAGAAACCACATGATAGATAAGCTTTTGTGTCTGATTTATTTTACTTAACCTTATGAGCTCAAGGTATGTCCATTTTCTACAAATGACTCAAGTTTACCCTTCTTTGTGGCAGAGTAGTACTCCCATGTCTGTAAATACCACATTCTCTTTATCCATTCATCTGTGGACGGACATAAAAGTTGTTTCCAAGATTTAGCTCCTATGAGTATGCTGCTGTGAAGTACACATGCATCACTGAAATGAGTAGACACTTCTCTGAAGAAGTAAAAGCGGTCAATAAATATGTATAAAAAATATTCAGCATCCTGACCATTAGAGGAATGCCAAATAGAGCAATACTGAGATTTCATCTTTTTCCAGAAAAATTGGCTGTCAGGAAGAAGTCAAATAGTAGCAAGTCCTGGTGAGGCTGGAGGGGAAAGGAATCCTTCTCCACTGGTGGTGGGAATGTAAACTGGTATAGCCACTGAGGAAGTCAGTGTGGAGATCTCTCAAAACCCTAAAAGTAGAAATTCCATTTGACCCAGCTATTCCCCTTCTGGATGTCTTCCCCAGAGAGTTAAGGATGTTGTATTACAGGGACACATACCTTAATTCTTTTGGCAGAGGTGCTAGTCTAATTGATTGTTGCTGGTTGTTACCATGCAGAATTTGTATGCACCCCACAAAGCCACCGTAAGTTCCTTTCGGAGTGTTAAGCATCATGATTAAAGCAGTTCTTTCCTGCTGCTGGGCCCCATGTCTGTTTCTTTCCTTTTCCGTGTTTGTCCTGGCTGTTGTATTGGCTGCTCCTTTCCTTTCCTTTCCTGTCCTGTCCTGTCCTGTCCTTTCCTTGGTTGACTCAGGGAGCCCTTTAATTTGTAAAGCCAGAGCTTTGAAGCCTTTACGAAAATGAGAAAAGTCTTCTAAATTTTAGCAACTTGGAAGGCTGAGCTGGTTGGGTGAAAGGGGCCAGTCCAGCCTGGCAAAATATCAAACTCTGTTTCAAAATTAAAAGCAGAAAAACAAAAAGTGGTATAGTGCTTGCCTGGAAGGAAGAAGGCGAGTTCACGTAGGGAGCGCCGCCATCCAAGAGGAGGGAAGCTTGGGAGAAACGCTCAGCAACTCGCCCTCTGTTCCCACAGGAAAAGTTCCTGAGTCTCATCATCGGGGCTCTGACCTGGCTCCTTGACTTTGAACAGAAGACACAGCAGGAAGAGGCGTGCTGCCTCCTGGCTCCTGGAGCCCGGCCCCTGCCTGAGGGCCAGGACTTGCTTCCTGCAGCCCAGTCTTCTTGCCCGGTGCCCCGCACTGCCCTGACGCCTGGAGGAGAGCCAGATTTGGTCACCCAGTTTGTGCAGAGGAAGGAGGAGAGGGAGCTGGAAGAGCAAGTGAAGGCAAGTTTGGGTGGGATCCTGGGGTTGGTGCAGTGGCCTCTGTCCTCCCCCAGTCACCTGGTGGGTTCTCCTTGGCAATGGCCTGAGGCAGCAGAAGGAGGGGCTGCTGCAGCCCCCATGCTCTGGAGGCCGGTAGGGGTCCCCTTAGGAGTCTCCTCAAGGCTGTGTTCCTCAGGAGGAGCAGAGCAGAAGGAGGAAACCAGAGGAGTGGCCACAGTGCACAGTTTAAGTGCGCAGCCCAACGCCGGGTGGGTGCCCTCCTGTCCTGCCCCTGCCACACTGCTGGAGACCCCGTCAGGCTGTCAGGCCTCAGGCTGCTCTCTGCATCCCCACCAACTGTGTCCTCCTCATGCAGAGCTGGGCAACTTAGTGGCAAAGAACGGAGTCCAGGACTGGGTTCCTCTCAGACAGGCAGCGAGACTGTGTCCAAGGTCCATGGGAGGATGTCCTTGGTGACAGCCAGGTTGAGGCTGAGGCCATCAGATCCCCAGGCCTCAGTTCCAAGGTTTCTTCTCTCCATGCTGCTCTGCAGAGTCAGGAAGAGGAGGAGACCAAGGCGCTCCTCCATCTCAGTAGGGAGCTGCTGGCCGAGGGGTCAGGCACAGAGCTGCTGGAGCCTGAGGAAGAAGATCTGGTGCTGGGGGAGTATACAAATGACAAGGAGAGGACGGCAGCCATTGGGTGAGATTGCAGCTGTTATATTCCCTGTGTCCCCACTCGTGGCCAGGAGTGGACTCCCAAAGGCAGCTCTTCCCTCCTGGGGTTCCCTGCCAGGTCTCTTCCTACTCCCCTGCTTCCTACTCCTGCAGCTCCATGACCAGGGGCAGTTTGCCCCAGCCCTGTTCACCTCTGGTCCCACTATAACTCTTCTAGCACTAGGCTTGTCATCTGTCCTGTGACTTTTGAGTATGAGCCTCTGGGTTGTGACTTGAGCTTAGGGACCTGAGCCCTTTCCCCTTCCTCCCCACAATCCTGGGCCACACAGACCTGAGCAGTAGGCAGGCGGGGCTGGAGCTTGCAGGGGTAGGCAGCATCCCTGTGGTTGTAGGGTGCCTCACTGCAGGGTGAAGTCTGCCGGGTCTCAGTTCTGATCCCCCACAGCTCAGTAAGTGTCCAGGAACAGAGCTGTCCCTCGCCTAGCTGAGTTGCTGAGGGGAGACTGTGGCGTATTCTGTCCCTTAGGGTGGACGAGGATGAGAACGAGGAGGACCTGGAAGAGGAGCATGTCACAAAGGTGGGATGTGTGGCCCAGGGCCTTCTATGTGGGGCTGACCCTGGCATGCACAGCTTTTCTCTCTTGCTGTCCTCAATCTGAAGTCCCAGAGGAGAGGGAGCGTCTGCCTTAGCCTCTGTCTCACACTTAGGGTGATGCACGGGAGCGCCCTCCTACATTGTCCCCAGGAGGTGAGGGAGGGACATGACCATCTCAAGCCTCCGAGCCCTATGCTCCAGCAGGGTCAGAGGTGAGACCTGGCTCGTCTCGCCTGAGTGGCCTTCCTTGGTGCCATCTGATGTGGATGACACTGCCTCCTTAGGGGCCTGCATTTGCAGTCACTGTACCTGTTCCCGCAGGCTCCAGGCCTCCATGCTCCGAGAGCACCTGGGGCCGTTCTGTCCCCTCTTTGACTTCCCCTTTCCTCTGGGCAGATTTACTACTGCATCCGGACACACTCCCAGCTGGCCCAGTTTGTGCAGGAAGTTCAGAAGAGCCCCTTTGGCAAGGACACCAGGCTGGTGACCAGCGTCACCTGGCAGGTGAGTAGCGCCAGGCGTCCTGGCCCTGATGCTCTCCTGTCCCACCCCACACCTATGTCTCCCAGTCCAGGGTCCCGGATTGGACAGACAGTGGGGCTGAGGTGACTAAGCTGTGGGCACAGCCCGCACCTTGCCTGCTACTCCTAGAAAGGAGGAGTGGTGGCTCCTTGTCCCTCACCACCCTTTTCTTCACCTTGTCCTCTCGGCTTTAGAACCTTTGTGTGAACGAAGATGTGAGAAGCTTGGGTACTGTGTAGCTGATCAATGACTGCTGCATGGAAATGCAGAGAAGCCCGAATGGTAGGAGCTGGTACCAGTGAGGCCATGGCCACACTGGGGCAGGGAGAAGAGGGAAGGCTCGGGAGGGGCCAGGGGCCTAGAACAGGGGCCCAGGAGCCCAAGTCCAGACCGTGGGGTCCTGAAGGCAAAGCCAGCTTGGCCCTCTCCTGAGAAGGGAAGACGCCTGGTCCCTGGCCTGGAGGTGGATTTACAGGCAGTTTATGGAGAACAGAAAGTAGCCTCAGATGATGCATCTGACGTGTTAGCAGATGACACCGCCGAGGCAGAACTTGGAGGGTCCTTTAGACCCCCTCAGGGGAAAGCAGGGGTACCTCCATGTCCCCGAGCCTCTCCTGGTCACTGAGACATGTGTGGTCCTTCCTGTCTTTGCTTCTGGGCCTGTGCTGCCCACAGAGAATAAGAACAGAGCTGAGGCAGATAAGCCCAAGAGAAGACCGAAGGAGGGCTGGACCACCTGCCCCTTCTACAAACGGGGGGAGACACAGCTGCTTCGGGATGAGATCCTGGTGGCAGTGAGGGACATGGAGCAGCTGGTGGTCCTCGGGAAGGAGGCCCGGGCCTGCCCCTATTATGGGAGCTGGCTCACTGTCCCTGCGGCCCAGGTGAGCACGTGGTCCTGCAAGGGCCCCTGCCCTGTAGTCAGCTATGCTGTCCCATTCTAATGGGTCCATGGGCAGGACCCATCAGCACGGGACTCTGCACTGGGTGGTTGCATACAGAGAAACTGAGGCACACTCCTCCACCCTGCCGTAGTCTCCTGCCTGACCCTGACCCTGCATGGGTGAGGTGAGTGTAAACAGTGCTGGACCTGCTGATGGACACATTGGAGGAGGCCAGGTGATCAGGGTCCTGAAGTCAGCCCCTCCCTCGTGGTGTCCCTCTGAGGTGACTGCGTGCTGCATGTGACATTCAGTGACTGCCCCGGGTGGTCACTGTGTGAGCTGTGGTGCTCACGTCTGAACCAGGACCTTATGCTTCCCAGGTTCTGAGTATTTCTCATTGTTCATCACTCAAGATTGAACCCAGGCCTTTGCCCTGAGCTGCATCACCCCTTCTCTTTTTTTTGTTAGAATTTTTTTGAGACAGGGTCTGATCACATTGTTAAGATACACAGGCTGAGCCAGAACTTGCCATCCTGTCTCATCCTCCCAAGGTGCTGGGATGACACATGCACCATCACGCCTTCCTTGGAAAATTTTTATAACAAAAATTTACCTAAAATTGACAGAGTGCTTTAGTTTTGCTTACCGCCCTCCACTCCTCTGCCCTCAGCTGAGGCAGAGTTTGTCGAGCTGCAGATAAGGAAACTGTCTCCGAGGTTACACAGCTGCACAGCGGAGAGGCAGCAGCCCTAGCACTGGAGATCATTGTTGGTTCCTGGGCCTCAGAGCCACCTGAGGGCTTAGGGGAGGTCAGCATCAGGGATTCCCCAGTTCCTTCTTATCCTTGGTCCACTCCAAGCCTGCTATGTCCATACTTCTGAGATGGGCTGCGGCTGCAGTCACAGGTCTACGTGGTCACTTTCTCTCTGAATTTCCCTACACATGGATGGTCTGGGTAGGAAACAACACAGCTCCATCAGGACCGAGGTGGGAGGGTAGGTTCCCCACAGGACCAGGCCAGCCACCACCCCAGCAGCCCACTCTGCCCTCCAGCTGGTGGTGCTGCCCTACCTGATGCTGTTGCATGCGGCCACGCGACAGGCTTCGGGCATCTGGCTGCAGGGCCAGGTCGTCATCATCGACAACTTGATCGACACCATCACAGACGTACACAGCAAGGAGGTCAGCGGGTCCCAGGTGGGTTGACAAGCACGGGGCTGCAGGCTGAGGCCCCAGTCCTTGATTCTTCCGGGGACAGCGCTTGGTAGAGCTGCACAGTCCCGATGTCCGGCTAGGATGGGCCAGAGAGCAGCGGGAGTCTCAGGTTGCTGGGTCTTGTTATTCTTCGTATTGCTTAGGGGGATTTAATTGGGGTGCACTCGGATCCCCAGGAGTTTCTCTCTGTAAACTGTCACATCCGTGTGCTGCCTCTACCCTCCATACTGACCCCCTTCTGGGTGGAGGGGCCAGATCATGGCTGACTCTGGGAGCCTGGGCACTCGGGCAAGGCTAGCATCTGAGGTCACACAGTACAGCACCCAAGGTCACAGTGCAGGGATAGTGAGCTGGGAGGGGACTGCTGGCTTCCACCAGCGGAGCAGGATCTGAGATACTTTAGGCTGGGGTGTGACAGTTACCATGGGAAACACCAGGTCTTTCCTTGTCCAGGGAAAACCAGCAGGGAGCTTCCTTCCCTGAGGGTTTCAGCCTCTCATGTTGTCCAGCCTGGAAGCAGCTGTACACAAAGCAGAGCTTCCTGTGCTCTCAGCTCTGTCAGTCCCAGGGCCACAGACCCACATGCCATGGGTTCCTGGCTCCTGCTCCCTATGCCCATGACAGCGCCTGTGAGTCCTGAGCTGGTGTTTTCTGCGTGTGGTGTCAGTTTTCCCTGGCCCAGCTCTCAGCCGCTTGTCCAGAGCCTGGTCTGACCTCAGCCTGTGCTCCGTGCTCTGTCCCCAGCTCTGCCAGGCCCACTCCCAGTTGCTGCAGTACATGGAGCAATACAGGTGGGACATGGCCCCAGGGTGGGAGGGAAGGTTCTGGTCCTGTTGGCCTGGAGGGTGTGTGCGACCAACTTCCCGTCCTGGTCCTGTGTCCACAGTGGGTGCCCCACTGGGCCCTGCCTGCTTGGGACAGGACTTCTGGCTCTTGGGGGCCAGCCTGTCTTCTTCCTGGGGTGGTGATAATTTGTGACCTGGCCGGGTAGCAGGGAGCTGTAGGGAGCCCCCACTCAAGGCCTGCAGGTTTCTCCACAGGAAGCGTCTGGAGGCCAAGAATCTGATGTACATCAAGCAGATCCTGTATTTGCTGGAGCAGTTTGTGGCCATGCTGGGAGGTAGGCAGGCACTGCCCCAGTCCCCACCTTTTCCTTGGCTGCCAGCAAGGACCCCAAAATGTCCCACAAGTATTAGTTGTGTCTCGATCATTGATTTTCCAGATTCTCATTCCTTCTGCTGAGTCCAACAGTCAAACCTCACAGCCTAGTGCATTTGCCCTAATTCTGTGCTCTTTCATTTTTTTCTTTTTGGTACCAGGAATCTTGCACTTGCCAGGCAGGTGCTGGGCCTTGGCGCCTCTGTGCCATTCCCCCCACCACACTCTTCTCCACACTTGATGCAATGCGTGGCATTCTGTGAAGGGGTTGTAGTCTGGCAGCGTATATGCGGTGCCCTGCATGGCCTCAGTTTCATTTGTCCCGTGACGGGAGCAGTCTGTTTGAACCCAGGTTCACAGATGAGTCACTGAGTGGAGACCGGGTGCTTCTCATGTGACTACGATGTGGACCCCTGGCCTATCTGTGTCTGTGCCCGCAAAGGTGGGGAGCTGGTGGGGATCTGCAGAAGGATCTTAACCCAATGGGTTCCCTGCTTCCTCTGCCTTGACCACTGCAGCCCACCACCCTGGCAGCCATCTGCTCCTTGTGCTACGTGTGGTGGGGGCCGTCTGCCCTGTTCAGGAGGAGGCCCGAAAAGAAAGAAACAGGTTCCATGTGCATTGGGCCCGTGAGGCAGCCGGAACCTCTGCCCTCTCAGCAGGTTCTCTGCCTGCCGTAAACGACCAAAAGCAAAGCAGCCGCTGGAGCCTGCTGCGATGGGAAGGCTTAGTCCTGTGAGCAGTGTGGAGATGAGAAGGCAGAAGTGGGGGGGTGGGCAGCTCCACTTTGACCTGTTTATGTCTCTTTCTCAGGGAATATTAAGCAGAACCCCAACACACAGAGCCTCTCAAAGACAGGTGAGGAGTTGCTCGGCAACCTGGGTGATCTGAGCTTCTCTGTCCCTGTGACACCGGAAGCCGGGCTCCAGTGTAAGCTCCCAAGCCCTTCTCCTATCTCCTCTCAGGGACTGAGCTGAAGATCATCAACGACTTCCTCTTTCAGAGCCAGGTGGACAACATCAACCTGTTCAAGGTAGAGCTGTTGCCTTTCAATCTGGGCCCATCATGTGTCCTTCTTGGCGCCAGCTATGGGCGCTGATGCTTTCAGATTACAGAAGGAATAAAAAGCAGAGACCCTGTCACGAGGCAGTCTGAGGACCTGAAACACAAATGCAGGAAATTATTAGCCCCTTAAAACACTGTATACCTAGGAAGTGGGGGCTACACAACAGCATCCTGAGATATGGGCAGAACAGTCCCCACAGCCAGTGGCCGGGCTGCACAGGGTCCATTACCAACTAACCTTTGCTCCCATAATAGCAGGGCCGCACCTGCTTTTTTGCCTTTGCTTATAATGTTTTTTTAATCTGATTCTTAGCTCCTCAGGGTCCAGCTCAGCTGCAATCACTGGGAAGGAAAGCAGGGGACAGACCATCTAGGGAGCAATCAGAGCCATGGGACAGTTATGAGGAGGCCACTGGGGTGGTGCTGTGCTGGTGGGCAGAGATGGAGGAGGAAAGAAGAGGGGCAGGGTGGGTGTGGAGCTGAGCTCCAAGCTTGTTTTTTTTTTTTTTTTGTCTTTTTCATTTTTATCGGTACCAGGAATCGAACTCACGACTGCCTGCTTGCAAGGCAGATGCTTATGTCGCTGAGCTAAATCCCCAGCCCCTCCAGGCTTGTTTTGTTTTGCTTTGCTTTGCTTTGTTTTGTTTTGAGACAGAGTCTTGCTGTGCAGTTTAGGCTGGCCTTGAGCTCACTTTGTAGCCCAGGCTGGTCTCAAACTTGCAGCAGTCCTCCTACCTCAGCCTCTGGAGTACTGGGATTACAGGTGTGCACCACCACACCTCGCAGGCTGCTTTCTAAAGTGCATGTTGCAGCCGCCGCCACCTCATGGCCATCTCTGTCTCACGTTTGCAGGTGCAGCAGTACTTCGAGAAGAGCAAGGTCAGCAGGAAGGTATGGCCCCACATTGGCCCTCACTGCCTGGTGTCCTGCCTCCGGGGTCCCTGCTGGTCTCTGTCCCTTATCCTCAGGCTGGCGGGGGGGTGGGGTATGTGGGCTGCAGCCCCTGGAGTCCTTGTGTTACACCACCACCCTCTCTCCTCCTCCAGCTCTGTGGCTTCACGGAACGCTGTGGTGCCATCCTCTCACTGTCCTCAGAGTAGTCCAGACTGGCAGGGCTCCAGCAATTCCTGCAGAGCCTGCTCCCGGGGGTGACCGAAAGTGAGTCTCAGGGCAGGAAGATGAGCTGGGCTGCAGGCCTGGGTGGTGCTGGACCTGACCTCACTCGGGTCCCGTCCTCTGTCCTCCCTCCGCCTATGCAGCTCCCACCGCCGACCCAGAGGAGGCTGAGGTTGAGGCTATGTGCGCCGCTTCCCCACTGATGCACATGAAGGCTTCCTCGCAGCCCTCACCACTGCCAACCAGGATGGCAGAGTCAATCTGAGCCGCCAAGGTACTGAGCAGCCTGGCTGGGCTGCTTCCTGAGAGAGGGCCGGGCTGCAGCAGGGAGCTGCACCGGGGGCTCTGGGCACATCCCAGCCTTACCCGGTTTGGCAATGGCCAGGGCAGGCAGTGGCCCTAAGGGCAAAAAGTCATCTTCTGGCTGTGTAAGCTGGATTGATTTCTCCCTTTGCACTTGGCTATGCTTTGCCTCTGTGTGTGTGTGTGTGTGTGTGTGTGTGTGTGTGTGTGTGTGTGTGTGAGACGCCTGTGCTGTCTGCCTTGGCACTTGTCCTGGACGGAACGCAAGGCTGGACTCCCTATTCTCTGCCGGCCCATATGTGTCCTGCAGGGCACCCGGGAGCCCTGTGCTCAGGCGGGGCCCACCCCTCTGTCTGTCCCCCTTTCAGGCAGCCTCAGCCAGAGCAGCCTCAAATTCTTGCTCCTGAATCCAGCTGTGTAGTTTGCCCAGGTGGTGAAAGAATGCTGGGCAGTGGTCATTGCAGGGGGCACCATGCAGCCGGTAAGGACCTCAGCCCCCATCTCCTGGTGCTGGGATGGCTCAGGGGAAGGAAGCAGCCTCAGTCAGGTGTCCTCCCTGTCCCGCTGGTCCCAACCTAAAAGAGGTGATGCGCAGGCCCAGCAGTGTCCCCTGGGTAGCACTACTGAGGCCTCACAAAGCCTTTGTGTATCTCAGATCTTTGGTGCCTCCCTGAGGTCCCTTCCTGCCCCACCAGGGAGGTGCTCACCTTCTGAGGCTAGTGTAAAGCAGATGTTTTGGGTTTCACCATAGGAAGCAGAGAGGAGCTGTGGGGGAGAAGCAGGTCTTCATTTCACACTCAGAGATGAACCATGGTGTGTGGCACGGCAGTGCCTTTCTGGGGTTAAGTTTCACAGGTGTGTATGCATCTTAAAAACAACAGAATCACCTGTATGTGCCGTTACATTTCACTTTTGCACTCAGAAACCAGTAGCATGTATATCTTTCGTGGTCAGCGGGGATACATTTACTCCCCTATCTCAGTTATTTTTTGCTTATAGCTGAGACACAATTCCCAAGTTAAAAAGGAGAGAGGTTTCCTTGGCTCACAGTTTGTAGAGGTTTCGGTCCAAGGCACAGTTTGTAGAGGCTGGGTCCAAGGCAGAGTAGCAAGCCAGAAGAAAAGCCATTCACGGCAAGAAGCCTCATTTGGGTCATAGGTTTTTTTTCAGAGGTGGCGGAAAGTAGGTGTGCAATGCTGAGATTAAGGATGCTGGGATTAGGGTGGGTGATTGTGGGCTGGTCCACTAATCGGAGTGGCAACACCCTTATCCCAGCAGTCTAGACTAAGATAAAGGGGGCAGAAAGAGGGTTGTCTCCCCTTCTTGTTGCTTTTCTATCTTCTGCTGCAATGAACCATTAACCCCTCTGCTGTGTGCTGCCCTGCCTTGAAGCCAGATGATTATGGACTGAAACCTCTACAAATTATAAGCTAGATAAATGTTTCCCCCTTTAATTTTGGGCATCAGGTATTTTGTCTCAGCAACTAGAAAAGTAACTAAGACATGATAAAAGCTAAGGAAGAACTAAGAGTGGTGATGCAAATCTGTAATCTCAGTATTAAGGCAGAAGGATCTCGAGTTTACAGCCTGGGCTGTACAGCAAATTCCAGGCCAGCCTGGATTACATAGCAAGACCCTGTCCCTGAAACCAACCAACCAACAACCAACCAAGAATTCAGTCAATCAATAACCAACAGAAAACCAAACAAACAAAAGAAGAGGTGATTTTCAAAGTAGAATGAATGCGCATATGCATGAAAGGCTAAGTTGCAAAGTAATATAATGAAAAAATATTCAGTAAATTTGACAGTACTGTTTTGGTATGATAGTGACAAATGTGAAATTTCAGTAAGCAGGCAGATAAGTCAGAGGTATGGAATTGGAAACATTTTGTTTAGAAGTTTCTTTTAAAATAGTTTGCTTAGTGACAGGAAATAAAGAGGCAGCATCTAAATAGTTATATGTAGGATCATATTTTCAAAGAAGGATAGGAAAGTTAAGGTGAAAATCTCAGTTGAAGGTGAGGTTGAAAAAGATTCAAGATAGATGATGTTTTATTGACAAAATTCTTGAGTCAGCATACAGTCTGAAGGAATAAATTTGGGTGAAAAGAGTATCTCCTTTCCAATGGGTGGAGGAAGAATGTGTGAAGATTCTGACACATGTATTTTTTTTTTTTTTTTGGCTTTTTTGAGGTAGTATTTCTTTGTGTGGTTCAGGCTTGCCTTTACCTCTCTTTGTAGCCCAGGCTAGCCTCAAAGTCACAGAGATCCTTCTGTCTCAGCCTCCTGAGTGCTGGGATTACAGGTGTGCACCACCATGCCCAGCTTTGGGATTTTTTTTTACTCTGATACATTTTTAAGTGATGGGGAAGAAAATGTCAATTGTCCTTACCTGGTAAATTTTGTTTTCTCAGTGAAAGACAAGATCATGTGCTAAGCATGAGGGGGAGATTATAGATGGCAGAAGTTTGGAATATTCACATGGGAAAGGGAGACATTTGCTTGGAAACAGCATTGCCAGGCAGCACAGAGAGCTGAGGGAGGCTGAGGGGTGATACATTTTAGTGACTTTAGTCTGTGCTACTGGTGAGTTTTAGCAGCAGCCCACTTTGGGCCAGTTGTAGTGAGAGGTAAGCCAAATGATAGGAATGATGGAGAATGGGAATTTTCAGGGTAGTTTTGGAGGAAGAAAAATGTTGTAAAAAAATCAGAGGGGAGAGAATTAGACCAGAAACCCAAGTAATAGGGTCCCTGAGAGAGGAGCATGTTTGATAGGAAAATATTTGGGAGTAGTAGTGTAGGACATAAAATAAAATATCATAGTGAATATTTTCGAATATATCCTATTTCTTTATAGTAGAGTTCTAAAAGTGAAACACATAGGCCAGAATACTGTACATGCCAAATTTTTTAAAAAATTTTATTTAAAAAGAAAAAGAGAAAAAACAAAACAAAACAAAGCGGTGTAAGGTACAAGTAATACAGAACAACAACAACAACAAAAAAAAAAACAGTAAGAAATCACCAGTTAATAGATTACATATTATCATCTTAGAGATAGTTGCTCAAGTCACACTATCAAAGAATACAAAGTGAACATTCAAACAGTGAGACTGCAAACAGTTGTGTTCAATGATCCAACCAAAAACATTAATATGGTCAGCTATTTAACACCCCTAAACACACTTGCTGTTGTATCTTTCGGAGCACTTTTTTTCCTTCTCTTTTTTACAACAAAATTTACACATTTTGGGTCTTATCCTTAGGTCTTATTACGTTTTTTGGGGGAGAGAATAAAGTCAAATATGGCAAAACAAAGCTGTCACTCAAAACCAAAGATACACATAGCACATGATGTAAAAACAGAGTAGAG
This sequence comes from Cavia porcellus, assembly GCF_034190915.1. Taxonomy (NCBI): domain Eukaryota; kingdom Metazoa; phylum Chordata; class Mammalia; order Rodentia; family Caviidae; genus Cavia; species Cavia porcellus. The sequence continues at coordinate 32,713,641 of NW_026947510.1, read as the reverse complement.
GGTTATCAACAATGGTTACCATAATGCCTCTTGCTTTCTTAAAAAGAATCGTCTATCTCATTAGGTATTATAAAGTTGAACAAAACAGTAGAGAACAAGACCAATAAAACCTAAACCTTGTAAACATTACAGGACTTCCAAAGAAGATAATAGTCAAACCAGAATGTGCATCATAGTGAATCTTATTGCCTTCAAAGTAGTTGCCTATACCCTCAAACTTGATACTATCATACAGAACGGAACAGAGTCTAATGAGTCAAAACAAGATAATGGGAGTATTACAGGACTTCAAATCAAGTTAATAGTATACTATAACTATAGTATATCCTGCTAATTTTTTTGATTTTTCCCCTTAATTAAAAAAAATCACAAAAAATAACTAAATAATTTTTTAATGAATAAGGGAGAGATTGAGATAAAAGAGGACATAACAACATAACAATACAGGTCAAAGCATGACAGTTTCAGCAACCTAGCGCTTCACTACCAAATAACATCATTTAATAGTAGTTACCATAGTGTCTTTTTTGAAATATTTGAATATAACGTCATATACTATAGCTTCAAACATATCAAGTCAGTGTAAAACCATTCAAGTGGATGAAAGCATTGTAGGGTATTTAGAACTAGATAACAGAAAATGAACAATGGTTTCTAAATTATCTCTTTGCCTATAACAATTTTTGTTTATACTATCACATATAATAAAATCCAGCAAGGTACATCATGATAAAACCAAAGGAGACAGAAGAGCCATAGTTTGGTGGGGCTTCAAAACAAGATGATAGTAAATCAGCACTAGCTATTACGATGACTTATTTTCTTCAAAATAGCTGTTCATTTCATCACAAGCAATAATATCAAGTAGCCCAGAATAAAGCCATTCCAATTAATAAGTGAAAACTATATAAGGCTTCAAGGCCACATAATGGGGAATCATGATTACCACACACTTTTATATATTTGACTTATTACTTACATTAGGGGAACTATTCGGTATTCACACAAGTGAGATTGATTTATTTCACTTAAGAGTATGGTCTCAAGCTGCGCCCATTTATTGATGAATATCTCAATGTGATCCTTCTTTATAGCTGAGTAATACTTCATTGTATAGAAATACCACAACTTTTTTATCCATTCCTCAGTTGATGGACACTTGGGTTGTTTCCAAGATCAGGTGATTACAAATTGTGCTGCTCATATATCACTGTGGTATGATGCTTTCTGTTCTTCTGGGAATATGCCTAGAAGTGAAACAGCTGGAACAAATGGGACTTCCAATCCCAGCTTTTTGAGAAATCTCCAGACTGACCTCCACAAAGGTTGTACCAGTCTACACTCCCACCAACAGTGTAGGAGAGTTCCTTTTCCCCCACAGCCTCTCCAGAATTTGTTGTTGTTGGTTTTCTTGATGCTGGCCATTCTTTCAGGAGTGAGATGGAATCTCAGTGCGGTTTTAATTTGCATTTCCCTAATGACCAATGATGATGAACATTTTTTCATGTATTTATTTGCCATTTGTATTTCTTCATTTGAGAAGTGTGTATTCATCTCAGATGTCCAGTTTTGGATTGGATCTTTGAATTTTGGGGGTCTGAGTTTTTTTAATTCTTTATATGTTTTAGACAAAAGTCCCTTGTCTGAGGGAGAGTTCACTAAGATCTTTTCCCAGTTTGTGGGTTTTCTTTTCACTATGCTGGAGATTTCTTTTGACATGCAGAAACTTTTTAATAAGAAGTGGTCCCAGTTATTGATTCTGGGAAGTATTTCCCGTGTAGTTTGAGTCCTGTTCATGAATTCTCCACCTACCCCTCTGTCTTCAAGGTTTCTACCCAACCTGTCTTACAATAGATTTAGTGTTTCTGTTTTAATATTCAGATCTTTGATCCATTTAGATTTTAATTTAGTACATGGTGATATTCTGGGAAGTATTTCCCGTGTAGTTTGAGTCCTGTTCATGAATTCTCCACCTACCCCTCTGTCTTCAAGGTTTCTACCCAACCTGTCTTACAATAGATTTAGTGTTTCTGTTTTAATATTCAGATCTTTGATCTATTTAGATTTTAATTTAGTACATGGTGATAGACATTGGTCTAGCTTTAGCTTTTGGCAAATGGAGAGCCAGTTTTTCCAACACTATTTATTAAAGAGACTGTCATTCTTCCAGTGAACCTGCTTGGCTCCTTTATCAAAGATAAGGTGGTTGAGTGTGTTTGTAGTTGTGGTTGTATATTCTAATCTATTCCATTGATCTTCAGCTCTGTTTTGATTCCAGTACCATGTTGATTTTACTACTATTGCTTTGTAGTATAACTTCAAGTCAGGGATTGTGATGCCTCCTGCCTTGCCTTTGCTGCTTAGAATTGCCTTTGCTATTCTAGGTCTCTTCTAGTTCCAGATGAATTTTAGGAGTGATTTCTTTAGATTTATAAGGTATGTTGATGATATTTTTATTCGGATTGCATTGAATCTGTATAACAGTTTTAGAAGAATGGCCATTTTCACAATGTCTCTTCTTCCTATCCATGAGCAAGGGATGTCTTTCCATTTTCTGAGATCATCTTCAATTTCTTTTTTCAGTGTATTATAATTTTCCCTGTATAGGTCTTTCACTTCTTTCATAAGAGTAATTCCTAAATTATTTCATTTTTTTGCTTACTAGTGTGAAGAGTGTGGTTTCTCTTATTTCCCTGTCTGTGATTTTGTTGTTAGTGTATAGGAATGCTATTGATTTCTGAGTATTGATTTTGTATCCAGGTACATTACTGAATTTATTTTTTATATCTAAGATTCTTTCAATGGAGTTTAGGGGGTCTTCTATGTAAAGTATCATGTCATCTGCAAACGATATTTTAACTTCTTCTTTTCCTATCTTTACCCCTTTTATTTCTCTCTCTTGTCTGATATCTCTGGCTAGTACTTCCAGTACTATATTAAATAGGAGTGGTGATAAAGGACATCCTTGTCTTGTGCCTGATTTTAAAGTAAAGGCTTTCAATTTTTGGCCATTTGTATGATGCTGGCTGTTGGTTTGTCATAGATGGCCTTTATTATATTGAGGTAAAGACCATCTATTCCAATTTTCTGTAAAGTTCTTATCATGAATGAATGTTGGACCTTATCGAAGACTTTTTCTGCATCTATAGAAATGATCATGTGATTCTTTTGGCTTTATTGATATGGTGGATTACATTTATTGATTTACGTATGTTGCACCATTCCTGCATTCCTGGGATGAATCCCACTTGGTCATGGTGTGTAATTTTCTTGATGGTTTACTGCATCCTATTTGACAATATTTTATTGAGGATTTTTGCATCTGTGTTCATTAGGGAGATTGGTCTGTAATTCTCTTTTTTAGTTGGATCTTTCTCAGGTTTTGGTACTAGAGTAATATTTGCTTCCAGGAATGACTTAGGAAGGATGGCTTTCAATTTCATTGAATAGTTTGAGGAGTGTCGGCATTAGGTCTTCTTTGTATTTCTTGTAGAATTCTGGCGTGAATCCATCTGGGCCTGGGCTCTTCTTTGTAGGTGAGGACTTAATTACATTTTCAATTTCATTAACAGAGATTGGGTTATTCAACAGTCTTACATCCTCTTGATCTAGTTTGGTACTTCGTATGTTTCTAAGAATCTGTCTATTTCTTCTGTGTTATCAAACCTTTGAGAGTAGAGGTTTTTGAAATAGGTGTTGATGATCTTCTGTATTTCTATTGGGTCTGTAGTGATTTCACCTTTTTCATTTCTTATTGTATGAATTTGAGCTTTTTCTTCCCTTTTTTAAATAAGGTTGGCTAGGAGCTTATTGATTTTATTTATTCTTTCAAAGAACCAAGTCTTTGATCCGTTGATTCTTTGGATTGTTTTCTTAGTCTCTATTGCATTGATTTCTTCTCTGATTTTTATAATTTCCTCTCTTCTTTTGGCTTTGGGCTTGATTGCGCTTCTTTTTCTAGCTGTTTGAGGTGTAGCATCAAGTTACTTACTTGTATTCGTTCAGATTTCCTGATGTGGGAACTCAGTGCAACAAATTTTCCTCTGAGGACGGCTTTCATTGCATCCCACAGATTCTGGTAAGTTGTATCTGCATTTTCATTTTCTTTTAGGTATTGTTTAATTTCTTCTGTGACCCATTGATTACTCAAGAGTGTGTTACTCAATTTCCATGTGTTTGTGGGATTTTTGCAGCATCTTTTATCATTAATTTCTAATTTCAGAGCGCTATGATCCGATAACGTGCAAGGGATGATTTCAACTCTTTTGCATTTGTTTAAATATGTTCTGTGAGCTAATATATGGTCTATTTAGAGAATGATCCATGTACTGCTGAGAAGAATGTGTATTCTGATGTTGTTGGGCGGAACATTCTGTATATGTGTATCAAATCCATTTTTTTGCAGGTGTGATTCAGTTCTGTTATTTTTTGCTCATTTTCTGTGTGGTTGATATGTCCCGTGGTGTCAATGGTGTATTAAGGTCCTGTTACAATTGTGTTACTGATAATTTGAGTTTTCATTTCTGTTAATAGTTGTTTTATATAACTGGGTGCTCTGGAGTTTGGTGCATATATATTTAAGATAGTTATCTCTTCCTCTTGGAGTTTTCCCCTAACGAGTATGTAGTGACCTTCTTTGTCCTTTGTGATCATTGTTGGTTTAAAGTTCACATTGTCTGCAAACAGAATGGCTACTGCTGCTTTTTTTGGGATTCGTGCTGCATGAAGTATTGTTTTCCATCCTTTGACTTTCAGTCTGTGAGTATCCTTCTTGGTTAGATGGGTTTCCTGTAAACAGCATATGTTTGGATTTTGTTTCTGGTTCCATTTTGCTAGTCTGTTTCTTTCGATTGGTGCATTGAGACCATTTGCATTAATGGTTATTACTGTTAAATGCTGGTTTATTGTTGACATGTTATCTCTCTGCTGTTGCATCTTTATCTTTCTGTTCTGTTTAATTATCTGCTTTGCTTAGTGGTTTTTTTCCTTTGTGTATGTAAACTGTCTCTCAATATTTTTTGCAGGGTTGGTTTGATGTTCATGAAGTTCTTCAGCTGTTCTTTGTCATGGAAGTATCATATTCACCATCAATTTTGAATGATAGTTTTGCAGGATACATCAGTCTAGGTTGGAAATCATTTTGCTTTAGGATCTGGAATACTTCACTCCATGCTCGTCTTGACTGTATTGTTTGTGCTGAGAAGTCTCCTGTGACTCTGATAGGTTTTCCTTTATAAGTGATCTGTCATTTCTCTCTGACAGCTTTTAATAATCTATTCTTGTGTTGGATTTCTGGGATGGTGATTATTATATGTCTGGGTGTAGTTTTATTTTGCTTATGACTATTTGGAGTTCTATATGCTTCACTGATCCTGATGCCAGTTTCTGATCTCATGCTTGTGAAATTTCCAGCTATTACTTCTCTAAATAACCTCTTGACATCCTTTATGTTGTCTCCTTCTTTTTCATTAATCCCTATCTATCTTATGTTATTTTTCTTTGCATCATCTTGCAGTTGTTGAATTGTTGATTCCTGATTCCTTGTTATTTTTAAAAGATCTTTCCTTTCCTGTTCACTAGCTGCAATCCTGTCTTCAAGGTCTGAAATTGTATCTTCACTTTCATTGAGGCGGTTTTTACAACTTTCAGTGGAGTTTTTTATTTCCTGTATATCTCTGTGCATCTGCATTATGTATTCTGTTTGTTTCTTATATTGCTCATCTAGGGATTCTATCTTTTTGTTTAGTTCCTCCAATTTTTTTAGCTGTGCTTTCTTTAGATATATTCAGAATCTCTTTCATTTGTTTTATCATTTCTTTTTTTACCTGGGAGATTATTTCTAGTTTGAATTCCTTTAAAGCTTCCTGTAGTTGCTTGTTCATTTCAGTAGCTATTGTGTCCGATATTTGAGGTGAATTGCATATATTTTCTTCTATATACATCACTCCTAGGGTTTCTTGAGATGGGCTGGAGGTTTAATGTTGTAATTTGGTCTTTTGTTTTGTCATTTTCCTATATTTCTGTGTTTCAAGTGCTATTTGAAAGCTTCCTCAAGGTCTTTTGGAAATTCCCTTCTATGTTCGCAGCTCCTGAGACTCTGGTACCCCGTTACCCCAAGCCACTGGGCCTGTAGAACCAATGGCCCTCTTCTGCCTGTTTAGAACTCAGTAGTTCCAGATAAGCTGGGCTTCAGGAACACTGTGCGCCCACCTGCTTGTTGGAAGCTCCACAGTTCTCCAAGCGCAGCTGGGATGGGCAGGCAGACGTAGATGCCTCAAACCCACTTACCCACTTCACTGCACCCAGAAGCCTGGAGGTTCCCGAACAGTCTGGGTTTTGTGCAGAGTGCACTGAGCACTTACCACAGGCCACGGGGCCTCTGGAGCCTGCGATGCTCCCCTGCTTGCTGAGATATCCACAGTCCTCTAGACACATGAGGTGTCAGATGTAGGTGCCCCAGATCTGCCCAGCCCCTCCTCTGCACACCGATGGTGATGTACAGGAGTCCCAAATAGGCTGGGCTCCGGGGATAGCATGTCCCCGCCTACTTGTTGGAAGCTCCACAGTTCTCCCAGCACAGCCGGGATGGGTAGGCGATTGTAGATGCCTCAAACCCACTTAGCCACTTCACTGCACCCGGAAGCCTGGAGGGTCCTGAGCAGTCTAGGCTTTGGGCAGCGTGTGCTGAGCACTTACCACAGGCCGTGGGGCCTCCGGAACCTGCGATGCTCCCCTGCTTGTTGAGATATCAACAGCCCTCCAGACACACGGGGAGGCGGATGCAGGTGCCCCAGATCCGCCCAGCCCCTCCTCTGCACACCGATGGTGAGGTGCAGGAGTCCCAAATAGGCTGGGCCTGTACATCACAAATTAAAAAGATTTAATAGGTAATAGCAGGTTACTTTTCCAAACAAGTTGAAGTAACTTTATTCCTACTAGTAGTGCATGAATGTACCATTCTTCTTCCCTCCTCAGCTCCTTGGTTTCAATGTTTTAAATTTTGACCAATTATTATTATCCTTTTTGTTGGGTGATAATATGTCCTTATAGTTTTTTTTTTCCTGCTTTTGAGCAACTTCTCAAATAAACAAGGTATTTATATTTACTCTGATTTATGAATTCCTGTCCTTGTGCCATTTACATTGTCTGGTGTTTATTTTCCTTTTTCTTATCAATCTGTACCTTAGTGGTAATATACTATCTTTCATATATTAGTTATAATAACCTGTTTTTGGTCACATGAGTTGTAAATATTTTCTGCTGTGTTTTACAACATTATTGAAGGATTTCTTTCTTCCTATTTACTCATTTTAAATTTGAAAAAATTATGTACTTTTCAACAGTTTCATAATCACTTAAGAGAATAGCAAGTTACTACATTGTATATTGCTATCTTTAGAATAATTTATTCAGAGTACAAGACATAAACAAAAAAGATTCATCTCATATATGCCAGCTGGTTTTAGTTATGGTACTAATCTTAGTTTGTTGAAAAGAAAGATTTGTGTTACCAATTTCTTTTTGTAAAATTATGTTATTTTAAGCTTAACACAATTGCATAAATTTATTGTGTACAACATGATTTTTGAAACATATACTTTGTGGAACAGCAAAATTGAGATAGTAACATATTTTCTGCCATATTTATCATTGTTTCATGGTAAGGACACAAAACGTTTTTTTTTTTTTTTTTTGAGATAACATCTCACTATGCAATTCAGGCTGGCCTTGAACTCACTTTGTAGCTCAGGCTGATCTCAAACTTGCAATGATTCTTTTGCCTCAGCCTCCCACGTGCTGAGATTACAGGTGTGTGCTATCACACCCAGCTAAGGACAGAAAATCTTTCAGAAACTATTGATTGATTGCAGTATTGGGATTGAATCAGAGACTTCATATTGAGCCACATTCCCTGTCCTTTATTTGAGACATGGTCTCACTGTGTCACTAAATTGCCTACACTGTGCTGGAAGTTGTGCTCCTCTTGCCTCAGCATCTGAGAGTGTTGGGACCACAGATGTGTACCACCATGTCCTGCTCCTTTCATCGTTTTTTGAGTAAAGTCCATCATCATCATCATTATCATCATTATAGGAATAGGGACCAAACTCAGGGATTCACACATACTAAGCTGGTGCTCTACTACTAAGCTATAAATCCAACCCTAAAATACAGTGTTTTTTTTTCCCCATACTCAGTATTTTGCTCTTTTTTTAAAATTTTATTTTGAAAGTAAAAATGAAACAGCACAAGACAGAATAAAGCCAATCAAGACAATGCAGTGAAATTGGTACAGGATTTCACAGTAGAATACTGGGATAGTAGTAATATGTACTATGGTATTTAACTTCACAATAGTTGTCCAGTCAATTAGGTATAGCAAAATCAAACCAAAAATACATTATAAAACCAATTGAGAATACTGAATAGAGCAAAAGAAACTTAACAAAACAGTAAAAACAACCTATGCCTTCAAACAGAAGATAGAAGGAAATCTCCCATATTTGTTATACTGCATATGGTCATCCTCCAAGAGATGCTGAGACATCTATCCCCAGCAGCTATGGGGGGAGGGGGGAGGGGGAGGAAGGGTGCTTGATTTTCAGCGTAACAGTAGGCTCACCGGTAATAGTTCTCCTCCAGGCCCTCGCCGCAGGCGCTTACCAAGAGGGTGGGTGAATAAGCTGTCTGAGTCCCACCATGGCCGGATCTTGGGAGCACTGGTTCCTAAAATACAATGTTAACTATAATTACTGCACTATACCGTAGATCTCTTGAATTTATTTGTTTTACCTGAACTTTGTATCTTTTCACCAACAGCTCTCCAAATTCACTCACTTGCTACTTTTAAGTTTGAAGTCTCACCTTCCTATTGTGGATTCTGGTTTTTCATCGTGCATCCCCTACTTTGAATTATACATACATTTTTTTCCTGTAAGTTTATATTTGCTAACATTATTGTCTCAGTTACTTTTCTCTTACTGTTGAGACAAAATACCTGATGCCCAAAGTGAAGCAAAGGAAGGTTTATTTCTTACAGTTTTCTCAGCTGACTCCAAGGCAGGATGGCATGGTGGGGCAGCTGTTTATGGCCACTGCAAGCAGCAAGTGTGAACAGAGCAAAAGAGAGAAGACATGCCTTCTCCCTTCCCCTACACCATATGTTTGCTCCACTCCTGGGTGGGTGAAGCACTCACATCACCAGTCCCAGTGCTGGACAACAAACCAGTCACAAACACTTAGGTTCAGCCGTGTCCATGATTGCATGAGGCTTTGGGGGGCGGGTTGCATCCGAACACAAATCGTAACACTTATTTTACTTTACACTTTAACCCCTTAATTTATTTTTGCTATTGTGAGGACAAGTCTAACTTGGAATAGGAAAGATAATTGAGTTCTGGATCATCATTGTAAGGGAGAGATCAGGTTTGGAGATGATAGTGACAAGCAGAATCTCACAGAAGCCACTTTTGCAGGGGGATTATTCTTTGTGATAAAATACAATCATGTGCCACATAATGATATTTCAGTCAATAAGGGCCATGTACAGTGGTGGTTCAATAAGATTATAAAGGGAAGTTCTTATTTCATGGTAACACAATAGCAATTCTAAACTCAAATTGTAGCCAGGGCGTTCTTCAGTTTGTGGTCCCAGTAGGTGAACAAATCTACTACACTGCCTTACAAAGGACTGCGTAAAATGTCCCATATTTTCTTTTAGTACACTTACGATTTGTTGCTCAAATATTTCAGTCCTCTGGAATTTATTTTCTTGTGAAGTGTGATATAGATTCTAGCTTGACTTTTTCATCAATGATTGTTTACTTGTCAACTGTATCATTTGTTGAATAATCCAGCTTTTCTGAAATAATTTGAAATACTGCTATATCATATATTAAATTTCAGATAAGTATGTGGGCTTACTTATTGTTTTCTATTATGTTGCACTGAATAGTGTACTTACTAATGTGCCACTATTATACTGTATAAATTATACTTTATAGTATATTTTAACACCCAACTATCAAATATTTTTTCTTTATTAGAATCTTTATTATTTTTCTTGTTTTTTTAATGAATTCAACAGTTTATTTGGATAGTCCTTTATTAATGGAGGTTTAGATCATTTCTTCCTTTTGACCTTTACAAAAAGGTCTACATTATTTCTGAAGATACAATTTTGTACATTTTTAGTCATTGTGACTTTATGAAATTGCTCTGTATAAGCCTGCATATCTCACACCTACCAGGGATGTATGAGAGTTTAATTTTCTTTTCATTTTCAACTGTATGATTTTACATCAAATGTTTGATCTTTGTAATCAGATATGTAAAACATGGTTTCTTATGTGAATTTAATTTGCATTTCTCTTAGAATGCTATTGAGAATCTTTTCATATACTGAAATGCCGTTTTCTTTTCCGTGAATAAGCAGGTCATAAACTTTACTTAAAAAGAACTGGGTGATATTTTTCCTAGTGATTTAAAAATATTTTAAATGATAAATAAATTAACCATCTGAATGAGACAGAAGCTAAAAATATTTTGTCTTAGTATTTATTTTAACTTGTATATGGAGTGGTTGTTTTCTCTCTGAGAAATTTTAGATTTTGCAAGTCAGGTTTACTATCTTTTCTGTTGTGAATTTTGGATTTTATATTTAAATCTTCTATTGCTGTTCTTGTATTGCATAAATTTCCTGTATTTTATTTAAAAATTTTTTTTTGAGATGGGTCTCATTATGCAATTCAGGTTGACCTCAAACTTGCAGGGATCCTCTTGCCTCAACCTTCTGAGTGTTGGGATTACGGATGTGCAACATCACACCCAGCCAATCTAAAAATATTTTTAAAAAACATTTATAATTTCTTTTCTCTCTTTTTAAAAAGTATTTAAATCCTTTGGAATTTGTTTTGGTATGAACTCTGATATAGGTTTCAATGTACCTTTTCCATCAATAGTTATTTACTTGTCACTCTTATTGAAAAATTCACTTTTTCTGAACTAATTTGAAATGTTAGCTACATCATGTATTAAGTTCCCTGTGTGTGTTTATTTATTGATTTCTATTGTTTTCCATTAACTTATGTGCTTGTTCATGTACTAATATCAGATTGTTACTAATAGTTTGTAATATATTTTAACAATTTATAGAATAATCTAGCACTTTATTAGAATGTTCCTGGATTTTTTTGCTTAGTTTTTGTATGTATATTTATGAGTCAAATCAGTAGAGTTAACCTTAATTTATCATAATTTTTTCACAGACTAGGACTTGATATTTCTTTCTTTTATTTTACTTTTAGTATTCTTCAATACTATTTTAAAGTAGTTTATATAGATTTTACAATTTTTGGAGAATTTTTGAAGATGTCTTAGAAGAGTATATTGATGGGGATAATAGCCATTTACAGAGTTGTCATGGATATATATATATATGATATAAAATATATATATAAAAGATATATACATATTTATTTTTAATCAGCTGACACTTAATAGATGCTTATAACCTTTAAACCAGTAGAAAAGTTGAAAAATCAATGCAGGGAATGTTTCTCTTTAATTTACTTATTTATTTATTTATATTATTCTGAAAGTAGTAAAATACAACAGAACAAGACAGAATAAAGCCAATCAAGACAGTGCAGTGAAACTGGTACAGAACTTCACAGCAGGTTCAGAATAACAGTAATAGATACCATAGTATATCTTGTTATCTTCACAATAGTTGTCCTTTCAATCAGGTATAGCAAAATCTAACCAAATACAGAACATCATAGAACCTACCAAAACAGAGTATTGAATAGAACAATACAATTAATCAAAACAAAGCAAAACAATTATAACAATATTTGCCTTCAAAGAGATGGTAAAAGGAAGTCCCCCATATTTGCTATATTGCATGTGGTCATCCTCCCAAGAGATGCTCAGACCTGTGGCTCCCATTTGCTAAGAGGGGGGAGGGAAGGGATGTTTGATTCTCAGCCCACATGCCGGAAGGCTCACAACTGCGTACCAGGGAGGTGAGCAGGTTGCTTTGTTGTCCAGCTCCCTAAGTTCCAACACGGAGCTGATCTTGGGAGGTGTTGGCTGGCTGGTTCTCTTTCCTGGGTTGCCCGCCACTCACTTGAGCCATGGCTCCTTACCAGGGAGGTGAGTGGGTTTGTTCTTTTCAGTTTTGCTCACCAGTTGGTAACAACTCTTCCATGTTCTTTTCTCTCTTCTTTTATTTTCTCTGTCCCTCTTTTCCCTACCCAAACTCTTTCCTTTTTACCGAATTACCTGAAATGAGGTTTCAAAAATCACACTGCTAAGCCAGTTCAACCTTCCGGTAAGCTGCACAAACCATGCAGGGCCCAGGAAGAGAGAAGCCAGTTTGTCTCTCCTGTGAATTGGCACAATTCATGTTGGGTCTGGGAGGAACACATCAAGAAGCCAGTTTGCCCTTCCAGTAATTGATGAAAACCACGCAGGCTCAGGAAGAGAGAAGCAGATCGCCCTCCCCATGAACTCGCTGGTGCAGGCTGACAATCAAGAACTTGCCCACCCCCATAAGCAACTGGCTAGTTGGGAGGACAGACTGAGTTGATAGCAACTGAGTTACAAAAACAAGTAATTGCTTGTATTGTTTGATTGACTTTGCAAGCCTGAGCAGTCTGAGCATCTACTAGGAGGATAGCAATATGCAATATAGCAAATATAGGGGATTTCCTTATGTTTTTGAAATCCAATATTTTTCTCACGGCTTTTTTTGGTTCTGATTTATTATTTTATTTATTGTATTGATTTTATTATTTTGTTATAGATTTTATTATGTTTGATGGAATGGACAATTATTGTGAAGATAACAAGATATATTATGGTAGCCATTGTTGATTTCCTATTATCCTGCTTCTAAGACCTGTACTACTTTTACTGCTTTGTTTGGATTGGCTTTACCTTGTATTGTTTTGTTGAATTTTAGTCGTTTTAAAATAAAAAATCCACTATTTTGCCTTTAAAATTTCCACTAGCAAACATTCCCCAGAATATCCTTCCCATGTCTAAGAAATCCATATGAAGTCAATATTATTATCTTACATAAGTCCGTGCATACATTTCTCCAATTTTTCTAAATATGTCATTTGTTGCTTTTATTTTTGAGCCAAGATCTCATTATTCATTTCAGGCTGCCTTTGAACTCACAGTGATCCTTCTGTCTCAGCCTTCCAAGTTCTGGAATTATAGGTGTGGGCTATCATGCTTGGCTTTTTTGTTGCTATTTTTGTTTTTTGATTCAGGAGTCAGTCAATATTTACGCATTGTATTTGGTAGTTTTGTTTCTTTGTTAACTTCTAGCTTTTAATATTTTTTTCAAATAGAGTTTAAAAAATCTTTATGAATCTATTCATTACATTTCTAGGGATTTTAAAAATGTGTATTTAGTTTTTATTAGTATTTAGTTTTTATTAGTATATGTGTGCAATGCATAATGTTTACATTCCTTGTATGAAGTTGGTACATGTATATAATCATAGTAATCCCTCGCTTTATCCCCTTCCCCTCCTCACTGTATTTCTTGGTCCCATTTGAAAAAGATCTACTACTTCCCATTATCTATCTTTTATTTTGCTCTTTGTTTATAATTTTTGTTTCTCATCTAAAAGAAATCATGTAATATTTAAGCTGTGTGTCTGATTTATTTAACTTAACATTACAATCTCAAAGTGCATTCATTTTCCTACAAATGACTGAAGTTTATCTTTCTTTATGGCACAGTAATACTCCATTATGTGTAAATACCACATTTTAAAAAATCCACTGATCTGTTGATGGACACATAGGCCAATTTCAGCATTTAGCTATTGTGAATTGTGCTGCTATAAATATGAGTATGACATGTATCCCTGTAATATGATGTCTTTAACCCTTTTGGGAAGATCCTGAAGGGGAATATGTGGGTCAAATGGAGATTCTAACTTTAGCCTTTTGATGAATCTCTATATCAATTTCTTTTTTAAAAATTTTATTTAAAAGGAAAAAGAGAAAAAACAAAAAAAACAAAGTGGTGTAAGGGTACAAGTAATACAGAACTACAAAAAAAAAACAGTAAGAAATACCAGTTAATAGATTACACACCATCATCTTAGAGATAGTTGCTCAAGTCACAGTATAAAAGCACACAAAGTGAACATTCAAACAGAGAGACTGCAAACAGTTGTGTTCAATGATCCAACCAAAAACATTAATATGGTCAGCTATTTAACACCCCTAAACACACTTGCATTTGTATCCTTTAGAGCACTTTTTTCCCTCTCTTTTTTACAACAAAATTTACACATTTTGGGTTTTATTACACCTTAGTTCTTATTACTTTTTGGGGGGGGGGAGAGAATAAAGTCAAATATGGCAAAACAAAGCTGTCAGTCAAAACCAAAGATAGACATGGAACATGATGTAAAAACAGAGTACAAGGTTATCAACAATGGTTACCATAATGCCTCTTGTTTCCTTAAAAAGAATTGTCTATCTCATTAGGTATTATAAAGTTGAACAAAACAGTAGAGAACAAGACCAATAAAACTTAAACATTGTAAACATTACAGGACTTCCAAAGGAGATAATAGTCAAACCAGAATGTGCATCATAGTGAACCTTATTGCCTTCAAAGTAGTTGCCTACACCCTCAAACTTGATACTATCATACAGAATGGAACAGAGTCTAATCAGTCAAAACAAGATAGTGGGAGTATTACAGGTCTTCAAAACAAGTTATTCGGAAATCAAAAAAAGTTACTATTATATATCCTGCTAATTTTTTAAAATTTCCCCTTAAAAAACCAAAAAAATAACTAATTTTTTTAATGAATAAGGGAGAAATTGAGATAAAAGAGGACATGACAACATAACAATATAGGTCAAAGCATGACTGTTTCAGCAACCTACTGCTTCACCACCAAATAACCTGACTTAATAGTCATTACCATAGTGTCTGTCTATTTCCTTGTAATATTTGAATATAACTTCATATACTATAGCTTCAAGTATTCCCATATCAAGAAGCCCAGAATAAAGCCTTTCCAATTAATAAGTGAAAACTTTGTAAGGCTTCAAGGCAACATAATGGGGAATCATGATTACCACATACTTTTATATATTTGAATCATTCCTTACATTAGGGAAACTATTCAGTATTCATACATGTGAGATTGATTTATTTTACTTATGAGTATGGTCTCAAGCTGTGCCCATAAATATCTCAATGTGATCCTTCTTTATAGCTGAGTAATACTTCATTGTATAGAAATACCACAACTTTTTTATCCATTCCTCAGTTGATGGACACTTGGGTTGTTTCCAAGATCTGGCAATTACAAATTGTGCTGCTATAAACATAGGTGCACATATATCACAGTGGTATGATGCTTTCAGTTTTCTGGGAATATGCCTAGAAGTGGAATAGCTGGAACAAATGGGACTTCCAATCCCAGCTTTTTGAGAAATCTCCAGACTGACCTCCACAAAGGTTGTACCAGTCTACACTCCCACCAACAGTGTAGGAGAGTTCCCTTTTCCCCACAGCCTCTCCAGCATTTGTTGTTGGTTTTCTTGATCCTGGCCATTCTTTCAGGAGTGAGATGGAATCTCAATGTGGTTTTAATTTGCATTTCTCTAATGACCAATGATGATGAACATTTTTTCATGTATTTATTTGCCATTTGTATTTCTTCATCTGAGAAGTGCGTATTCATCTCAGATGCCCAGTTTTGTGCTGGATCTTTAAATTTTGGGGGGTCTGAATTTTTTTAATTCTTTATATGTTTTAGACAAAAGTCCCTTATCTGAGAGAGAGTTCACCAAAATTTTTTCCTAGTTTTTAGGTTTTCTTTTCACTATGCTGGAGATTTCTTTTGACATGCAGAAACTTTTTAATAAGAAGTGGTCCCAGTTACTGATTCTGGGAAGTATTTCCCGTGCGGTTTGTGTCCGGTTCATGAATTCTCTACCTACCCTTATGTCTTCAAGGTTTCTACCCAATTTGTCTTCCAATAGATTTAGTGTTTCTGTTTTAATATTCAGATCTTTGACCCATTTAGATTTTAATTTAGTACATGGTGATAGACATGTGTCTAGCTTTAGTTTTCGGCAAATGGAGAGCCAGTTTTTCCAACACTATTTATTAAAGAGACTGTCATTCTTCCAGTGAACCTGCTTGGCTCCTTTATCAAAGATAAGGTAGTTGAGTGTGTTTGTAGTTGTGGTTGTATCTTCTAATCTATTCCATTGATCTTCAGCTCTGTTTTGATTCCAGTACCATGTTGATTTTACTACTGTTGCTTTGTAATATAATTTCAAGTCAGGGATTGTGATGCCTCCTGCCTTGCCTTTGCTGCTTAGAATTGCCTTTGCTATGATAGGTCTCTTCTGGTTCCAGATGAATTTTAGGAGTGATTTCTTTAGATTTATAAGGTATGTTGATGGTATATTTATTGGGATTGCATTGAATCTGTATAACAGTTTTGGGAGAATGGCCATTTTCACAATGTTTGTTCTTCCTATCCATGAGCAAGGGATGTCTTACCATTTTCTGAGATCATCCTCAATTTCTTTTTTCAGTGTATTATAATTTTCCCAGTATAGGTCTTTCACTTCTTTCGTAAGAGTAATTCCTAAATATTTCATTTTTTTGCTTGCTAATGTGAAGAGTGTGGTTTCTCTTACTTCCCTCTCTGTGATTTTATGGTTAGTGTATAGGAATGCTATTGATTTCTGAATACTGATTTTTGTATCGAGCTACATTACTGAATTTATTTATTATATCTAAGAGTCTTTCAATGGAGTTTAGGGGGTCTTCTATGTAGAGTATCATGTCATCTGCAAACAATGATAATTTAACTTCTTCTTTTCCTATCTTTACCCCTTTACTTTCTCTCTCTTGTCTGATATCTCTGGCTAGTACTTCCAGTACTATATTAAATAGGAGTGGTGATAAAGGATATCCTTGTCTTGTGCCTGATTTAAAGTAGAGGCTTTCAATTTTTGGCCATTTAGTATTATACTGGCTGTTGGTTTGTCATAGATGGCCTTTATTATATTGAGGTAAAGACCATGTATTCCAATTTTTTGTAAAGTTCTTATCATGAATGAGTGTTGGACCTTATCGAAGCCTTTTTCTGCATCTATAGAAATGATCATGTGATTCTTACTTTTGGCTTTATTGATAGGGTGGATTACATCTATTGATTTATGTATGTTGAACCATCCCTGCATTCCTGGGAAGAACCCCACTTGGTCATGGTGTACAATCTTCTTGATGATTTGCTGCATCCTATTTGCCAATATTTTATTGAGGATTTTTGCATCTGTGTTCACTAGGGAGATTGGTCTATAGTTCTCTTTTTTAGTTGGATCTTTCTCAGGTTTTGGTACTAGAGTAATATTTGCTTCCAGGAATGTCTTGGGAAGAATTGCTTCCCTTTCAATTTTATTGAATCGTTTGAGGAGTGTCAGCATTAGGTCTTCTTTGTATTTCTTGTAGAATTCTGGTGTGAATCCATCTGGGCCTGGGTTCTTCTTTGTAGGTAAGGACTTAATTACATTTTCAATTTCATTAACAGAGATTGGGTTATTCAGCAGTTTTACATCCTCAAGATCTAGCTTTGGTACTTCATATGTTTGTAAGTATCTGTCTATTTCTCCTGTGTTATCAAATCCTTGAAAGTAGAGGTTTTCAAAACAGGTGTTGATGATCTTCTGTATTCTATTGGGTCTGTAGTGATTTCACCTTTTTCATTTCTTTTTTTTTTTTTTTTTGTCTTTTTCGTTTTTATCGGTACCAGGGATCGAACTCACGACTGCTTGCTTGCAAGGCAGGTGCTTATGCCGCTGAGCTAAATCCCCAGGCCCCTTCATTTCTTATTGCATGAATTTGAGCTTTTTCTTCCCTTTTTTAATAAGGTTTATTGCGGGCTTATCGATTTTATTTATTGTTTCAAAGAAGCAACTCTTTGATTCGTTGATTCTTTGGATTGTTTTCTTAGTCTCTATTGCATTGATTTCTGCTCTGATTTTTATAATTTCCTCTCTTCTTTTGGCTTTGGGCTGGACTTGCTCTTCTTTTTCTAGCTGTTTGAGGTGTAGCATCAAGTTATTTATTTGTATTCGTTCTGTTTTCCTGATGTGGGAACTCAGTGCAATAAATTTTCCTCTGAGGACAGCTTTCATTGCATCCCACAGATTCCGGTAAGTTGTATCTGCATTTTTATTTTCTTTTAGGTATTGTTTAATTTCTTCTTTGATTTCTTCTATGACCCACTGATTACTCAAGAGTATGTTATTCAGTTTCCATGTGTTTGTGCGATTTTTGCAGTATCTTTTATCATTAATTTCTAATTTCAGAGCTCTATGATCCGATAACATGCAAGGGATGATTTCAACTCTTTTGCATTTGTTTAAATATGTTCTGTGAGCTAATATATGATCTATTTTAGAGAATGATCCTTGTACTGCTGAGAAGAATGTGTATTCTGATGTTGTTGGCTGGAACATTCTGTATATGTGTATCAAATCCATTTGTTTGCAGGTGTGATTCAGTTCTGTTATTTTTTGCTCATTTTCTGTCTGGTAGATCTGTCCCTTGGTGTCAGTGGTGTCAATGGCGTATTAAGGTCCTGTTACAATTGTGTTACTGATGATTTGAGTTTTCATTTCTGTTAATAGTTGTTTTATATAACTGGGTGCTCTGGAGTTTGGTGCATATATATTTAAGATAGTTATGTCTTCCTCTTGGAGTTTTCCCCTAATGAGTATGTAGTGACCTTCTTTGTCCTTTATGATCATTGTTGGTTTAAAGTTCACATTGTTTGCAAACAGAATGGGTACTGCTGCTTTTTTTTGGATTCGTGCTGCATGAAGTGTTGTTTTCTGTCCTTTGACTTTTGGTCCGTGAGTATCCTTCTTGGTTAGATGGGTTTCCTGTAAACAGCATATGATTGCATTTTGTTTCTTGATCCATTCTGCTAGTCTGTTTCTTTTGATTGGTGCATTGAGACCATTTACATTAATGGTTATTACAGTTAAATACTGGTTTATTGTTGACATGTTATCTTTGTGCTGTTGCATGTTTATCTCTCTGTTCTGTTTAATTATCTGGTTTGCTTAGTGGTTTTTTCCTTTGTTTAACTAATCTGTCTTTCAATATTTTTTGCAGGGTTGGCTTGATGTTCATGAAGTTCTTCAGCTGTTCTTTGTCATGGAAGTATCGTATTTCACCATCAATTTTGAATGATAGTTTTGCAGGGTACATCAGTCTAGGTTGGAAATCATTTTGCTTTAGGATTTGGAATACTTCACCCCATGCTCTTCTTGACTGTATTGTTTGTGCTGAGAAGTCTGCTGTGATCTGATAGGTTTTCCTTTATAAGTGATCTGTCTTTTCTCTCTGATAGCTTTTAATAATCTATTCTTGTGTTGGATTTCTGGGATGGTGATTATTATATGTCTGGGTGTAGTTTTATTTTGGTTAAGAGTATTTGGAGTTCTATATGCTTCACTGATCCTGATGTCAGTTTCTGATCTCATGCTGGGGCATTTTCAGCTATTGCTTCTCTAAATATCCTCTTGACATCCTTTATGTTGTCGCCTTCTTTTTCATTAATCCCTATCAATCTTATGTTATTTTTCTTTGTATCATCTTGCAGTTGTTGAGTTGTTGTTTCCTGATTCCTTGTTATTTTTAAAAGATCTTTCCTTTCCTGTTCACTAGCTGCAATCCTTTCTTCAAGGTCTGAAATTCTATCTTCACTTTTACTGAGGTGGTTTTACAACTTTCAGTGGAGTTTTTTATTTCCTGTATATCTCTATGCATCTGCATTATGTATTCTGTTTGTTTCTTATATGGCTCATCTAGGGATTCTATCTTTTTGTTTAGTTCCTCCAACTTTTTAACTGT
The DNA here is from genome assembly GCF_034190915.1 of Cavia porcellus. Lineage (NCBI taxonomy): Eukaryota > Metazoa > Chordata > Mammalia > Rodentia > Caviidae > Cavia > Cavia porcellus. The sequence goes on along the minus strand of NW_026947510.1, from coordinate 32,693,708 downwards.
GCTTTCTTTAGATATATTCAGAATCTCTTTCATTTGTTTTATCATTTCTTTTTTTACCTGGGAGATTATTTCTAGTTTGAATTCCTTTAAAGCTTCCTGTAGTTACTTGTTCATTTCAGTAGCTATTTTGCCCAATATTTGAGGTGAATGACATATATTTTCTTCTATATACATCACCCCTAGGGTTTCTTGAGATGGGCTGGAGGTTTGAGGTTATAATTTGGTCTTTTGTTTTGTCATTTTCCTATATTTCTGTGTTTCAAGTGTTATTTGAAAGCTTCCTTAAAGTCTTTTGGAAATCCACTTCTATGTTTGCAGCTCCTGGGACTCTGGCATCTAGTTAGCCCAAGCCACTAGGCCTGTAGAACCAATGGCCCTCTTCTGCCTGTTTAGAACTCTGTAGTTCCAGATAAGCTGGGCTTCAGGCACACTGTGCACACACCTGCTTGTTGGAAGCTCCACAGTTCTCCCAGTGCAGCCAGAATGGGGACGCGGATGTAGATACCTCAAATCCACTTATCCACTTCCCTGCACCCGGAAGCCTGGAGGGTCCTGAACCATCTGGGCTTGGGGCAGAGTGCATTGAGCACTTACTGCAGGTCATGGGGCCTCTGGAACCTGAGATGCTCGCCTGCTTGCTGAAATATCCACAGTCTTCCAGACACACGGGGAGGTGGATGCAGTTGCCCCAGATGCACCCAGCCCTTCCTCTGCACCCAGATGGTAAGGTGCAGGAGTCCCAAATAGGCTGGGCTCTGAGGATAGTGTGCGCCCGCCTACTTGCTGGAAACTCCACAGTTCTCCCAGCGCAGTGGAATGGGGAGGCGGATGTAGATGCCTCAAACCCACTTATCTGCTTCACTGCACCCAGAAGCCTGGAGGGTCCTGAACAGTCTGGGCTTTGGGCAGAGTGCACTGAGCACTTACCACATGCCGAGGGGCCTCTGGAGCCTGAGATGCTCCTCTGCTTGCTGAGATATCCACAGTCCTCCAGACACACGGGGAGGCCTATGCAGGCACCCCAGATCCGCCCAGCCCTTCCTCTGCACCCAGATGGTGAGGTGCAGGAGTCCCAAATAGGCTGGGCTCGGGGTTAGTGTGTGCCCACCTACTTGCTGGAAACTCCACAGTTCTCCAAGCACAGCTGGAATGGGGAGGTGGATGTAGATGCCTCAAACCCACTTACCCACTTCACTGCACCCGGAAGCCTGGAGGGTCCCGAACAATTTGGGGTTTGGGCAGAGTGCACTGAGCAGTTACCGCAAGCCGTGGGGCCTCTGCAACCTGCGATGCTTGTATATCAATTTCAATAATGGTTGCACTTGCACTACTTTACATTCCCATCACGAATGTAGAAGGGTTACTTTTATCCCTCAGCTTGACCAGCATCTATTTGATTTTTTGATAATGACCACTCTTTCTTAGGTAAGATCAAATCTGTGTTGTTTTATTTGCATTTCTCTAATGGCCAGCAGTGTTGAATATTCCTTCATGCATTTATTGGCCCATTTTACTTCTCATTTTGTGAGGTGTCTATTCATTTCACTGCTCATTTTTTGATTGAGTCTTCTATTTTGGGTCGTCTGATTTCTTGAATTCTTCATGTATTCTATGCATTACTCCTTTGTCTTAGGCATAGCTGGCAAAATTTTTTCTCATTCTGTAAGTTGTCTTTTTCTTTTTTGGTGTGGAAAACTTTTAATTTGATATAGTGTCCCATTTATTAATTCTCAGTACTATTTCCTGTGCAAACTGGGTTCTGTTCAGTAAGTCCTTGCCTATGCCTGTGACTTCAAAAGTTTTCTGATTTGTAATGTTCTAGAGATTTAACATTTCTGTTTTAACATTTGGTTCTTTGATTTATTTTGATTTTAGTTTAGTCCATGGTGAAAGACATGGGGCTAGATTCAGTCTTCTGCATATGGTTAGCTAGTTTTCTCAACAGCATTTATTTACTTGTTTTTTTTTTTTTTTTGGGACAGGGTCTTTCTATGTCACTGAGGCTGTCCTTGAAGTTACCATGTAGCCCAGGATGTCCTTGAACTTGTGGCTATCCTGCTGCCTCAGTCTCCGGAGTGCCACCATACCCAGCTCCCAACAGCATTTATTAAAGAAGCTATCTTTCCTACAGTATATGCTTCTGGCTCCTTTATCAAAGATCAAATAACTGAATGTGCTTGGCGTTGTTTCTGCATTCTCTGGATTTTTAAAAATTTGTTTATTTTAAAGAGATTAAGGCAAAAGAGGACATAACAAAGCAGATCACATCAGAACAATGTAAGCAACACAGTGTTTCACAAGACAACCTGTAATTAACAGTAACTACCATAATGACTCTTTCTTTGAAATAGTTGAGCACAACTTCATATATGATAGTATCAAACATAACAAAATAGCATAAAGCTACCTAAGAGAATGAAAGTATTACAGGGCATTCAGAACCAAATAACAGAGAATGAACAAGGGGTTCTATATTACATCATTTTCCATAGAAAATTTGTTTATGCTGTCACACAATAAAATCCAGTAAGATACAATATAATAGAACAAATGGAAACAGAAGAACAAAAGCATGGTAGGACTTCAGAGTAAGATGATATTAAATCAGCACTGGCTATTATATTGTGTTGTTTTCTTCAAAATAGCTGTAGCTGTTCATACCATAACAGACAATAAAATCAAACAACCCAGGATAAAACCATTCCAACTAATGAATGAAAACATAATAAGGCTTCAAAGCAATGTAATGGGGAATCATGATTACCATAAACTCTTATGTATTCTTACCATTTCTTATACTAGGGAGACTATATGGTATTTACACAGGTGAGTTTGATTTATTTCACTTATGAGTGTGGTCTTAAGTTGTGTCCATTTATTTATAAATATCTCAGTGTGATCATTCTTTATAGCTGAGTAGTATTGCATTATATAAAAATACCACAACTTTTTTATCCATTCCTCAGTTGATGGACACTTAGCTTGTTTCCAAGATCTAGCTATTACAAATTTTGCTGCTATAAACATGGGTGCATATATACCACTGTGGTATGATGTTTTCAGTTCTTTTGGGAATATGCCTAGAAGTGGAATAGCTGGGTTGAATGGGACTTCCAATCCCAGCTTTTTGAGGAATCTCCAGACCGATCTCCACAGTGGTTGCACCAGTCTACACTCCCACCAACAGTGTAGGCGAGTTCCTTTTTCCCCACAGCCTCTCCAGCATTTGTTGTTGGTAGTTTTCTTGATCCTGGCCATTCTTTCTGGAGTGAGATGGAATCTCAGTGTTGTTTTAACTTGCATTTCTCAAATGACCAATGATGATGAACATGTTTTCCTGTATTTATTTACCACTTGTATTTCTTCATCTGAGAGATGTGTATTCATCTCAGATGCCCATTTTTGGATTGGGTCTTTGAATTTCAGGGGTCTGATATTTTTTAATTCATATGTTTTAAACAAATATCCTTTGAGGGATAGTTCACTAAGATTTTTTCCCAGTTTGTGGGTTTTCTTTTCACTATACTGGAGATTTCTTTTGACATGCAGAAACTTTTTAATAAGATGTGACCTTGGTTATTGATTATGGGAAGTATTTCCTGTGCATTTTGATTCCTGTTCATGAATTCTCTACCTACTCCTATGTCTTTAAATTTTTTACCTAATTTGTCTTCTAACAGATTTGGTGTTTCTGTTTCAATATTCAGATCTTTGATCCATTTAGATTTTAATTTAGTACATGGTGATAGGCATGAGTCTAATTTTAGTTTTCAGCATATGGAGAGCCAGTTTTTCCAACACCATTTATTAAAGAGACTGTCGTTCTCCCAGTGAACATGTTTGGCCCCTTTATCAAAGAGAAGATGGTTGAGTGTTGGTAGTTGTGGTTGTATCTTCTAATCTATTCCATTCATCTTTAGATCTGTTTTTATTCTAGTACCATGTCGATTTTATTATAGTAGCTTTGTAGTATAACTTCAATGGAATGTGATGCCTCCTGCCTTGCCTTCACTGCTTAGAATTGCCCTTGGTATTCTAGGTCTCTTCTGGTTCCAGATGAATTTTCGGAGTGATTTCTCTAAATCTATAAGGTATGTTGATGGTATTTTCATTGGGGTTGTATTGAATCTGTATAACAGTTTTGGGAGAATGGCCATTTTACAATATTTATTCTTCCTATCCATGAACTAGGGATGTCTTTCGACTTTCTGAGATCCTCTTCAATTTCTTTTTTCAGGGTATTATATTTTCCCCTGTATGGATCTTTTACTTCTTTCATGAGAATAATTCCTAAGTATTTCATTTTTTTGCATGCTAGTGTGAAGGATGTGGCTTCTTTTATTTCTCTCTCAGTGATTTTGTTGTTAGTGTATAGAAATGCTATTGATTTTTGAGTACTAATTTTGTATCCATCTATAGTGCTAAATTTATTTATATCTAGGAGTCTTTTAATGGAGTTTTGGGGGTCTTCTATGTAGAGTATCATGTCATCTGCAAATAATGATAATTTAACTTCCTCTTTTACTATTTTTACCCCTTTTATTTCTCTTTCTTGTCTGATTGCTCTGGCTATTATTTCCAGAACTATGTTGAATAGGAGCGGGATAAGAGATATCCTTGTCTTGTCCTGATTATAAAGTAAAGACCTTCAGTTTTTGGCCATTTAATATGATACTGGTTGTTGGTTTTTCATAGATGGCCTTTATCATATTGAAATAGAGACCATCAATTCCAATTTTCTTTAAGGTTCTTATAATGATTGAGTGTTGGACCTTATGAAAAGCTTTTTCTGCTTCTGTAGAAATGATCATGTGATTCTTACTTTTGGCTTTATTGATATGGTGGATTACATTCATTGATTTATGTATGTTGAACCATCCCTGCATGCCTGGGATGAATCCTACTTGGTCATGGTGTATAATCTTTTTGATGATTTGCTGCATCCTGTTTGCCAATATCTTATTGAGGATTTTTGCATCTGTATTCATTAGGGAGATTGACCTGTTGTTCTCTTTTTTAGTTGGGTCTTTCTCAGGTTTTGGTACTATAGTAATATTTATTTCCGGGAATGACTTAGGAAGAATTGCTTCCATTTTGATTTCATTGAAAAGTTTGAGGAGTGTCAACATTAAGTCTTGTTTGTATTTCTTGTAGAATTCCGCAGTGAATCCGTTTGGGCCTGGGTTCTTCTTTGTAGGAAAGGAATTAATTACATTTTCAATTTCATTAATAGAAACTGGGTTATTCAGCAGTTTTACATTGTCTTGATCTAGATTTGGTACTTCATATGTTTGTAGGAATCTTTCCATTTCTCCTGTGTTATTGAACCTATGAGAGTAGAGGTTTTTGAAATAGGTGTTGATGGTCTTCTGTATTTCCACAGAGTCTGTAGTGATTTTGCCTTTTTCACTCCTTATTGCAAGAATTTGAGCTGTTTCTTTCCTTTTTAAAATAAGGTTGGCTAGGGGCTGAGGATTTAGCTCAGCAGCATAAGCACCTGCCTTGGGAGAGATCTCCGGCCCCGGGGTGGAGATGCCACGCCCCAGGGGGTCGGGGGTATCTCTCCCCCAAAAATAAAAAAATTAAAAAAAGCACCTGCCTTGCACGCAGGTGGTCATGAATTCATCCCCGGTACGATAAAAAGATAAAAGATTAAAAAAAAAAAAAAGGTTGGCTAGGGGCTTATCAATTCTATTTATTCTTTCAAAAACCAACTCTTTGATTCTTTGGATTGTTTTCTTAGTCTCTATTACATTAATTTCTGCTCTGATTTTTATAACTTCCTCCATTCTTTTGGCTTTGTGTTTGACTTGCTCTTCTTTTTCTAGATGTTTGAGGTGTAGCATCAGGTTGTTTATTTGTATTCATTCTGTTTTCCTGATGTGGGAACTCAGTGCAATAAATTTTCCTCTGACTGGTTTCATTGCATCCCACAGATTCTGGTAAGTTGTGTTTGCATTTTCGTTTGCTTGTAGGTATTGTTAATTTCTTCTTTAATTTTCCCTGTGACCCACTGATTGCTCAAGAGTGTGTTATTCAATTTCCATGTGTTTGTGGGATTTTTGCAGTTTTTTTAATCATTAATTTCTAGTTTCATGGCACTATGATCCGATAACATGCATGAGATAATTTCAGTTCTTTTGCATTTATTTAAATATATTCTGTGAGCTAGTATATGGTCTATTTTAGAGAATGTCCCATGTGCTGCTAAGAAGAATGTATATTCTGATGTTGTTGGATAGAACACTGTATATGTCTATCAAGTTCATTAGTTCACAGGTGTGATTCAGTTCTGTTATTTCTTTGCTGATTTTCTTTCTTGTTAATCTGTCCCTTGGTGTCAATGGTGTGTTAAGGTCTCCTGTTACAATTGTGTTATTGCTAATTTGATTTTTCATTTCTATTAATACTTGCTTTGTATAACGGGGTGCTCTGGAATTTGGTGCATATATATTTAAGATAGTTATCTCTTCCTCTTTAAGTTTTTCCCTAACTAGTATGTATTGACCTTCTTTATTTCTTAAGATCATTCTTGTTTTGAAGTTCACATTGTCTGCAAGCAGAATAGCTTCCCCCGCTTGTTTTTTTTTTTTTTTTTCAGTTCCTGTTCCATGAAGTACTGTTTTTCATCCTTTGACTTTCAGTCTGCGAGTTTCCTTTTGGGTTAGATGGGTTTCTTGCAGACAGCATATGTTTGGATATTGTTTTTTGATCCATTATGCCAGTCTGTTTCATTTAATTGGTGAATTGAGACCATTTACATTAATGGTTATAACTGTTATAGATTGGTCTGTTGTTGACATGTTATCTTTCTGCTGTTGCATGTTTACCTTTCTGCTCTGTTTAATTGTCTGCCTTGCTTAGTGGTTTTTTTCCTAAGTGTATCTAGACTGTCTTTCAATATTTCTTGCAGGGTTGGCTAGGTGACCATGAAGTTCTTCAGCTGTTCTTTGTCATGGAAATATCTTGTTTTTCCATCCATTTTGAAGGACAGTTTTTCAGGGTACATCCGTCTAGGTTGAAAAGCATTTTCCTTTAGAATCTGAAATACTTCACTCCATGCTCTTCTTGACTTCATTGTTTGTTCTGAGAATTCTACTGTGATTCTGATAGGTTTTCCTTTGTAAGTGATCTGTCTTTTCTCTCTAACGGCTTTTAATATTCTATTCTTGTGTTGGATTTCTGAGATGGTGATTATTATATGTCTGGATGTAGTTTTATTTTGGTTATGGCTATTTGGAGTTCTATACGCTTCAGTGATCCTAGTGTCACTTTCCATTCTCATGTTTGGGAAATTTTCAGCTATTTCTTCTGTAAATAGCCTCTTGATACCATTTGTGTTGTCCCCTTCTTTTTCATTTATCCTTATCAATCTTTTGTTGTTTTTCTTTGCATCATCTTGTAGCCGTTGAATTGTTGATTCCTGATTCCTTGTTATTTTTAAAAGATCTTTCCTTTTTTGTTCACTAGCTTCAATCTTGTCTTTGAGGTCTGGAATTCTATCTTTACTTTCATTGACAACTTTCAATGGAATTTTTGATTTCCTGTACATCTCTTTGAATCTGCTTCATGTATTCTGTTTGTTTCTTACATTGTTTATCCAGGATTCTATCTTTTTGTTTTGTTCCTCTAATTTTTTAACTGTGTCTTCTTTAGATGTGTCCAGCATCTCTCTTATTACTTTTATCATTTCTTCTTTTACCTGGGAGATTATTTCTAGTTTGAATTCCTTTACAGCTACCTAGCGTTGCTTCTTTATTTCAGTTGCTATTATTTCAGGTGTATGGTATATATTTTCTTCTATGTACATGGCTCCTAGGCTTTCTTGGCATGGGCTTGAGGTTTGAGATTGCATTTTGGTATTTCATTTTGTCATTTTCCTATATTTCTGTGTTTCAAGTGTTACAAGGCTTTCCCTGGGTGTGTTGGAAATCATCCCCTATGCCCTTGACTCCTGGGACTGAATGGAGGTTGCTTAGCATGGTCCATTCAGACCCTCAGGCTTTCCTGTGTCATCTCCAGTGTTCCAGGAAGCTGGGCAGGCACCTAACCACTGTGGATGATGGCCCAAAGCTCTCCCTAGGCCAGGACCAATGCACTGGAACTCACTTCATGTGTCCTCATCTCCCCTGATTGAAGAAGGTCACTGGGCATAATCTAGTTGGGCCACTAAACCTCCCAAGCCTAGTATACTGTGGCTGGAAGTTTGGTGGGTCCTTGACCACTGGGAGTGATGATCTTAAACTCTCCTGGGGCTCAGGATGGTGTGCAGGAACTCACCCCAGTTGGCAGCTGAGTTTCTGGGATTGAAAGAAGGTCACTGGGTATGGCTCAGGCAGGCCTGAAACCTACTGAGCCCAGTCTAGTGTGGCTGGAAGCTGGACAGGTCCTTGACCACTGGGAGCGATGATCTTTGCATCCTCTGTTTTGATCCATTAATCATCATGTCTATTTTTTGTGTTAGTACCATGCTGTTTTTATTACAGTAGTTTTAAAATATAATTTTAAGGCAGAATTGTGATGACTCTTGCTTGGTTTTGTTACCTATGTTTGCCTTTGCTCTTCTGCATCTCTTTTGGTTCCACATGAATTTTAAGAGTGTGTTTTCCAGTTTTTGAAGAATACTGTTGGAAGTTTGATTGGGACTGTGTTAATCTGTATATATATTTTGAAAGTGTGGCCTTTTTCACTATGGGGGTTCTGTCTATCCAGAAATAGGAGTTGTGTTTTCATTTTCTGATGTCCTCTTTGATTTCCTTTTCCTGAGTACTATAGTTTACACTGTAGAGATCTTTCACTTCCTTACTTAGGTTAATTTGGAAGTATTTAATTTTTCTTGGTGCTACTATTTCATTACTCTAATTTTTTTCTCAAGAAATAGTGAGTTCATTATTAGTTTATAGGAACTCTATTTTTGTGTATTAATTTTGTATCCTGCTATGTTACTGAATTTGATTATTTTAAGAGTCTTTTGTTAGATTTTTAAGGGTCTTCTATGTAGAGGATTAGTTAATCTGCCAATAGTGATAATTTGATTTCTTCATTTCATATAAATTTCCCCTATTTTTCTTTTTCTTGTCTAATTTCTCTTGGTAATGTTCAAGTAGTATGTCGAACAGAAATGGTGATGGTGAATATCTTTGTCTTGTTTCTGATTGCTAGTCTTGCCAGATGAAAGCAAACTGCTTTTGGTGGCCTTTATTAACAAGTATGGAGATATTGGCATACATTAATTTGTTCAAGCAGTAAAACCACATTAGGTTCAGCAGCTGCAATTGGAATCACTACCTGTTATGATAAAGCAAATTTATTCTGTAAGCCCAGTCTTACTTCTGCAAAGGGCAAACAGACATGTCAAATGGGGATCTGGTGATTACCTCTACCCATGCACCCTTCACATTCTCAATAATCTTTGTATTCCCAATAGGACTCCTTTGGTTCACTGTTGTTTTCCTAGGTGGAAGTAATTCTAATGGCCTTGGTGGACTTTTCCTAGCAAATAGCCTTCCCCTGTAGGTCAGGAAGCCACAGTGTGCTAATGACAGTTGCTATGTGCCTACTTTAGTCTTGCATTCTGGAAGTAGGGAAACAACCACACAGTGGTTTCAGGATTCCGTGGCCCCATTGGGAGATAGACCTGGGCTAAAACTCCATTGGTGACCTGCCATCCCTATGCCTCTACTTGACTGGAAAGCACAGTGATATTTGGAGTTTCACAAAATTAGTCTCATTTTAGACCCAGTGGCCTGTGTTCCCCAAAAGATCTAATTATTTCCTTTTCCTCCATAAAGAGTTATATAAGACAAAAGCCTAAAGTTCCTCTGGGGAAGGCTGGCTGAGGTGGTTAACTGTGTAAATTTTTGGGGTATACTATGGTATTTCCTTAAGGTGACCCAGTTGCCTCTTATCTGAGTGGGTTATAGATCTGGTTCAAGTCTGGGAATTGATTGTGAGGCTGTGACTCTGTTTTTATGATTTTGTTTACACTTTTGTTCATTTGACCTGGAACTATTCTATTTTACACAGGTCAAACAAGAAATTAGTAGTCTTCCTATTTATTTTACTTCTGGGAAAACCATGACTAACTAACCAATGCCAAAGGTCTGCCTGAATCAGACTATTCTAGTGCTGCTGAGACATTACAATAAAAACCCTGCTGTGGACTGAATGTTGGTGGCTTCCCCAAATCTCCACGTTAAAGTTCTAATTCCTGTCATGGTGTGGATCAGCCAGTGCTTATGGGAAGAGCAGATTTAATGCAAGATGCACAAATGCATAAGAATTTACAAGATTGGCTTACAGTGGCTGCCCACAGAGTAAGGTGTGAAAGAGTGCAAAAGGTCTGAGTGCTGGAGATTGGAGGATCTAGTCATCAGCCTGTAGCTCAGTATAGAGTCTCACGCAAATCTGCATCAGGAGACAAAAGGGTCTGTGTGGGAAGCTTAAGGGTCTGCACTGGAAGCCAGGAAACAACCTTCAAAGTGCAGGCAAAGACTGGGGCTCCTCTGAAGAAACAGAAGTGAACCTTTCTTCTTTGCATCCTCTTTACAAAATTCAGACAATGAGCTGCCCTATGGTGGGTCTTCTGTCTTTAGTCAGTCCCCTCAGCTATGCCCAGAACTGTGCTGATCCAATTTAATTGGGTGTTTCTTACTCCAGTTGGCATGGTCAGTTAACTATCACATGCTGCTACTTGAAGTTTGGGAAGTAGCTGGGCCCTGACAGAAGACCTCCACATGAGGTCTTCATCATACTAATATCCTTGTAAGGAAACAAGAGACTTAGCTTCAATTAGGCTATTACTTCACTTTTGCTAGACCATATCATTTATGCCCAAAGTCATGAGGGATAGGTCTGCCTGGAGCCTTGGGGCCTCACTTCCACCTAGCAACACTGTGGACCACCACCCCAGTTTGTATGGAAGATGGATTTTCTGTCCCTAGGGCTCTGCCTTTGAAGGTGGGATTGCTGTCTCAGGTGGGAGTGGAAGGTAAAACATCAAATCAAAGATTGTTATTATTGTTGTTGTTGCTTGTTGGAGACAGGGTCTTGCTATGTTGTCGCAGGTGACCTTGAATTTGTGATCTTCCTGTATTAGCACCCCAAGTGTTGGGATTTATGCATACATCATCATGCCTGTTTTCACATCTCAAGGATATGTGCTAGGTACTTTATTGTGCCATACCATCATTTTAGTTTTCCATAGTTATTTTATTCTGTTTCCTCCTTTTGTTCATTTATCTTTTTTTTTTTTTTTTTGTCTTTTTCCTTTTTATCGGTACTGGAGATCAAACTCACGACTGCCTGCTTGCCATGCAGGCGCTTATGCCGCTGAGCTAAATCCCCAGCCCTTGTTTGTTTTTTATTGTTAAGATTTTAAACAAAGTAGCAGCACTTATATTTTTAACCTTTGCTGCCACCGTGTGGTTGTCTTTTATTACTGCACACAAAAAAGGCATCTCAACTTTTGCTACGCTATCACAATAGGGACAAATGAAAGGGATGCACCTTAACAGTTAAAAAAAAAACAGAACAAAGGATATGGATCATTAATTTACTATACATGTATGTATTCATATATATATATATATATATATATATATATATATATATATATATATTGAAAACTCCATTAGTCTGCATTTAACCTTTCCTTAGCAGTCTTTCTTTTTTCCCCCCAACATTTGTACTGGTCACTTTAAAAAAAATATTTAAAAAAATTTTATTTAAAGAAAGACTAAACAAAACAGAAAATAGGCAGAAATAGTACATGCATTCAGAGAAAAAATAAACAGTAAGAAATCACAGACTAATGGAGCGATTGATGTTTATATTGTCATTTTACAAATAGTTTTTCAAGATACAAAAGAGAAACATATAAAGTGGGAATTCAAACAAGACTGCAAACAGTTCCGTTCAACTATCCAACAAAAACTTAGAAATATGGTTATCAGTCCTATACACTTAAACATACATGCAGTTATCCATAACTTCAATTATGTTGAGATTGAACAAACGCAAGCAGGCTAATATTACTCTGAACAAAGAATAATATTATTGCTGGGTTTCACATTATGACACCCTAGGAACAGCACTGGATATCTTAGTGTCTCTTTTTCTTCAGAGTATCTGTTCATTTCATCATGTGTCATAAGATCAGATCTCATAAACTTTATAGAGTCTACACATGCTTGAGTTTTAACATGTATTTCTATCCTTTCTATATTAGAGGGAGAAACAAAACAGAGCAACACAAAACAAAACACATTCCTATAAACACATGAAATGAAATAAACATATAAGACCATTGTACAAAGAGGTTCTACCATGGTTCTTGTGTTGTCTCTTGTTATCTCCAATAGAATTGGCTATATCATCATACATAGTATAATTGAATATATCAGTACATAACAGTATTAATACAACATTGTATATAGTATAGAACTTCAAAAGCCAGCAGTTATCAAACCAGAATGTGTACTGTAGTCTTGTCATCTTCAGTGTAGTTGCCTATACTCTCAGACTTGATACTATCAATCATATCATTTTGAATAAAATCTATCGATACCAACCAGCAATGAAACAAACCAGATTTAACCAAGATCAGTTATGATAAAACAGTATAAGTCATACAGGGCTCCAGATTAAGATAAAAATAGGAAATTAAAGATGATTACTGTGCTCTATCCTGATGTTTTTGGGATAGCTGTTTGTGCCTTCAAATCTAATGCAAGTAGACAAACTGGGACAGAATAAAACCTTTCCAAAAAAAAAAAATCTATCTAAGCAGAGTGGTGCAAGTCATGTGGGTTTTAGATCCTGATACACTATTAACAATATCTTCTGCCATCTTTCCCTCCTCTTCCACTTCCCCAGGGTATACCATGCATTTTTGGGTCTGACCACGACCCTTGGTTTTAAATTGGGGGGTGGGCAAACTGCTATTTACGTAAGTAATAGCAGTTCTGAACCTTCTCTCTCTTGGATTTGATTTCTAATTGTATTCCTTTACCTATTAAAGCCTGTCTTTCCAACCTATCCACAAATACTGGTCTAGTTGCTCCTATTACTCTCTGGTTCTCAGTCACATGGAGCATTGTTCTCTCACATTTGATTTTCAGTCCATATACTCTTTTTCATGTTAATTATATTTCCTATTAATAGCATCTTAGTGGACCCTGCCTCATGATCTACTCCACGTGTGGTTCTTTTTTTTTTTAATTTAGTGTATCAAAGCCATCTATATTAGAGATTGGTATTCAGGTTTAGAGGTTGGTAAAACCAACCTTCTCTGCCTCATTTCTGTTATGCTCTTTTTTTTTTTCAGTTGGCAAAACCAGGCTTTATTTTGGAAAAAAAACAAGTGAATTGGTTTTTGGTGGAGGGCATGGGAAAGAAGGCAGTAGATTCCCCCCAAGGGTGGGCTGAGGGCGAGGGCTGAGCCTCAGGTGGGTCTCTTGCTCCCATGAGCGGCTGTCTCCCTCCCAGGCTCTGGGGCAGCCTCGGGAGGGCTGCGGGCTGGGAAAGGCTTCTGTGGTTCATGCTCTTTTTTTGCTATCAGTTGTCTGCTTAACTTCTTCATTCTGTTTTCTGCTCCATTCATTGAGGCCTCTCTGCCACTATTCCTGGAATCCTAGAATGCCCTGCAGTATTCTTGGTGGAGTTGGATTGGTGGTTGTGAATGTTCAGAGTTCCTCTTTGTGTTGGAAGCATCTAATTTCTCCATTAATTTCTATGGACAGTTTAGCAGAGTATATCAATCTGGGATGGAGGTTATTTTCTTTCAGGGCTTGGAATATTTCGCTTCAGCCTCTTCTTGACTTGATGGTTTGTTTCAAGAAGTCTGCCATTATTTGATGAGCCTTCCTGTATAGATTATCTGATTCTTGTCTCTAACAGCTTTTAATATTCTGTTCTTATATTGAGTTTCTGGGATCTTGATTATTATGTGCCTCGGTGTAGCTCTGTTTTGGTTGTAGGTGGCTGGAGTTCTGTATGTGTCATATATCAGAGTATCATTTCCTTTTCCTATGTTTAGGAAGTTTTCCTTAATTATTTCTGTGAATAGCCTTTGTAGTTCCTTTGTTTTTACCCCTGCTTCTTCATTCACATTCTTTATTCTCAAGTTATAGATCTTCTTGTCTTCTAGCCTTTTTATTGTTACTGCTTGTTTCCTTGTTATTTTTAAAAAGTTTTCCCTTTCATAATCCCACATTGCAAAATTATCCTCCAGTTTGGATAAGCTATCCTTAGTTTCTTTCAAGCAGATTTGCCATCTTTCTATAGAGTTTTTAATTTCCTGGTAATTTCTTTGAATCTGCTTCATGTATTCTATATTTTTTTTTATATTTTTCATCTAATGGTTCTCTCCTTTGTTTGAGTTACTCCCTTCTTCCATCTGTGCCTGCTTGAGGGGTGCTTAGTATCTCTTTTTTAATTAATCTTCTTATATCTTGCTTTACTTGGCTAAATATTTCACTTTTGAACTCATCTATGAGGTCCTGAATATATCTCTTTATGTCCACTGGTGCCATGTCTGGAATTGCATGTTTGCTGTTCTCATTCTCCTTTGTATTTACCTGTCCTGGGTCAATGTTCTCAGGGTTGAGACCTGAGGACTTTTTGTTGTTGCTTCCTTTTCCCATCTTTTTTGCTTCTTTTAGAAGGCCCTAGTTTCTTTCTTTGTTTGTTACAATTCTTTGGAAGCACACTGGCTAGGTGACCCTTCCCACTGCCGTGTGCTAGTGAGTTGCAGACAGGGACAGCATATACTGGCCCCTCCCCTCTGGATCAGTCAAGCTGCTGTGGCTTCACTGGGTTAGTGTGCACCACCGTCATAGGGACTTGATTTAGGATAACCTATAGGGTTTCAACCAGGCCACGTGATCCAGGTCTAGCTCACTCCACCAATCCTGTTCGGGAAGGGAACAACTGACTGAAGTCACTGCTGTCCCTTGTATTTGCCAGTTCTGCCTGGTCCCAGAATGTCATGCACTGGAGCCTCCCTTTCTGTGGAATGGCTCCACTCCCATCACTCATCACAGGTCGATGCAGGCACCTTGCCAACTCAACTCTTTGGTCGGCTTGTTGACCCCCGATCTCAGTGTAACTGTGCCTCCAGTGAGTCAAAGCATTGGGACCTCAGATGGTTCCAAAAGAGGTGCATAATTACTATGAAGCAGATTAATTATTGACTCAGACATGCTACCTAATGTCATCTATAGTTTTTAGTGGATCCAGAAAAAAACTTGCATAAGAAACTGAGACTGATATCCATAGTAGCTCTGATTCTTAAGATCTTTTGGTAGACCATCCATTTTGTACTAGAAATTGTCATATTGGTATAGAATGTTTTGATTTTCCTCAGTGAAAAGTTAAAACAGTTTCTTTTTTAAAGACAGGGTTTCCCTATGTAGTGCATACTGATCTTAAATTTACTATGTCACCAGGCTGGCCTTGAACTCACAGCTATCCTCCTGCCTCAGAATTTCAGTGCTGGGATTATAAGTATGTATCCACACACCCAGTTTAAAGCCGCAACATACTTGTAACCCATTGTCTTGGTTACTTTTCTCTCATTGCTAAGAAAAAATATCTGACACTCCAAATTAGGGAAGGAAAGGTTTATTTAGATTACAGTTTTTGGAAGTTTCAGTCCATATTCAGTTGGCTCCCAGACAAGATGGTGTGGTTAAGGGGCCATCATTCATGGAGGCCACAAGTGACAAGCATGAACAGGGTAATAAGAAAAATCATGCCTCATTTCCTCCTTATATTGCATGCCAGCTACTTGCTCTTCACATCACCAATCCCAGCACTAGACAACAAACCAATCACAAAGGCTAGATTCAGCCATCTCCATGACTGCATGAGGTTTGGGGATATTCAGATATAAACCATAATACTCATTTTCCAGGCAAACTTTTGAGGAGGAGTAAAGACTATTGTGATAATCTCCTTTCTACATGGTTTACCCAATAAAAGTCATATTCTTCACTTGTTACTGTTATGAACCAAATTGGATTATGCCACTGTCTTATTTTTAAATGTTTCCATTAGTTTCCTATTAGTTATAATGTGACAGCAAGCAGAAATATTAAAAAGACACCCAGGATTTGGAGGCAAAGTTATTTAACACTGGATGAACACTGACAAGGAACCAATCCTTATAAAAATGTCAGGCCTCAAGGGCTCAGGAAAGGAGGTTTTTAAATGGGGTTGCAAATAAGAAACAGTACTTGGTTCTTACAATATGCATCACAGTGACTGGCTGTTTCTAAGAAGCGGAAGTAAGAGGAACTGTAACAGGGACTGACTTGGGGTGCATTTTCTGTTACAGTAGGATACAATTCAAGCTTCTCTTATGATCCTTGATAAATCAGTCTCAGCTGACCTCTCTTTCTTTATTTTCCCCCCAGTACTGCAGATTGAACTCAGGGCCTTTGTACTGAGCAGTATCCTCAGTCATTTTTAAATTTTTTATTTTCATGCAGGTCTTGCTAAGTTACTAAGTCGCCCTGACTTTTAGTCCTACTGCCTTAACAGTGCAATGGAACAACAATGGGATAGTTTGTGGAGAGTCTTTGATGCATTTGAACTACTAACTTTCCTATCAGGACCTATATGATTGCTCCTTGGGAAAATGGACAAATTGTCAAGGAATTGCTATTGTTGAAAACATTGATGTAATCCCTGACTCTGGGGTAAAAAACCAAAGCCAGCTCAAACTGCAGGGTTCAAGCCAAGTACTAAGAGGGATCACTATAAAATGTGTCCTTTCTGTTCTCTTCCAATATATGCTGCTTTGTCCTTCATATTTATACTCTCATAGCCTGAAAAACCCACTCTGTTTTTCTCCACAGAAATTAATATGTACCTTTTATTCTCCAAATGAAATTTGATTTAGTTGTTTTTCAGTTAACGATTCAGGCTACAGCTCTCTCCTAATACTCTCTCATTTCATTTGATCCCACTGTAGTGATGTGTAAGATCAGTTACACTCTTATTGATTGTTCTATGTTGCTATATGCTTTTTTTTTTTTCTTTTGGTGTTTTTGAGACAGGATGTCACTATGTAGTTCAGGCTCACCTTGAGCTCACTTTGTAGCCCAGACTGGTCACAACAATCCTCCTGCCTCGGCCTGCTGAGTGTTAGGATTGCGTGTGTATGCCACCACACCCAGCTATGTGTTGCTATATTCTTCTTTTTTTTATTTAAAAAGAAAAAGAGAAAAAACAAAACAAAACAAAGCGGTGTAAGGTACAAGTAATACAGAACTACATAAACAGTAAGAAATCACCAGTTAATAGATTACACATTATCATCTTAGAGATAGTTGCTCAAGTCACAGTATCAAAGCATACAAAGTGGACATTCAAACAGTGAGACTGCAAACAGTTGTGTTCAATGATCCAACCAAAAACATTAATATGGTCATCTATTTAACACCCTAAACACACTTGCAGTTGTATCCTTTAGAGCACTTTTTTCCTTTCTTTTTTACAACAAATTTTACAGCAAAATTTACACATTTATTACTCAGTTCTTACTACTTTTTTTTGGAAGAGAATAAAGTCAAATATGGCAAAACAAAGCTGACAGTCAAAACCAAGGATAGACATAGCACATGATGTAAAAACAGAGTACAAGGTTATCAACAATGGTTACCATAATGCCTCTTGTTTCCTTAAAAAGAATTGTCCATCTCATTAGGTATTATAAAGTTGAACAAAACAGTAGAGAACAAGACCAATAAAACCTAAACCTTGTAAACATTACAGGACTTCCAAAGAAGATAATAGTCAAACCAGAATGGGCATCATAGTGAACCTTATTGCCTTCAAAGTAGTTGCCTATATCCTCAAACTTGATACTATCATACAGAATGGAACAGAGTCTAATCAGTCAAAACAAGATAATGGGCTTCCGGGAGAACATGGCGGACAGATAACAGCAACTACCGGCGGCTCTCTGAAAGACTCGGCTCAGAAGCCAGGAATGGTGCGGACTAAGGAGACATAAGCAGGTGGAGATATGCTCTGCTGACTCAGGAACGAACTGGGCTGAGAGAAGCCAACTTGGAATGCAGTCCTGGTGCTAAAACAGGAACAGAAAAGACTCGGTGTGGAGGCTGGAACCGCGCCATTGTAAGCCGCGATTTGGGTTTCCCGCCGCGCAGCGGCTGGCTGCCTCTACAGCGGCTCGGCAAGGGGAGAGACGTGCAGAAGCTCTGAGAACGGCAATCTGCGAACGGCAGGGAGGCGTGCACTGACTTATGGTGAGGTGAGTGAGAGAAACTGACACTCTACCACAGTTTGACTCCAGCAGAGGACTTTCTGGGCCCGAGCAGTCCTGCGGGAGCAGGGCGCGGTGGCGACTCCAGCCACACATCCCCCTCTCGGGCGGGATTGGTGAAAAGTGCCTGGCCTGCGTGACGCTGCCGGCGGACCTGGTAGACTGTCCCAACCCAGATCCCAGAGCCTGACGGTGGCCGGGAGGGGAGACGCGTAGGCTGCCTGGTCCGTAACTCCCTGGTGCGCAGCGGTGAGCGGGAACACCTAACTGGCGCAATTCGATCAGGCTGTGGCTGACTGGGAGAGAAGCTGGGCCTCTTATATAAGCTTGCATATATAAGGAACAGAGAAGAAGAGGCAGCATGGGAAGAGGCAGCAACAAGAAAGTCTCCTCGGCCCCCAATTCTGAGAAACAGGCAATAGCAGACACCGCACCAATACACATAAGGCACCATATAGAGAGCCTCATAGACCAATTCAGGAATGAAGTTATCAACGACCTGAAGCTAGAAGTATGCAGAATAGAGAAATGCTAAGCACCACCCAAGAAAAAACAGGTGATGGAATGGAAGAACAGAACAAAAGGGGAGAATTGTTTGATGGAGAAAACAGAGAAAGCATAGAATACGTGAAGCAGGTTCAAAGGGACTACCAAGATACTAAGAAGTCTATCGAAGACTGGCATAACAGCTTGAAAGAAACTAAGGACAGACTATCTGAACTGGAGGGCAGACTTGTAATATGGGAGAATGAAATGAAAAACTTCTTAAAAATAACAAAGAAACAAACAGCAATAATACAAAGACAAGAAGATGATAAGAGGATCCATAACTTAAGGATTAAGAACATAAAAGAAGAAGTAGGGATGCAAACAAGTGAACTACAAAAGCTACTCACAGAAATAATCCAGGAGAATTTTCCTAATTTAGCAAAAGGTAAAGATACTCAGATGTATGAGGCATACAGGACCCCAGCTACCTACAACCCAAACAGAGCAACACCCAGGCATATAATAATAAAAATTCCAGAAATTCAATACAAGAACAGAATATTAAAAGCTGTAAGAGACAAGAAACAGACCACTTACAAGGGAACACCCATCAGAATTACAGCAGATTTCTCTGCACAAACCACCAAATCACGAAGAGCGTGGGGGGAAATAATTCAAGCATTGAAAGATAATAATCTCCAGCCAAGATTGAGATATCCTGCACAACTGTCCCTGGAAATTGATGGAAAAACAAGGTGCTTCCAGGATAAAGAGGAACTGGGGGAATTTGCAACCACCAATTCAACTCTACAGAAAGTATTGCAGGATATTCTAAAAAAAGAAAAATACAAAGAACCCAGAAATAGTGGCGGGGAGGCCACAACAAATGGAGCAGAGAACAAAATGAAGAAGACAAACTGACAGCTACTGACAGAAAAAGAGCTTAACAGAAATGAGGCAGAGAAGATTGGATGATAGGAACAGCTATTTTGGAGAAAATGACATCTTAATAGGTAATACTGATTTAGTATCATCTTGTTTTGAAGTCTCATCTAGCTTTTGTCCTTCTGTCTCCAATGGTCTAAATAGGCTGTATCTTATTGGATTTTATTATGTACGATAGTATAAGCAAAAACCTTTTAAAGACAAGGAGATTATACAGAAACCATTGTTCATTTTCTGTTAGTCGATTCTAAATACTCTGTAATGGTGTCATTCTCTTGAATGGTTTTACATTGTTTTGATATACTTAATGCTACAGTATACGAAGTTGTACTCAAGGATTTCAAAGAAAGAAACAATATGGTAACTACTTTTAGGTTAGGATTATCTGGTGGTGAAACACTATTCTGCTTAAATGGTTATGTTTTGATCTGCGCTGTTTCGTTGTTATGCCCTCTTTTATCTCAATCTCCACTCCATTGTTTACTTTTTTATCTTTATCCTTTTAATTAAAGGAAAAAAATAGCAGGATATATTATAGTAACCCATTTTGACTTTTCATTACCTTGATTTAACGCCCTGTATTACTCTCACCATCTGGTTTTTAACTGATGTTCCCCTATTCTGTTTTGCTGGATAGTATCAGGTTCGAAAGTTTAGGCATCAGCTGTGAAGATAATGAGATTCATTATGACGCCCATTCTTGTTGACTTTTAGCTACTTTTGAAGACCTACAATGTCTCCAATGTTTTGGTTTTGTCGGTTTTATTCTTTACTGTTTTGTTCAATTGTATTATAACTAATGATATAGGCAATTCTATTAGAGATAGCGGGAGACATTATGGTAACCATTGTTGATCACCTGTATTATGTTTTTACATTATCTATTATGTCCACCCTTTTGACTTGACCGATTCTGTTCTGTTATGTCACATTTGGTTTTACTCTCTTCCAAAAAAGTAATAAGAACCGTGGGAGCAATGAAACCCAAAATGTGTAATAGTCATGGTACAAAAGAGAGGAAAAGAAAGTACTCTAAACTATATAACTGCATGTATATTTAAGTGTATAAGATAGAAAATGATATCACAGAGTTTTATTGGATCAATGAACAGAACTGTTTGCAGTATCATTGATGGAATGTCCACTTTACAAGCTTTAATTTTGTGACTTGAACAATTATTTCTAAGATGACAATATGTAATCCATTAACTAGTGATTTCCTACTGTTCATTTTTTTTCTGTAAATCTGTATAACTTGTACCCTTTCCCTGCTTTTTTTTTCTTTTCTCCTTAAATAAAATTAAAAAAAAAAAAAACAAGATAATGGGAGTATTACAGGACTTCAAATCAAGTTAATAGGACATCAAAAAAAGTTACTATAATATATCCTGCTAATTTTTTGATTTTTCCCCTTAATTAAAAAAATCATAAAAAATAACTAAATAATTTTTTAATGAATAAGGGAGAGATTGAGATAAAAGAGGACATAACAACATAACAATACAGGTCAAAGCATGACAGTTTCAGCAACCTAGCGCTTCACCACCAAATAACCCGATTTAATAGTAGTTACCGGGACTCCGGGAGAACATGGCAGACAGACAACAGCAACTACCGAAGGCTCTCTGAAAGGCTCGGCTCAGAGGCCAGGAATGATGCGGACTAAGGAGACACGAACCAGTAGAGATATGCTCTGCTGACTCAGGAACAAACTGGGCTGAGAGAAACCAACTTAGAATACAGTCCTGGCGCTAAAATAGGAACAGAAAAGACTCGGTGTAGAGGCTCGACCCCGCGCCATTGGAAACCGCGATTTGGGTTTCCCGCCACCCGGCGGCTGGCTGCCTCCACAAGCGGCTCGGCAGGGAGAGACACGCAGAAGCTCTGGGAACGGGAGTCTGCGAACGGAGTCGAAAACAGGACGGACAAGGAGGCGTACACGAAAACTGACTGGTGGCGAGGTGAGTGAGAAACTGACCCCCTACCACAGTTTGACTCCAGCGGAGGACTTTCTGGGCTCAGGCAGTCCTGTAAGAGCAGGGCGCGGTGGCAACTCCAGCCACACATTCCCCTCTGGGGCGGGATTGGTGAAAAGTGCCTGGCCTGCATGAAGCTGCTGGCGGACTCCCTAGGCTGGCCTAACCCAGATCCCAGAGCCTGACAGTGGCCCGGAGGAGCGACTGACTCCCGCGTAGGCTGCCTCCTCCGCAACTCCCTGGTGCACAGCGGTGGGCGGGAACAACTAGCCAGCGCAATTTGATCAGGCTGTGGCTGACAGGCAGGGAAGCCGGGCCTCCTATGTAAGCTTGCATTTTATAAGGAACAGAAAATATGGGGAAGGGAAGCAACAAAAAAGGCTCCTCGGCCCCCAATCCTGAGAATCAGGCAATAGTGGACACCGCACCAATATACATTAAGCGCCATATAGAGAGCCTCATAGACCAATTCAGGAATGAAGTTATCAATGACCTGAAGCTAGAAGTATGCAGAATAGTTAGAGAAATGCTAAGCACCACCCAGGAAAAAACAGATGGTGGAATGGAAGAACAGAAAAAGAGGGGAGAATTGCTTGATGGAGAAAACAGAGAAAGCATTGAGTATGTGAAGCAGGTTCAAAGGGACTATCAAGAAATTAAGAAGTCTATCCAAGACTGGCATAACAGCTTGAAAGAAACTAAGGACAGACTATCTGAACTGGAGGGCAGACTTGAAATATGGGAGAATGAAATGAAAAACTTCTTAAAAATAACAAAGAAACAAACAGCAATAATACAAAGACAAGAAGATGATAAGAGCAGCCATAACTTAAGGATTAAGAACATAAAAGAAGAAGTAGGGACACAAACAAGTGAACTACAAAAGCTACTCACAGAAATAATCCAGGAGAATTTTCCTAATTTAGCAAAAGGTAAAGATACTCAGATGTATGAGGCATACAGGACCCCAGCTACCTACAACCCTAACAGAGAAACACCCAGGCATATAATAATAAAAATTCCAGAAATTCAATACAAGAACAGAATATTAAAAGCTGTAAGAGACAAGAAACAGATCACTTACAAGGGAACACCCATCAGAATTACAGCAGATTTCTCTTCACAAACCATCAAATCATGAAGAGCATGGGGGGAAATAATTCAAGCTTTGAAAGATAATAATCTCCAGCCAAGATTGAGATATCCTGCACAACTGTCCCTGGAAATTGATGGAAAAACGAGGTGCTTCCAGGATAAAGAGGAACTGGGGGAATTTGCAACCACCAATTCAACCCTACAGAAAGTATTGCAGGATATTCTAAAAATAGAAAAATACAAAGAACCCAGAAATGGTGGCGGGGAGGCCACAACGAATGGAGCAGAGAACAAAATGAAGAAGACAAACTGACAGCTACTGACACAAAAAGAGCTCAACAGAAATGAGAGAAGATTGGATGATAGGAACAGCTATTTTGGAGAAAATGACATCTTAATAGGTAATGCTGATTTAGTACCATCTTGTTTTGAAGTCTCATCTAGCTTTTGTTCTTCTGTCTCCAATGGTCTAAACAGGTTGTATCTTATTGGATTTTGTTATGCACGATAGTATAAGCAAAAACCTTTTAAAGACAAGGAGATTATACAGAGACCATTGTTCATTTTCTGTTAGTCGATTCTAAATACTCTATAATGCTGTCATTCTCTTAAATGGTTTTACATTGTTTTGATATACTTAATGCTACAGTATATGAAGTTGTACTCAAGGACTTCAGGAAGGGAGTCAATATGGTAACTATTTTTGGGTCGGAATTATCTGGTGGTGAAACACTATTCTGCTTAAATGGTTATGTTTTGATCTGCCCTGTCTCGCTGTTATGCCCTCTTTTTTCTCAATCTCCACTCCATTATTTACTTTTTTATTTTTATCCATTTAATTAAAGGGAAAAGTATAGCAGGATATAATATAGTAACCCACTTTGACTTTCTATTATCTCGATTTGAAGCCCTGTATTACTCTCACCATCTTGTTTTTGACTGAGGTTCCTCTATTCTGTTTTGCTGGATAGTATCAGGTTCGAAAGTTTAGGCATCAGCTGAGAAGATAATGAGATTCATTATAACGCCCATTCTTGTTGACTTTTATCTACTTTTGAAGACCTACAATATCTCCAATGTTTTGGTTTTGTCGGTTTTATTCCTTACGGTTTTGTTCAATTGTATTACAACTAATGATATAGGCAATTCTATTAGAAATAGCGGGAGGCATTATGGTAACCATTGTTGATCACCTTGTATTATGTTTTTGTATTATCTATTATATCCACCCTTTTGACTTGACCGATTCTGTTCTGTTATGTCACATTTGGTTTTACTCTCTTCCAAAAAAGCAATAAGAACCGTGGGAGCAATGAAACCCCAAATGTGTAATAGTCACTGTACAAAAGAGAGGAAAACAAAGTGCTCTAAACTATATAACTGCATGTATATTTAAATGTATAAGATAGAAAATATCACAGAGTTTTATTGGATCATTGAACAGAACTGTTTGCAGTATTATTGTTGGAATGTCCACTCTACAAGCTTTAATTTTGTGACTTGAACAATTATTTCTAAGATGGCAATATGTAATCCATTAACTAGTGATTTCCTACTGCGCATTTTTTTCTTCTGTAAATCTGTATAACTTGTACCCCTTCACTGTTTTTTTTCTTTCTTTTCTTTTCTCCTTAAATAAAAAAAAATAATAGTAGTTACCATAGTGTCTTTTTCCTTGAAATATTTGAATATAACTTCATATACTATAGCTTCAAACATATCAAGTCAGTGTAAAACCATTCAAGTGGATGAAAGCATTGTAGGGTATTTAGAACTAGCTAACAGAAAACAAACAATGGTTTCTATATTATTCTCTTTGCCTATAACAATTTTTGTTTATACTATCACATATAATAAAATCCAGCAAGATACATCATGATAAAACCAAAGGAGACAGAAAAGCCATAGTTTGGTGGGGCTTCAAAACAAGATGGAAGTAAATCATCACTAGCTATTATGATGACTTATTTTCTTCAAAATAGCTGTTCATTTCATCACAAGCAATAATATCAAGTAGTCCAGAATAAAGCCATTCCAATTAATAAGTGGAAACTTTATAAGGCTTCAAGGCCACATAATGGGGAATCATGATTACCACATACTTTTATATATTTGACTCATTACTTACATTAGGGGAACTATTTGGTATTCACACAAGTGAGATTGATTTATTTCACTTATGAGTATGTCTCAAGCTGCGCCCATTTATTGATAAATAATGTGATCCTTCTTTATAGCTGAGTAATACTCCATTGTATAGAAATACCACAACTTTTTTATCCATTCCTCAGTTGATGGACACTTGGGTTGTTTCCAAGATCGGGTGATTACAAATTGTGCTGCTCATATATCACTGTGGTATGATGCTTTCAGTTCTTCTGGGAATATGCCTAGAAGTGAAATAGCTGGAACAAATGGGACTTCCAATCCCAGCTTTTTGAGAAATCTCCAGACTGATCTCCACAAGGGCTGCACCAGTCTACACTCCCACCAACAGTGTAGGAGAGTTCCTTTTTCCCCACAGCCTCTCCAGCATTTGTTGTTGGTAGTTTTCTTGATCCTGGCCATTCTTTCAGGAGTGAGATGAAATCTCAGTGTGGTTTAAATTTGCATTTCCCTAATTACCAATGATGATGAACATTTTTCCATGTATTCATTTGCCATTTGTATTTCTTCATCTGAGAAGTGCGTATTCATCTCAGATGCCCAGTTTTGGATTGGATCTTTGAATTTTGGGGGTCTGAGTTTTTTTTAATTCTTTATATGTTTTAGACAAAAGTCCCTTATCTGAGGGGGAGTTCACTAAGAGCTTTTCCCAGTTTGTGGGTTTTTTTTTCACTATGCTGGAGATTTCTTTTGACATGTAGAAACTTTTTAATAAGAAGTGGTCCCAGTTATTGATTCTGGGAAGTATTTCCCATGCGGTTTGTGTCCGGTTCATAAATTCTCTACCTACCCCTCTGTCTTCAAGGTTTCTACCCAACCTGTCTTCCAATAGATTTAGTGTTTCTGTTTTAATATTCAGATCTTTAATCCATTTAGATTTTAATTTAGGACATGGTGATAGGCATGGGTCTAGCTTTAGTTTTTGGCAAATGGAGAGCCAGTTTTTCCAACACTATTTATTAAAGAGACTGTCATTCTTCCAGTGAACCTGATTGGCTCCTTTATCAAAGATAAGGTGGCTGAGTGTGTTTGTGGTTCTGGTTGTATCTTCTAATCTATTCCATTGATCTTCAGCTCTGCTTTGATTCCAGTACCATGTTGATTTTATTACTGTTGCTTTGTAGTATAACTTCAAGTCAGGGTTGTGATGCCTCCTGCCTTGCCTTTGCTGCTTAGAATTGCCTTTGCGATTCTAGGTCTCTTCTAGTTCCAGATGAATTTTAGGAGTGATTTCTTTAGATTTATAAGGTATGTTGATGGTATTTTTATTGGGATTGCATTGAATCTGTATAACAGTTTTGGGAGAATGGCCATTTTCACAATGTTTGTTCTTCCTATCCATGAGCAAGGGATGTCTTTCCATTTTCTGAGATCATCTTCAATTTCTTTTTTCAATGTATTATAATTTTCCCAGTATAGGTCTTTCACTTCTTTCGTAAGAGTAATTCCTAAATATTTCATTTTTTTGCTTGCTAATGTGAAGAGTGTGGTTTCTCTTACTTCCCTCTCTGTGATTTTGTTGTTAGTATATAGGAATGCTATTGATTTCTGAGTATTGATTTTATATCCAGCTACATTACTGAATTTATTTTTTATATCTAAGAATCTTTCAATGGAGTTTAGGGGGTCTTCTATGTAGAGTATCATGTCATCTGCAAACAATGATAATTTAACTTCTTGTTTCATATCTTACCCGTTTTGTTTCTCTCTCTTGTCTAATCGCTCTGGCTAGTACTTCCAGTACTATATTAAATAGGAGTGGTGATAAATGATATCCTTGTCTTGTGCCTGATTTAAAAGTAAAGGCTTTCAATTTTTGGCCATTTAGTACGATGCTGGCTGTTGGTTTGTCATAGATGGCCTTTATTATATTGAGGTAAAGACCATCTATTCCAATTTTCTGTAAAGTTCTTAGCATGAATGAATGTTGGACCTCATCGAAGGTTTTTTTCTGCATCTATAGAAATGATCATGTGATTCTTACTTTTGGCTTTATTGATATGGTAGATTACATTTATTGATTTACGTATGTTGAACTATCCCTGCATTCGTGGGATGAATCCCACTTGGTCATGGTGTATAATCTTCTTGATGGTTTACTGCATCCTATTTGCCAATATTTTATTGAGGATTTTTGCATCTGTGTTCATTAGGGATATTGGTCTATAGTTCTCTTTTTTAGTTGGATCTTTCTCAGGTTTTGGTACTAGAGTAATATTTGCTTCCAGGAATGACTTAGGAAGGATGGCTTTCAATTTCATTGAGGAGTTTGAGGAGTGTTGGCATTAGGTCTTTGTATTTCTTGTAGAATTCTGCCGTGAATCTATCTGGGCCTGGGCTCTTCTTTGTAGGTAAGGACTTAATTACATTTTCAATTTCATTAATAGAGATTGGGTTATTCAGCAGTTTTACATCCTCCTGATCTAGCTTTGGTACTTCATGTGTTTCTAGGAGTCTGTCTATTTCTTCTGTGTTATCAAACCTTTGAGAGTAGAGCTTTTCAAAATAGGTGTTGATGATCTTCTGTATTTCTGTAGAGTCTGTAGTGATTTCACCTTTTTCATTTCTTTTGCATGAATTTGAGCTTTTTCTTTTCTTTTTTAATAAGGTTGGCTAGGGGCTTATCGATTTTATTTATTCTTTCAAAAACCAACTCTTTGATTTGTTGATTCTTTTGATTGTTTTCTTAGTCTCTATTGCATTGATTTCTGCTCTGAGTTTTATAATTTCCTCCCTTCTTTTGGCTTTGGGCTTGACTTGCTCTTTTTGTTCTAGCTATTTGATGTGTAGCATCTGGTTGTTTATTTGTATTCATTCTGTTTTCCTGATGTGGGAACTCAGTGCAATAAATTTTCCTCTGAGGACGGCTTTCATTGCATCCCACAGATTCCAGTAAGTTGTATCTGTATTTTCATTTTCTTGTAGATATTGTTTAATTTCTTCTTTAATTTCCTCTGTGATTCACTGATTACTCAATTGTGTGTTATTCAGTTTCCATGTGTTTTTGGGATTTTTGCAATATCTTTTATCATTAATTTCGAATTTCAAAGCGCTTTGATCATCTCATAACATGCAAGGGATGATTTCAACTCTTTTTCATTTGTTTAAAGATGATCTGTGAGCTATTATATGGTGTATTTTAGAGAATGACCCATGTACTGCTGAGAGGAATGTGTATTCTGATGTTGTTGGGTGGAACATTCTGTATATGTCTATCAAGTCCATTTGTTCACAGGTGTGATTCAGTTCTGTTATTTCTTTGCTCATTTTCTGTCTGATTGATCTGTCCCTTGGTGTCAATGGTGTTTTAAGGTCTCCTGTTACAATTGTGTTACTGATAATTTGAGTTTTCATTTCTGTTAATAGTTGTTTTATATAACTGGGAGCTCTGGAGTTTTGTGCATATATATTTAAGATAGTTATCTCTTCCTCTTGGAATTTTCCCCTAACGAGTATGTAGTGACCTTCTTTGTCCTTTATGATCATTGTTGGTTTAAAGTTCACGTTGTCTGCAAACAGAATGGCTACTCCTGCTTTTTTTTGGATTCCTGTTGCATGAAGTATTGTTTTCCATCCTTTGACTTTCAGTCTGTGAGTATCCTTGTGGGTTAGATGGGTTTCCTGTAAACAGCATATGATTACATTTTGTTTCTTGATCCATTCTGCTAGTCTATTTCTTTCGATTGGTGCATTGCGACCATTTACATTAATGGTTATAACTGTTATATGCTGGTTTATTGTTGACATGTTATCTCTCTGCTGTTGTATCTTTATCTTTCTGTTCTGTTTAATTATCTGCTTTGCTTAGTGGTTTTTTCCTTTGTGTATCTAAACTGTCTCTCAATATTTTTTGCAGGGTTGGCTTGGTGTTCATGAAGTTCTTCAGCTGTTCTTTGTCATGGAAGTATCGTATTTCACCATCGATTTTGAATGATAGTTTTGCATGGTACATCAGTCTAGGTTGGAAATCATTTTGCTTTAGGATCTGGAATACTTCACTCCCTGCTCTTCTTGACTGTATTGTTTGTTCTGAGAAGTCTGCTGTGATTCTGATAGGTTTTACTTTATAAGTGATCTGTCTTTTCTCTGACAGCTTTTAATAATCTATTCTTGTGTTGGATTTCTGGGATGGTGATTATTATATGTCTGGGTGTAGTTTTATTTTGGTTATGACTGTTTGGAGTTCTATATGCTTCACTGATCCTGATGTCGGTTTCTGATCTCATGCTTGGGAAATTTTCAGCTATTCTCTAAATATCCTCTTGAGATACTTTATGTTGTCCCCTTCTTTTTCATTAATCTCTATCAATCTTACGTTATTTTTCTTTGCATCATCTTGCAGTTGTTGAATTGTTATTTCCTGATTCCTTGTTATTTTTAAAAGATCTTTCCTTTCCTGTTCACTAGCTGCAATCCTGTCTTCAAGGTCTGAAGTTCTATCTTCACTTTCATTGAGGTGGTTTTTTACAGCTTTCAGTGGAGTTTTTTTATTTCCTGTATATCTCTGTGCATCTGCTTTATGTATTCTGTTTGTTTCTTATATGGCTCATCTAGGGAATCTATCTTTTTGTTTAGTTCCTCCAATTTTTTAACTGTGCTTTCTTTAGATATATTCAGAATCTCTTTCATTTCTTTTATCATTTCTTGTTTTACCTGGGAGATTATTTCGAGTTTGAATTCCTTTCAAGCTTCCTGGAGTTGCTTGTTTATTTCAGTAGCTATTATGTCCGGTATTTTGTTTTTAAATCAAGAGGAGACTCTTTTGTTGGATTTTATTTTGTGTTAGCACAAATGTATTTTTTTTCTCTCTTTATCAGTACTAGGGATCGAACTCAGGACTGCCTGCTCGCAAGGCAGGCCCTTTTGCTGCTGAGCTAAATCCCCAGCGCATTATGTCCGATATCCTAGGTGTATGCCATATATTTTCTTCTATATACATCACTCCTAGGGTTTCTTGAGATGGGCTGGAGGTTTCAGGTTGTAATTTGGTCTTTCATTTTCTCATTTTCCTATATTTCTGTGTTTCAAGTGTTATTCGAAAGCTTCCTCATTGTCTGTTGGAAATCTACTTCTATGTTCGCAGCTCCTAGGACTCTGGCACCCAGTTTCCCCAGGCCGCTGGGCCTCAGGAACCAGTGGCTGTCTTCTTCCTGTTTAGGACTCCATAGTTCCAGATAAGCTTGGCTCCAAGGACACTGTGCACCTGCCTGCTTGCTCAAAACTCCACCGTTCTCTGAGCGCAGCCAGAATTGGGAGGCGGACTTAGGCGCCTAGGGCCCACTTAGCCACTTCACTGCACCTGGAAACCTGGAGGGTCCCGAACAGTCTGGGCTTGGGGCAGAGTGCACTGGGCACTTACCGCAGACTGCAGGGCCTCTGGAACTAGTGATGCTCACCTGCTTGCTGAGAGATCCACAGTCCTCCAGACACATGGGGAGGCAGATGCCGGCACCTCAGATCTGCCCAGCTCTTACTCAGCACCTAGACGGTGCAAGAGTCCCAAATAGGCTGGGCTCCAGGGATAGTGTGTGCCCGCCTGCTTGCTGGAAGCTCCACAGTTCTCTGAGCGCAGCCAGAATGGGGAGGTATATTCTTAAGGAGATTTATGTATTCTTTTACCTATAGACATTTTTTGGTAAAACTCTTGTTACCGTGGACTATTTTGCATGGTTGATAGGTTTATGTTGTATGTAGTTACACTACAGTGTAGTAGGAATAGAAGCAGGGGCGAGGTATCAATGATGAAACAATTTAAAAACAAGTTTTACAGGGTTTATTGCATTCCAATTCCTTGACTAGGAACTGAGTTATTTGGGGATTTTAGTTTCTTTTTACTCATCTGTTTTTAGTCATCATAGATCTTCACAAGAGCAGGTTACAGATGTCTTACATAGTGCTGTGAATTGTATCTAGATGTTTCCCCAAACCCTTATGTGCTCACAGGAAAGGCTTTTGTGAGTGACTGAACCATGGGAGTATGACCCTGAATCATGCATTTGTGTGTGATATTGGATTAATTCATTGATGGTCTAGCATAGTTGTGGGCATGGGTAATGGATTTACAGAAGAGGGAATGCTCATTCTGGGTTGGGTGACAACAACCAATCAGCTTGTAGTTTGGGTGGGATAAATAAGGAAGAAGGAAGCTGCATTATTTCCCACTATCTTGCCACAGACTATTTCTTTTCTGCCATGCCTCTCTGCCACTCTGTTCTTTCTTAGAATGAGCTGACTACAGACTGGAACGTCTACAAACTTATGAACCAATAAATCTCTTTTTTAACTTGTGGGTGTTCAGTGTTTTGTTTTAGCAACAAGAAAGTAACTGAGATCATAAACTTTTTGCAGAACAGTTAAAGAAAAGCTCAGTATCTTATCTGTAACCTGAGAAAGAAAAGAGAACCAGGGATTCATATAATTCAGAATTCAGATTGATATAATTGTCAGTCAATCCCTAAGAACACTTTTTATTCTGATGTGTGTGTGTGTGTGTGTGCACATGCGCACAATCTTTGCACTGAACTACAAATCCATCTGTTTTTATTTTTTGTATTTTGAGATTAGGTCTTGCTAAGTTGGATGGGTTCAAATATATGGTCTTCCATTTCAGATATAATCTGATATAATCCAGATATAATTCAGCATGCTGGGATTATAGATATGGGCCACTATGCCTGGCTACTTCTTATCCTCAATCAGTAACTTCGTCAATGGCTTCTTGATGACCAGGCTCATTTATGGAAAAGGATATTTATCTGATGTCAAGAAATACTTATGCTATCATTTTTGTATAAATAAATACATAGCCTCTAGTCTTCCCCAATCCTTTCATCTCTGACACTTGAAGTTCCACAAATGCTGCAATGAAGAAATTTAAAATGTTGTCTAATGTCAAAAGGGATGAGATGCATTTCTACAAGACCTTTAGGGTTGCTCATCTTTTACATAGGTTTCCTAGGGGAAAAGGAACACCTAAAAGGAAAATCATCATTGCAATATGCAGCTGTTTATGTACAGAGGATGAAACAGATTATTCACAGATGAGACAGTTCAATCACTGAGAACCCAGAGAGGCTGCTTCTTCCACCTAATGGAACTTCAGCGAAACAACCTCTAACTTAGACCTCTGTGGTTATTTATTTGTGACTCAAGGATATGAGAACAAAGATGTAGAAGAAAAGCACTTGCAACACTTTCATATAGAAGTTTTGGTTGGGAGACAGGAAAATAATGGAATGACTTGTTATGTGACAGATGTTGACCTAGTCTAAGCAGTCTTACCAAAGGGACACAATGACCAAAGCAAACATCTTTGAGAGTTACTGCTTTTAACTCTGCAGAGTGTTGCCCTGCAGATTCTGCTCTAAACTCTAACCTGGAGTCCTGGAAAGTCCCTTTTTTTTCATAGTAACTTCAAACACTCCTTTGGCCAGAATCTTCCCACAAATGACCTGCATGTATCTAGCAAGACTGGCAGATCCCTCAAAACCACACAAATAAACACATTGCTGTTGTTCACACAGCCAGATCTTCCACACTTAGGAAAATGAGGAAATTAGTATTGTTATTGAATGTAGTCCTTAGTGTCCAAAGAGCCAAAGGACGGTGAGACTGAGGTTGATATAAAAGAGAAGCTGGGATTAAATTCCTTTAATGAATTTGAAGACACTTATCCAGGGAAAATGAAAATGCATTCATAGAATTGTGAATATCATATTTTGTGGAAGATTACACTAAGTAATGGGTATTTTCCATTTTTTTTTCCCAAAGGTAAGACAGAAGTATTCTCGGATAGTTATTTATCTGCTATTCTCTGTGAAGCTATCTATCTTTCATATTGAACTCAGCATTCTCTAAATTTTTGCACTATTTAAAGGCTATACCAACAATTTTGGTACTTAATTACATCTCTTTGGGATTTTTTGGCACTGGGAATCAAATTTAGGACCTTGTGCTTCCCATGCAGGCATTGTGCCACTGAGCTACATCACTGGCCTGCTACTTAATTATATATTGTCCTGAAATATTAGTTGATTTTCCAGTTAACCATTTTTAATTCTTAACTAAAATATAGACTAAGTTAATATAGGCACATTTATATTTCCTGTATTGGCACCTAGGACTTTTGAAATAGAGTCTCACTATGTAGTTCAAGGTGATTTGAGTTTGTGATCTTTCTGTGCCTGGCTAGAATGTCAAATGTACCTATGATACTATGTAATTTGATTTTCATTGATTAGGAACTGTGGGACTTTAATGCATGTTGCCATTATTAGCATGTTGTTGGGATGGGCTCAAGCAGAGGATATGATAAATCCAAATATTTAGCATCTATATAGCATTTTTACTGTTCATTTTTATGGAATGCAACTAGATATCATCTTTATATCATCCATTACCATGTTGGAGACTGAACATGTCCCTACATAACTATAGATAAACGAAAGGGCAGAAATAGACTCCATTGTATTTTGTATTTTTTTGTCTTTTTCCTTTTTATTGGTACCAGGGATCAAACTCACGACCGCACACTTGCAAGGCGCTTACGCCGCTGAGCTAAACCCCAGCCCCAGCTCCACTGTATTTTGAATCTTGCCCCATTTTAAGGTTAAGCTTTTTTTTTTTCACTTTTTTTTTTGTCTTTTTTGTTTTTATCGGTACCAGGGATCGAACTCACGACTGCCTGCTTGCAAGGCAGGCGCTTATGCCGCTGAGCTAAATCCCCAGCCCCTTAAGGTCAAGCTTTAAACGCTGACATCTGCAGTGGTTTTCCTAACTACAGCCTTGCCCTCTGTGATCTTTCTATCCATAGCCCTTATTGCCAGGATGAATGGTTCTGGAAACTGAGTCATAACACAAGCACCTGCAGAGATCATTAAAAACACAGCTGCTTGGGTGCAAACAAGTCACTACTTGAGGGATAAGCTAAATCCCTCAAGGTGGAATTGGGAATGTGTACTTTCAGACCAGCTCTATAGAAGACTAACATCAGATTTTAGAATCTCTAATATATTGTGCTCCTTCATAAACTTTACATATTTTAGATTAATGATCTTTCCCCCATGTGATGAATATCTTTACCACCAGACAATAAGATTCCTTTGGGCAAGAGATTATATCTGTATTTATATTTTATGTAGCTTCTTGAACATAATTTTGCCTAAGTAACATTATCATGATTTCCCAAAACACATCTAATTGTTGAGGTTGAATTTATAGCTGAATCACTCTAACATTCCCAGGGAATTTTATGATATCCATTCTTTCTGGAGTAAGAATGAGACCCAGCATTGTTTTAGTTGCATGTGTCAAAGATGCTGAACATTTTTTTTTCATGTACTTATTGGCTTTTTTACTTCTTGGTTGGGTCTTTTAGCATCACATATTTTGAGTTCTTTTTATAGTCTAGATATTAGCCCAAGAAGTAGCTGGCAAAAAATTTTTCCCATTCTATAGATTGTTTCTTCACTGTTTGTTGTTTTTTTTGCTATCTTGCCTCAAAAATTAAGTTCTGACCGTCTCTATGCACTTCCTTTCTGCTTTATTTGCCAGTCTTGAAATTTTTCTTTCTTTTTTTTTTTAGACAAAGTCTCACTACATAATTCAAGCCTTGAACTCACTGTGTAGCTGAGGCTATTCTTGACCTCATGAGAATCCTCCTGCTTCCTCTTCCCAAGTTCTGAGGCTGCAGATATGCACCACAACTTCTGGCTTCTTTTTATTTTTATTTACTGTTTGCTTATTTATTCTCAGAAAAATAGTGTGCTTTAATGCAGGTTAAAGCATGGCCATAACTTTTTCAGCCTCAGATTCTGGCATCTGTAGATGGTGGAAAATAATAACTTCAGTAGCCAGATGTTTTACTTATGATGGTTTCAGAGAAACAAGAAAGCATTGCTGATTGTGTTGAATCAAAGATGTGTTTGGGAAATAAGCAAAGCTGCACCCTTCCACGTGCCAGCAGCAGTCATATGGGCTGGAGAGAACCAAGAAGAGCATCCCCCCACCCAAGCAGCCGGCTGATTCGGAGGAACATAGGTTGAGATGATAGCAACTGACGCATAGAAACAACTTAACCCTTGGATAGTCTGATTAACTTTGCAGCCTAAAACCAGTACTCTGAGCATCTATTTAGAGGACAACAATATACAATATAGTAACTGTTGGCAATTTCCTAGTCTTGTTTTTTTGTAATGCAATATTATTCTCATTGTCTTTTGTTCTATTTTATTGTTTTGTTTTATTCCCTTTAAAATAAAAAAAATGTGTATGGCAGTTACAGCAGATGAACCTTGAGAGTCTTAGTTCTGCCACTTATTGTTTGTATAACCCAGAGACATTTACTTAGCAGCACTGGTAAGCACTTCTACTTACATAAATTAAGGCTCATGATATCTAGTGTGTGGACCTGCCGTGGGGGAAAAGAGTGGCTTGACATCTGGCATGTGGTGACCTTTCATTACCAAGTGTTACCTTGATTCTGGTCATCTTGATGCCCAAAGGCACTGTAGGAACCATCTAGATGTTTGTGGTTCCACAAATGTCTTAGATGGAGTGGAAGGAGAAGTTCTCAGGTGATTCTTGAGGTATCATGATACACCTGAGACAGGATCTCGACATGCACAGACTTAGACCAGATGAGAAGTTTTCAGCTGTTTTGTTTCTTGCTGTTCAGTACCTACTTCCACAGTTCTTGTGACCAAATTGTGAGGGAGACTGGGCATGGATGCTGGACACAGCTGGTCCCAGCACCTCAAGTTCCATCATTAGAGCAGTGCTCTACACATTTTCTCTCTTCAAAAATGACATTTGCGCAGTTTGTCAGTGAGCCAAACAGATGCCATACAGCAAAAGGTGACTGTTTTGAGGGTGGAATGATCAGATTTGGAACACACCTTTTTTTTCTTTTGTAGTACATTAAATGTTTTTACTTTCTTTTGGTACCAGGAATTGAACACAGCATCTTGCACTTGGCAGGCAGGTGCTTATGCCTCTGAGCTGTATCTCTGGCCCCTGTAGTACATTAATGTACTGGCTGGGAAGCACTAGCATTTCCCATTTGATCATGTGGAGGAAAGTGTTCCTGAGGTGGAGAAATAATAAAGCTAACAGCAACTATAATCTTGAGGTGCTCAATGATAGCCCATGGTGAAAAGGGGACATGAAGCATCTATGGGGGATCTCCTTCTGAAAGTGGTAGACATTGTTAATTTCCTGTTATCTTGTTTTGAAGTCCTGTATCATTTTTATTGGTTTGTTGGGTTGGGTTTTATTCTCTGTTTTGTTATATTTGATGGCATGGGCAGCTATTTCAAAGATAGCAAGATATATTATGGTAGCCATTTTGAATTTACTATTGTCTTATTTTGTTTTTTTTTTAAATTTTATTTAAGGAGAAAAAAGAAAAAAAAAAAGAAAAAGGGTACAAGTTATACAGAATTTCAGAAAAAATAAACAGTAGGAAATCACTAGTTAATTACATATTGTCATCTTAGAAATAGTTGAAGTTACAAAATTAAAGAATATAGAGGGGACTTTCAAACAGTGAGACTGCAGACAGTTTTGTTCAATGATCCAACAAAACTCAGTAATATGGTTATCTATCTTATACACTTAAATATATATGCAGTTATATCTTTTAGAGAACTTTCTTTTCATTTCTTTTGTACAATGACAATTACACATTTTGGGTTTTATTGCTCCCACAGTTCTTATTACTTTTTTTTTTTTAAGAAAATAAAACCAAATGTGACATACCAGGACAGAGTCAGTCAAATCAAAAGGATGGACATAATACATAATGTAAAAACAAAACACAAGGTTCAACAATGGTTACCATAATGCCTCTTGTTATCTTAAAAAGAATTGCCTATATCATCAGTTATCACAAAATTGAACAAAACAGTAAAGAATAAGACCAATAAAACCAAAACATTGGAGATATAGAGGACTTCAAAAGAAGATAATAGTCAACCAGAATGGGCGTCACAATGAATCTTACTGTCTTCATAGTTGTTGCCTATACTTTCAAACTTGGTACTATCAAGCATAACAGAATAGAGGAAAATCAGTCAAAACAAGATGGTGAAAGCAATACAGGGTCTCAAATCAAGCTAATAGGAAATCAAAGTGGGTTACTATAATATATCCTGCTATTTTTTATTTATTTTTCCCTTAATTAAAAGGATAAAAATGAAAAAGTAGATAATAAAAAGGAGATTGAGATAAAAAAGAGGGCATAACAACAAAACAGTGCAGGTCAAAACATAGCCATTTAAGCAAAATAGTATTTCACCACAAGATAATCTCGACATAATAGTAATTACCATAGTGTCTCTTCCCTTAAAATCATTGGGTGTAACTTCGTATACTGTAGCATCAAACATATCAAGACAATGTAAAACTGTTCAAGAGAATGACAGTATTACAGGGTATTTAGAATCAACTAACAGAAAATGAACAATGGTTTCTGTATAGTCTCATTGTCTATGAAAGTTTTTATATTATCACATATAATAAAATCCAATAAGATACAACACGTTAAAACCGATGGAGACAGAACAACAAAAGCTTGATGGGACTTCAAAACAAGAGGATATTAAATCAGCACTACCTATTATGATGTCTTGTTTTCTCCAAAATAGCTATTCCTATCATCCAACCTTCTCTGCCTCATTTCTGTTGAGCTCTTTTTCTGTCATTAGTTGTCAGTTTGTCCTCTTCATTTTGCTTTCTGCTCCATTCATTGTGGCCTCTCTGCCACTGTTTCTGGAATCTTGGTGTTTTTCATTTTTAGAATATCTTGCAGTAATCTCTGTAGAGTTGAATTGGTGGTTGCAAATTCCCCTAGTTCCTCTTTATCCTGGAAGCACCTTGTTTTTCCATCAATTTCTAGGGACAGTTGTGCAGGATATATCAATCTTGGCTGGAGTTACTATCTTTCAAAGCTTGAATTATTTCCCCCCACACTCTTTGTGATTTGATGGTTTATGCAAAGAAGTCTGCTGTAATTCTGATGGGTGTTCCCTTGTAAGTGATCTGTTTCTTGTCTCTGATGGCTTTTAATATTCTGTTCTTATATTGTATTTCTGGAATTTTGATTATTATATGCCTGGGTGTAGTTCTGTTTGGATTGTAGGTGGCTGGGGTCCTGTATGCCTCATACATCTGAGTATCTTTACCTTTTGCTAAATTAGGGAAATTCTCCTGGATTATTTCTGTGAATAGCTTTTGTAGTTCATTTGTTTGAGTCCCTGCTTCTTCTTTTATGTTCTTAATTCTTAAGTTACAGATCATCTTATTATCTTCTAGTCTTTGTATTATTGCTGTTTATTTTCTTGTTATTTTTAAGAAGTTTGTCATTTCATGATCCCACCTTACAAATGTGTCCTCCAGTTCTGATAATCTACCCTTAGTTTCTTTCAAGCTGTTATGCCAGCTTTCAATAGAGTTTTTAGTTTCCTGGTAATCTCTTTGAACCTGCTTCGTATTATATGTTTTCTCTATTTTCTCCATCAAACAATTCTCCCCTTTTTTTCTGTTCTTCCATTCCACCATCTGTTTTTTTCTTGGGTGGTGCTTAGCATTTCTCTAACTATTCTGCTTATTTCTTGCTTTATTTCATTGAATACTTCATTTTTGAACTCGTCTATGAGGCTCCAGAGATACTGCTTTATGTCTATAGGTGCCGTGTCTGATATTGCGTGTTTCCTGTCTTC
Source organism: Cavia porcellus (assembly GCF_034190915.1). Classification (NCBI taxonomy): domain Eukaryota; kingdom Metazoa; phylum Chordata; class Mammalia; order Rodentia; family Caviidae; genus Cavia; species Cavia porcellus. Next base: position 32,655,024 of record NW_026947510.1, on the reverse strand, counting down.
ATTCTCTTTTGCATTTACCTTTCCTGGATCAGTGTTCTCAGGATTGGGGACTGAGGACCCTTTCTTGTTGCTCCCTTTTCCCATACTTTTTGTTCCTTCCATACAGGCATCTGTAGGAGGCCCAGTTTTTTTTTTTTTTTCTCTTTGTCTGTTACAGTTTGTTTGAATCTGCCGGCTAGGTGTTCCCACCCCCTGCAGTGTACTAGGGAGACGCAGACCTGGGCAGCCTCTTCTGGGCCCGCCCCTCCAGGTCAACGTACTGAATGTTTCACTGCTAGGGTGCACCGCCAGGCGCAGGGACCTGATTTGGGCTAGCCTACTGGATCTTAGTCTATGGCGTCACCAGGCCAAGCTCTCCCCAGCACTCCCGCTTGAGAGGGGAATATGCGACTAAAGTCACTGCAGGGCCCTGTTCCAGGTAGTCTACTCGTTCCCCGAATGTCCTCTGTTGGAGCCTCCTAGTCTATGAAAGGGTCCCCATTTCTCTCACTCACCGCAGGTCGATGCAGGGCTTCCTGCCAGTCCCGCTCTCAAACGCCTTTTCGCAAGTCTCTCTTCCTGCCGTGCGGATTGGGACGCAGTATCGGCAGCAGGAAATTCAAGTCACGGCTTCGAGTGGCATGGGATCCAGTTTCCGCACTGAGATTTTATCTGTTCCTGTTATAGCATCAGGGTTGCATTTCCAGTTGGTTTCTCTCAGCTTAGTTCGTTCCTGGGTCGGCAGGGTACATCTCCCCTCAAGTAGGACTCCTCACACGGCACCACCCTTGGATTCTAAACGGGTAATCTCAGAGAGCCTCCATGGCTGTTGTTATTTGTCTGCCATGTTCTCCCAGAAAGACTCTCTTGGCCTCAGATCTAAGTCCCCTTCTATTATCTGCTCAGTGGAGGGGCCCTATTGTCTTATTTTGAAGTCCTTTATTGCATTCATTGTTTTGTTTTTATTGGTTCTATTCTTTTCTGCTTTGTTTGATTTTTTACTATGTCTGAAGGTATCTGCAGCTATTTTGAAGGCAAGAGGCGTTATGGTAACCTAGTCTATATTCCTGTTGTTTTGAAGTCCTGTGTCACTTACACTAATTTGTTTTGATTGGCTTTTATCCTGTCTTATTTTGCTTGGTTTTTTTATTCTTAAAAATAAAAATAAGAATTTTACCTATCTTCTAGGAGATTAAGTGGTTCAGTTTTTATATTTACATCTTTGATCCATTTTAGATTCATTTTAGTGCATGGTGATGGATATTGTTCTAGCTTCAATCTCTGGCATGTGGAAAGCTAGTTTTCCCGGCACCACTTATTGAAGAGGCCATCTTTCTTCCAGTGAAAATCCTTTGGTATCTTTGTCAAGGATAAGGTAGCTAAGTACACTGGAAGTTGTTTCTGCATCTTGTATTCTGCTTCAATAATTCTTGGATCTGGTTTTGTTTTTGTTTTTCTTTTGCTGGTACCATGCTGTTTTTATTACACTAACTTTGTAATATGACTTCACATTGGAGATTGTGAAGGCCCCTGCTTTGCCTTTGTTGCCCAGAATTGGTTTTACTTTTCTAGGTCTCTTCTATTTTAATATTCAGTTTAGGATTGTTTTCTCAAGTATGTTATTGGTGTTTTGATTGGGACTGCACTGTGGCTGTTTAACTATTTGAAAGTATAGCCATTTTCACAGTATTATTCTGCTTATCTGAGAACAGGGAATGTTTCTTTTTCTGATATCCTCTTCAATCTCCTTTTAAAAAGTACTGTACTTTTCAGTGTAAAGGTCTTTCACTTCCTTCATTAGACTAATTCGTAAGTAGTCTATTTTTCTTGCTGTTATTGTGAAAGATGTTGTTTTTCTAATTTATCCTTTAGTAAGTTTGTCATTTGTGCACAGGAATACTATTGATTTTCCAGTGTTGACTGTATCTTGCTGTACTATTAAATTTGGTTACTAAATCTAGAGTCTTGGTGGAGTTTTTGGCATCTTCTATGTAGAGTATCATGTCATTCACAGATAAAGATAATTTAACTTCTTTTTTACTATCCATATTCCTTTCATTTATTTCTCTTGTTTGATTTCTCTGGCCAATGTTTCCAGAACTATATTGAACAAGCATGGTGATAGTGTGTTCTTATCTGGTTCCTAATTTTAGAGTGAAAGTTTTCAGTTTTTGGCCACTTAATGTGTTGATTGGTCATAGATGGATTTTTATCAGACTGAGATAAAGTCCTTTTTTCCCTAATTTTCTATTGTTTTTTTTATTATAAATGGGAGTTGGACTTTGTCAAATGCTTTTTCTGTGTTTATTGAAATGATTTTGTGGTTTTTAATGGTTGTGTTAATGTGATATATTATATTTATTGATTCCTGTAAGTTGAATTAGCTCAGTATCCCTGGGGTGAATTCTGCTTGGTCATGGTATATAATCAACGTAGTGATTTGCTGTATTCTACTTGCCAGTGTTGTATTAAGGAATTTTACACTGATGTTTAGTAAGGAGATTGGCTCGTAATTTTGGTTAACTCTTCTCTGGTTTCGATATCAGGGTAATGCTTGCTTCCAGGAATAAGTTTGGGAATATTGTGTCTATTTCAATTTCATTAAAGAGTTTGAGGAGTAATGGCATTACATTTTCTCTAAATTTCTTAAAGAATTCAGCAGGAAATATATCGGGACCTGAGCTTCTCTTTGTTGATAGTTTTCTTTTTAAAATTTCTTCAATTTCATTAACTGATATTGGGTTATTTAGAAGTTTTATATCTTCTTGATTTGGCTTTTGGTAATTCATATACATCTAAAATCTGTCTATTTCTTCTGAATTTCCTAACATAAGTTAGCAAATTG